>NC_079474.1:37832086-39082086 GCF_026230105.1 Diorhabda sublineata
GTTTTTACGTCAACACATTACTAGATGAGCTGGAACTGACTATTACCAGTAAGAAAAGAGGACACATACTTAGGTACTTCAAGACGGAAATCCGGCAGAGTAGAGGCTTGATCGCCTCTTCTAGACAGAGTGCTATTTCTAGAGTCTTGTGCCAACAGTACAGCATATATTGATTACTCTAGTAGTTTCATGACAAAAGTATTCCGTAAATCTGATTTTCTTTATTATTTTATCTTCCATGATTCTCATTTGTTTCAAGACCAGCTGCTTTAGAATTACCTTCCACTTCTTAGTGCCCAGGTACCCAGCAGGGACTTACTTTTTAATAGTTCAGGACAGTGTTTTGTGACAGCATATCATACCTTTTGTTTATTTCAATTTTGATGGTGTTATTTTAAGGCTGTTTAGCTATCTGTGTGAATTGTTATATTTCTGCTTGATTAACAGACTAACAGTCTTCTCTATAGCGTAAATTTTTACTTGAAAGATATTTCATTCAGTTTTCAGTCTGTATGCCATCTTGAGGTTCAGTTCCTTCGAACACACTCCGGCTCCTGCTCAATTTTTGTTAACGAGCCATCTGTAAAGATTAATATTTCTTCTACCTTGATAAATTACTTATCCTTGCAGATATCTTTATTACTATCCTCTCCCTGAAATCCCTTTTTGTGAACATCTAGTCCTAGTTCTGAGCTAATAGATACTTTATTCGTTTTTCTCCTATTTTACCAATTTCCTGTAGAATAGTTGTATGTGCATAATTATTTTGCTCCAAAGATTGTTCTTCCTTAACTGGAAAGATCTATGGAAACTATTATTCAAATCATTCTTAAATACAAATTATCCCAAAATTTTCACTTTCGCAGCTTAAATTATGAGGTTTTTTTTTTCAACCTCCGATCGCTCCGTGCAGACGCTGCGCGGGTAAAAGAAAGCGGACATGCGCTGTAGGCGACTGCGAAGCTCTCGCACTACACACTCCGCCATTGTTGACTTTCAGGCGTCAGTCGGCGTTGTGCTACAGCCACGTAAACATGTCCGCCATTATTGATGCTCTCGCCAAGTATAAATTGCGAAGTGTGAATGGTCTCGAAAGTTTAAAGTTGACAGAATGGTTGAAGAAAACAGCAGAATCGCCATTACTGCTTTGTCTGCGGAATTTCCAGACCTTTCAAGGTCTGTTTTGTACTCTATTGTTACTGAACGGTTAGGCTACATTGGCTTCAGCTTTCTTTGAAGAAGGTATTGAATAAAGCTTTTCCACAGATACGTGGAATGTTTCAATCTCTTCGGTGATTATGTCAAAAAGTAACCATAGGTGTACCAATTTTTTGGTAATAAAATTATTGTTTTATATATGAAATTGTCTTTTATTTATAATCCATCGGAGGTTGAAAAAAACGGCCCTGGTATGTGTAGCTTGAAGAAATCAACTACAAATAGTTTGAGAGTACTAATTTAGTTTTTGATATTTAAAACCTTATTTGGATAGAAGCTCATATATGTATATGATTTGTTTTACAAAACAGCGTTATAAAATCTATAAATTTATAGAATCATTTATCGTCATCAAGAGCGAGAAAGTATACGAAATTTCAATAGATTTATTGAGATTTAATGAGAATTTGATTAGTTTTCGGGAAATAGCAAACAAATAATTTATACGAGTAAACCTTTGTTTGAATCGTTATATTTCCATACATATTAATTTTTCTATCCCGTTTCGCTGGTGTAACAGTCATTCTATATATAAACAAAACTTGATATCTGCAATCGCATGATCTTTTCAGTTATCCCATCCCCTTTTTGTAACACACATATACACAGAGACCAACAATGTTCCGCTCTTTATATTCTCTCCCATCGAGGGTGCTAATTCAATTGATCAAAACTGCCTTGGTATACGTTTGCCTCATGCCCGACGAACGAGCACACTCTCTAAACTTTTGATAATCTATAAAAGTATAATAAGCTTTAAACATTTTAGAATTTCCAAAAAGGCTCTAGAAGAGACATTATGATTACTTATGAGTTAATATTTAAAAGTTTTTAAAGTTTTCTTTGTAGAGGGTGAAAATGAGAGTACAGAGTTTTAAAGATGAAACGTTATTAGCAACTAATGATTAATATATGTATATAATTTTAACGTGCCAACTAGAGGCCTGGAAACCACATGTTCAATTGAATAAGAAGAATCGAAGTCAGCGGTTATTTCAAAATATATACTGTTTACTGGATTTGGAGAACGACTTCTTTATTATTCAAAATAATAAATTGTACATTCTATTTCTTTAAATTTGTATATTTTATTTTATGTTTTTAAAAAAAGTAACAATAATTTGCAACTTAAAAATTATTTACACCCTAACTCACATTCTGCTTTACTACAGATCACTACGATCTGTTTGTACTTTGACTAGATACTTCGGCCGTCGTCAACACCGAAGTAGCTTGATTACTTGTATATATTACGTGTAGAGGTAATATATATATAGCTGCATACTTATTACCTGACATTTGGGATGTCGATTCTTTTATTTATTCAACATAACATTTATAAAACGACTTCCAACAGTGAAAATGTTTTTGTTTGTTTTTTACTCAGAGAACAAGTCAGTAAGAGTTGTCTAATTATTTAGTGATTAATCTTGACTTCTGTTTAAAAGATGCTTTCTCTTAAGCTCATCTCATTTATATTCAATAGAATCAACGTCAGGATTTCTTGCTGGCCACTCTATGATGAACGAGGTATGAACTAAATATTAGTTTTTGCTTCTAAAAAATTTCTGAAGCAACTCACTCTTCAAATCAAGTACTTGTATTCGGTATAATTTTCTACTTCTACCGTTTACCACAAGTTAGTATATGTATTCAAATTAACTAGGGAACCTAGTTACGTAATTTTCGATCCTAAAGTGGTTTAAACTCATTCTCATTTTCTTCTCCGAAATTTGGAAACTACCTAATGAAGATCAATTTATAAATTTTTTCACTGACACTCGCACTGATTTCGTGGTGCCATAAGCATAAACGCTTGCGCTCGCGATCAAATGCCAAGATGGCCAATTTTTATGTTCGACGCTCTGTTCCAGCACTTAACCAATGAAAACATTTCTCCCGATCACATGACGTAAACACAGCAACAATAACCAAATTCAACAATTGTCTGTTTTATTTTCCTGGTGTGGAGTACCTTGGTGTTATTTGTGTTTTCAAATTTTATTAATCAGGATCAAAAAAGTATTGGTATGTCTGAGTAGACTGTGTTGGAAATTATACAATGTGGAATGAGCTCGGAAGACATTGTTGAATTGCTTTACAATTACAAAATTTTCATTGTATAAAAAATAATTAAAAACATTACACTTTTAATAAGCAAACAAATACAAAAAAAAGCTTTGTGCTTAAATGAAATGATTTACTGATTATTCTGGGTCAGCCAATCAAATCTCCAGCGACAAAGGAAAGTCAAAAACATTATAAATAGTTTCCAACGCGAACAAGAGCGTCAGCCAGAGTGCGAACTAATAGTTTTTATTTATGTATTAGCAGAATATATAATAGCCAGGTTACCAGATAACCGATAATCGATGCAATAACTTTTTAATATTATAACCAAAAATGGTGATGCTTAGTTTCACGTACACAGTTTTAAATAATTATGCATATCAGCACCTCATACTGGGACAATAATTTTGATATACCATTTTTTATAACCTTTCCAACAAAAAGTATTTTTAGACAAAAAAATCCGCTTCGCTTCCTTTCTCAAGTCCATAATGTTATTATGATTTCATATTTTTATTTTGTCGTACTTTGTAGCAAATCATTACAAACATCAGATGCATTTATAATATCTGTAGGTGTATTTCCAAACTGTTTTGGTTTGGAAAAACCATCAATAAAACTATTTTCATTCAGAAAGTGGAGGGCAATAATAATTACCTATGTAGTGATTTGATCATAGTGTGCGTGAGGCTCTCTCCGTTTTGTACGTATTGAAGCTATGAGAGAAGTGAGCTCTCACAGAAAAACATTGGTTTCGTTGTTAGAGCGAATCTACAGGGTGAAAAATCCTACGGAATGAATACAATTTTCGCTTAACGTTCTCAATTATTAAGATCCCGAGGTCGAATTATGAAATCCTCGACGTGGAAATGTAATCTCAATCGTTCTTTTTTGCCATGAAAATAAGTTTAGGGTAATGACATATCGTTCAATAGGTTTATAAGTCAAGCATGACTTTATTTGACTTACATGTGTTATCATTAGATATGACTTTCTGTTAAGGTATAGTACCTCAAGAAGAAAATGCGTTTCCTCCTTAGGATATTAATATCCTCCGCTTCGCGGTAGTGTCAATCTATCCACATAGGAGGAGATGTGGGATGTAAATAGCTGTTATTTTGTTGTGCTTTGTAATATAAGAAGCGGAAACTTGTTGAAGTCTGTTGATGATATTCTAAATCAGTTCACTTAGTTCTAAGACCTCGCCGTTGCATCAATCGCAAGGGATACTTTGGACAAAAAATCTTTAGGTGTGTAGATGTAACATTTTTCAAGCCAAATCAACACAGATACCTGAGTTCATTAAAGTTGTAGAATTGGGAGACGAAATAAAGTTGTTGGTATGCCTTCGATATTTGTATATATTATTTGCCAGACTTCCATCAATTAATATTGTGTTAGGTTGTTCTAGCTGAACTTTCCTCACATTTAATCATATATAATTCGCTTGCCATTTCTATATTTTCAGTTTTCAAAACTCATTTCAGTTTTCCAAACATCTAGAGTCATTATTACTATCAATGTTAACTAATTTTAATTGAGTCCATATAATAGAAAAGGTAAGACTTTTTGTTCAACATTCCGAAATTGTTTACCTGAATAAATAAGTGGGGGTGGTTCAAATTATCCAAAATACCCACAAAATTGGTTTTAAACAGTTGAAAGTAGCAGGTGAATCTACGTGAAATAACCTCAAATTAGTACAGGATATTGCCAATTGAAAAAAGTGACACGCAACAACGACTATCTCTAATTCTGATTCAAGAAATGTCATTTGAGGACAAATTATAGGGAACGCGGTCGAGTTCGTGATCGAAAAGATTTTATTTTGATTTCTAATTACTACGTGGTATAGTTGCTGAGATTTTGCCCAAAATCTCAAAATAACTAAAATTGTCACAATTGCTTCAAATACCACATATACAGATCCGAAGAAAACTTCGGAATATTTCTTCAAACTAAATGAATATATCGAAAATTGAAGATTAGATGGAACAATAAATTGAAAAAGAATTAAAATTCGGTGAAAATGCTTTGTTAAACACTAATAATTTATGTTGAAAATTTTCATTCACATTTTTACCAAATTTGTTTTGGTAGTGATTTCATATTCATACTTACTACATAGTAGAGGTTTTATAAGATATATATATATATATATATATATATATATATATATATATATATATATATATATTGAAATGCTTTTTACACCAATTTGTCACATGTTACTCCAAGTTTGTTGAGAAGATATAGAGGTTGTGGAGAGAATAACTGCAATCGAGTAAACATCAAAATCAAAACTTCGAAACTTATTCACACAAGAACCTAATTTATTTTTTAACTTCCATAGATAGAAAATAATAGAAAACTGCTGCTAATTATATATTATGAAAAGGAGATATAACTTTTAAAAATCCAGCAAGATGAACTGCAACCTTAAGTCTTCGGTTGGACATTTTGCCTCAAGAAATAGTACTCGGCCTGACATTAAATACAAACAGCTGATATTCAGATGGGATAGACAATAATTGTTCGTTTGATACCATTTTTTCAACTAAACGAAATTTGCTAATAAAATAAATAAGCCTTCAGCATTTATATACGAGGGCCACACAGTATATTTTGAGACACTACGAAAATAGAGTAGCTATAGTCTCTTTTTATGATGATACAGTGTTGAAATAATAAAGCTTTCGTAAACCATTGTATCATACTGGTTATAATATAAGTACAAGGGTTAATTATACCCATACCAGTTCAATCGAGTTTAGTTCGAAAATATATTGTCATTTCACAGTTATCTGCAATTTTATGTTTTGAATTTCTCGTTATAAAGAAAACAGAAATAATTCTTTACTTGTCGTTTGGAATTCGCCACGTTTCACTTCTTGATAACTCTGTAAATCGTAGATTTCTTAATACCAAGAGTAATAACAACTAATTCCACTCTGTCATGAATACTTTTAATTAAATTTTTGTGAATGAATTGAAATAATTAAAACCAATATTTTTGATTGACTATTAAAGGTGTTTACGATCTGTGATATCTTATAATTTGAAGCCCAGCACGAAAAATTTTGTTATATCAGGGCCATTGTCTAAAATAAACGACAACCCTCACAAAAATGTCACCATCTTCTCCAATAAAATTACTGCCACGAATTTTTTTTTCTACAGTATATCGAATTTAAAAGAGGACTTATATCGCTTGGTTATGAGTCATGTGCTGGTAGGCTTTGTTCTTCAGATACTATTTGAAAAAGAGAGTGCTCGAAGAAGATCCGTAATGCACCTGTCAAGCTGTTGAGGCATTTTTTTGCTATTATATTCGCAACATTAAATTCAAAAAAACTGGTTAGGTGTCACATATAAGAACCAGGAGAGCTATATGTGGATTCACTATAATTGGCTACCAAGAAAATTCTGTACGCGTAGTACAGGATTAGTGGAAGCAATTAGGCTTGTTCACCTGTACTCATTCATCACACTATGCATACAGCAGACCGTTGAATTTTAACGTGAAAATAATGTAACAATCATTAAAATCTATTCTATTCGCCTGATTTGAGCATGTGTGATTTCTAGTGATTCTTTCACCCAAAGAATCCCTTACGTCGTCGACGTTTCACGACGGAAGATGTGATAGATGAAACAATTCACCAATTGTTCTAAAGCATTTCAAAAGATGACTGCCTTCAAAATTTGCATCCATGTAAGTTGTGATCTCAAAATATATAGCTTCACCTAACCACAAGTTTTTATTGAAAATACGAAAATTTCACATGAACTGCTTGTTCAAACAACAAGGAATATAAAGCGGTGTTATAGTTAACCCACAAACACCAGACTTATATAAGCTAGAGGCAGGATTGTTGCACCTATGCTCCATTAGTTGGTGGTCTAAGGGTAATCTAGTTTTATGAATTATTTAATGGTGACTTCGTCGTCGCCTAGCAGCTTCAGAACAACACATTACGTTGTCTTCACGTGGCAGTAGAAAAATAAAATTGTGAAAATGAGTTGAGGACTTGGAACGGTCGAGGCGTTCTTCGGTCTCAAAAAGAGATGAAAATATGTGAAAACTGCGTTTATTAACGCTATTAAAGAGCAAAAAAGGGACATGAAAAGGTCTAGCAGATTTCTTCTTCGACATGCAGTGATTTGATCGAGGATGCTTTTTTACATTACAATTTCGAATAATATCGATATTCGTAAAAATATTTCATAATTTTGAGAATACAGTCCTATATTGGCAACTTATTGAATAAAAAATTATGAGTACAATATTTTATAGTCATTTATACTCCGCCACTGTTCGTCCACAACAAGTTCGGTGTAATTCTCAGACTTTTCGCACCCGCCCCAATCATCAGGGATCAATTAAGCCGGTGCATCCCCGGGGAATTTCGTCTGGTACATCTCTATTATATTAACTGTTCAACATGAATACACTCTCTCCCTTCTAACAAGAGATTTCCTACTGATATAAGGACCATAAGGACAAACAGGAATCGATTCGGATTGTTCTTTTCTAGATTGTTTGTTTTCATTTTCGTACTCATGACAAGTCACTTGAGAATCAAATATAGTAATTTGGGAAAAATTATTAATAATAGATATTTTGATAATTTATGGAAAAGACACAAATATTGTTCAAAAAGATAGTTATACAAATATAGGATCAATTCACAAATATATAAAATATACCACTATATCTAACACTATTGGGCACAAATCTGGGAGTGTTGACATTAATGCGCAACATCTTGTTCTGGAATCTCTGCAGGATCTGCAGATTAAATAGAGAACCGGTCCTAAGACGCTTCTTTGAGGAACTCCAGATAAGATTGGATAGACATCAGTGAGTGTGTTATTGTTGAAGTCTTGTGAGATGTCCAGGAAGGCTACTGAGCAATATCTTTTACCTTCAAAATCACGATTTGCCACCGAGTTTGCCTGCAGACGCTCAGAACGTCAATTTATCGGGACTGCCTTTTTTGAAGAAGTGCAATCCTGTGGAATCAACTACCAAGGTACCAGAACACTACAACCTACATTTTTGTTGAAGACAATTGTTCATCCATATTATAAATGAGAAAATTTATTAAGTGTTGGTATTATTTTGTGCAGCCGATCTTGGCCTCCAGAAGCTCCTGGTACGACTATCCCGTTATCATTGGAGTGTAAAAATTTTCTCGTCTTCTGAAACCGATTAATGGTAATTGCATTCCTCAATAGTTCTATACCCAAATCATTAGATATTATTCTTATAATTGTTACTCGAGCTTGTATATATTATTAAGCCCCATTTCACCTATAGCAACTGTTTTGTTATATCTTCTAGCACAGAAAAATCTTCACAGCCCAAGAACTTGGGCTGAAGCTCATTGAGAACTGAATTTGGTATTCCTCATATTAAATCCTTGTACATATTTTATTATGCTTTTCATTTTATTTAAAGTAGTTTCCATTTTCGTCTTCTTATCGGCTACTAAACTCTTATCCTCATTACACAACTGATATAAACTGTCGGCAACCTGCGGGTCTCAAGCCGCATGCGGTTTTTTGGATGTGAAGCGCGGCTCTTTAGTTCCATACGAAAATATTTAAAAATCTGTTAACGCGACTTGTGCGTGCTTTTTTTCGCCTCCTTCCACGTGACACAGATCAAGAATTACTTCATACGTGTGAAGAACTGTTTCGTGAATTTAAGAGCAAATCATAAATCTTGAAAAAGATTGCTATTATCCATCTAAAGAAGTACAAAACAGAATAGCTACAATGTCTTCTAGTGTAACATATTTGCAGGTGGAAGATATTCAACTTTCTTGTGCATTATCACTTGCTATCGATAAGTCATGGAACATAAAAAATCAATGTAGAATCGTTTCAATAGCAACTTATGGAGCCAGCAGTATGACAGGAAGAAATAACGGGGCAAACAACGATTCTTCAGAGCAGAATAAAATACGAAATTTCAAGCTTCCGTCCAAAAGAGTAGAAGTTATGAATTTGGTAATCAAAATTGTTAATGGCACTTTGTCAAAAGCACTTTATCATTGCCAATTTGAAGAATTGTTAAACGTAATGGAGACTCAGGATTCCAACCTCCTTTTTCATAAGTTGAAACGTTTTGTTTTGTGCTTGAATGAAATAAATACATTCCTAGATAGAAAAGGCATTAGTCACCCAGAATTGAAGAGCGACAGGTGGTAACAAAAATTTATGGTAGATATCACATCGAAATTAAATGAACTGAATCTAAAATTGCAAGGAAAAGAAAACCGAGTCTATGTTTTGATAGAAGAATTTGTTTGTGTTGAAGAAAAATTAATTCTTTTTGTACAAGATATTCAAAACGGTAAATTACCATAAATTTCATCGAGTTAAACAATTAGTACATTTTTGTTGAAAAATCTATTGAAAAATTCTTTTTTGCTGTTTTCAGATTGTACAAGATGTTCTTGTAAAAGTTACGTATTGTTAACTATTGGGCATTCAGATATTAGTGTAGAATTATTTATTATGTAATTATCTATTAAAAATTCATAATGTTCGAATGTGTAATTTAGAAAACATACTTAAATATATTTTGCAACTTGAAAGGCCCATAACTCAGAAGCGAGGGGTCGTATGAGTCACAGTATTATTCTCATGTCATCTACTCACTTCCGAATTTTTTGCATCAAGTTCCGGAACACTCTGAATGTTTTATGCCCAGTTATTATCAACACTTTCATTAAACTTAATGATTTGGTTCATCCGTCAAATGGCCGACCATAGGAAATAATACAACCGCAGCTGTACCCGCCACTCGCCTACCCGTATTTTGCGAAGAGCCGTTTGTTTGTCGGACGTTTATTTCTTTTTCATTTTTCTTTCATTTCATCTGTTTTCCTATCTTTCGCCTTTCAGCCTATTGTAGTACACAACGCCATACCATTCACCAAAACCCCAGACCTCTCCTATATCAGAGCCATACCTAATAAATCCCTTCCCCTACATGCATTTTTTAATAGTGCATCAACTCCAGTTAACTATCTAAATAAAAAATAAGCTATAGGTAATCTTTTTAGCATTTTTAATGAAAACATTCACAAATCATCTCCAAAGTCTTTCAATTTAAACGTTCCAGCAGGCCTAAATTTTTTTGTCATACAAACCCCTTCACCAGGTTTATCGCTTTTTTCAAAAGCTTGTTGGGTATTAGAAATATTCTTCATTATTTTATGTTTGAACTTGGACACCTTATCAGCAATGTGAGCATTTTCAAGTTCTTGAGAATTTTGTATTTCGTTAAATAGGGATTTGTAGGCGTTCAAATATTTCGAAGAACACCTTCTTATGTTCGTATTGAACATGGACACCAAATGAGTTGTAAATAACATTTAAATTGAATCCGTTATAAAACACTAACATAAATTTTATTTGACAACTGTCTGTCAATACTTTATCAAATCAGATCATAAATCTAGTACTCTAAAATAATTTTAAACGTAGTTATTGTGAGTGATAAAAACCACATTATGATTAAAAAATAAACAATCAATTTCACAAATCTTACATCACGGGGAAACAGTTAAAAACTGTAATATGTAGTTCGACTGTTTAGGGTTACAACTAAGTTACAACTCTTTGATATACAAGGAATTGAAAGCATTATATCCAAAATGTCAAGCAACTTCTTTTTAAAGTCGTAGTACTGTGTGGAACTAGTTTTATCATAAGTTTTAATAAAAGCATAATATATACTTCAAATAATCAAGACATCTTAATGGATAAAAAATGGATGAATTGTACTACTCACACGACCTCCTCTATCTATGCTCACCACTAATTGTAGTAAACTCTAAAGTATAGAATAATGCTTCTACTAACGGTTACGAGATGTCGGTAGCAAAATATTTCCTACAAAAATTGATGCTATATTCGTGATTTGCACTACAAGTATAAAATTAATTTCATAACTATTACTATAACATATCTAAATACCGAAAAAGTAAAAGAAGGACAAATAAATTGCAGCATGGCTCACTCTTAAAAGGGGCACTACGTTTTATACAACGTTGTCGATTATATTGGATGTATATAAGATATCAGTTTTTACTATCTATTTAATCGAAAAGTATGTGTTCTCCAAACATTTAGTAATTGATTCATATTTATTATTCAGTATAAGTAAATAATATAGAAGAAAATTGTTTTTATTCAGAGGTCATTGGAGCTCTGGCAACGCTGAAAGTTGAAAGTCTATGTCAAAACTGTCAAAAGAGTTTGATACTTTACTTTTGTGACTCATTTATTTAATATCTCCGTTCTTATTGTTGAAATTCAGTTTATTTTATAAACATTCCACATGGTTTTAAACGTCGAACAAAACACGTTAAAAAACAATGAATTTTGTAGTATTTGCCGTAAGTTGAAACACTTGGAAATGTGACGAAAAAGTGCTTTATAACAACCAGAATTGCAACATGGTTTCTTTTTGCAGTGTTCTAATTCAACATTAAATTTTATACATTATAATTCAAGAATATGCTAGTGCAATTTTTAATCTAGAGTTTTACTTGGTACGTTTATTATGGATTCCATAAGAAAGTGGCTGTATAAACCTAAGGTAACTGTATATTTTTATTTAGCTTTGTTATGAAAACCTTTGCGCTTTCATGTTTTGTTTTTGATAGAACAAGTTTTCTCTCATACCGGATATATATATTAACAATAACAATTTATTCTGTTGAAATTGTAAAATGCAACATTCTATTTATTAATGTTCCAATTCAGGTTTTTGTTGTGAAAAATGGTAATGCGTGATATCTATGTATGCTTATGTTTTTTCCTTATCTATTATTCACGTTTTATTAATAACTAATGGGTACAGTAATATCAATTAAGGGAATTTCATTGCAATATCTAATAAATTCTGGGCATAAATGTAATCAATTTTAAGTTATGTATGGAATCCCCAGTTCAGATTAAAATAATCAGGTATTTAAAAATTTCAGATACACCTATATTATTATCTCACCATAAAAGTATGTTTTGCAAAAATTAGTTTTCTGGCAACTAATTATTTTCATAGCTTATACTATTTTATCTATCTGTTTACAAAGGTAAAAATAAATTCATTAGGATCAAACTGTTTCTAGTTTTATTTTTTAACTTTATGTTTTGCATAATGTTCACACTTAAAATGGGTTGAATTTTTTTTTACATAACGAATTTCTGTCTCTGCTTATTAAAACACATGTCTGATAATGTGTTAATGTAGAGGTTGTGAAAGTGTGCTTAATATCAGTGGTGTTGCGCTAATTTTTTTTACTGGAACGCATATATATATAATTATATAGACAGGGCCGATCCTGTGTAGGCGACCACTATGTGCGTCCCAAATTAAACGGGGGGAGAGGCTTATTTTCCAAGATAATCCTGGCAACGATGTTTTTTTAGGTCTCATGTCCCAAATTTGACGACGGGGAGGAGAGATTTCCCCCAATTTTCGCCCGTCGCCAGGATCATTACGAAATCCATTTTGTGTATATATATATATATATATATATATATATATATATATATATATATATATATATATATATATATATATGTTTATTACAATAATAGGAACATTTAATAAAAATTATATTATATTTTTCACAAAACATGAAAACACCAATGGTTTTTATAAAATATTCCAAATAGGATTATGTTCAGGATCTTGTGGTTGAGTTTTCCTTGTTTTGTTGTCATCAGCTAAACGATGAAACCTTAACCAAGTTTTTACATAATCTGGTTTAAATAATTGTTGTAGTGGGCCATTCATTTTTATAAATAAAATATTTGCTAGATTTTCAATTAATATTCTATTTCTATATTCATTTAAAATAATATTCATATTACTGAATCCACGCTCACACTCTGCCGAACTGCATGGTACAATATTTATGTGTCAAATTAAGATTTCTACATCTTCAGGAATTACTTTGCCTCTAGTATCAATATAATATATAAAATATATAATATATAAAAGCATTGATACATTGCATCGGTGATGTTAAATTAAATCTGGTGCATAATGACTGGATTTCATTTTCTCCATAGCCAATTTCAGTATCTGCTAGCCACTCCATTGAATCTAGTACTCGAAATTCACTTATCAAATCATTTTCTGTATGTAGTCTTCTAGTCATATTATTAATGAGACTTACAAAGAATTGATTACTTTTAATAATAGCAATTTTTTATTATCTGTTAAGTTAATGTTCCTAATTTCATCACTTGAAGAGCCTCTGATGCTTCTATCAGTTTGTTTCCTTTTTTAACGTCTTTTAGTGATTCCAAATAGCGAATAGTTCAATGGATTAGTTTGTCCGCATATATTATGATTACACTTCTATTCTGTAACGCTTCAGACAAGATAGAAAGTTCATACAAAACGTCATACATTAATGCCAAGTTAGTTATAAACTGTTTAGACATGATATATTTTTTGAGACCAATGTATACACTCTGATCAGTTTTTGAAAGAGTTTCATCAGTTGCAGCTTGATGAAAATGTTCAGCAATTTTTAAATTTTAAATTTTGCCAAACTGCATTAACAGTTCTGAATGAACTAGCTATCCACCTTATTCCTAAAACACGTCCTATTTTTTTAATTTCTTCTCCCAAATGATTCTAGTTCGCGTTGATGCTGTTCAATGTTTAAAATTTTTTCTGAATTAATGTGCGCTGTTGTTTTCGCGTGTTCAAAAATTTTTTATCTTAATGACGTTAACTGCGATTTTTTATCTTTACAGTAGTAAGAAACAGATGTGAAACTCCATTCCTTTGAAATATTTACACCACGTGTTTTAGATACCCCTAAGTACAGTATTTTGTTACAAAAAGAGCAAACTAATTTTCCGGATTCGGAAAGTAACCAAGGAAACAGTCTTTTCTTTTCTAACCACATTTCCACACACTCCAAATATTAGGCCACGACACTTCGTCAGAATCGTTATCATTATAAGTACTTGTTGACGTTGGCGTTGATGCTATGACTGCAAGTTCAAATAGATTCCAGTTGATGCAACTACTAGATACATACATGTAGCGCGCATGTAATCTTGTAGCGAGAGATTCTTGGAAATATGCGAAATTGACACTAACACTTTTTAATCGACACTTTGACTTAGGTAGCGTAGGTAGCATGCATAGAATATTTTGCTAACAGTAGTACTTATTAATCTTATTATGTAATAGAGGTTTTAATGCATAAAATACTTTTGTGTGGCACTTATTCACTAACTAAAATTTCCACTTTCTATAAATGTGCTGTCGCAAAGATGGTTTGATACTGATTAAAAAAATGGTTTTAAATACTCAAATTCTTACATTAAGGGTGGGAAATGTAAAAACTACAAAGATGGGAATTTCCCAGCAATGCACATTTCAGATGAAAATCGGTACGTTTGTCGGCATTTTTCTTAGCATCACTGTAATAAACTAATAAAGTTTAAAACATCTATCAATATTAGAAACCAATTTGGAAATTCTAGTTCACAACAAATGTATAATAAAAAGACTTAGCATTAGCTGCAGGCCCATTTGGGTATGGCAATAAACTATTCCAGGGATGAGTAACATAGGTTGCATTAAAATTTATGTATGAAATGTTTACTTTTTTTAAATTTTATATTTTATTCTTCTAATGTTTATTATAAATAAAGTTTAATTCCCGTTGAACCGGTTCACGTATTTGTTTCGGTTTGGTTCGAGTTCTGGTTCAGCAGAAAAAAAACGTTCTGGACTCCGGTTCACGGTTCGGTAAAACAAGACAGTTCGTTCCGATTCGGGTTCTTTTCAAACCCTTGTTTATAATAATACATATAAAAATTCGTCAAAAATTAGGGAAAAAAAATCAGCAAATCTTTTTAATACATCAGCTAATTCTCGTTATCAGAAATCATATTTAGTTCCGGAACGCGTTCTGTCCAAAAAGGAAGTACCGGAACGACGTTCTGGAGCGTTCCGGCTTGACAACACCACTGCTTAATATAGATATACAATTATTAGGCAAGGTACATTGAAAATAATTTCTACTCAAGTATAGTGAAATAAACTGAATCTCAACTTTACATCTTACATTCTCATGATTTTGTCCATAAAAATATTTCTGTGGATTATTTTTCAATATTAATGAAAGGAAAACATGTTGTGAATTAATATTTTAATAAATGTAATTTATATGAAGATTACTTAATATATACTCATTTTTGTTGACATATTCTATCAGATAATGATAATGCATATTATGCTTATTTACAATGTATTATTATCAATGTTAAAATAAAATATTGGTATTTTTCTGGAACAATAATTCAAAATATTATATGTGCTGTTGGCAAAATTGGTACATAACTATAGTTGATCATTTCAATGTTAACAATCTTGGAGGCATAGTGCTGGAAACATCCCCAGTTCTAGCTATCTTGGCACATAAAGATTTTTATTACCAGTGTTATTAGTAATAACTTCTGTTTAGTAGAATAAATCCAAATGAGTCATATGATGTGATTTATTTTTTCAGTTTAATTTTATTTTGGATTAACCTTAATATTTTCATAATTAATCTCGAAGGTTTCAACCAACCAGAAAACATAAATAGCAAATGTGAGATCTTTATGAATGGATCCTATTATCGTGCATCATAATAAATTCTTCCAATAGACTTAGTATGTATAAAGAATAGTAGTACGTTTTTGGGAACATCATCTCGCGTATGTATTCCAAAAAATTGTTATAAATGTTAGAAAATATCCTCAAAGTTCTCAAACAGTTTTGTAAATGGGATTTGTTCTTGAAAGTCAGTATATCATTCAAATGAACTATTAAAACTTGAAATAGTTTCTACATTTTCCGAACATCATATTATCAGGAGAATATAGTTCTTAATGATTTTAAAAAGGTAACAATTTTGTCAACAAAGTAATTTAATTCCATTTACTGCTGTGATTTCATCTACATAAAAAAATCCCGCGACCTTGTTTTCAAGTCAACTATCAATATTTTATAGTATGAAAATGAAGACCAAATCGAAATTTAATATTGAACTAAAATTTATATCAAGAATAAGACAATAATTCGTAGTTATGTAATTTAAGCATTATTATTCTGACTAAGTATACCAAGGTTTTATATTTTGTTATACGCTATATCAAGAGAAATGTTAAATTCACCTATATTTCAATAAGGATACCAGTTGAATTAACAATAAGCTCAGTTTCAGTTGAATTTGTTCAAGGTTGAATTGAGAAAAACAATAAATGAAATCAAATTGTTCAACTATACATATCTTTTGGGTACACCAGGAAGCAAAGACTAACAAGACAATTAATCGACCAGATACCAGAACTCATTATTATAAATTAGGTTATAATATACAGAGTGATATATTTTAATCTAGAAATTAACCCTACAAAAAAATGTAACTATTGGCTTATCTGATAAAGCTATTCAAAGAACAAAATAGGCACTAAAAAAACAATGAATCAGTTATGAAATATTTGAAAAGATGAAAGGAAAAAACAAATATATTGATCAACAATATGCATAACAAAATTATTAACAAAATAGGTTATAGTATATAATATTACTTCAAATAAACTTAGATGGGATAACTGCAACTTGATGATTTTTAACAAAGATACAAAATCAAACTGAAAATATGTAACATTATATCCAATATCATGACTTCACATCAACTATGACTATTTTTACTATCTATATTACTGATTGAAGAACTATTCCTCACTACTTTTGTTGTTGGACCATTAAACTGTGGCCGTTTTCATTGGTCACATTGCAGTATATACTCTACTATTTATTTTCTTTAGTATTAAAATTTTATTATCTTTATTAATTATCGTTTTTTAATATGTTTTTTGACAATGTCAACTGAACACTCCAAATGTCTTTATTTAGAGGTGTCCTCCAAATTATTCTGCTGAGGTTGTAACACTTCAGAAAAAGAAAAAATAACTAATGTTGTGATATAGAGATACCTTATAAATATTATGATGCTGTTTACAGATATAATATTTGGTAAATAAATCAATCACATCAGAATGATAAACAATTAGAGCAAAATATATAATTCTTTTCAATGAATGTTCTTTTTATGTATCATGAATCATGAATAATTCAAAAATACAGATTTCATGTAAATATTTAATATGATTTCATATACAATTTGGAATAGAATAGAGATGATAAAACATTCGCAAAAATCCATAGTGAAAAAATTTAATAAATGAACAAGATGAGTATTTAATATACAGGGGTGTCTCGCATAAGAACCGACACAGAGCAGAGGCGTATAGGAGAGATCATACGACGATTGCGGGCAATTTACATCTATCTGAGGAGTAATAGGGTCTCAAAGTAAGCCCCAAAATTAAGAAAAAAATCAATTTCCTTGCAACCCTGTTGATCCTCATATAGGATTGTGGCTATTGAAATCACCTAATAAAATAAGAGGTGATAGTTAGGTTAGGTTTGTTTAGAAGTGGATTTAGCTTTTTTGGGCTTTGCTTCTGGTTTAGTAAAGTTAGGTTAGGTTAGGCTGCTTTGCATCTGTTGCTTGAGTTGATATGTTTGAAATACATGCCTTAGATAATTATATTATAATTATTATAACGCTGTTTACAGATATAATATTTGGAAAACAAATAAATCACATCAGTATGATTAACACTTTGATAAAAATATGTAATTCTTTTCGATGAGTGTTCTATTTATGTATCATTAATCATGAATAATTCAAAAATCACGATTTCATGTAAATATTTAACATGAATTAATATACAATAAGCAAAAATCCACAGTCAAAAAAATGTAGTAAACGAAAAATATGAGCTTTTAATATACAGTTTGTCTCGCATAAGAACCGACACAGAGCAGAGATGTATAGGGGAAATCATAATATGACGATTGCGGGCAAAAAAAACACTGTCATTTTCAAATAAAGGTCGAATAACCAAAGACATGTTTCAACAATGTTATTTAAAAAGGTATTATCACTAATATGTCACATTATTGAATCTTATGGGTATGAGTGACACTCAATTTGGTTTTAGAAGTGGTACTTGGGATGCACTTTTTAGTTTTAATGTATTAATCCAATGCTGCCTTAATGTTAACATAGAAATGCAAACGAGCATTATTCATTACGAGAAGGCTTTTGATAAAGTCTGACGTGTTTAATTGATACAGATACTGAAAGAAAAACAAATACATTACAGAGACCTAAAAATAATAAAAATACTCTCATAACCAGACAGCCAAAATGAATATAGAGGGAGAACTAACAGAAGAAATACATATAAAACGTGGAGTAAGACCTGTTGCATATAATTACCAATACTTTTTAATATAAATTCGGAAGTAATTATGTGTGTGATATTGAGAATAATACTACTAATATCATGGATAGATAGACTCGCAAATGAAAAAGTTTTACGCAAAATGGCAATACAAAAAGAATTATTGACTACCATTAAAGCCCGCAAATTAGAGTACTTGTAATGAGGGGACAACGATAGGAATTCAAGAGATTGGTTATGCAGCAAAAGATAGAGGGAAAGAGAGGTATAGGACGACGAAAAATATAATGGCTGCAAAAATTAAGGGAGTGATTTAAATGCAAATCAAACCAATTGTTTAGAGCAGCTGTGAATAAAATACAAGAAGTATAAGAAGAAATCATATATACTCTTTTTGAGGAAATGGGATCGATTAAACCAATAATCAGAAATGTTTTTATACTATTTTGAAAATTAAAATGCAAAAGAGAATATGAATGCTTGGAATGGAATCGATTTTTGAAGAACTGAATTCCTTTTTTCAAAAATTCCCCACTGGTTGACGTTAGTCGTAATATATGTTTTGTTACTTTTCTTTTATTGGAAGAAAATAGAAGAAGTAGCAGTCCACGTAACTGTTTGGTCTAAGAAGTGAATGGATTATTATCTTTATCTCATAACACTTTTTTTTAAAAAGAAGTAATTAAATTGTTATAATTCCTTTTAAATGAATGGAAAATTCTCTTTTAGCAGACAGTGTATATGATATTTGTGTGAAGGAAACTGTAGAAGGAATGTGGTAGAATAGAAGGATGCTGCCTGATAGCGTTATTCCTCTTTGAGAAATATTTTCTTTTGTTGGAAGAGTGCTCGAGGAACAGAAAATTTCAGGCAGTTATTTAGAAATGGGGCTCCAGGCGAAAATCGCTTTAAAAATTTCATCCCTAACAGGAAACTATTTTGTTATGTGGAATTACATAATTAAAGGTGAGGGAAGACATGTTTTATGGGGTTTCATCGAAAGAAAAACCGGTTTTAAGGTATAGTGACAAGAACGATGGAAGTTACGTCAGGGGGATGAATTAAAAGGGCATAACTATATTGAATAATTACAAAATTATTTATTCCCCAACCCCACCTTACCTTCCATCCTCTTTGTCACTTTATGATTTGAGCTTAAGCTATACCTATACCTAAAAATCGTGTTGTTTTCTATGAATCCTCATAAAACATGTCTCCTCCCTTTAAATATCTAATTGTACCTAACAAAATAAATCCTTAAAAATATCTTTTTGAAGCGATTTTTATCTGGAGCCCCAATTCTAAATAATTTCCAAATTTTTGGTTTTGTTGATCGAGAACGTGCTCATAGAAATGAAAAATTTATTTTTGATACCATTGACGATCAACGACATATTAGCACTAGAACTTTATCCAGAGTGGCAATCTGGAAAAGAATTTTTAAGAAACTCTAAATAATACTGAATACACTGTTTACACCACCACTACACCAACACTCACAATTAAACTGTCTGACGCGCGTTTCGATAGCCATAAACTGAGTTTACCTTCAGGCTCTGAAAACGATAACTTTGTTATCGAAACGGGCGTCAGACAATATAATTGTGAGTATCGGAGTAGTGTTGGTGTAAACAGTGTATTCACTATGAATATCGCCAACGGTTCCAGAAATTCTTAGTTAACTCTAAATAAGTTTCGCCAGTTAATCGGTTTGGTGAAATAACTGGTCCCAATAAATAATGATCGATAAGTCCATTAAGTCCACCTAACCAAACATTAATGTCAAACTCACCTTAAAAATGTCGAACAGTTATTACATGAGGGTTTTCAACTGAATACTAATGATACTTATACATAATACCCCTAAGAGCCTCATCAGTAAAAAGAATTTTATTTTGAAAGTGAATATCAAGACGTAAACTAAATCGACAGAAATTCACTCGCTGAATCAAGACTTGAAGTTACAATTTTTGCACTTTTTAGGCATGATATGTATGGAGTAATAAATTATGTTTGATAGTTTGGTCTACAGATGATCTTGTTATATCGCTTTGTCTAAATAATGTTCTAGTGCTAGTACATCTCACACACTCATTTAAATAGGACGTTCTCGATTAACACTGTAAAATTTCCTGTTTCTAGAGCCCTTCTCTCAAAATTAGAAAATGTTTCTCTGTGAGAAACCTCCAATAACTCTCCACGCTCCTTAGAAATTATAAGAATTTGATTACTAGAAGAACTGAATGGAAAATATTGTCTAATGTGATGAATAAATTCATAGCCAACTTAACTTTTTTGTAACTTTTTAAATAACATTGTTGAAATATGCCTTTGATTATACAATTTATATATTAAGTCTTATGAAAAATTACAAGAGCATAAAAAGTTTAAAAATCAAACTATTCTTGGTATGAAAATAAAATTTTTCAAATTAGCTGACAAATAAAAATATTTCTGTGAAATTTTAAGGTTAGATCACTCCTAATTAACCCCTCAGACTGGTTTGATCGCCATTACTTTATGCCCTTAGTAGTCTGATATAGAGTACAAAATTTGGAATTTTTAACTTAAAGATTTCCAAAGAATTTGATTTTTTTTGGAAATTTTTAGCCCTATAACTCAGGAATTCAACTTGGTATAGAGGTAAATTGCCCCCAATCTCATATTGTGGTCTCCACTACACACATCTGTTCTGTGTCGGTTATTATGTGTGACACCCTGTATATGCGAAAATAGTCATACTTTCCCATACTACTTATTACTTATCAACTTTTCAATTTTACAGAAAGATGACAAATCTCTGTTGGCACAGTTCTTCTATGCCGACGAGGATTTAAATATAGTAGCCAACGAATTAGATAGCTTTGATGGAAGAAAAGATCCCGATAGGTGCACGACATTGGTGAGCCAGTTACGACAAGCTCAAGACAAAGTTCTTACTATTACTAACGCAATCATGGACGTGCTCATTGGAAACGAACGGGCCAATCGAGATTTTAGGGTAAAGTTTCCTGAAGATGTTCTACAAGAAAATTTGGCGGGCCAGTTGTGGTTTGGAGCAGAGGTAAAACATTCATCAGTTTCTTTTGTATTATTCTTCTGATATAAATTACATTATATATAACTTCTTTTCTCATATCAAACTCATTCATATTAGACTATTTTCTAGGATGTCTTGAAAATTTGTAGAACTTCATCAACAAACATCAAATTTACTTATCGAAATCATCAACAATCTTCAGTACGTTCTATTGATGATTATTATTATTTAGCACTCTAATACTTTTCTTATTTATTTATACCATTTCTTAATTTATTTAAACACTTACACTGGACACAACTAACTTATATAATTTATTCAAATTCGCCAGCTACTTTTGTATATCGTTCCGTTCATTATGACTTTTAATTATAAACTAACTCATCAAAACAGGCTTGATTTTTTATTAGCAGCGACATTTCTAGATAGCAAAGAAACAAATAAAAAGACCTTCCTAAAAATTAGTTTTAAAAAAATAACAAACAATTCGCCTCTTCTTATAAAATGCATATCGAAGGCGTCGCGAACTCGCCAAATTTTAGAATTCCATCATAACAGGATAGGACTGGATTCACGGCCTATGTCGTGGACGAGCTTGAAACAATACCACATATTTTCGTTGCAAACATTTCCCTTTCACTACTATTTTGCTTCCTCATTTCTTTATTCCCAACATTTCCAGAATTTTTTAGGAAAAAAAACGCTTCTGTGTTTCTGCGATAAAGATATTATTCAAAAACTGTTTTAACATGTTGCTATCATATTTCAATACATAAAGTGCGCGGTAAGCGACATTTAACACACGTGTGGGAATGTTTATGGGGCAGCAGGCGGAACTTACGCGAGTATGTTTATCTCTTTGCGGCGAGTTATGTACAAAATTTTTTCCACGATCCCTACAATTTTTTTTCGAATTTACATATTTTCATATTAACAGTTTACTATATATTATTTACATACCTACCGCAATTCTTCTTATTTGGTTATAAAAATTTATATTAATATTATTGTTTGAACAATTTGTATAACGAAAGGGGGTGTTTGATGATTCTACCGAAGCCACAGAACACGTCGATGACGGTTCGTTAACCGCTCGCAAAATTTTATTTTATTATCTTTTTTAAAATACCGACAATTAGTGCCACTTTTGTAAATATCTCTACAATGTTGAGCCTTATATTCCTAATATAAACGTGCGTGAGGAATTAACGCCTTACGTTAAAAATCATCAACTTTCGTAGCTACTATTCTTTTTACATAATTCATTGGAGTGCTTTGATTTAGATGTCTAATTAAATAGTATCTTCTAGGAAACTGACTCATTCATGAAGTCTCTTTATATCTGGTTTACATTCAACTTGCTTGTTTCCCTTTTTCTGATAAGTGGAACTGCAATGTTGAAGGTACACCAAAACCCGTATATTTGTATTGTATCCATATTTAAATTACTTTTTCGAGAAATCCAAAAATTAATTGAAATTTATGATAACAAACTTTCACTATTGAAACGTTTCACTAATCACTGGACTATTGCTTGTCACGTGCTACTTTTAGAGTCGATCTTATTTTTATTCTTCAGTTCGCGAATGTTATGATTACTCCAGAAGATTTGATAGCTACATAATCGTACAGATGAGTAACGCAGAAAAGAAGAATAACTTAAGTTCAGAAACTGTATATAAAGGCTTGTATACACTAGTAGACATGTTCCGCGATTTTGAACTCAGAGACGTGACTAAGGTTGTCTAAGTAGACATGTCTATAGGCCAATCCAAGTCTAAGGGCCTGTTGCGAGACCAAAAATCGCAAGTCTAGGGTGTCCCGACAGGAATGGGAGACTTCATGCAACGTTAGACATGTTGCCCAACATTTTGACAGTATGGACGTCAATCGGAGTTTAGAGGCGAGACGTCCCAGTCTGTCTCCGGCTACAAAGTGGCGTGGTTCGACTTGGCGTGCTTCTTTATTTTTTGTTTTGTGAAGATATGTTTTTTGTATTTATAGCGCTTTGTGAAGATGTGGTCGAACGAATAGGTTTTAATACTGATTGAAGAATTCCAAGCATCTCATCATTATTTGTGGGATGTTACCAAGTGCCGACTACAAAAACCTGATAACAAGGAAATTGGACCTGGTATCGCTGGCTGCAAAGCACAATGTGGCAGTGGTAGTTGAAAAGAAAATTCATAATTCATTTAACAGGTAGCGGAAAAAAATATTCCGATCATCTCCGGAAAAGTCCTCGTGGTTTGCGTGCGAGTATTTGCAATTCCTGCTGCAAGCGTACAAATTAAAGGGTAGTCGGAATACAGACTTGGAACGTAGATCCTTCTGTTAACACTTCTAGCGTCCTCCAACGTTTACGTTTTCACTTTCTTTCACTGTTAATTATCGCTAAGCAAGAACTAATTCCGCACAATGCAATGTCCTCCATAGCGGACAGTGAAGATGAGACTGGTGAGAAATTCTTTGTTTCGTCTAAATTTGCACATTGTAGTGTAGACGGTCTACAGACAAATAGCGCAACATATCTACTAGTGTGTACACACTTTAAAAGAAGAATAGCATAACCCTTAACTGGATAATTTAACTAGGGTATAATATATTTTGTATGAATAATCTCTATTTTATAATAAATGATAGAATCTTAAGATGAATATTTTATAATTACCGCGCAGTTAATATATGTGATAAAGAATGTGAAACAAAACAGATTAAATCAGCCGATTCTAAATATGAATACATGACATCTAGAGGTCATTGATATTGTTGTCTTGGCAAAAAATCAAATGGATGTTTCGCTAGGTCATTAACACCTTTTTTGTATAATTATTTTGTATACATCAGCTAATCTTCAATAACCGTTTAAAATTAAGATTCGTATACTAGCGAGATGTTTACCAAAGTTTTATCTTTACATTACCTATCACAATAATTTACAATATTTAATTTGGTTTCGTGTATTTTCTGATAATAATTTATGAAAGACTGATATTTTCAACTGGAATAAGAATAAATAATTGACTAGCCAATGATGGTAATGTTCAGGAACTAGTGGTGATGGGTATAATTCCGGTGGACCTTCTGGCTTTCGAGCGTAAGAGGATATACAGAAGCAGCTAAGATATAACACGACAGGATGTGGCAACTAGGCTAAACGGACACGACGACTAATAAAAGTCCTTAGACTCTGGACCAAATTAAAGTTCGGAGATGTGCTGTTCTACATTACACAGCTTCTAACGGGACTCGGCTACTTCCGATTGTATCTCCACACAATGAAAAATATACAAACACCTGACTGTACGTATTGTGAACACGATTCAGATGATGCCGAACACACGTTCTTCGTGTGCAACAACTGTGGAGGGATTTGAGAGAGGAAGTAGAGGAGCAGCATAAACCCTGATAATATCGTCGAGGTGTTAATACACAAAATAGAATGTTGGCAACTGTTTGCTACCTATACAAAGAGAAATATTAGGCAAAAGAATATACGCGGTTGCCTGGTATGACGATATCACAGAAACGTAACGAATGGAACATACACGGATAGACCCACCGACCGGAAGTAATATCACAATAGTCTCTGGTTGGACGGAGATGACAGAAGATGGCGGGTTTAGTAAGTAGGCTACGAGAGTCCCACATATCCATCAGGTCTCCTGGTGGAATCCGTTACTTAGTTTTTTCTGATGAAGCGACGTTTCATTTAGACGAAACGCTTAGCAGACAGAACTTTGGATATTGAAGCATAGAAAATTCTCACTGGATGTGTGAGGCTCACACTCAATATCTTAGAAAAGTGAACGTTTGAGCTGGTGTCATTAACAATAAAATGATTGGCCCTTATTTTTTTGAGCGAACAGTTAATGGTGAGGTTTATCTATATTTTTTTATTTACACTGCCTACATTACAAAGACATTTTCCTGATGTTAATAATAATAAATACAAATAGAAATTATTTAAAGACGTGGAACGATCGAATGGTCGGCTAGATTCCCCGATTTGACACCTCTCGATCACTTCTAAAGGATACTTTAATAGACCAGACAATATTGCTGATTTAAAAGTTAGGATAACGAAATAAATTGATAAAATAACCAGCTCATACAAAATTTTGTTCGAGAATTCCAAAATCGCCTCGGTTATTGTCAAGAAATGAATGGTGACTGTTTTGAACATTTAATTTAATTGTGAAGTACATTGGAGAATAATATATTCTAAATACATTTTGTAATATAAAGACATTATCAAAATTTGTCATTTAAAAAATTAATTTTCTCAGTTATGAGACTTTAGAAAACTTTATAATCATGAACAGAGGACTCAAATCCCTTTCCAATAAGGTGCCATACGACAATTAGCGCTACTTTTGTAAATAAATGTTGATTATAAATAACCTTATGATTAAATAGATGAATTATTTGTTTACTTTATACGAGCGCATGTTTATATTTTGTCAGTGAGTGCGACAAGTTAAAACTTGCAAGTACTTCAATTGTGAATTATTTCTTCGGTGTTTATGATTGTTGTTTAGTCCCAATTATTCATGTGAGACAAAACAACGTGCTGTTATTCATACTTTTTAGATCAAGAAATCTTTTTGTGAAGTTCTTATACGCATTGTTTTCGTTCTCCCAAATTCCGACTTGTCAGTTTTCAAATGAGTAAAACCTAGAAACTATCGGTTGAAACTCGTGCATTTATCGGAAGTCCTCATAATCTAGGCAAAAGTAGCTGTACTATCGCCGCTGAATCAAAAATACCTTGATATACCATGGACTACAACGTGAAAAAATATGGATCCACCAGGAACTTTGGCATTAGAAATAGTTCAGGGCGGCTTCTAAAAACCACAACTGCTTAATATTGACGACTCACGGGTACTGAGATAGCAGCTCAGATCAATGAATCTAGAAATCTGCCTTTGAGTACTTTTGGTCTTTTTAGAAGAGTGACAGTAAAAAACCCTCATTTAGAACGTCAAAATAAAATTGCAGTGGACTAAAGAACATAAAAGATTGACGCATGAAAATTTTATATCTTAAAATTTAATTTTCTCAGTTATGATTACACCAAGCTTAGAAAACTTTATAATGCTGAATAGAGGACTAAAATCCTTTTCCAACAAGGTGCCACACGACTCCTTTTTTATCTAAAATTTCCGAGAAGGTGTTTATAATTCAGAGGGGGTGCTGGAGGGGGATAATATTTTCACATTGTAAATTGTCAATTTAAGAATAAAAATCGACCCGTCTTAGGTTTTTTTCATATAGTACTCACATAATAACTCTAAAATTGAATTTATCCACATTTTAATGTTTTGTTTCAGTGCTTAGCAGCTGGTTCCTCCATCATGAATCGGGAATTTGAGAGTAACGCCATGCGACCGTTAGCCAAAGCAGTAACTAGGGGATTAGAAAACGTACGGAACCTCCTCCGAGATACTTGTTTACGTAACAACACACCAAACGGACCAATTAAACTAGATTCCAACGAATTAGTGACCGAAGTTCTTTTAGAAAGTTTGAAAATATTTGATAGACTCTTTGCGGAATTTGAGTTCGCCTACGTTAGCGCCATGGTTCCCGTAAAATCGACGCAGGAATACGAGCTGCAAGAATTAATTGGTGTTTTGTTTTCAGAGACTTTACAGAGGGCGCTTAAAATGTCATTGTTAACGCAAGAAATGGTAGATGACTGTGATCCAGCTTTAATGTTTACAATACCTCGTTTAGCTATAGTAAGTGGGTTGTTGATTTTTCCCAACGGACCTCTTTGTATAGATAAACCGATCGAGGAAATGAGCGAGATGTTCAGACCATTTAGGACATTATTGCACAAAATTCGCGAGTTACTTTTTACTTTAAATAAATTAGAACTTTATAGATTAGAAAAATTGTTATGTGATAATGAACAAATTGAAGATGTTAAATCAGTGAGCGAACTGGGAGTGAATAATGACCTTTTGGAATTCATTTCTCCTTTTTATACCGATTATACCCTAGGACAATATTCTGTTGATAATTATACGAAAAGTGACCGTTATAACGCGGGTTCTAGTAGTAAATGTACCAAACAAGAAACTGATCATATGGAGAAAGGACCTTCTACATCCGGTTATTTATTTCCTCAAAATGCCATCCAAAACACCATGATCGCCGCTAATATAAGGGCTCATTCGTTAGTATCTAATCACGATTCTCCCCCTGAGCATGATTGTTTGGAGATCATTTCAGTAGCTGCTGCCACACTTTCTTCAATTTTGAACACTCAGGGGGAGGAGAGCGGAAAAATTACTGTAGAGTTGGGATCTCCAAACGATTCTGGAGTATCGACTGAAACTGCTAGTTTAGAGAGGTGAGTGAACATTAATTGATTATCGCCATATTTGAATCGGTCGTTTGAGAAATACCTATTATCCAAAAAAGTGAACATTCGGAAATTCAAAAAAACACCTAGTTTGTTCCTAATTTAACATCACATATCTTTTGAATTTTTTGTTTCTAAAGGGGTTTGTTAAGCTAATTGTATCAAAATAAAATCTTATTATTTTGCTTTTGTAACATGCCATTAGACTTTTTTCTTCAAACATTTTGAATATTCATTTGTTCGCGTATTGCGACAAAGTAATCAGTTCTCATTCATTTATTCTAATGGCTGAGTTTTTAGAAGAAAATAATTTATCGACCTCCTACTCGATACTCAATAAAACCTCGAAATTGATTCGATTTCTTCCTCTACCTATCTACACTCCAGATAAAAGTAAAGTTTAGTAAATTTGTGGTGGTTTTATTCATTATATTCACTGGTAGGTTTTCCAAGCTTTTTATATCATGCTTACATAAATACCAGTTAAAGTTATTAATATCCTTTTTGTTTTAAGCAAATTTTGTATTAAGTTTTCTCGTAAATTCATATTTTCTAAAGTCCGGTGTTAGTGGTTGAAACTCCCACCTGGCAGCTGCTGTAGAACTGCAGAAAAAAATAAAGTGAAATAAGAACACAGATAGAAATTAGGGAAGAAAGAACAGATTCGAATGAAAGGAGCTTATGCTCTGACATACATAAAAACCGAATTTATATTTTTTTAAAATATAACCAGACAGTTTAGTTCCCCAAATAAATAGAAAATATATATAATATATATATATATATATATATATATATATATATATGTTTTTTAATTTCTTATATGTTTCTAGAGGGGTATGGTAAGCTAATTGTACCAAAATATATTTTTATTTTGATTTTTAAAAAAATTGTAAACATTGTTGTGCTATTTCTCAAATGACTAACTAACGATATGTTATCAGGTGTGAAATAAAAGGTAGAACACCTAAATATATAGAAATTAATTAAAAACATCTAGGCTGCATTTTTGTTTCAGACATATGTAATTTTTATATTGTAAAAAGTTTCCTTTCCAAATTCACATAGTTTGAATTGAGAACTATTATAAAAATAGTTTATCTCGATTTGCGGTAAAACTACAAATCCCCCGATAAAAAGTTGAAAGCAAAATTGTAAGTGATCATCAGATCTATAAGATTTGTATTCACACTTTTTCCACATAACCTCAAAGTTTTCAAAAGTGAATGCATTCATATTAATTTGTGAGAGGATACAAGAGTAATGAACATATATTGTAAATAATTTTTGTGTTCTAAAAAGTTTTCTTCCGAAATTCATAGTTTGAATTGAAAATTGTAGAGCTTTATTATAAAAAATAGATTATTTCGACTTGCGGCAAAACTACAAATCCTACGAAAAAAAGTTGAACAGCAAAATTGTAAGCGATCATAAGATCTATAAGTTTTGTATTCACTTTTTTCACATAATATCAAAGTTCATGTGAAAAATTCAAATAACCAAGTTCTCAGGTTATATTTCCTTTCATTGTTATTTTCTCTTCCCTGTCCAATAGGTTTCATCCTACTACTATTTTTTTGTTCCAAAAGTTGTCAACTCTGGTCTAGTTTGTTCCTACTAATGCATTTGGAAATTCGAGGGATTCGTATTAATTGGTGAGGGAATTAAAAATTAATCAACAAAAATTATTATTTTTATATTCTGAAAACTTTCCCCAATTCTCATAGTTTGAACTAAAAAGTGCACAGCTTTGTCACGTTTAAATTGTTTTACAGTATATTGCAAAAAGCTTTATACAAATAAGGAAAAATCTATCTTATATTTCACAAACAAAAATAGTCTCAATAAAAATTAGCTAATTCCATATAAAAATTTGACTAGTCGTATAATTATTTTCACATTTCGAGTAATTAGATTTCCATATGACAACGATATTTTGTTATTGAATGATCTAAAAATTTTCGGAGACTATTCTAAATTTTTTATTCTGTTTAGGTCTCCTAGTTTAGACATCAATGATTCAAAAAATGGATGTGCTTGTGCTGGCAACTCTTCGTCCCCAGTATGTAATTGTCATAGAACATCTACAAAAGCTGACCCATGTGTTGAAAAATCCCGTTACCAAGCAGAGAAAATCTTATCAAAATCTTCGCTACCACTCAGAAAGAGAAAAGGTAACAATGGACCAAAAAATTCACTAGATGATGGATTTTCGAGTACCGGAAGTTCGGAAACGTCCTCTTTCAACAGCACATGCGCCGATGATGAAGAAATCGCAATGGCAATGCAAGCTGCGGAGCTGGCTACTAAAAACGAAGTTAGAGCTAAATACAAGTAAGTTGAGAGTTCATTGTCAGGTTAATTTTTAAATCGTATGAGATAATCTAAGAAAAATGTGTAAAAATTCATTATTTTGTTTCAGATCAAGCGAAGATTTATTACATCGTCTCTTTGTTTGTATAGCGGGAGTAGCTGATCAACTTCAAACGAATTTTGCTTGTGATCTCCGAAATATTTTAAAATCTGTGTTCTTGATCAATGCTTCCGACACTTCTGCAGAACCCCCTCCAGCCAAAATCGTGGAACCAAATAATCTAGATAATAATATCGAATACCATCCAACTGAAAGTGAAGTAATAGAAAATAACAACGAGTTTTCAGTAGACCCCAATATTTTAGCACAAGAAGCCCTTTTTGATTCAGATATTTATTTCCATTTAGACTCCGAAGATGAGTCACCTGAGTACTCTAATCATCCAAGGCAACAGCAAGAGGAAGATAGAAATTTAAATTCATTATCATCGGACTTGAACAGGTAATTTCAGTAGTTACAGGTGCGAAAGGAATTTTTTTCCTCATTTTTTTTGTGTGTAGCAGATAAACACAATAGAATCTACTGATAAAGAAAACTCATTGAAATACAAAAGTTGTGCTAAAATCTATCTGTAAACTTCTCTCTCCCCTGTCGTACACTGATTTTATAACTAATCTGATTATTCTAGGACATTTAGAAGATTCCAGAATATCTAATAACTGATATATAGTCAAAGGTCAAGTTATAGCAAAAGAAGAATAACCTAACTAATTGATCAGGATGGTAACATGAAATTCATTATCTTTATATCTTATAATTACTCCCAAAATATGATGAACTCTTCGATCTATAAATCTATTTTGAGATAAACAAATAAAAGCAAATATTCACAATTGTATAATAAAATATTCATAATATTCATAATTCCAATTGTGGGGATTTGAACGCAACAACTGCTTCTTAAGGTGTTGACCCCGCAATTTATTTTTGATATGCGGGAATAAGAAGAAACCATTGGGTACCAAACAAGAACTGTACGACGGATAACCCATCAATTCGATGTTTTGAATGTCCAAAAACGTTTTTGTTTGAACTGATGTCTGAGAACTCGCATTGTCATGGAGGATTCGTCTTCTGCGATTGGTTTCCCTGATTTTTTCGATTACTGGCAAAAAATGATGGTGTACATTCTAAAAATTACCGTTCTGAGTTGCGGTGGCGACATGTCAAACTATTCCAAGCGACCATTTGCTTCGCGCGAGAACAACTTCGATTCAATTTGGCTCCTCAAACTATCCAACTCGAACAAATCTTTTTGACAACAATATTTTCATGAAGTATTGAATTTATGCGAGTGGAACTAATGTATGCCACAATCTCACGGCATGTCACATGATGATCTTGCAATATCAGTTTATGCAAAGCATCTACGTTTTCTGTCACAATAGCCGATTTTGGAGAACCTTCACGAAATTCACCCTGTAGCAAAGTGCGACCACGATTGAATTCGTAAAACCAGCGAAATTCTATGATTCGAGTTGGTGCTTCATCACCAAAGATCGAAGCAAGTTGTTCGGCACTCAGCAGTTGGTTCAATCCACGTCAAAAGTCACAGAAAATCATCGCACGAAAATGTTGGTGATTTAATTCAATTTTTTGACCCCATGAATTTGAGTTGAGTAGTGGGAGGAGCGGGGACTGGTTGTTTGTAGGTTAGGGCGTCTATTTTTAGTAGCAATAGCGCAGTGGACCGTGGCGCATAGCGTTTTTGCTGTTGACATTTCTTCAAAAGTAATGAATCTGTTATTACTTTTCAACGGCTTTTCCGCAAAGTTAAATGTTCCGTAAAAAACATAATACTTCGTTGGGCTGCCTCTTTTCGCACAACTGGCTCAGTTATGAAGCAGAAGTAGTCTAGTCGGCACTCTGCAAATTCTACAAAATGTCGACAGAGTTAGGGCGTTGGTTCACTAGGCGGCGCGCTCCAACTCTAAACTTGCCTCGATGCTCGCTGCAGCGCATCCTGAACGATGATTTAAAATGTCATCCTGACAAAATTATGATCGCACAGAAGATCTATGAACGTGATTATGAACAACAGAGACTTGTATTTTGCTTGTGGATTTCTCGTATGTATATTTTTTTGGAAACCCAAAAAAATGTAATTGTGTTAGATCTCAATAACATGGTGGTCATTTAAAATGCTACAGTACCACCAGATAAACATAATTTCTTCATTATGGTGGTCAAATAAGTAAGATCCAAAAATGTATAATGCATAAATTTAAGAGTATTAGATAGTATGGGAAAATCGGGTTGTTTGAAATCTGGATGTTGTGGTGCACGCTTGATTCGATAAGTGTATATCGGTTGATAATCATGTGTTAAAACATTAGGTGCTAGGTTTAGTAATATGATTTTTCCATAGGAACTAAAAAAATTGCTCCCCAATATATGAAAAGTTTCAAACCATGTAAATTTGAGGCCGTTTAGTGATTTCCAACTTTTCACGCACTTAAAACTTATAGCTCCGCCTAGAAACCACTATATGAATTAAATATTAACGTGATTGTTGTGGGACTGAGGAAATACAACAGCAAAATGTTTTTCTCTTTTTAATATATATTCCGAGTTTTCCGAGAATTATGCATTCATCATCGGGGAATTAATTGATGGAGAATTGTGGTGCCTCGAATTTTATTAAAATTATTAAATTTATGTGACCCGAAATACAACATTGAGATTGACAAATGGCATAAATATTGAGTTTGTTGACTTTATTTAGCTATTGAAATTGAAAGTTGGCAAAGACTATTATATATACACATGAGCAAAAAAATCGACTCAGCTGACACCCCTGCAATCGCAAGTCACTGGCAGAAAAATTGAACACGAAATTGTATTTTTGTTGGTAAAATTTTAAATCTAATGACATAAGCTTTAAAATGATATAACATATTGTAATTTTTCTTGCTCTCATAGGCCAACAATAAGTTATGATTGGTAACTACCCTTTTTATGCTTGTTTACTAAAATGCTAATTAGGTGTAACTAACTTATATAAAAGGTTATCTCCCTGACCTACCAATATCAATTATCAAATGTTAACTGATACACATATCCGTTAATAACAAACAATAATTCTAATAAGACCCAACAAGTGATAAATCTGCTCAATCGATCATCCTATTTCGACAAGGCCAGAGTCGGAGAAAAGAGGCCAGTGCGCTTAACATGAGTCAGTTTACTGTTTCTAGAGTTTACCGTCGTTACCAAGAAGCTGGTAAGTTTCATCGAAGGCGTGGTTCCGTAAGAAAAAGGTACTCATCCTAGGGAGATTACCGATTAATTGTCAGCACATATCTGAGAAATCGGCCCTCGCTGATGTTTAAGCTCAGAGAAACGCCAGGAGTAGCTGCACAAAAGAAGGTTTAAGGCAGCTATCCTCGAGTCAAAAAATAGCACTCACGATTTGACACGATTTCATTGAACTGACGAACAATGGGGCACCGTCTTCTCAGACGAAAGAATGTATCTGCATGATAGCGATAAAAGAGGACGAGTCTACAGAAGACCTGGAGAAACATTCGCGCAGTGTTGCATAAAATAAAATGTGGTTTTTGGAGGAGATTCTTGGATGGTTTGGACGGGTATTTCAGTGGAAGCAACAAGAGTTTAACAACGAACTAATAAGTAGAAGAAATTTTAATACAGGACAAAATGCCCCTCCAAATTCTGCAGGTTCCGTAGGGCAGTATTTACAGGATGTCGAAATTGCCATGGATTGGCCAGCGCGTAGCTTAATCTTAAATACCATAGAAAAAGCGATTGTAAGCTGTTATTAAGGCCAGGCGAGGGAACACTGAATATTGATAGGTTACTTGATCAATTTAAGCTTTACTTCACATTTTATTTCTTCCCAACAAAATAACTCAGTAACAATATAGACCACTCGTTATACCGCTAAGACTTAAAGCTTTGAGATGCGAAAATCAGAAAAAGAATGGAAGCTACAGATTTTTCTCTAGAGACTTTTGCCCGTGAGTATGTCGATTTTTTCGCTCACGATTGTATAATTTCTCATCTGTACTTATATTTTTATAGATTCTCATTAGTTATTTTTTTTACAGGTATGCCTCGCTTCGTGAAGATATAGCTAATTTGCAGTCTCGCGAAATTTCACAAACCGAGCCGGACATTCACAATTTGGATCCGTCTACCTATTCGCAACCTCCTATTTGGATACCGGACGTTGAAGCTCCAAAATGTATGAGCTGCGGAGTAAACTTCACGGTAGTTAAACGTCGACATCACTGCCGTAACTGCGGCAAAGTTTTTTGTGCTCGGTGCTCTTCGAACAGCGTTCCGTTGCCGAAATTTGGGCATGTTAAACCTGTGAGAGTATGCAACAGATGTTTTATATATAATTTGACGCCGTTTACTATGTGAAACTTTGGATTTTCGACGTGAGTTATACATTAATTATAGATCGGTTTGTCCAACAGGAAGGATCTTATGGATGGATTACTGCAATGAAAATGTTTCAAAATTTTTATACAATGAACATTTTTGCTTTTCCAATCAACTCAGAAATTTTTTAACTATATTTGTACACTCTAGAGGGACGATTTGATTTTGTGGAATTTGTCCTTTGTTGATAAGTAATAATTCTATTGATATTGTTGCTGTAGGTCTTCAAACAATTATTTTCAAAATATAAAAACAGTCACAGCTCAATTTGTTTTTAATTCTGAATACTTTCCATTTTTGACTGATTCATTATATTTTAAAATTTTTATCTCGGAAAAATAATTATTGAGCTGTTAGATATGACAAGTGGGTGTCGACCATATGGTTGATGCGTTTTTCGTAAACGCGCCATGGTGGTTACGGCACCATACCTTTAACTTTCAATTATTTTAAAGAATTACTGAAAGATAGTGAGCTACGCTGTAGAGATATATTTTCATAGGACAGATAAATACCATGTCAAACTAAAAAATGAGTAAGGGGGCGCGTGAAATTTCAATCAACAATCTGACCGCTCAAATATATTAACTGCTACTTAACATTACGCCAAATTTTGTTGTGAAAGAAGTATGAGGAATAGTACCAAGGACTAATAATCCATATTGCACTTTTTACATATACTCTACACGAATCATCAATCGATATTCACGATGAAAATGTTCCACATGGATATAATAGAGAAAATTTTAGGTTTTTCGCAAAGGAAATAATGGGACTCCCATAAAAGACTTGAAATATCGAAATGTCAAAGATGATCTTAGACCCTGAATTTATTAGTTTTATATCTAATTATTTGAAAAAAATCTCAATTATTCCTAGTGACGCAAAACATTTCAGCAGGGAAACTGAAATCAAGTGGAAAAAACACTATTTAGTTGAATATTGTTTCATCAAATGGAAAGATATAGGGCCTATAATAGTATCTACTGGAAAAAGCCTTGATAATTAGTACATTGGAATCAAGTAAATCATAGTACGAACCAAATTTTTTGTGCATTATGGAGAAATAAAGCATATTGTTAACGACTTATTGAACAACAAGAAGGTTTTACAAATCGTTTACTTCAAATTATCCTTGTTTCTTGCTTAAATATTGAAATTCAATTTTTAACAAAAGATTTTTCATGTCAAAACATTTTTTAATGTGTGATAACCCTCACACCATCGAATTGTATCACTTATCAAGTGTACTCCAAAAAGGAATACACAATTTAGGTTTTAGCTATCAAATACAACTCAATTTTTCTCTTTTGATAAAATTTTACTACAAATATTGATTCAACTTCCAATCAATCTATTCTTCTACCTAACTGGTGCTACAGTCCTTTGAGAACCAGGGCCTTCTCGATAATCGGCTGCCTCCAACGTCCTCCAATCCTCTCAACGTATTCAGCCACCTCAGACGCGCGCCCCGGATGAACACCACCAAATCTGACTCGTCTTACATCTATCTCAGCTAAGCATTCCTCCAGATCCTCCATGCACCGCTCTCGCAAACAAGACCAAAAATCTTTCGTATGATCTTACAATCCCAGCAGTTCAAAATCCGCTCACTTGTCGTCGTCATAGTCCAAGACTCGTATCCGTATGTGACTACGGAACGGATTATTTTCTTGTAAATTGAGAGCTTTAGGAGGTCGGGGTCCTCCTTGAGGTTCTCATGTACATGGGTTTATGTTCATTGATTTTGAGTCCTCTTGCTTCAGCTGCTCGCTCGAACTCCTCAACCGCTTCAGAAAGAGCCGAAGTAATTCGTGTCATAATGGCAACATCATCGACATAGGCGAAGTGCTGTGTGAGCCTATTGCAAATAGTTCCTCCAGGATTCGTTCGGATGCTCCTAATAAATCTATAAATTTTGATTACTATACATGGATTAAATGAGAAATCCGCAAAAATATATAGTAGTAATTAAACTACTATATGAAAAAAGTTTCTATAACTAACTTGTAGATGGCTTGGTACAATTTTATATAAAATTTTTTTACATGGTTATATAAAACGTAACGGTCTAACGGTTGGAGGTTGATTTTTTACCTGAACGTCAATTTTTAGGAGGAAATTAAATTTTTAATTATCTCAAGTTGTAATTTCAAACCATTGAAGTTGTCAAAGTCCATTCTTAATATAAATTTATAAAATCGTTTTCAAAATGATATATATATATATATATATATATATATATATATACTGATTCGATTACCTAAAAGGTCGTTTTCTTCTTACCCCGAAGACGTTAAATCAATTCCCAATTGGAAACCAAACAGCATTTTTTCTTAAATTCAAATGTTTTTGTACCTAATATTGATTTAAAAATCACAAAATCACTGTTCGGGTTAAGTTGACGGAAATGCAGTTGAGCAAAATTTTTAATATATGATCAATATAGTGTTGGCATCGAATAGGTGTAACACTCTTGTATAAACATCCGTCGGCTTATCTAGTTTTTGTTAAATTTAAATTAAAAAATGTATAACAATTATCCCTCTTCTGTCTAACCACGTTATTATATTCTTTTGATTGGTGCTGATAACGGAATTGCTGCTCTCATTTGATGCTTGCAGTTATTAGGAATTTGTGTATTTGGCAGTTTAAGTCCAACCAATTTGTACTTAATCACAGGATTTCCAATATTACAGAATCCTTTTGAAACGCCTTTGCTATTATGGATGTTTGTGATATTGTAAAATATCTCATGTTTTTAACTATTCATATAATAATCCCAAAAATTTTTTGCTAGTAACTAAAAAGATTTGAAAAGATATCTGATGATGGTAGAGACTTTTCATTTTGAATATTTCAAACATTTCTTACTCTTGCCTTGTTATAGCTTCAAACTAAGACTGCTATATATTCAGTAAGTGGATTTTCGATAAAAATTCGGTATTATGAATTCTATTAATGGCGCGAAATTTAATTGTAATTTAAGGTAGTTCTCACCACTTCCTCAAAAAAAGGAATAATTTTTCCTGTTTGTCTTAAAATGTGTTTCAAAATTGCATTTTTCGAGATGTATGGGTTGGCGACAAAGTAATTTTGTAGTATAAAATAAAACACTTTTTTTGAACAGAGAATCATTTTTAATCAATCATATATTTTCCATTTTCCAATCATATTGCGTACACCGATTGCCGACCTTCTTGACATTCATCACTCACCGACGCAAAACCATGACCAAATTCTGCAAAACAATTGTGAACAGTCTTCTCTGATGGTTCTCCATTACCAAATGTTGCACAAAGCGCTTCTATGCATTGTTTTTAAGTGAGATATTTTTCGAAATCATTAAAAATCACCCAATATAATCCTTCAACAGTGATTCCCATTTTTGCAAAAACTTATGGTAATATTAATTGATTATTACAAACAATTCCATTAGAAAAAAGTAAAATTCTCATTAAATCTCTTTAAAATCATAATGGGGACTCATTATATAGAATTAAAAACTATTTTTTATCTCTAGTCGTTTGATATATGTATTTCGGTTTTTTAGTATAAAATAAAACACTTTCTTTTAACAAAGAATAGTTTTTAATCAATTATATATTTTCCATATTGCTCAATGATCTTTTGCCACCTTTTTCAGCTTCATGATTTCACGCTTATAAAATTTTGTGGTCCTTATCAACAAAAAACTAAACCAGGTACGACTGTAGGTCATCGTTATTTGTGAAAGTTGACCATTCAAAGAATTTTGCTAACTTCGAAATAAATTTTAATCAGATGGTGTCAGATCAGGGCTGTATGGGGGATGTGGCATCACTTTCCAGCCAAGCTCCAATGGTTTCCTACGAGTTGCCAAAGATGTGTGAGCTCTTGCATTATTATGGTGGAATATTAAACCTCTCCGATTAGACAATTCCGGCCGTTTTTCTTTGATTGCTTCATCCAGTTTCATTAATTGTTGATTGTAAACATCAGAATGGGTCGTTTTATTCCTTGGAAGCAACTCAAAAAACAAAACATGAGCTTTTTTATTGTTTTCCAACTTTCGATGACGTTTGTGCTGGTTCATCTTAGTTTCGAGCCTTTAAAGTTTGAGAATCTTTTGTATCTCCGGAAATAATGCTACTTTTTAAAATCTTAAAATCATATTCTTAAGGGTGTAAGCTTTGAATATTTCTTGACCAGAATACTTCTTAATATTTATTAAATCCAGCAGCCATCTTTTAAAATGTTTCATATCTTTTAAAAAAATTTTTTGTTAAACATACAACACAAATTATAATGCCAACACAGCACAATGTTCATGAATGTATAAACCAGAATCAACAATACCAAAATAATTTGTTTTACTTTCATGTCATTTTTACTTATTTGATTTCTATTTATGCTGAAACCTTGCTTCAAGTATAAAATAGGTGGTTTGTGATTCTAGTTTGACAAATTGTGAAAATCAAACGAAATTTTCAAAAAAAAATGTGTTTTTTGAATCATACATAACTTAAACATATGAAAATATTAACTATCGAAAATCCACTACAGCATTTTCTATATAAATATATAAGATTTTCAACATTTTGCCTTAAATGTCTGTGTAATTTATATCAATATAATAATTAAAAAAATTATAATAATTATTATAAAAGACATTTCAAATTTACTCTTAACTGTTTTAAGGCTGAATAGCAAATTATTTCTAATTGATACAATGAGAAATGAAATTTAGTGACATTTACAATCATTTTGTGTATCAACCTAACGGGTGACAAATGGGATAAAGTATCTAGCTAAGACAATTTTGTTCCAGTATATTTTTCACAATGCTTTTAGCATTAAGTATAAATATAAAATATAAGTTACTTGAAATCATTTTTATTTAAATAAAATTACTGAAACAAACACCTATCAAATTATGAATTTTTTTCATCAAACCTCAGTATAATCATCACAATTAAAATAAAAAATGCAAATGTAATAAATACAAATATTTTACAAACTAATTATTAGAATGGCAAATATTACATAAATAATATTCCAGTGGATTTATTACAGACAGTTTTTTACACATGTGGCACTTTACAGAAGATTTTGCCTGTATGTTTTTGCTCTCTTTCTGGTAGCTGTTCTGGAATTTCTATAGGAATGGCTGGTTTTCTGTTATTCATGTACTGTGTTCATTTAATTTTGCTGTTGATAATTTTATACAATACCTATAGCCGCCAAATCTAATGATTATAAAATGTATGAACTGGCCAACAACTTATTATATCTTGAAGCATAGTGCTGAGCAGTTGAGTCAGCAGTTTTTAGGAGAGACATCTTGTATAATTCTTCTTCGGCTGTTTTTATAGAAATGGGTACTTCGAACTCTATTTACAGTGTTTTTAGATTTCAAATATCCCACTAGTAAAAGTAAAGTAAAAAAATTGTCAGGGTAACACTACCTTTGTTGAGGTAACGTTCCATCAATTTTTTTATCACCCAGTCACCTAAACGCTCTTCATAAGGTTTGTGATAATCTTTTCTGAAGTGGGGGAACAGATTTATTATATAATTTGTTTATTTGTCAACAGAAATCCAAAATTTTTGACCATATTCAACTGGCTATGCCTAAAGTAACCACTTATAATGTTGAGATGGGTGCAGGAAAAAAAAATAAAAACATTTTTATTTGAAATATGTTTCATTCTAATTGAACATTTTCAACAGACACAATTAAATTAAAAAAAAATGAAACCTGACCAGGGAATAACTATTAATAGTAAATATTTTCGAAGTGATCCCCATCTGAACTTGCCCAATAATCAAGTCGTTTTTGAAAGATATGAAAAAGTTGTTCAAAATGAAATAATAATAGAAATTCCTTTTCTAATAGCTCCTCCCAAATCATCTTTGGTCTTGTGTTTTCTGCATAACAGTAATCTTTCAGCAAGCCCTATAAGAAGATATCACACGGGCTTACATCTGGTGAATACGAGGGCCATTATATACGTACGTGTGCAAACTTAGGACATCCTATACCGATGACTCGTTCACCATAAACTTTGTAATACCATAAAGACAAATAAATTTTTTTATTCTCATCTTCAAAAAGTATTTTTACTGACTACTCTCTTACTTCTAAACTCATCTTAAAATACATGTGCTACTCTTTACGGCATCTCAATAGAAACTGACAATATTCTAGAATATACCTACGTGGGCCCAGCCTTATACGATAGAGTATAGGGTGGAAAGAAATACTTATACTTTAGGCAACTTCCCATTTGTCACCCTCTATACAAAAACCTGCATTTGTATGTTAACATATTACATATTTGGTAACCGTTACTTATTTATCAAGGCACTAAAGTCATACTTTTTGTCAGGAGAATGGAGATTAGTTAAACGCCTCGGCAACTAACCAGACGAGTGACAAAACGAGACTTAGTGCCTTGTTAAATATTAATTTTTTGAAATCGTCCAGATTCAAACATACTTGCGAAACTATTTAGAATTGAGGCGAACAGAATAGGTTAAGAGTGCTGCGTTTAGTTACATAGCTAAATATATTTTCTTCTTCTTTTCATTTATTCATATTAATGGTAATAGAACAGTTTGTATTATTCGTAATGTTGAAAGGTTGTAATCTGGTTGACGTGTAATCGACTGCTGTCATGCAGTTAATTCAACAAGTTACTATCGAACAATCGGCATTAATGTTTCACTTTACTCCCGATTCCCAAAAAGAGATATTTAATAGTGGGCATAAATTTTGGAGCTGCTAACTGTGTGTGAGAGAAAAATTATTCAATAAACTGGCTCGAGTACGATTTCCGTTGTGCCTCGAATTGACTATGCCATTTTGTAAATCGACCCAAAATAAGTCGAAAATGAAGAATAAAATTTTTCGATATCTCTCTTCGTTTTCGAGATATCGATACTTGAAGTTGGAAAAATTTATTTTTATTGAATATTTGTATACGTTACAGACCGTTTATGACAAATATACCATATATAAAAGGACTAGTCCGTATAGAAAAGGACTGAGGATATTAGTCTATATGTGTAAAAAGCTTGTCTTTTAATGAACTGTCTTGTCCGTTTGTAAAAGACTAGTCTATTTATATACGGCCCAGCTACACCTACGCCATATGTATATTTCAAAGATATTTAAACACAATTTTTTTTATTTATTTATTATAGAAATAATTATTACATACTATAAATTCTACCTAACCTAACCTAACCTAAATAAATAACTTTTGAAATCAATCATAACGTATTTTTTGCTAGAAAGAGGATATTTTTACATTAAATTACTAATTAAACCTTCAAACTATCATTAAATATTTTTTTTATTTTATAAATAATGAGAAAGAACCGACAATTCTTTATGAAAAACATCAAATTATTCATGTATTTATCGTATGTAAAGTTATATTCATCACAGAGTGATGAAAGTTATCCAAAATGGCTCATTTTGCTATAAAAATATGTTTTTTCAATATAATTTTGGAGTGTCAGAGTAAATAATATAAAAATTAAATAAAAAATCTTTTGTTTATTGAATTACAAGATTCATATTGAATTTGAAGTGATAAAATATTCATTTGAAATGAAGTATTGAACACCATCTGTACAATAAAGCGCATTTTGATTAACGTTTGATTATAACTTTAAGTATCGATATTTCGAAAACGAAGCGAGATTTTAAAAAATTTCATTCTTCATTTTCGATTTATTTTGACATAATTAAGCCAAATCCCTAATCCCGTTAAATCGCAGTGCCACGGAAATCGTACTCTCCCCAATAAACTGAATGATTTGATAATGGCTGACTGCCTCAAACTGTAATACTGATTTTAACCCGATGATAAAAGTTTTCTTCAAATTGACAGATTGTAAGTTGTTTTTGTTGACACAATTTTTCATGTTACCAATTTTCACTGCAACGCTGTTTTGCATTAAAAAAATTTGACTTTGTAGGGTTATTTTTACCATCTGGTAAGAACTTTTCTTTTATTTTATAAGTCACCACCTAAACCAAACCTTTCCGCCATTTTTGTTGCTGAAATGATACCTATAACACCATTAACTTCACTCTCTTACGATTACCTGGTCTCCTCTACATTTCCTGTACTGTCTTTTCAAAAAATAAGTATTAGTATTAGGTTTTAAAAATGGGTACATGAAGAAGCATCTTTATTTGTGGGTATACTATCAGCTCTGTAAATTAAATAATTCTGGATGACTTTGTATACTTCAAATTTTTCTTATAAATAATCATTTTGGTTGCAGCTTGGGGAAAACAAAATATTTTTTTTTGATTTTGTCAAATGTCACTAGTTAATATAAACATTTCGTTCATCCTTTATAATTTTCATTTGAAATTTTAATTACTTATAGTTACAACAAAATATCTGGTTTTATTCTCTACTCACTGTACATTTTGCATTCCTATGTTATTATATCTTCTATACTACGGTATAGACGGTGCATGCTCTGAATAGAAAGTAATAATTGTTGGTCAGATGACGGTGGTTATAGCGCGTTGTCATATATTGAAAAACTGAAGAAATTGCAATTTTAACACAATTTTTAAAAAAATACGGCCTATTTATGACAGATCAATAAGGAAACAATGATATTTTAAGATCTATTAGAGAAATCCAACGAGTTTTTTAAGTAACAGTTATGATTAAAATTCTATAAGAAATCATAACCGAACAATATAATTTTAGCAATTGTATATCTTGATTATGGAATTTTTTCTACTTAAATAATCCATCTGTTTACAAAAGTTAAGTTTTTGGACAACTATCATATGTTTATGCATAAAAATTTTAGCAGTTCGAATATGAATTCAAATCTGTTATAACTTTAAACTTGTTCTGAAGAATTTGTGTTAGTTACCTGCAGAATAACCGGAATAAATTGGATTCATATTCTTTATTCATTCAAATGATTTCTGTATGTGTTAGTCAGAACATGCATCCTTTATAACCTTCTTGAATATTTTAGCTTGTAAGAATCACCCATTTTTAGAATTTTTTCTACAGTAGATACTTGGACTATTTTTAAAATAAACCATATCAGTTATAAAGTCCCATCGATATTTTTACATGTCAGGGCTACAAACGAAATTTTGTCTAAATTTGATTCACAAGGCAAATGTATCTCCTTATTACATTTTTTTAGAATCGAAAAGTACTGAAACTTGTTTTGTGCATCAGAATATCTTTTGAAATAGAATTGAAGGTTCATCATTAATAAATCTAAATCGATTTAATGTCAATTTTTGAGGTTAGGTTATTTCAAGTTTGAATCTTTTGGATTTATTATAGATGAATATAAAATAAATTTGATATTCTACAGATCTGTATAACAATCATCTGTTTAATACATTAAATTTCATGAATTGAATTAAATATTTATTAAAATTGATTCGTTTGTAACCCTGACAGTGACTAATATAAATATAAATAAACTGAAAACACGTAAAACTAGAAATATTAATTTTTCATTTCACTTATACGAGGACTGGGCGGAATGAACTACCAATCCATAATAGTTTTTAATTTTCTCTTTAACTAATTTTTAATTTCCGGATATCTCCATTTAGTACGAAATCGTAATTATTTTGACTTTAATATAGAAAACGTTAGAACCACAAAAAAATTAAAACGACTCAATAATTTTAATTATTGTACTGAAATATTTTGTGATAAACTTGTACATTTATTTATAATATGGTTTATGGGATTCATATCTCTATTAAAGAATATTTTTCAAAAAGTTTTTTATTATATTCTATAACCTCTCCTAATTTATGAAAACACTAGCTTCTACCCACGACTTCGCTCGCATTGAAGCCATTAAATAAGTATCAGAGATCATTACAATAAAAATGAATCAATACGATTGAAAGCAAGGGTTATAATTTCTTAATTTGCTTAAAAATTACTTTGACTCACCTTTAAAACTTGACAATAAAGTTTTTAAAGGCTCTTCTGGTTCACTAAGTAATGGAAGTGGAACAGCACATTCCAACAGTTTCATCTTTCCATTTGAAGCATCGCAATAGTGACATTTTTTATTCATTGAGCCAATAACAATCAAAGGATGATTATGATATTAAATTGAAGGATCATGTTAAAACAATTAAATACCGACCAATCCTTACGCATGAAATTTCGACGGCGCATAGTCTGCATTATGAATTCTTCTCGCCTGCGATTATTCTGGCATTTCTATCGCTCTTCTAGCTGCCTGCAACGTAGCTTGTCTTTCTAAACGAACTCGTACCTGAAGAAGAGTTTCAGCTGCTCTCAAATCACTTTGTCGCTCTGCTTGCTGTTGTCTCCTCATCTCTGCGTGAACCGAAAATTCTTTATTTTGCGCAACTTTTGCTGCACGGGGCTTTTGCTTCCGATGCATTTTTAAAGAAGAACTGAGTAAGAATTAAAACCAAAGAGTAGGATCTAAAATAATGAATAGCATGTAACCACTGAAAAGACACCTAACCTTAAAAATTCAAATAGTTCTATACTGCATATATAATGTCAGACAAAATAACAATAAATATATAAAAATTCCAAACAGCTGAAACTATATTCAATTGCATTGGATATTGATGTGACAGTTGGTAATACAGTGGAACGGTATTACAGTACTCTGTGTTCGAAGTCCATTAATGGAATGATAGATGGCGTTGAGGAAGCTAGATTTTGAGATTTTTGACAAAAAATTGTTGTACATCTCTTAAAACATAATTTTGTTCATAAAAAGTATTCTATGTTATTTCTAATACCTCCAAGAATATGTGTATAAAGTGTTATGATGATTGGTTAAATAGTTTTCGCGAGAAAGCGTAACAAACAAACTTACATTCACATTTTTATAAAATTGGTAAGGATACAAAATTATTTCATATGGATAGAAAACCTTTATATAAAACTGAAGGGTATCCAGCAACGACCTAATTGCTACTAAAATTGATCTCAGACTACTATAGCGATTATTTCTACGTTAAAGTGGCATTAAAGGCTCTATTTTTATTAAAACTGCGACTATTTTCGTCAAAGCAGCCACTACTTTGAATGAGGAAGCTACTAAAATTCCAGATAAAGGAAAACTGCTTATTCCATAAATTACAGAAACATAATGTTGCAGCATGCAATTACTCATACAAAAGACAAGCCTTTTGTCACTATTTCATTGAGAAGAAATTAAAAATATGAAATTACAATTACAAGTACAGTTGACAAATGTAACGAAAATAGGCGAGATATCAACGGCTGTTATTTTGTTATGTATTTCCAATAGCGAATATTTGCGTTTATTTAGTTTGAGAAGTACTTCAGCTCAGTAGCTTTTTTTTTTAGTTTTTATAAGGTCGAGCAAACGCAAACATAAACTTTAACTCTTCCGGAAAAATGGGAACTCCTACAGCCATATTTGAAAGCTTTGGAAGAGCTACGGTTTTCGACAATTTGAGAAATAGAGAAAAAAATAGAATATTTAGTAAAATCTGTTAAAAGTAGGTCTAAAAGACCCAAACAAGCGAAAATATCCAAGTTGAAGAAGTGCATGGTTCCAACAATAGAGTAAAAGACATGTTTGGAGACATTTTAAAAGAAAAAGCCAAGTTTTTTTATAATAAAATTTAAGAAGCGCCATGGTATTCGTTTCATACATATGAACGGTCAGAAATTATCTGCTGATGAATCAAAAGTTTCTAGTTTTATTGCAAATCTAAATACAAAATCAATGAACTGAACCTTACACATGGACAAGTGTTCAATCCCGACGAAACTGACCTGAGGAAACTTCCAACAAAAACATTTATAACATGAGATCAATACAAGGTTTTTGGTTTAAAAATCCAAAAGAAGTCACGTTTATGATGCTGGAAGTCGTTGAAATATTCATTAATGAACTGCAACAGTAAAAAATTATATTGATTCTTTTAAAAAATGCTCGTAGCTTAAGAAATTTGAAAATATACGTTTTTCTATATTGAGAGGGTGAGCTTCCTCACGGAATATTCATATCATAAACTTGATGGGAACTTTTCTTCAATTAATTTTCGTGAAATTACACCGAAAGGACTGTTTCTGATACTGTACAAGCAGTCTATGTTAGGTACAGGATGCTGCATACCTCTTCTTCACAACAGTTACTGAAAAGCAATATTTTTTTATTTTTTCATATTCATTCAGCTTTTATAGAAATCAATAACTCCAATTTATCCCAATTTTTGATAATAAACTGTCAGTTTAACTTTCAACAAATTCTGCGGGGAGGAGAACAAAAACTTAAATACTTTATTTAGTAGTCTAGCACTTTTTTGGCAACCCTCTCTATCTCGGGCGCAAAATTGTTCTCAACTAGTAAATGTCACTCACATCCCTTATGAATAAATAGCTATTTTCTACTACCGTGCGTAAAGTACGTACTTTTGACACACAAGAGCGTAAAACTTCAATTTACGCACTAGTGCTTAATGAAACATACTTTAAGCACTAGTGGTTGAAGAAAATTGCCATTAAACTTCGGTATTTTGATAAATTTTTTGTATTAAATTCGTGTTTTGCATTCGCCTGTGGCTCATGTCAATATTCAGATTCGTCGAAAAAAGTCTACTTTACACACTTGTTACATAAATAGTTCTATATGTAACAAATGCAAAAATTAAGTGTTTATTGCATGCGACGTGAATTTGGGCGTTAGGCCGAGTTTGACAACACATAGAGTGCAAGAAATGTACGAGTTGCATACAATACTTTTTCTAAGTTCATGAAAAAAAAATGTTTTATTTAGGTGTAGAAAAATAAAAAGCGTAATTTAAGATCAAAATATCTGATAATTAATTAACACTATCTATCTATTAACTAACACTTCTTCAACCTCATCTCTAATGACAAAACTTCGTTACTTGTTAGTTTTTGAATGTGGCAGTTTTACAATTAATACTGAACCTACTTCTTTTATGTTTTCAATACTCAATTTTTGGAGCTCATCCCTACAACATGCCCATGGGTTTGTCAAATATTGCAACAACATACAACAAGTAATTTAAATATGTCTTAACAAAAGCTAAACAATAATTACTGACTTCAACAAATACTGGGAATACGAAGCTATTTTTAGAAATTGATAAATAAATACTTTTGACTTTTTTTAGTGAAATCCTGCAGAGTTCTGCTTCATAAATGCCATTAGTTTTGTGTAACTTTTAATATTAATATCTTCTTTTGTAGAAAGGCAAGCTCTCACCATTGAGTACTCAGATCAGAATGATGAAGGTTTAATATCATTTTTTTTTTAATCTATAGGTAATAAGTTTAATCACACCAACTTCTGGCTGGGTCCCAAAAAATTCTTTTTCGTCACTTTCATCTATTTTTCCAATATTATTACCCATTTTTAAACTTTGTTTAATTGTCAAAATTAATTTTTGACTAACATGTCTAGAACTGCAGAGCTGCATAATCCAAATGATAGAAGTCGTGATCCACTTTTTCTAGGAAATATAGTTCATGAGGTTTCAACAGCTAGTTATTCATTCACATTATATAAAAGGAGCAATGACCTCATTCCTTTGATAAAATTCATCTATTGTTTGAAAAGTTTGATCAATACACTAGTTTTAGAAAACCACCATATTTGTATTCTGTTGCTTAGAAATCAAAAGTCAACATCTACGATAATCTAACCTGATGGCTTTTATATTTCTAAACGTCAGCGATGACTTCCATTTGAAAAACATCCCAAAACTGAGTCTTTTCTTTTTAACGAGCTTCATACTTATTTTTACTCTGTAAATTTTGAAAATGGAGGACAGTGATCTTGAAGGAGATGGATTTGTTAGCGAGGAGGAAAAAACGGAAGAACAACTTGATCCCGAAAATCCCGATCACTTTTTCCCAATTGTCGAAAGAGATTTTAATAAGGTAATAATAAAAAATTAAATAAATATTGCTAGAAACTTCTATTTTGAATGAAGAAAGTATTTAATATTCCGCCAACAGTTAAATCTTAAGCAAGACCAACAAGCGTATTTTGGACAGCGGACAACTTTTGATCTATTTTACTTCCTAATGACGATTTTATTTCTTATAATTATAATATTGTTCATATATAGTTGAAGAAAATTAACAAAATTTGTTCAACATTTACAATTAACTAAATCAATTTTCCTAACACCTTCCGTAGCATGTAAGCAATCTTCATTTACTATTTTTGAATGTTTATAAACACACACGCTGAACATTTTTCAGGTTTTTGTATCTGCATTACGAGGGTTGTCGGACCCAACAAAGAAATTAAAACAATTTTTTTTCATAATCATTTTCATTGTTCTTCTTTGAAGTCTATAAATTTTTTCCAGCGATGTCCTAGGTTTTTAATCCTTCGAAATGATATTTGCCGTCTTTTCAAAATAGTTGTTTGCATATGCGATAACATCTTCGTCTGATGAAAATATCTTTCCAAATGAAAATTCAAGGTTAGGAAATAAGAGAATGTTACTCGGAGCTAGATCTGTTGAATACGGTAGGTGGTCAACCAATTCGAATTGCAATTCGTGAATTTTAGCAATGGCGATGACTGAATTGTTAGAAGGTGCGTTGACCTGGTGGAAAAGCACTTTCTTTTTCTTAAAATTTGACCTAGCCTACAATAATTCTTCATCAAATGCTGAGCCACATATCTGAGAAATGTACTTCTTCGATAAGGAGCATTGGTGACATTTCCATGGTAAATACTACCCATGTGTTGATCCCAGCTATATTCATTAGGAAGTCCACAGCTATAAAATGATTTCGTTATTCTAAATATCTCAATTATTCCTCATATATTTTCTGTTTTTTGAGATATTCCTGAAAGAGTATTGTTTTGTTGTGGCTTGAACAAGCTTAAATTAAAAGAAACGATAACATGTTTTTGATCCTAAAGATCAATTTCACAGAGAGAAAAAGCCACAGGCAATACTTTTCGAATTTTGTAGTCTTTTACCTTCTTCTTTTTTTCAGTCAATTAAATTTATTATTACATTATTCAAGGCACATCATTCTTATCGGAATAAAAACATTTTCAAAAATAGTCTTTAATGACCCTATTCCAGGATATCTGACTGAATTGTTTGCAAACATCACGTGAAGTATACTGTAAATAGTTTAGTTTGCACAACTTCTTAGCAACCGAACAATCTTTAATATAAAGAGTGATTTCTGAGGGAACTATTCCGAAGCTTGTGACTTAGGAAATCAGTTTACAACTACTAGACATTAAACCACTAACATGCAAACTTACAGTGAGGACCGAAGAAAATATTGCGGCTGTATCCACCAGTGTTACTGATGTCCGTGAAATGTCGATTCGCCGCCGTTCGCAGAAATTAAAACAATTACAACCTTATAAGATACGACTGGTGCAAGAATTGAAGCCACACGATCTCTGACAACGTCTAACATTTGGTGAATGGGCGCTGGTAAAGTTGGAGGAAGATGCACTTTTTTATCAAAAAATTGTTGTTCAGCGACGAAGTTCATTTATGGTTGAATGGATGGGTCAACAAGAAAAATTACCGCATCTGGAGTGAAGACCATCCAGAAGCATTGCAAGAGCCAGCAATGCATCCCGAAAAAGTCACTATTTGGTGTGGATTATGGGCTGGTGGCATCATTGGGACGTATTTCTTCAAAAGCGATGATAGCCGGAACGTTACTGTGAATGGTGAGCGCTACCGTGTGATGATTGACGATTATTTTTTGTCCAAATAGAAGAATTGACATGCCTGACATGTGTTTTCAACAAGACGGTGCCACATGCCACACGGCACGCGAAACGATGGCTAAATTGAGAGTCACCTTCGGTGAACAGTTCATCTCATGTTTGGGGCCCGTCAATTGGCCGCTCAGATCATGTGATTTAACGCCTTTGGACTATTTCTTGTAGCGACATGTTAAGGCTAATGTCTACAGGGATAAACCAGCAAGGATTGATGCAATGAAAGCCAATATTGAAGCATTTACTCGTGAAATACCGGCCGATATGTTAGAGAGAGTGTGCCAAAACTGGACCTTGCGCATGGGCTATCTAAAGTGGAGCCGCGGAAAACATTTGCATGAAATCATCTTCAAACATTAAATTATACTGATCGTTCTATCGATTCCAATAAAGATTTCATCAATTTTTTGTTGTTTCTTCAAAATAAAATCCTATATCTCTTAAAAAATCACTGATCAGTTTATTAATAAATATTATACATTTGTAGACGCTTGCCAATTTGGAACAAAATCCTGAAGCACTTCAATTCACCGAAGATTTCAACAAACTTTTCGAATCGTTTTTCCTCACTTACACAAAACAAAAAGAGTTAGAACAAAACAATGAAAATTTGAAGAGTGAGATCGCAGACAAATCCAATAAAATAGATTTGGCGTTGAAATTAGCTGATGAAGATCAAAAAACAATCAATGATTTACGAAAACAAATCGAGAACGCTTGGAAATTGGCGGACGCTGCTCATGCTCGTGAGCAACTCGCTCATGAGATCATTGACAATTTGAGAAGACAAGTGGAAAATTTAAATGCCGAAATCGAATTTAAAAATAAGATGAGCGAAGAAGCTGACGAGTAAGATAATTATCTTAAATAAAACATGCATCAATTTTCTTGGTAGCTTCTTTTCTTCCACCTAGAGAAAGCATGACAAAAGGTGTTGAGAAAACATTTTTCAGAAGCTCCTTTCATTATCTATACAACCATATTCTTTTTGAGCGATTTTTTTGGAAAAACTGCTTAGATTATTGTATAACAAGTTATGTCTTATGAACCAATTTAATTTTAATTCACGATGAAAAGAATCCATCTCCAGCTTCCATGCAATTCTATAGCTTGCTCCCAAATACTTTTCTCGTAACATCTCGCAACTTCTACGGGCTACCCATCTAAAAAGCGAGCTCTCACATTGAAAAAAAATTGATTTTCATATAAATTTTCGTCACTTTCCAGAGCTATTAAAATATTATTAAGGTTATTTATAAACCTAAATAGATATTATCAGTCAAATTTTCACCAAGTCACTCGATAATATGATATCCTAGAAAGTGGACAGTTTTTGGGGCGTTTCTGTATGACTTTCTCAGAAAATTTGTGGATCTGAATCATTCCAGTAATGACAATTATACAAGGTGGACCACCTGTATTTAGTGTTCAAATGGTAACATTAATACATCAGGTACCATTTATTAGAAGATGATCAAGAACAGACATTCCAACAGCATTGATTTTAGTAGAACGCCCAAGATCATGTTTAAAACAAACTATATCAAGCGAATATATGCAAGGGCTGGCTTATAAATGGGCGCACTAGATTGCAAGGAAATCCTAGAAATCAAACCCACTACGGAACATGCTTTATATACTACTACCCCTCATCTAGTAAAAACATTTCGAACATTGATTAAATTTCGGTATACTCCTGAATATTCGAATACACAAAGGATCTTGCTTAATTTACATAGAATGCAGAGCATTCAAAAGTGTTGAATGTACCTGAACATTCCAAACGTAGGCTACCCATGTTTAATCACCTATAACGCTTAATAAATAATCATACTGTTACTATATCACTGGAGAAAACTCAATACGCTGTTCAATTTTGTGGTATCTCGTGTATCTCTTTCACTTTACTGTTCACATTTTGAATCAAGTGATCGATAATGACTGAAGGTCTTCCACTTCGTTCCTCATCATAAATGTTTGTGCCTTGACCCATTTTAACACCATTCCAGCACTTAATGCTTTTACCATAAAAATTAATGATTTATAATGACTGTCAGCTGCTTTAAAGCATTTAGTACTGAGAAAACGGATTACAACACGTACTTTTGAATAGAAGGTACTTAAAAATCACAGAAACAGATCAGATGGCTCCGTTATGGCATCTGCAGCTTTTCAACAGATGTTGGGTTGTGCTTCCAGCGCGCATACACTAAACGGTGACCGCAGGAGAGTGGCAGCGTAAGTTAGTGTAGTAAAGTCGAATATTTTATATTTCAACTGTCGGACCAAACTTTGTCCAATATCAAAATATTCCCTTTTCAAGCTTGATTAATGGATTCTTTGTTAATATGCCATAGAATAAATCTGTATAAATAATTAATATTTTGTATTACTTCATCCAAATGCCTCTTTTTAGTACTACACTAGGGAATAATATTCACTTTTTCAGTAATAGTTATTCACTTACTTGATCCTTATAACTATCTGGCCTTACTGGTGTGATACAGAGGATTGAGTTTCTTTTTGTGTTAGTACCTCGTGTAGTTTCGTCTCTTTTGTTCTCATTCGCTTTGTTGATTTCGTCTATACAGATCTTCCATGGTGTTCCTCTATTTCTCCCTCTTATTGTTTTTGCTGCTAATATTCTTCTTGTAATATTTTCCTAATTTATCCTTTTCACATGTCCGAATCACCTTAGTTTTTTTTCTTCTATATATTGTTTCGTATTTAATATTTGTCTGTATATTTCACTTGTGATGTCGTTTAATCGGGTCCTTTTCTCAATTTTCCGGAAGTATCTCATTTCCTTGTTTGTATCTGCTTCGGAACTGTATGTATGGTTATAATAACTATTATTTTACACATTTCTACTCTTATTTACTTGGGTGGTTCATTCTTCCCCAGAAAAGATGTTTTTATCGCATTAAATAGTTTTCCTGAATTTGCTGTTCTTTTTGTTATATCTTTGTCTAATTTTCTATCTTCTGCTATCATCGAGACAAATTATTTCAAATATTCGATCTCCTATTTTGATTTTTTGTGTCTTTGTTTTTGTGCTTCCGATTATCGTCTTAGTTTTATCTAGGTTTGTGTTGATAATATGTTTATTGAATGTTTGGTTGTATAGTGGGAGATTTTGTTTTAGAGTTTCTTTGTCACCTGCAAATTTGATCATGTTTTCAGCGTAGCATATTTCTGTTAATGTAACTTGACCTATTTTCCATTGCTCTACTTTATAGCTATTAAACTAGTTTTTAGTCCGTTCATTTAAACGCAACAGGAAATAAAGAAAATGCGGTATTAATAATCAAAACTAGATTAACAAGCAAGCCCAGAGGATTAATAATAACAGAAGATTCGATTGCAGAAACTAGAAATAAACTTAAATCTGCAATACGAGGAAATAACCATAGTTTCTTTTGGCTAAATTGAACAAAGTACGTCAAAGCGGTAACGATGTATCAAGTTATACAAATGAAGTAGAGAAGTTGGTAGAGAGACTATAGACATCATATGTAGTAGAAGGGATGCTTGCAAGTGATAATGAACTCCACAACAGATTTCCCTAAAACGTTTATAGCAGCGGGAGCTTTGCTAATACATCTAATATTATTGTGTATAGCAATGCAGCCTTGTGTCACTCCATTTTTCGTTCTTAATTTTCCATGTTGCGTTCTGAAATAATTTTTGTTGTCGCTATACAGACTCCTAATGCGTTTTAGTTCATTCCTCTCTGTTCTATTATCTTCCACAAGTCTTCTATATTTATTGTACTGAAGGCTGTTCCAAGATAGATGAAACACAGATGTGAATTCCTGTTTTCTCGGATTGCTTTCTCTGCTGTTGACAGTTTTAGGTGTTATTTCGGTTTTCATTGTGATATTCATTTTATGTTTTAGATACCTCACTACCCTCTCCTGTAACGCTTCTACCATTGTAGCTGTTACATTATTGTATCATGCTGTCCTGCCCTTTTATAATTATTGCTGTTTGTATATCTTCTAATGTAATTTCCATATATATTCTATTTTATTCGTTTTCTTCTTTGGTCTTGAGATATTGATTCTCGCCATCTTTCCATAGCTCCCTGATTATCTACTACTACCTAACCTAACCTAACTTAACTGTGCCCCTTTTGTCTTTTATATACTTAAGAGTTATATTTTTTTCCGTTGTTTCCCCATCATGCCACGGAAAAGCTTGATTATCACTGTATGATCTAGTCAGTTTCCAAGGCTTTTTCTTTTCTTCCTTAATATTTTTTTTGACCCTATACTCTCTTTTAATCTTTGACTGCCTTTTTTATTTTTTCTGTCCAACAGTGTGTTCTTTTTATCTTTCCCTTAAAATTTCCATAATCCTACAGCATTTTTCTGTTTCAACTCCTAAGACTTCTTCTCTTAAACATTTCCTAGTATACTGTCATTTTTGTCTTCTATCTTTCTGAACTTACGTTCAGTACCTCTTGGTTTGCAGATTGTGCAATTTTGTAGCGTCTAGCATTTTATCTTTTTCTGCTAGTTATAATTCTTAAATAAATAACGGTCGTTACCTATATCTGCTCCTCCTTTTAAATTAATGTCTTTCACTGAATGACAAACTTACCGACTTTCCAGAAATTAATCTATAATTGATTTTTCGTTTCTGATCTGAACTTGTCTCGTTATCTTGTAAATTTATTGGTGTTTGAAATGTCTGTTTATTATTTTTAGCTGGTTTTTTATCAGAACTCCTTTCTTTCCTAAGCACTATATTAATATTAGTTATTCAATATTCTTTCTATCCATCTTTACTCTATTTAACTAAAATACTAAAATTTATTTGTAGTACCGGAGAGCTTAGTAAACATCGGGACGGTCTGGAACGAGAGAGAGACCGACTTATAAACGAAGTCAATCAGTTAAACACTAAATTACAGAACGCTGTCGGATATCAAGAAGAATTGGAAAAAAAAAATTCTGAGGCTGATTTAAAAATAAATGAAATAGCCGGACAACTAGAGGCAAGTTTATTTAGTAAAGTTAAAATTGTTACCATAGTTGTGATATTGTTTATTATATTTTTTGTTAATAAAAAATATTTTTAATATAAAAATTACCACAGATATCTTTGAATATTTATACTAAGAATGAAAGTACTTTATAGCGACAATGGTGAAATATTATTATACGTTATTAATTGGTAACTTGAACAAAACACATTGCTACAATGAAATAACAATGTTATAAATCTTTCCTCTTATCGCAATACATTTTTGTAATAAATTCGATTGATATTTTATTACATTTCTAGGACCAAGTACAAGAAACCAATCGCCAAAAGCGTGCCAAAGAAAAATTTGAAGCTGATATACAAGAATTGAAATTTAAATTAGACGAAAAAGATTTACACGCTATTGAACTGAATGAAACTATTAAAGATCAGTTGAAGCAAATAGTTGGATTACAGAAAGATATTAAGGAGTGGAAATTATCGCACGATAGACTGTCTAAAGACTTAGAAGCATCTATAATGAAAGCAAGCAAATTAATAGATGAGCACAACGTAGCGCTATTCGAGGTTGAGAGTATGAGAAAAACGTTACAAGAAAAGGCTGTAGACATGAAGGTAATTTCAAATTTACCAAAAATTAATGTTTAACAGAATTCACCATATTTTCATTAATATCTTAATGTTAGGCAGTTAATATATGTAACGTCATTATATTCTTTCCAGATAATTAGTGAAGAAACGACAAGATACAAAAACGATTTCGCCAAAGCTCAAAAAGCGAGAGAGTTGATGGAGAAAAAAATGATGGTTATAATTAAGGATAAAGACGATATAACGTCGGACAGAGATAATCTTAGACAAAAAATATCAGTTCTAGTAAAAGAAATTGAAGATTTTAAGAAATACGTGGACGAAGATAAGAGAAATATTGAAGTAATGGTGAAAGAAAAAGATATACTCAACAAAACCTTGCAAAGGTATGATTCAATAACAAATTGTACGTTCTAGTGAACATATTCATATCCTATTGGTTACGCAATTTAATAAATAATCCCAACTCAAAATATATCAATAAAATTATATTCTTCTAGACAACAAGTGATACAGAAAGATCAACAGAAACTGATACAAATACAAGAGCAAGCAAAAAGAAAATTAGAAGTTGAGCTAGACCTATTTTTTATCGAAAGTGGTAAACACAAAAAATTAATTAGTCAATTAGAAAGAGAAAGAGATAGGCTCACAGAGGAACAACTAGATTTTACCAACACTATACAAGATCAACTTGAAGATATTCGTCAAAAAAAAGTTAGTGCAAAAGTTTTTTGAACAGTTTACATAACAATTCAATTGACCGCCTATAAATGTGTTTCAGTTTGTGTTTGATATATTCCTAAAATGTATTTTTTAGGTTTTTATTTTCGATTTGAAAAAAGAAGCAGCAGAACGAGATAATAAAATCAGACAACAGCAAAACATTTACGAAGCTATGCGATCGGATAGGAATGCTTTGCAAAAATTATATCAAGATTCTTCTGCTGAATGCGATGAATTAAGGAAGAAACTTAAATTAGTGACACATCAGGTTGAACAGCTGAAAGAGAATGTTGGGCAAAAGGAAAAGCAAATAATAAAAGACGAAAGCATTGTAAGAAAGTTGAACAGAGAAAAAGAGCAGTTGAAGTAAGACAAATTCATGTTTTCGATTTTAAGATTGATATACCAATCATCAATCATGAGAAAATTACTATACAATGAATAAAATTTGTTTTAAAAATCATTTATTCAACAGTAATTGGAATTTTGTATTCTATATGCTCTTTTATGGTTAGAAGGGTGATTCTGTCTAGCTACTATTCCGAAGAAGCTTTATTTAGCAATGATGTTTTTTTTCAGATTTGCTGTCTCATTATTATACTTCTTTCTGGCACGACTTTCCAATTTCTCATGATATTCCTATTATTTCTTTTTAGATTGTTAGTGTTGCAGGTCCGAATGAAATTTCTAAAACGTATTCATGATTGAGGTTTAAGTCTTTTATTATTTTTTTTAAGATACAAAGATTCAGGAGCTGAATAATTCTTGTTAAAAATGCAATTTACTCTGGTATCAGTTGGCAGCTGGCAATTCTTCACTCTATTCACATCTGCTTGAAAAAAGACAGTTGTTGCACCGCATTCAGATCAATAACTGACAATATTTAAGTATTTTCCCGAGACTCGTGAAAAAGTGAGCATTGGATTAAAAAATGAGTGAGGAAAATCGAACAAAGGTGAAGATGGACACATCCCAACTAACGAATGTTTTTTTCTCTATCCACGGCATCGTTCATGGTGAATATATTACTATCAGTGTTCTGTAGTAGCTGACGACCCAATTTTTTCATTTACGACCCTGAAACCTTTCATCACGACAAAACGCACCGTTCCATTCTACATTGATTGTGCAAGTTTTTCACCATACTCTATCTTCATTATTTTAGCCTTTTCTTCCTCGATACTCAAGTCACGCCTCAAAGGAACTCATCACGGTGACTTAGAGGTGATCAAAGAAAATGTAGACGTGGATTTTACTTCAGACGATAACCAGGGATGCTTTGAACTAATATTGGAATCTTGTAAAGAATTTTAAACCACCAGATCCCGAAGATCTCAACTATTTTTTATATTAATACTGTTTGGAGGAGATAAAGGAACTTTTCAATCCAGTTTACTCAAAGTTAATTGGTCACGATACACGAAAAAACAATTCTTAAACCTTTATTGGTGAGGGTTATTAGTGGAGGCCAATTAGTGGCACAGTAAGGAAAGAATGAACGATGACTGAAGAAGGTGAAGGAAGGTCTAAAGCAACTGGAAATATCAATGACGAAGCATTAGCATACTTATTATTTGATATTCCACTTTAGATGGGATATTTGTTTCTGGATTAATAATTTTGGTTATGTTCTGTCCAGAATCATACTGGTTAATAATATATAATTTACAATAAAATTTCTAATAATATGAAAGGCGAATTCAATTAATTTTACTGATATATCGAAAGAAAAGTTTAAAAAGTTTTTTGTGCATGAACGTTTGCCGGTGTATGTTTTTCCATATCTCTTCATCAATCCACGGTATGCTGGAAATGTTTTATGTCGTTTAAGGAGATGATTCTGGGAACAACGTCACTTACCGTATCAAACCTTTACAATATATTGTTCCTATCGTTTTCAACAAGTTATTTTGAATTTTTGTATCATTGAACATTTTATTATTTCAGAATTGAGGTTATGACTGGAGTGGATCAAATAAGAGTGCTACGATATGAAGTTAAAGAATTGCGTGAAGAGGAGAAAAGACTAAATAAAAACATAACCGTAAGATTTATTTACACATACTGGAATTGTTATTTTTTAAATACTTTTCTAATTTTAGAGCTTGAATCGTACGATCAAGGATCAAGCTAAAGATTTAGATCAATTGATGAACGAAAGGGACATTCTTGGATCTCAATTAGTACGGAGAAACGACGAGATTGCTCTACTTAATGAAAAAATTGTGATTCTTCAAGCCACTTTAGCCAGAGGTAAAGTCCTCACAAAATATGAATTATTTCATTGTTACAAATTTTCGTTGCATATTCATTTTGTTTATGTTTCGATATTAATTTTTCAGGCGAAACTCATTATGAATTGAGGTTGAATGATATTAGACTGCTAAAATTGGAAATAAAACGTCTTAGACAAGAAAAAAATCACATTAACAAAACAATGGCGAGTATGATTGATTTACGCCACGAAGTTTTCCATTTGGAAAGGGATTTAACAAAAAGTAGATTGAAGTGTAAAGCTTTAGAACAAGAAGTTCAAAATCCCTTGAATATACACAGATGGAGAAAACTGGCTGGGTCTGATCCAGAAGTTTTGGACTTGTTACAAAAAATTCAGATATTACAGAAGTAAGTTATATTTTCCCATATAATAATATTAATATTTACTGTTCCTTTATACAATACATGAACAAGAGAGCCAGGGGTTCTGTATAAAAGATTCTTGAATGAATTACTTTGAAGGCAGACCTAATCTAACCTAACCATATATGTAATACTCCTATATGGACAGTTGGTATTTTATCTCTCGTTCGACATACTTTATCTATAAGGCGCATGCTTGAGAATGAGCAGAACCGAGGTGAAACCTCGGAAGATAGAGAAATCGTTGCCATTCTGTCTCCGTAGTCGAAACAGCTTCCGTTTATAGAAATAGTTCACATAGAACCAAACATTTGGTTCTATACATTTATTACAGCGAACCTACGTCCCTAGACCTTTCAAAAAAAATGTTTCTTCTTGCTCTGCAAACCAGAACTCCGCAGCTTTTATTATGAACATCGATAGAAATATCCAGATATACGAAAGTTTGAATTTATAAAACAATGTTGAAACTCACCCCATTTGAAACCTGGATAATGACGAATAAAACAGAAATTGGAAATCTGAGAGAGGAAAATAATAAGAAGAATTTTTGGAGGAAAGCAGACAGAGTTAGAATGGAAGAGAAGATCAAACCATGGACTTTAACACTTTTCAATGAGTCACAAACTCTTAAAACGAGTTCCATCGAAGATACTAGAGGGCAAGAGGGTAAGAGGGAGACCAAGGAAAGGATAGAGGGGGAGAGAAGTAGTGGAAGAAGACCTTAAAGAGAAAATCATCCAGAACTGGAGAAAAAAGGCGTTATCAGATAAAGATAATAATCCATTTACTTCTTTGTCCAAACAGTTACGTGGACTGCTACTTCTCCTATTTTCTTCCAGTAAGGGAAAAGTACCAAAACATATATTAGGACTAACGTCAACCAGTGGGGAATTTTTGAAAAAGGGAATTCAATTTTTCAAAAATCGATTCCATCCCAAGCATTCATATTCTGTTTTGCATTTTAATTTTCAAAATAATATAAAAACATTTCTGATTATTGTTTTAATCGGTCCCATTTCCTTAAAAAGAGTACATTTCATTTCTTCTTCTTCTTAAAGTGCCATGTTCGGACGAATGCTGGCAACCATCATGATTTTGTATTTTATTCACAGCTGCTCTAAACAATTGGTTTGATGTGCAGTTAAACCACTCCCTTAAGTTTCGCATCCATGATATTCTTCGTCGTCCTATATCTCCCTTTCCATCTATCTTTCCCTGCATAATAAATCTCTGGAATTCCTATCGTTGGACCCTCATTACATGACGGAAGTATTCTAATTTGAGGGCTTTTATGGTAGTCAATAATTCTCTTTGTGTTGCAATTTTGCGTAAAACTTCTTCATATGCAAGTCTATCTGTCCATGATATTCGTAGTATTCTTTTCAATATCCATATTTCAAAGGCTTCCAGTTTTTTCATTATTACTTTCATTTCCTGGTGCTTCGTGTTATTCTTCATATTTTTGAATGTATGTTTGATTTCTCTTATTGTTATATCTAATGTATATATTCTGTCCATCTTTCTAATTTCCTTTGAGTATTTATGATTATTTTGTCATCTTTATCCACTAATAAGCTTTCGGTCTTTGCTTTCTGGTTCCTACTATTTATCCAACTTTCTCATTCATTTTGAAATTGTCATATTTCCGTTCTAATTCTCTTCGCATTCCTCATTGGGCCATTTCTCTTTAACTTTTATCACTTTCTTTCTTATTGTTCGTTTCTAATTCTTCTGAAACAATTAAAATTCTTATGAAAGTATAGTAAACTATTTTCGAATCAGAAAAGTAACGCTTTTCGATTCTCTTCATGCCATTAAAAGCGCTGTAAGCAGCTAATTAAGTGAATGTGGAATCGGTCAAGATCGTTTTGTTTTAAGTGCCTTTTAGATATGTGGCACTTTCTCTGCCAAAGTATTCATCCATGTTTCCTATGGTTTCATTTTGACATATTTCAGTACAATTGTCATTACTACGAATCGAGCCTTAATTAAAAATGACAATGTCATCGGGAACTGCGAAAATTAAACAATTATTGCAAGAATATCAATAGATATTTGTAAAAATTTTATCTGATGGGAATACCAGCGGGTAATGTAGAAAACGGTAAAAAGATATTCCAACAGAGATGCGCTCAATGTCACACCGTCGAAGCAGGTGGAAAACACAAAACAGGTCCTAACCTCTATGGATTAATAGGAAGAAAAACTGGATTATCTCCAGGCTACAGTTATTCCGATGCGAATAAACAGAAAGGAGTGACATGGACTGAAGATACGTTATTTGAATATCTTGAAAATCCGAAAAAGTTTATTCCAGGTACCAAGATGGTATTTGCCGGATTGAAAAAGGCTAATGACCGGATAGACTTAATAGCATATCTTAAAGCTTCTACGAAGTGATTTCTTTTATAATTGAAGTGTTAGTTGTGTTAATTTTGTTTGATAGTTCGGTCAAGAAAAAATAAATTTTTATTCAGTTCCTGGGTCTCGTTAACTTTAAGGTACCTTGCATTATTTATTTAACCCTTCAAGGCTTAAAATATTCAACTTTTAATTGTCATATTAATCTCAGTTGAAGGTCCTATATTTCAATTACCACAAAATCATATTACGATAATAAATGAAGACAACACGTGAAAATGTTCCGAAATGAGTTTTTTAACTTTGAATTCTCAAAATACGATTATCTTTTGAACAAATCGTTAAATTCCAATTAAGATGTTTAGATACATATAGTTTTTTTGGTGTGACTTTCCTTTTTAAAAGTATTACTCTAAAAGTCAGTCAATCATATGTTTCTGCAGGGAAAAACGATGAATGTCCAAAAAACGAAGAGTTACTAAGTTTAAAACAGTTATGTTTAATGACTGTTCGGGATTTCCCTTAGTTCACTTATTCTCATTTACTTCTTATGAGCCAAGTCAATTTTTCGACTCCTCGCCACAGTATTTGAACAGCTTTAGATGGAATCAGATTTTCAAAAAGAGAGAAATATGCAAATTTGCTTGAAGCCTGGCTGATCTTTTAGCATGTTCTCTATCGTAAAATGCATTAGCTTTTGCTAGATGTATTTTTTCTATTTCAATTTTCTACCTATCTTACTTAGAGATTTGTTTTTTTTATTTTTTGCGATTTAGCATTTTTTAACTCCATGGTTTTTAACAATAGTTTCGTCACAGAGCAGGTATTCAATCTTGGGAGACCAAAATTAATATTAAATTCTTCCTGAACACACTGCCCTGGCAACGAAAATTATTCTAAGAGCAACCATACCTCCAAGAATTCATTTGCCATATCAACTTTATAAAATTCGTCACAGCCGACGCCTATGAAACTATTTCTATAAAAGCTATGAGCAATATATTCATCTTTGATGTCCATTTGATTGTTATTATGGAGGTCTTCTCTTGTTTATTATCCTGACAATAAATAACGAACCTGACTGGTGAGCTCTGGAGATTTCGTTGACAAACTGAAGTCACTTTCTGAAGCTACAACAAAAAATTTTTGTACTGTTACAAACAAAAGAAGTTGCCATCTAACAACAATAGTAAAAGTCTGCAAATAAATCAAAAACAATTCAGTATATTTACTCTAAATTAAGAACAAAACCAAATGATATAATTTAAAACTAAATATTAATATATTTTTACTAGTTACAAGATTTCGAAGTTCATTTTGTATAGGCAACTGTCCAGACCTTGGAAAAATTCTCTTGACTGGCAACAAATATCTGTTTATTTGGAATTTAACGTGCTTCTACTAAATCAAGGATAGCGCCATCCTCATTTTTTATCGTCAACTCACAAGAACCTGTAATCGGAGTTGTAATATCCTGTTAAGTGATTGAAAGTTTATGAAAATAACTATAAAATAATTAGTTACTACAGTCTACTTGACATATTGTATAACCATGTGGAAAATAAAAATATAATAGGAAATACTTCGCAAATAGTAGAAAAATATGTGTAGGTCAACGAACATAAGTATAAAAGAAGGACAAAGAAATAAATACATAGCTCAAGGTTAAAATTAACTCATTGCAAATTACATTCGATGCATTTTTGTCGGCGGATGATTACGTAAAAAAACGTGAATAGTTATTAATAAGCTTATTATTGATAATGGAACCTGATTTTTACCTTTCTAATGAACGAGTCGTTAAGTAACTAGGCCCAATTGCATAAATTGAATTCGAATTTTTTCTGTGTTATTTCCGACTTTTACCTGGCCCAAAAAATATCTGGAATAACAGTAGATCACAGGCAGAATTCTTAATGAATGTTAATAAAAAAATTAATATTTATATATAAAGAATTTTGTTCAGAGAAAATCACATATGCGATCGAATCTATTGAGCAGGCCACACCGATATGTCTAAATTATATACGGCTAGATTCATATATGTCACTCTCTTGAACCCTTAGTCTATACATAGCCCAAGAGCCCACGACCGCCAGACCTTCCTTATTTTATAAAAGATGAAAATTTGTCTGTGTGTCCTCGGGTCGCCTTTACTTGAACAGGTAACAGGTAATAATAAAGGTGTATAAAATAGTATCTTACTTTCTATTAAGTATAAAGCTTAATTTTTTTTATTTTCTTCACTTATGACACTTGCTACCCCTGCCAGACACCCCTACACCCTATAATAAATTATAATTATACTTTTGTCATAGTATAAAACTTGAATTTTATATATGTTGCTTGGGGGTTTATAAAAAAATGTTACCCTAGTAGCCAGACCATTTCAATGGTTTTTTCATCTTGCCAGACACATTTAAAGCTGTAGGTGCGAGCGCGGGTATTTAGTCGATTGTGATTTCTTAGGATATCCTAGTGAAAATAATTTTATTACGTCGATATCTGGGTTATAAAAAGTAAAAAAAATTCATTTTAATATCAAAAAATAAAAAACAGAGGAAGGAAATACGGAGAAAAAAAATCTAATCATTTTTATAAATTTCATCATTGTCGTCATTATTTTCATCTTCTCCGTCACTACTTCCACAGTCGATGTTACAATCGTTGCCAATATCGCCTTCGTCATCGGTTTCTGAAAAAAAATAAATAAGTTTGTACAATTACGAATCATTAAAATTTATGTACAATAATTCATCATGATCATTACGTACCTGGTGGAGTTATGAGTGAATCACTAACATAACTTGGTAGTGGATCTCCCTCAAACCATTTGAACTGATATTGGTCATCTTTCAATTCCAAACCGTTTTTGCCTGGTTGATATGTTGTTGGATTTTTTAAATGGGCATTGTTCCAAATGGTACATACATAATTTGCTCGTAAAAATTGCTGGAATAGTTCGCTTTTGCAAGGTGGTAGATTACGAGCGTCAAAATTTCGCAACTTTTTTCGGTTAAAAGCTTCGTTTACATCAGAGACTGTGTATTTGTGTATTTTAATCGTAAACATAGAAGCTTTATTCCATCTATTACGATGGTCAATTTTGCCACTGTAAAAGCAAATAGAGAACGATTGAATCAAATTGAACAAAATGTGTTTATCTAAATCGTATGCATAACACTTTGTCTACTTCCCTCTTTAATAACTGCGCCCATGCTTATGTATACTTATATAACCTCTACCTTGGTCTATAGTCACGGATATAAATATTTCTATGTAATATATAAATTGAACTAAACTTTAAACTGGCATCAATTTTATGATTGCAGACGATTGTTACAACAAGGCTCAGTAGCTATCGAAAGAGAACGACAGTTGAAGCAAGTTGAACGTTTGTATTTGAATTTAAGAAAAGTAGTGGCTAGACAACCGGGACCAGCAATACAAGAAGAATTAAGTAAAACGCAAAGGGCTTTGAAGTCTAGAGGAAATAAACTGAAGGTAAGTGACTTTCCAATGTCTAATGGTTTTCGTTTACTTAAAAAAAATAAGTGTTCAGGTAGATTCTTACGTTTAACATTCTTTGATGAATAATTTAATTTTTGTTTCTGATATAACGTAGTTTATTGGATTTCTAAATATTTATAGCCAACCATTTTATATAATATTTTTATTCACTGGCTCATGGGTTATCAAACCATTGTGAGTTTTTCCAAAATGAACTCTTACCTCAAAAACCCCAAAAATCCTATTGATATAAAATACTTATCGACTTAAACACTTAACAGCTGCTGAGCTGGAGTTTCTGGAACCGTTGGTAATATACTGTTTACCACTACAACACTCCCAATGTTGATAACCACGTTATCATCGTCGAGAGACCAAAGAGAGTGGTAGTAGCAGTAAACTCTGTTCACTATGTTGCGGTTGGTTATGTGAGGGATTATGATATTTTCCTTGAAATTTAACAGAATGAATGGTTATAATATAATTAATAATTGTTGGAAATTAGGTAAAACGTAATAATATTTAAGTGAGTAATTATTTGAAAAAAAACCGTTAAAATTGCACAGTGAAGATAAAAAGGATGAAAATTGGATGAATCTGTTGAACTTCTTCCTATCAAAGTGTAGCTTCAAATCTTCGAGTACTTTGATTTCAAACTGTCTCTTTGTTTTGTCAAAATGTGTGATATTTTTCAGCAATGCTACAATGGATTAAATTTTATCTTATTCTTATTCTTTCTCAACTCACTGTATACAGCAAATGTCCGCACTTTATGGTATCACCATGTTCATTTACTCTTAAACTTTTTTTACATATTAGAACCATATTTTAATAATTTTAAATGCATCAGATTGTACTTTAGTATATATGACAATGAATTTCAACTTTATTCGATAGCGGATAATTCAGCTAATTATTAGAAAGTAATAGTTTCTATAAGACCAGTTTTTCTATACATTTCTCTAGTTATATGTTCACGATTTACTTTGTCATCATCAGTATCTTTATTTAAATATTTTTTAACATTAATTGTGTCGAATTTACTTCAAAAATTGTATTATTCAATGCATTTTAAACAAATTGAGGTTTATCAAAAACATTTCGTAAGATTTAAAATGAAAATAAAAAGTCTAAATTCACAAAGTTTGCGAAAAATTTTTATTTTTATTCACGTCCAAAATCAGATTCCAAATCCACTAATTTAGTTCACAAAAAATCATTATGAAATTTGTAAAATCAAATTAATTGAAAATACTATTGAAAAATGACAAAAATGAAAAATATTACATTTTGTGTCATTTATAAAATTAAGATGAAAGGTGAGTTTAGAAAGTTTAAAACTCGTTTTGTTCTAAAAGATATCAATTTTCGTTAGAATGTCAAACAACAATTCAAATATTTGCAAATATTAATCTATAATAGACAATTTCCAATGAAATATAACTTTTTTGTCATAACATAAATAAATTTCAATCAAATTATTTTTTTCCTCAAATTGTCTTGATTTATGACTCTCTATATTATCCTCGATTTCAGTCTATCATTTGCTTCCATCTTTCATTCTTGAACTCTTGACACCTCTAAATTATTCTCTACATCTGCAATTTACCTACTTTCAACCTCCTCTTTTCTTCTCGTCTCATTCCATGAACTTTCATTGTGTCAAATATTTCTTTCTCATTTCATAGTTGTCTTAATTTATGATTTTGTATTTTCTCTTTTCCATTTCACAATTTCTTATCAAAACTTTTGTTCTCAGACACCTAGGAATTTATTTCTCGCACGCTTATGAGTCAACATTTCTAATCTAACTCGTACTGTCCTCGTTGTAATGGTTTTTTTCGATATTATTGATCAAATATTGAATGTTTTGTCCATACATTTTGATGTCATATTATGATACATATAGCATTTAACATTTCTATTAACCAATTATTGTTATTACTATTACTGTTGCTTTAAAACTTTGTTGAACTGAATTTATAAGTATTTCTTGGAAATTTTTACAATAATGCTATTTGTCTGCAACCATTTCACGAAGCTGTTGAATAAAAGATATTATATTTCGAGTTCTTCCATTACCATAACATTTTAGTCTGCGTTTTAAAATTGGATAAAATTTAAATGATTGATAATTACTCATTGATTTCTCTGGAGGTTATTAAATAGAATTTCTCGTGGTAAAATTTGTAATTAGTTGCTTTTAAAGAATATTCCCATGGCTAAACGCGGTGCTGGCAAGTTCAATTATACCAAAACACAGTCGTAGTTAAACATTTAATCTGTGTGAGTGAATATTTTGAAAGAATATTAACAAAATAAACAATTAAAAATATTAGTAACACCAAAATAAGGTTATTGTGAGTTCTGAAAGGGTAAAAGTGATAATGGTAGGCACTTACCTAAACTAACAATATATTAACTTCTAATATTAAAGTAAAAGTGAAAGTTACGTTAATCCCTGGCGCCTATTTCTTTTTAACACGTTATTATCAGTTTTACCTGCATGCTGGTGAATGGTTTTTCCTCGATTGTCCTTCTTTGAGAGATTAGATCGATTAAAATATTTGATTATCCTGATTAGATTCGCCAAAAAGCAAAGCATAAAAATTCAGTTTAAAAACACTGAGAAATACACTTTAGGCTTAGTTATACTGAAAAGTGAAAATAAATGATTGATTTTAGCAATAATCAAACTAAAAAGTAAAAAATAATTCATAGTATAGTAATAAAATTACTGGTGAAAAAATTGAGTTCTGATTCCGAGTCCGGGGACTTTCCTTGTAATTCTATTATTGAAAATTAAAAATGTCATAGGAAACATTCAAAATAATGAAATAAGTAATTTTTGCTTTAGTAATTTTATTACTACGCCATGAATTATTTTTTACATTTTATTTTGATTATAGATAAAAACATGTTTATAGTTTCTTTGAACTATAATTTAATTTTTTTAAACTATATTTATTTTTCTCTTTGTCTGTCTTCCGCCATCGTTCATTATTGACTATTTTCGGCCTTTATACTTGAGAAGCTAATGAATGTAACTTTATTTATTATATCCGAAAAGATCTGACCAAGAAGAGATGAGTCGCTAGGAGCGAGTTCCTGTCTGTACGGAGAATTATCAATGATTTTTTGTTCGCAGCCTGAGGTCAGGTATTATATGCAAAAAAACAATACCTGACAGTAATGCTTGACTCTTGTTCTGTATTGCTTGGCGCAAATTCTTAATGGTCCCGCAGTAAATATGTGCATTGATTGTTTGACCTCGTAGTAAGAAAATTATCAATAAAATGTCTTTTCTGTACCGAAAAACTGTGCACATGAGTTTTTGAAATATCAATATTGCTTAGACTACGATAAACACATAAACGATAAGCCTTGCTGATAAATGTATACTCACATTAAAGCATATTAAACTGAATATTAAACAGCATATTTCTTTTTTTTAATCTGATGAACAATTTTTAAAAAAAAATATAGTTGAATTCAGAAGATTGCAGTTGGCCGATTTCTATGCACGCAAGTGTATTTATTCCTCTCCAAACAAATTTTCACTATAATCGGTACCTACTCGATAGATTTATCAAAAAAAAAAACTTAAATAATAAACATAGCAAAAGTCATGGATAACGTTTATAAGTACAAAAATAATCAGTAACCAAAGTGGGCATAACCATTGTACTACCAATATAAACAATTTTTTTTAGTCAGAGCAAAAGCTTAAGACAAGAAATATATTTACAATAATCATTTTACAGAATTTTACCAGAACTTACGAAAAAATGTAATATTTTTACTTTTATTTGACTTATACTTTTGGTCTATATCTTTATTTGATAATAATAATTAAAAAATCATTTTTTTAGATATTAATAAAACAACATTTATTTTATAAAATAGACATTATAACACAAAATTAACAATCAAATAAAACAAAACAGTACATTTAAAAAAATACCTTTCCAATACTCCTAAAAATGTACATTCTACACTACGGCATAGACAAATAAGCAAAAATTATATCATATGATTAAAAGGGAACAAAACACTTTATGCAAACTTTTTCTCTTTCATGTTAATAGCCAAAATGGCCAAATCGTTAAGACGATTTTGCGTGGTAGTGGATTGTAAAAAGTTCTTTATTAATTTTAATTTGGAGAAACTCCTTTTCCTACTTGCTACAGTTACTACAAATATATATTTTGATTGACTGATTATCAATATTTTATGTCAATAACAACCAAAATGCCTTTTAGATTTGTCGCTCCGGACAGATGTCCAGGTCAGCCTTCCCTTGAGCGGGCGCTGCCCTTTGTTTTTGCCACTGATCTAAACATTTCATTTTTTCGACCTTATGATACATTATTTTGAAAGTGAAATTTGATATATCTCCACTGAATTTTTCAACCAAAAAATCTACGAAAAACTCCACATCGGAACAATATTAATTACGCATATTTTATTCAGCCTTTTTGATTATTTATATTTACTGCTGGGGATATGGAAATAATAAAATATTCACAAGTTTAAAAAATAGAAACTACGCGGATCAACTCATCTGAGAATTTTCATCAGTGTCGGCGGCCAAATTTATCCGAAATAAAATTAATATTAGATTACTTATTATTATTTAAAATGTCTGCACTAACTTTTCAAATAAATATTTGAATATCAATGTGAAAAAGTAAACGACTGTTCATTGTTCTTCAAATGTAACATATTTGAATAAATACAGTATTCCAACTAAAAATACCAACCCTAAATAACTGCGTAGGTAATAACTTTACAAAACAGTGGGGAATTAAATCGACCTTAGTTTCAAGTGTAACACCTTAATACTTGATTACGTAACTCTACCCCATATCTTCATCTTTTTGCAAACATTCAAATTGCAAGAGGGCTCCTAACCTAATCTCAACTTCACTACGCTACCCTACACAAGAATCGCATCAAACATTGAAATTGCGAAAGAGGCGACTGATCGAAAGCTTAAAAAAACTTTCTCTTCATAATCGTCTATATATTTTTTTTGTGTTGGCACTTCATTCGGACACCATGTATAATTATGAGTGGATAAGTTGTGAAGATTACAGCAAAAAACAACGAAATCAATTTTTTATAATATTTTTTCTAATAAATATGTAGAAAAAGCTTTAAAGACATGAAAGGCATCAATTTAATAGTGATTAATTACACAAATAACAATCAAGAAGCGTTTTTTCTAATACTTTTTGGTAGCATTGGTGTATTTTCAAACAGTTATTATCTCAACTTCGCCTTTTACATTATTCCACCATTTTTCTTTCCTATCAAATAATAATATTAACATCACTCCCCAACATATTTAATTTTTTATAACCCATGAGCTATAATTTATATTTATTTTTATTAGTAATTTTAATTGTCACATGCTTCCATTTCAGTTGTAGTTTCATTTATCATTTTCAACGTATAAACTCATTGAAAAACAAGTTTAAAAAAAGTAACTTGACTTTCTGATATGTATTCGCCACTAATCCCCCTTACTAATATGTTATTTTATTTTTTAAAATGATGTTCGGTAATAATTATTATATATTACTTGTAGTGCATGGTTTCTGAATTGAATATGGCAGATTTAAAAGTAAACGAATATAAATCTGATTTGCAACGCGTATCAGAAGAATTAGCAGATTTGAAAAAGAAGTATTTGGCGGAAAAGAAAGCAAATCGAACGTTGCGCATGGCGCACGAATCACGCCGGGAATTGAATCATAGTCGAGTCGGTGATACCGGCGAAGTTAAGTTTACTGGTGGAGGTTTTCGAATGTCAGTCTCCCAAATTTCGTCGAAATAATTGATAGTTAAAGTATTTACCATCATAATTTTAGAATCTACTGTCTCAGTGAATATTCCGGATTTCGTGAGTATAAAATTTTATTCAAATTATAACTTAAATATTAGTAAATCGTCTTTATTTTGTTTGTAGATGTGAAAATGTCGAAGGTTAAACTTGAAGTTTGTGTTGACAGTCTCGAATCTGCACTAGCGGCGATCGAGGGTGGCGCGGATAGATTAGAATTATGCTCCTCACTAATAGATGGCGGACTTACTCCAACCCCTGGATTACTGATACAAATTCAAAATATGAATTCAAAAAATGTTCCAGTTTATTGTCTGTTGCGTTGTAGACCAGGAAATTTTATTTACAGTCATGAAGAAATCGAAATTATGAAGGAAGATGCCAAAATTTTACGCAAACATGGAGCTGATGGATTTGTCTTTGGTGCTTTGTCGGACAATGGGGATGTTGATATGAAAATCTGCCGAGAACTAATCAGGGTCTGTCATCCGCTTCCTGTAACTTTCCATAGGGCTTTCGATTTCTGTAGACGACCAACTATTGAAGTTGAAGTTATTATAGACTTGGGTTTCCAAAGAATTTTGACCAGTGGTAAGCAACAGAATGCTCAAATGGGTGTTAAACTTATTAAAAAGCTAGTAGAACAAGTTGGTCATCGAATTATAATCATGCCAGGAGGAGGAGTAACCAAAGAGAACATAAAGTACATCTTGGAAAACACAGAAGCCAAAGAAATACATGGATCATTCAAAGTGCCCAAAGAGGAGCCAGAAAAAACTGAAGAAGATAGCGAGGCTGTCATAGGGGAAAGGGAAGGACCAATCTACATTACTACTGAAAATGCTGTGATGGAAATTGTTGATATTTTAAAGACTCTATAATTTGCTTCTCTAAGAATAATGTTAAATTCTATTTTATTTATGACTATGTATTTCAATTTTGTTTCTGTGAAACTCCCGTGAAATGTGAACCTACGAAAATAAATTGAATGTAACAATTTCATATAGTTTTTCATTACCGATATCCTATTTCACGTTTTAATGAAGGAATAAAAATGGCTTGCACAATCGTTTTAAATCCATCTATTAGCAATGATCGTAACTTCTCTATGAAATTAGGATATATTAAAATAAAAATGTTACAAATCGAAAGTCATTTCCTGAATATTAAAATTCCAATTTAAATTATTTTTAAAACAATATCGAAATAATCATGAATACTATTAAACAGGAAATTTTTATATGCGTATTGCTAGACATATAATATGTCAGATATGTACACCCTAACCTATGCTTTATATAAATAGCAAACACATGAGTGAGGTTAGTCTGAAAGAATAAATTGAAATAATGCTTCCAAATCAAAAGAGGCAGCTGTACACATCTCTACTTACCATGTCAGAGGATTTTAGTGAATATCCTCAAAAACTACTCTCAGGTTTAGGTAAATCGACCAAAAGAGGCATTAAAAAGTGTTCAGTTTGCGGAGTATATAATGGCACAAGAAGTATTACTTGTAAAAATAAAAGTTGTAACGCAGTTCTAAAACCGTCGGAAGAAAAATCTAAATTAGATTTGGATGCCGTAAAATTGTTAACCAATACTGAAAAACAAGTGTATTCGGTTAAAATTTCTGATATGGGGTCTGATTATAGAGGCTTTGTGCAGCTTCCAGTACTACAGTCTTGCACAGAGAAGGATACGAGTAATTATTCAGAGGTTGCTATTTGTTTCGTTGATTCTTGTCAAAACTCATTCGATAATTCGATATTAAAATGTCATGAAGAGGAAAGAACTAGTACAGATTCGAATAAAGTTTTATGTACACACATAAAATCTGCTTTAAAAAGTCAAAACGAAGCTTCTCCTATCGAACTTAAACTTGATGTTCTCCATTCACTGAATATTAAAAATTATATCAAACAGAGGCTGTGCTTATTAAATTCTGAGAAAGAAGGAACATTAGTACAAAGGGTCTCTAAATCTGTTATAGTTGTTAAATGCCATGCAAGTGCTAAGCACCCCTTAGGATATTTACATTTTACCTTTATAAAGGGTAATAGCAAAGATGTTTATGAGAAATTTGATTGTGGCTGTTCAAATTTTCCAGGTTTGCATGAATTTATTTACGTACCTTATAAATGATGTGATGGTAATTTTTTAAAATTTTAGTGTTAGAAATATTAGACCATGAATGCAGTCATGGAAAACAAAAATGTATTCATTATTACGCTTGTATTTGGGCTTTAGTGTGTGAAGGGAAATGTGATGAATATGCGAGTATTGTTACTTGCGAAACATCCAGAGGTTGGAGTATATTGTATTCTAATCTCTTACTAGAAATACAATATAAGTTTTGTAGATTTAATTATTCCAAAAAATATTGAACTGACTAAAGTAAATACCAGTTATACGGCGAATGTAACAAGATTACAATCCAAGCTTAAAGTATTACCTAAAATTAGAGAGGTAAGACTAAGAATTTTTATGTTAATAGCGAAAATAGAAATTCATTTGTGATTAAAATATGTCAGTACACAGTTTGTGATACAATTGAGTGTCTTTGAGGTTTATGGCATTACAATTATAGTTAAGTAGGGTGATTATATTGTTTGGGCAGTTGTTAACTAGTCTTTCGTTTTTGTACTTTTCGCAGTTCAACAATAAATGCTTCACATTTAGATTCTCATTATAAGATTCACATATTGGTGGATTTTCTCAGTTAAATAGATATGAGTGTGTCACTTTAGTGTGCACTTGAACAATCAATTTTTATTTAATCCATACGATTTTTAAAATTGTTTTTCCATGGCTAAACAAATGGTTTTATAGATTTTAATAAGTTGTTGAATGATGGAACCTATAGAGTCTGTAATTAAAGCTATTTTATTATATTGATTTATTCTGGCGATTATTAGTGCCTGTAGTTTGGTATAGAGTTCTTCAGTGTGGACGCTATTATATGTAGATAGTTTGAATATGTGAATTCATAGTACTACTGCTGCTAATAGGCCATTAAGTGCGTCGATGTTCATTAAAATTTGAATTCATATTCTTTGAAGCTTACTTCTGTAAAAGTACAAAATGATTGTGCTATTAACGAATAATATGTTTATTCTTTCTTTAAAGAATTCATTTTTACCTTAATGGTAGGAATAGGGAATGTCAAAGGAGGGTGGATATTTATATTAATTGGAAGCAAATCTACTACTCCAAGTGCTAGGGTATTTGTATATTGCCAAATTATTTCATAGAAGGGAATCATTTATTTTCAAATAAGTATTTAAAGTAATCTGTTTAAATATTGACGTTAACAGGATTATTTTTATTGAGTTGCATCTTCTTTTGACTGTTTAAGGTGAGTATGGACCTTCTTGTATGTAGTTTCTCGAAAAATTCATACACTTTGTTTAGTTTCTGAGAATTTCAATCCATTGGTGTTAGACCTGCTGCTTAATTTGTCCAGAGCGGATTATATAGGCGTTTGAGTAGTAGTCGTATTTTTACCATTTGCAAATAAAACTAAATCATCAGCGTACAATCTTCCCTTGTGAACTATTCTTCTGTAATTTTTCAATGGATACATTTTTATCTATTTTTAAATATATATAAATATTTTTTAAATTTCAGAAATCAAAATTACATAGAAAGAAACAATCATTAAAAAGATGTCATAGAATAATGCCAAAAATTTTACCAATTGAAATAAAAGTCTTAAAAGATACACCAAAACCAAATGATATGGTATCATGGGGTTTCATTGATTGGTTGTCTTTTGTTACGGAGTCAATAAACAAGACAATGCAGTTTGATAATTATGGTATTGTCAATACAACTATTCTGCAAATACCTGAGGTAATTGAGTTAGCTGTGCAATATATTGTGTTAAATTCTGGATATTTATGAGGGTAACTTGTAAATAATAATGTTTGATTTGAAGTAATTGACCAGCAACATCTGAAAGTACCAAGTGTAGTAGTTGATTTTATGTAATATATACCATACAAGTTCTTTAGAAACATCAACTGAGATTTTTTCAGGATTTTTATAAGTGCTTCCAACAAAGAATTCCAAATGTTTATGACGTTGTAGAAAATGGAAATTCACATGTTTATTATATCATGAATATTTTACATCTAAAAGAAATTTTTGACACTCCAAAAGTAAGTTAATTCATTATATTCATGGATAATATTTTACGAGTGTATTTATTCAATTTCTCGACTCCATCTTTTCCAAAAGTGCTCATATAATTCAGTTGATACTGGTTCAGTCGATTTTCCTTAACATTAATTATTAGAAGCTCTGGTACTGCTGCCATTGGTCTACCAATTAGAAAATGGGATGGCAAGAGAAAGGTCAAATCAATAGGATCAGTGTGTTAAAGGAGTAAGAGGTCGTGAATTCAACACTGCTTCAATGCGGCCGAGTAACGTTTGAAAGTCACGAAATAACAACTTATGGTCACTTATCATACGCTTGAGATGATGTTTTAAACTCTTTAACCCCGCCTTCTAAATTCCCTCAAAAGAGGCGAATTAGCTTCGTTGGTTGGGATCGTTAACTCAACTCCCGCGTACAGTTTGGTCAAAATTTATCGACATCAAACATGCTCCCGTCCTTGAAAGTTCTGGTTTAACTTTCAATGGGAAGAGGATAAACTCTTGTCACTACATGGGTAACTCCAATGCCTGCTGCATTCACAGAAATGACGCGATTACTACCATCCTTTCCTGGCATTAATTTGAGAATGCGACCCAGACGCCATTGTCCCAAAATGAGGCGAATTAGCTGCTATAAAATACTACTCGATATCCAGTTGGACGAACTTTGAGTTCGTGTAAGTGGACTGTAAATGACACTGATTGTTCAAATTTGAATTTTTATTATAATAAAAAAAATGATAAAAAAGTACAAAAATTATAGTTACAGGCTCACATCTTTGAATATTATATGCTAATGTTTTCTGCGTTGGTAAGGATCGTCAACTAGACCCTTTCCACACTCTCACATACAGTTTTGTCAAAATTTATCTGCAGTAAATAACTACTATTACATTTTATTATTCATTTTGTAGATAAAATTGATGATTTCCAAAAAATTCGTTCACAACGATCAAAAAGGCTATGTAGAATATAATGAGAATAATGAAGAAGTGGACAAATCATTTTTATGTCCATTTATATATTTTCTGAATGTTGGACAATCCACTGTAGACGAAAGTGATAACACCAACAACTCTTTTTATATCGAATGGACACCATCTTTGTTTAGTGTAATAAATATAGGACAATTGAAATTACAATATAAATATGGACGTAAAAGTACTTAAATTTAAATTTATACTGAATAAAATATATATATATATATATATATATATATATATATATATATATATATATATATATATATATAGTTAGTAGAAATCTTTAGCAGCTTTAAATCATGGCGTTCGTTTCTTTTCACAGGATAGAAATGTTTCCAATGTTGTTAGGAATATCTATATTGTCCCGGTCTTCATATTTCTTTTTCTTATATTTCTATATAAGTAACAAAAAGTGCAGTTCTTTGAAATGTTTTCTTCAAATTATCTATTTTTATAAACAAGGTGATGGTAGTCATCAAAATATTCTTCTTAGTTTATAGAAAGGAAAATCACTTATAGATCTGCTAAATCTGCAAACTAATATTCTGTAATATTCTAGTTTTATTGTGATGTGCATTAGTCTTAAGTTCAACTCTGCTTAAATCAAACGCACACGTTGAATTTTAAACTCTTACTTATCTTTATTAATTACACAAAAATACCACAATCAAACAAAAGTGTTGAAATTGCTTATCATAGCGATAGCAACAATAATGCGATGGTAGCATTTTTACTTAGTATTTCAAAGTTTAGTAAACTATACCGCATAATATCAAAATTCTTCGCTATTGCAAGGGCATTTGCATGTCATAAAATAAGTGTTATTTTACCCTGTAAGTTTTAAGAGAAGTTATTTCGGTTATTTTGACTTAACAATGAAATGAAAAAATGGACACATCTTTAACATAATTAATGTTACATAATAAAACAAAATTTACAAACAAAAATTACATAAAGCCGAAAGACTTCTACCACTTCTTTTTTAACCGGCGCTACGTTCCTTTGAGAATCAGGGAATCTCAATAATCAACTGCCAATCTGTTGTGTTCTGAGCATGGTGCATTGAATGTCGAACTCCTAGCTCGATCATATTGAAATAAAATCTCAATTTTCTATCCCAACAAACACATTCTTTATGCCTCATCAGACGACATTGAGCTTCCACTGTCGGCAACATTTATAATAAGGGGGTGGTACCATCAATGACAATGTCTATATTTCACATTTTTGTTTCAATCTTGAAGCCCGAAATATTTACCGTTTTAGAAAAAATGAAGCTTTTTAGTTCTCTTTTTAGACAGATTATAGCTAACGTCAACAACTTAATCATCTGTCTCAGTGTCAGACGTATTTAGGAAAATTACGCAAAAGACAAATATAAACAAACTCACTGCAGTACGATAATACGATGCCTTCCCTGCACTACACCTGATCTAATGGCTTCTTCAGCAATGCGGCGCTCGACCCTCCCATGCGGCTTTTTATTTTGTGGCATATTGCCGTGCCGCGTTTCGCTCGGGATGATCACGTGCTGATCACGCACTGATCATTGTTTTGGTTTACTATTTTTCTTTAATAAATAGATTATAACATTTAATAAATAGACTATAACATTAATAAAAAATACTGTTCACTTCTACTTGACAACAAAATGCTTGAAATATTTAAATGTACTTTGCACTTGAGTATAATAAATTTTAAATAGATATTTTTAGGGTCTTATCCAAACATTAATGATTTTCTACATTTCATTTACTTCTGATACGAATCTCAATGTCAGAGTGGGATTATTAGAGAGATAAGAGATCATTTAGAAGAATCTAAATAAAAAATAGTTGATATTCAAAAGCTAATCTATATCTATAAATGGTTATTGATTGTTCCTACTTGAGAACGTTATCAATCACTAATTTTAAATCACTCAATATACAGTTAAATGATATGACTTATTGTCTATTATGTAAAGAGCTTGATAGGATACCAGGATATTAGAATATCTTCAGTCTCCACTTAAAAAGAAATGAGTATTCCTATGAAGAAGTTTTAGGAAATAGGGGAGATCAGGGAAGTATTTGGATTTCAGTAAAATGTACTCCTCATTAGCTTTATGAAATTATATATGGAAGAAATTGTGGCGAAGAGGAAGAAATTCCAGTTCTAGAATAGATACTGGAGTTTATACATATTTTTGAACTAAAAGGGGAGTTGTAGTCGGTGAAGGCAGCTTACAAACAATAAAGTACAACTTCTTGCAAGGTCAAAATATTGTATATAGGTTGACATTATGTCATTGCATTTTGGCTGCTATTAATCAAAATTCCATATGCTTTGAACCCTGATTGACAGGAAAGAGTACCCAGGCGGGCCAGGCCTTGACTAGATAGAACAAGGGGAAATATGAGTTAATGTTGTTATTTTCAGTGGGTTTGGGTTCTTTGTTGAGGAATGATGAAGTTCAAAGTTAACAAAATGTTTAGTTTATTGAACAGAGTTTCAAAAGGTACCTGTCAATGTACACAAAAATCAGTATCTAATTTACAATTTTAATAAGAAAAATATTCAGGACTTCATATAAAAGCAACATACTTGTTTGTTTACAATTCTGTGAAAGAAAATTAATGAACAAAGTTTTGGCATGTGGCGACAAAATTTGAATACCAAAATACAGCTTAATTTGATACGAAATGAACATACCTTTTGAATCGTTTGACAATACTTGTTTTGATTAACAAAATTGGATTACAAATTAGAGCACGTTTGCCTTCGCCATTTCATTTTGCTTTTTTTTCGCTGTCGCGGAAACATATCAAAAAGTGCTTATCGCCTGCCACTTAACTAAATTAAAAATTAACATGAACATATAAAAAATAACTAAAAAATTTTTGTCGATAAGCCGATAATGTTGCAAGTGATTTAAACAATCAGCCGGACTTCATCTGCGCATTCTTTTGATCAAGACATATTGCGTTTTACATTGCATCAAGCAAAGAGGTTTTGAGGAGCACAAGAAACCTTGAGGTTGCAATGCAATGTGAGATCTTATGTATAATCCAGGGTATATTTGGATAAATTGACGTGAATCGTGCAAATCTTTTGGATGCTCTTTCATTGCATGAGATGACTTGCGATATGGACTAACCATTGTACTCGCCTGATCTAGTACCATGCAATAATATTTCTAAAACTGCAAGGGAAGAAACTTTTCGGATTAGTAATGCAAGTGAAACAAGCTATCATAAATAGGTGCCAAAGAACTTTTAAATTTTAATTTAAATTATTTTAACAAATTTTATGTAGGCTGGGACATTCTATTATAAAATACGTGTACATCCTTGAAATTGAACTTCTCCAATCAACTTTTCATGACATATTATCATCCATCATAGGAAACGTGAAACAAAAACTACGTACTCAATCAATTTAAACCTGTAGTCCATAAAACACAGATAAGATTAGAATTTCATTTTTATAGTACGACTTGAATCATATTACTGACTTCAACTCTTTATAATGGAAGCTATTGATATAGAAAATTTACTTTTAAACAATGATGAAAAAGCTAAACATTTCGCTAAAGAAAATTTGAATGAAACCAACGAACACAGAGAAAAATGTTTGGAAGAAATTAGAAAATGGTTAACAGAAGACCAGGCTAAGTTACATGCAAGAATGGAGGATCAATATTTATTACCCTTTTTAAGAGGATGTAAGTATAATATGGAAAAAACAAAGAAGAAATTAGTTAATTATTATACTATGAGGAAGAACGTTCCCGAATGGTTCCAAAACAGAAATCCAGAGTTGAAAGAAATTCAGGATTTAATGAAATTAGGAGTATTTGTGCCATTAACAAAACTACAGGATAATAAGTAAGTTTTTCAAATTAATTCAAACGAAATTTTTGGCGTTGAGGCTATCATTCTTATATTCAAATATTTTAACAATTTTACTGACATTTTGACACAAATTCCTCTATAAGTTCTTAAATTAAATGTGGTCCTATTAGGTGATAAATGTGGTCGAATTAAATTGATTAGAGATATTTTTTGTGCTTTCGGAAAGAATTTCAGTGAATATGGCTTTAACCTTGTATTAGAAATAATCCTGAGAAGTAGTGGCAACCGAATCTAGGGGATGATTTACAATGACAAAACACAAATTCTAGCCTACGCAGATGATGTGGTACTTAATATATAAGTAGAACGAAAAAGGTTCTAGAAAAACGTTTGTACTCTTTGAAAAGAAAGTGCGTATAAATGAACAAAAGGCCAAATATATGGAGATGGGAAGGGATCTTGATAGCTGCAATCAATTGAAAGTGACGACAAGTATAGTTTTGATAAAATCCAGGGGTTCGAATATCTGGGAGTAACAGTGACAAACGAAGGAGGTGAAACCTGGAAAATCAACTGGCGAGAGGGAATAAAACGTTTGGAGCCCTAGGAGGACCATTACGATCAAAAGATAATTGAAGAGCCGCCAAGTTATGCATTTACCAGACAGTTATACAACCAACGGTGCTGTATGGCAGTGAGTTTTGGATTATGAACAAAAAAGAAGAAAACAAAACAATCACATGGGAGAGAAAGGTACTAAGGAGGATTTTCAGAAGAGTGTGAGAGCAAAACGAGTGGGGAAGAAGAACAAACGCAGAGATTAAAGTACTGAATGGTCAAGCTGAGATGGGCTATGCGGTCAGAGCAAAAAGACTCCTTTGGATGGAGCATATAGCCAGAATGGACGAAGACAGTTGGGTGAAAAGATCCTTGTTAAGGGAAGAAGGAACGAAAAGGAAAAGAGATAGATAGATAGATAGATAGATATAAAAAATGGATAGAAGCATGTAGAGAATATTTAGAATGAATAGGAATAGAGAACGTGAAGCAGCCATGAACAAAAATATATGCAGGAAAGCAGTAGAGCCACTCCAAGCCTTGGGCCTGTACGGCCAGTTGAGCTGTATACACACACATACATACATATATATATATATATATATATATATATATATATATATATATATATATATATATATATATATATATATATATATATATATATATATATATATATAATTGATATACACTAAAGAATTTAATACTTTTCTAATTTGCAATCAGGCTTTCCAAATTACTTGAATCAATATGGCGTTTGTTGGAAAATAGTTTTATAATGAGCATTAAGTTTGTGGGTGTTCATTTGAAGTATTTTTACAGTACATTAGAACTTATTTTCTTATAATATAGATGAAAAGTAAGTATTTAGAAACATTTCTGTGAAAAAATAGGGATTTGGTGGATAGCATGTTTTATAAACTCTAAGCTACTTTTCTTTTCCACAATCAACTACAAGACTTTCTTGTGGCATTTTTAATTGGAAAAGACACCTATGAAGAAAGTGAAAACCACACAATGTACTTAGAAAAGTTTGAAATACTTGTTTTCGTTTTTGAGATTTGTTCATCAAATACAGTTAGGTTTTGCTCAAGTGCCCCTCAAGTATCAGATAAATGTTTGGACTTCATGAGCTACAAAATTGTGCTTTATAGACATTGATTTTGTCCAAAACTTTATTCTATTACATTATTGGATGTAGAAACTTCAGAATATACATTATTACATAATAAAGAAGACTAAAAGAGTCCAATAAGTTTATCTATAAAGAAAAGTATAGTTATAAGTGCTTATAGTATGCCTATTTTTTATTCAATTATTCGTGTAGTTTTTATTTCGGATACAGCACGAAATAAATAATTTGTGGTGTGTTGTTGGTGTGTTTGATAAATTGGAAAGCGACTACTAATATGTCGTTGGAATTCCAAAGGAAAGGTTTTCGTTTCGAGGTTATGTTATTAACGTCACCTTTTGTCCCAATTGTATTACTTACTTCAGTTTACGTTCTTTTTTATTTCGGTTCTTTTTGTTTTGTTTTTTTTGTATTTACAGAGATTTTTTAAACGCTATTATAGCTTAGGGATTTTTTAAAATTTTACAAATAAGCGTATAGTGTCTTTTCATTATACATAAGTATAATTGTGTTTACAATAAAAATGAAGATAAATTAGGAAAAATGAGTTTAAAAATATAAAAAAAACAGCCAAACAGATATCATATTCCAATCTAAAAGGAAATGATCGATTTTGGATTACTGGAATAAACTAAAATTCTTATGTAAATTTTTAATGTTTTGTTGTCTAATAGATAAATTAATGAAATTACTTATTCCAAAAAGTAGTTGATTTAAATTGCAAAAAATGGTGGGTAGAAAGGGGTAATTGGTAGAAAGAAGAAAGATATATGGGAGAAAAATTGAGAGAGCGTCCATATACGATAAATAACACTTCAAAAACATTGCAGACTGGCGCTATTGTAAACAAATGGTATGACATTAATGTAGCAATTGTAGATGAATATGCCGGATTGAAAAATATAGTTAATTCTTGAAATTTTCAACAGCCTATGTTGCACAAAATTGTGAATAGTTATCCAGAAGGTAGGTAAATAATATTTGGCGCTTCCTTTAAACTTTACTCTGATGCAAATGTGGCGCCACCCTTATTTAACACATTTCGACAGACACTTTTTCATATAGCATTGTTGTCCTTTTCTCTCCCTCTAAAAGAAATGTTTTTTTTTGTAGTTTTCTATTGAAATATGTTAAAAACAAAACAAACAAATTAAGTTTTTCAATATTGATTCATGGACATTAATTGATGACTCCCTGTTAAATAATTCTCATTATTTGTATAAACAGAAAAACTAGTAATATAAACAAAAGACCATGGAATAATTTTGAACTTCTCATATTTTTCGACATTTTAATGATTATACAACATAGAAAGTAATAAAGAGATTTATAATGCAAAGTCGTATTTTTTTTTATTTTTACAATTCACGGAATAGCCCCAATACAATATATAAAGAAAGGACCATGCTGGTTTTTTGGATCTTCTAATATCTACCATCTCCATTGATAATAAATTTAATTTTATTTCAGACTGGTAGTTATTGTACGAACAGCTATACACGACCCTTGTATTCACACCCAAGACAATGTATTCAAAACTGGAAATATGATGATGGATGTTGCATCTTTAGAAAATATCATACCGGCTCAAATTTATGGCGTCATAGCGATATTTGATCTTTACGGTATGGATTTCGATCACGCCAAAGAATTTACACCGAGCATGATCAAAAAGGCAGTATTTTGTTGGCAAAATTACCATGTTAGACCTAAAAACCTCGAGTTCATCAATGCACCAGTTAGTATTTATCACTAGCTGCTTTCCATTTACATTCAAGTGAACTGAGAGTTATACTCAGATAATGACGTCAGTGAAAAAAGGAACGCGTAGTGTGAGTTGAAATTCTCAATAACCACATAAAATCATCATTATCATTGGTCATCCAACCGTCTGTTACTCACAGCGAAAGAAACGATAAAACTTAAATAATAACTGTTTGCAATAATTTAGTATTGTGTACTTACTTGTTTATTTTGATGACAACATCTGACAACGTGATGTCCTCAACCTCACTTTCAAATCTAAGTTCACAAAACTCACTAAAGCACACGGTCCTAAGCTTGTGCAGATTGCTGGTAAAAACTAGGTTTCAAGTGAGAATTATCTGAGTTTTGATGTAAAAGGGAAGCAGCTTTTATATAAGTTATTTGAATATATCCATAGTAATGCAGAGTTTTCCAATTTATTCTTGTTCTAACTCTTCTATCTTCTATTGGGTGGTATTCTATTTTGAAAAACATTCTACATAAAGGACAAAATTATATGCTGGATGTTATCAGGATTTACAAGATTTTACAAGGTCAAAATATTTTGAATAATGGTAGGTAGAAGGCACATTCCAGTAAATATGCCCTCAAATTATTACGGTATAAAGGAAAAGATGATGTCGATTTGATTTCAAGTGATTGTGCATTTTTTTGCATTGTAAAATATTGAGCCCTTAATTAATTCTGAACGTGGAGTAGGTAGGTGAAAGTCGTGCTCCGCGTTCCTAAGTGGATAGCCGGGCAACGACCTTTATAAATTGGAGAAGCGTGTTTACGAATTAGGCAAACGGATTCAAAGATGAATAAGGAAGGAAGAGTCAGAATTTTTAATATTTTAAAGAATTGTTTGGAGTGAAACCTGCTGTTTATTTCGAGTAAATATCTAATAGCTCTCTTTTGTAAGTTGAAAATTCGCTCAAATTGAGTCGCACCACATGTACCCCAGGAGGGAAAGGCAGGAAATGTAACTCAATAAGGCATAATAGACTGTTAGGTGGATAGTTCAGTTCTTTGGAATTCAATCACAACGCAAAATAGGAGCAACTAAATTTTTTAGATAAGACGGCAATATATATTTCAAGGAATTGACCACAACAAGCCCTTTCATAGGTTCAACGACGCGACATCAATGGTTGGGTTATTTAATAACTGAAAACAACAAACTAGTATTTATGAAGTGGCGTGCGTCAACATAATAAATATCAGGGGTTTGAGGAAATATCTTGTAAATTCTTTGAATCTAGTTAACAAGAAGAAGGCAGAGTTCGTACGTATCAGAGTTCATGTGAGGCTGGCGAAATAGTATCGGGTGTGCCGCAGGATTCAATAATTGGCTCACTTTTGTTCCTGTTATATGTCTTTGATATTTGTGACAGTGTCTCATACCGTCACATACAATCATATGTTGATGATACTCAGGATCTACACTGCTTTGATCTTGTAGATCCAAATGCAGCAGCTACACACCTAAATAGAGATCTGTCAAGTATTCTGAATATTCCACTGAACATAATCTAAAGCTGAATGCAAATGAGACTGAAGTTTTGCTGTTTAAAATTGGAGTTGGGCAGTGAGACATTGGTAATAAAATCATTTGCTAAGAACTTAGTACTAATTCTATATGTGGACTTGAGATTTGAAGAACATGAAAGATGAAACTCTTTTATATGAGGAAAAAGCTTTGTGAATTTTTAGTATTGTCGATTTTTACCTACTGTAATGTTCTCGACTATCCTTGTCTTGACATAGCATCGAAAAATCGTGTACAGTATGTACAAAACGTGTTTCGTAGATTTAGTTTCGTGCGAAGAAAGTATGACCATATTTGTGCCAAAATGTATTATTGATTAAAAATATCGAATGTTACCAATCTTCATTTGATGTGTCTTCTTAAGAAAGTGCTAAAATATGCGACATCTGTTTATTTGAGAGTGATATAATACATATTGTACATGTAAGATATAAAAAACTATGCCTTACCATAAATCTGCGCTTTTTCAAAGAAGTTTCACGTATTTAGCTGCTCTCCACGACGATATCAAATTGTGTGGTATGAATTCATGAAAATTTAAGTACGTGCAATTTTGCTTAATAAGTATATGTAACTAAATTTATCTTTTTAAATTATTTAATAAGTTTATAGTTGAGAGTGTAGAAAGGCGGCTAAAAGTGGTTAGATGGAAGATTAACATATATGTTAAATCTCGCCATTCCTGTTGCATGATGCCTGCGTATAGTATACATTGTAAATTGTATTGTGTACACATATCAGACCAATAGAGACGATTTATTTTTATTATTATGCGAAAGACTTATGCATTACTCGGCTTAGAGCCGGTATTATTTACACATTTTCGCTGTGCTACATCTGTCAAATTATTTATTACTATTACTAACTATTAATGAGTCAACTCCTGCAATGATGTTATTAGAGTATTTGCTCTTCCTCAGCTCAAGTAATTTTGGACGACCGCCGTATAGGGATTAAGCCCTCAAATTCCGCTAATGTCTTATGCATTTCGAGTGACACTTTGACGATGTTTGGTTCGGTATTGTCTAAATCATGTATAGTCTGATTGCTGGTGATTTTATCTTCATGTTCGCCAGTGTGTTCATGTTCATCGTGTGTGATCATCTATTCTTTGAAGATCTAGAAGGACTTCTCCTCGTATTTGCTGCAGGATAGGTGCAGGAAGCAAATTGTTCTTCACAATACTCCTTCTCGGGTCAGCTATTCGTTGTTCCTTTAAATGCTGCAATTCTAAGTACCTCTTAACAAAATCACGATGAATGGCGTAGGTGGTCATATCGGTCTCCATGTTGGTTGCTCTGTAATAGGAGCGCATTATGAATGAATTCAACTCACTGGTCCATTTCATGCGCTTCCTAGGTAATCCGGCTCCGTTTACTCCGTAAATTATACATCATGTTTTTTTTTTGTATTTTAACCCTTCTTCCAGGGGATAGGGAAGTTATGAAAATTGAATTATTATCATTATTATTTTGTGCTCCCCATTATAGATTATGAGCTAAACATTTCTATTTATAGTTGTTTAATGGTGTCTTAATATCAATATCTTGCCAATCACTATATTTTAGAGAATTATTATATTGTTAATTAGACGTTAGAGTTGGCATGAAAAAATTGCTATTTCTGTTTCAGCCCACAATAAATGTAATTTTATCAATATTCAAGAGTTTCATGAGCGAAAAATTGAAAAATAGAATAAAAGTTCATACGGACGGATACGAAAAGTTATATGAAGTGGTAAGCAAAGATATATTACCGCCAGAATACGGAGGTCATGGAGAAACAATGGAAGAACTTATAAAATATTGGAATGGTGTATTATTAAAATATAAAACTTGGTTTTTAGATGATGAGATGTATAAATCTGAATAAAAAGTTGTATTTTCATATTTCTACTTCATTTATGAATAAAATTCCATATACAAAAACGTATTCAATCCAGTACAAAGCTTATTAATACCTACCAAACTGTACCAGAAATTCTAAAAAGGAAAATTTCTACAAAAAATTTATATGAAGGTGGCTGCACACTAATGGACAAACAAGGAAATATTCTAGTTAACAAAAATACTCTCGAAAACAAATACTTATTCTTTAATTAAAACTTAACTCATAAGTATATACCTTGTTATCGTAAATAACACCCGGTATGCATATTGTAACTTCTTTAGCATAGTTCTAGAATATTTGAGATACATCCTAATAGATTCTCGGAATACACAGGGCGTGCGTTTAGCGTCTACCTAGAATATAATGAAAATACTGGGTATACTCTTGGGGAGCACGAGGCACAAGCAATTGCCATCTATTGAGCAGTCATGACAACAAAGTGTCAGCCATGTTGTTGATGCGTTTTGAGGAGAGAAGACATACCGCAACATTGCTAGTGATTATTGTTTGAAGAAGAAAATAAGCGAATCATGGAGAAAGACGCTACCGTCTTCCAAGCCGAGGTATTCGTTGTGATGGAATGCGGACGTGCAATACTCAAGCAACGCCACAGGAACACAGTAATTTCGATCTGCTAAGATAGCAGAGCTGCCATACAAGCTATAACGGCTGAAAAGGTATGCTCTAGGCTAGTGAGAAAAGTGTAAGAGAGTCCTTCAAAATCGGGTGTGATAGTTGCTCGACGAAGCGGATTCACTTGCCAGACTGGGATATGCGAACCCATCCTTAGTGTGGCTAAAAACGCTGTCATCATATCTCTCAGAAGCCTTCTCGCAAGGCGTGCTAGGCAGAGATAGATAGAGATGCCTGGCATGAGACAAGCTCGTCTCTTTAAACAACTGCTCCACCTAAATAGGTGCAAAATCAGACTAATGAGCGGACTTCTAACCGGACACTGCCATCAAAGACGTCACCGTCACACAATGGGCATCACGAATGATCCGGAGTGTCGTTGGTGCATGGAGGAAACTGCAGATCACGTTATCTGTGAGTGCCCTGCATTCACACGGGCGCCGGGCACGGCTTAAACACCTGAGCAAACCCCACAATCTGCCTAACGACATTAAAGGGTTCTAGCCAAAGCGTCTTCTTAAAGCGCTTTCTTAAAGGACATCGGACTTTGGTAACATGAAGTGGGACACAAGGGGTCTCTTTGAAGGCATATGTGCTCAACGGCTTCTTGGTCGCCCACAACTATGAACTATCCGACTATCATCTCTTTCCTCAACTGAAAAAAAGCTTAAAAGGTCGTAAATTTTCCTCTAACTAGGAGGTAATAAAAGCTGTGGAGGTCTGGTTTGCAGAGCAAGAAGAAATATATTTTTTAAAGGTCTAGAGACGTTGCAGGTTCTCTGTAATAAATGTATCCAATTAAGAGGAGAATATGTTGAGTAATAAAATAGTAGACAAAGAATTTTTCAATATATCCTCGTATATGAGTGGACGGATTGTTGATAAAAATTTCACGCGTCTCATGACTCATTCTTTAGTCTGACAAGGTATTCATCTGTTTTATGAATACACTACAGCGCAGCTCACCATCTTTGAGTAAATCTTTAAAAAAATTGAAAGACAAAGATTTGGTGCTATTATACCCATTTGTTTACGAAAAATGCGTAAACAATATGGCCGACGCCATGGGAGACCAATACCTATAGGGTGGCTGCCTATCTCCACTACTACGGTCATTAGTAGTCGATCGTCCCATAAATCCAACCAATGCGGATACACCGATGATCTGGCGATAATTATGCGGGGTAAGCAAGATGGTATCGTATGTGAACAAAAACAATCTACCCTAACAATCGCTCAGAGATGGTGTGTCAGTGAAGGTCTAAGTATATATCCCTCAGAGACCACTCTAGTGCCATTCACTAGGAAGAATAAATACTTTCCAAAAGCCCTCAGAATGAACTCGGATGACGTTCGATCAGAAACTAACATAGAAATTACATCTTGGGGCATAATGATGAACTGGACAAACAAATTCATTGTGCAACCTATCATAAGCTATGCAGTTATGGTGGCCAAGGACAAAATCCAAAATTGGGGAGTGAGCACTAGACAAGTTGTAAAGGGAGAAAACAGGCGCGACATGGTCATGCTCCACGGCAGCACTACAAGTCATTTTAGACTTGCCCCCTTTGAAGACCTCATAGAAAGTGAAGCAATAAAGTGAGGTGTTCATAGATATGGTCACGGACACCATGTCTTCCAAACTAGGCTTCACCAAAACCATAAAATTATAATGACAAATCGACAGCAACGGACAAATGCAGAGATTGCGTTTCCACGAGGTTCGTTAGTATGGTACACTGATGACTCGAAAACGGAAGATGGACATGTAGAGGCAAGAATATATGACCCAGGAACCAAGCTCGCTATCCCAATGGGCCCAAAACCTTCCATTTTACAGGTGGAAACATACGCTATCCTGCAAGCACTTGACTTTCATAAAATAGAGTCAAACTAATAGAGAATTACATTGAATCTTTGAACTTAATGGGAGCAAACAATAAAGTTACTATTATGTGGGTATCTGGCTACACCGGAGTACACGGCAATGAACAAGTCGATCATCTGGGAAAAAAGGCGAGAGAGTTACAGGTATTATTATTGGACACTGCCCGGTGACTACCACCCGAAGAGTATCGAAGAAACTCTCGACAGATCTTGTCGCTTCTGTAAAGAGCCAAAGAAAACCGCCGAACACGTCCTTTGTGAATGCGAGAGAACACATAAACAAAGACCACAATACTTACATTCAAGCTTTTTAAAGCCTAAAGCTAAAGTAGTTAAGCCGCATAGCCTCCAGACAGGTAGCTTCACTTTACAAAGTCGTTGCTGCCTGACTGGTAAACAGTCCGGGGTACACAATAGATCAATAGGTCAAATTGTTAGCGAGGTAAATTCACGCCCTAGATTATCTAATCTAATCTGATATATTCATCATAGTTACGTAGTATTTTCATATGCTCAACGTATCCTATATTTGTCAATGGTAAGAAACATTTTCTATCTTTGTTTATATTGGAAGCTATACTATCTCATATTTCTCTATGGACCAAGCTTTGTGTGTATACAAATGTCATGCCAACATTGTGAACAATCGTAAACAAATAGGATTCAATATATTTTTCTACTAGATTTGTACAAATCGATACATTTTATCTCCAAGAGTAACAATAATCAACAACAAATGGAATTGGAGCACCGTGAATGATTAATAAAATTAATTTTGAAAATGTTAGAAATGGATGTCCGAACTCAAAAATTGGAACAACAGGTAAGAATAAAATAATTATTATTGTTTAATTCTATTCAATCATCCAAATTATGCTTTTTTTAGAGGCAGCTTATGGAGCAGAAAATGAAACAGAAAAGGCTTACATCAGGTATGATACAAGTTTCTGATATTCGCGGTAATTCAGCCAAGAGTAGAAATAGTTCTAGTGGAAACAGAAGAGATCTTCACGGTGAGGAAAACAATTTCAATTAATTATTTTTCTCTTATAACTTCCATTTCAGGTTATGATGGTCCACTTCAATTTGCCATGACCAACGATAATAATCCAGATCAAGTTATATCTATTTTGCCAAACTCTGATAGAATAGATGGTAATATCATCAACTGATTTAAATTCAGCTTAAACTGATTATATAATATATATTCCTGAATTTAATGTATCTTCTAAATCAATTTTGATATTAACTAGAGACTGTTTCTAGGAACTGTTGTGGAAGATTTAACAACTGATCCAAATGATTTGATGGATGTAGAAGATGAAGAGTCATCTCCAGTTGCTTCAACTCCAAATGATAATGGAAATGTGCCTATTAATCCCATTCCTGACAAACCTAGTTTCATACAACAGGTTAATGGGGTAAATGTAATTTTAATTTTAGTGAAAAGTACAACAATTGATGTTTGGAAACTTAAATAAAACTTTCAGATTCTGTTATGACAAAAACTAATTAAAGTATGAGCACCATAGCCAACACTTTCCAATTTCATCTTTAAAATTATCTTCATCTATCTGTAGATGGGTGAAATAGAAATAGGATACCCTCCATATATACCCTCCGCATTAAATAACTGACTTTTCTTCATTTAGTGAACCAAACAAGAATTGTTTGTGTTGAAGCCAACTCACAATTAATTGTTAAATGATTAGATATTAGTACATAATCATTGTTTTGTACAGAAAAATCAAAATATCCCAAGAAATATTAATTTTATATATAGGGAATGCTTGATAAAAAAATAAGTTTGTGGTAGAACTTTTTGATACATGACATACATAGTGATTTATGTGACAAAACGAGAAAACAATGTATTAGTGGATTGAATCACCCTGTGTATCAGATTCAATGAATATGAATGAAATGATAATTTTCTAGAAGTTTCACTACTATTTGATGCTTTGGCCACAACAGATCTTGGATCTTAAATTTCTTTTACATTGTACAGGGTATTGAATTTGTTACGATTTTCGTTGAAAATTTGTTAAAATGAATTTCAAATATGGAATAAAATATAGGGTGTTTCATTTAAAAAAATGTAACTTTGTTATGACATAGCATTTTGGACCACTCTGTAAGATTGTAAATAATATTAAATTGTGAAGACCTATCATGGTTGTAATCCCTCAAATTTTTAAATTGATAAATCAAAAGACACTTTATCACACTAATCAATCACCCTGTATACTTGATATTTTTAGTGTTCTGTAACTTAAAGGTAATAACCATTAAATTGCAGCTTAAAGTTGTTTTGTTTATTTTTTCAAAATGAAAAGTGTGTAGATAAAAATAAATTGATCAAAAATACTGACAATTTTTTTTAGTTTCCAATGTCTAAAAAAATGTTGGCATGGATAGAAGAGCAGATGTCTTCAGTTCTGTCTGCCTGTAGAAATAGTATACTTCTAGCAACTGCTGCAAAAAATTTAATGTATCAAGAACCACCATTTGAGGAAAATTTCATGGAAAATATCTAATAGCTATCATCTTTTTTACCATGCCTAATTAAAAACAACATCCTTTTTCTTGTGTTATTGTTTGTAGATGGACATTCCTTGTAGTAATAAACATTCACAAAGAAAAAAATTCCATTAATTATTTCTTCAGATTATAGGAAGGATTATAATAAGAAGAAAATAGATGAAAAAGAAAAGAAAGAAAAATGTAAAGCTCAGACTGAAAAAAGTAGCTGAAGAAAAAAAGTCTGCAGTGAAGACTCAGATAAGAGTAATAAAAATGCTCATTACATGGAGTCAGATGATTTCTATAGTATTGTTGATGAGTATGGCCCAGAAGATGTTAAAAGTGTGAACAAGTGGGTGATTTTGTATTACTATTATTTGTGGGTGAAACAAGAAACTGACAGATTTACAGATATGTCTGTATCATTCAAGAAAAAGTAAATGATGAGATTAATGTCATAACACTTAACTGTATAGATACTTCTACAAAAACCTTTACTGCAAATGGAAATAATATGTCATTTGTTAAACCAGATGAAATTATAGGACCCTTATGTTTACATGTTTTTGATGATCCTGTACCAGATGTTTTTGAAAACTAATTGTTATTTAAGTACCTATGTAAAATCTGCATTTGGCAGATACTAATAATGATGATTTTTTGTATCTTATATTTAATTAATTGATACTATTTTGTTTTCAAACATTTTGTTTATTGCAGTTTTGTTATTAATTTAGTAGTCTGCCACTAGTACTCGGTGATGTTTGATCTTGGTTGTGCAGTGTCTGGTATAGAAACATTTGCACTAAATAAAGAAGTACAAATATCCAAAGAAATAAAAATCTTGACGATTTTTAATTATGTCAATTTACTGAGTACTAAGTACCAAATAACTCTCCTGCATCAAATTTGGAAGATATTTATATTTTCTTAAACAAATATCCTCACTAAAGTTTCTGCCAATGGTGCTCTTACCTTATTTTAGTCCAACACCTATGGATAATGTTTGAATAGAAAATCAAAATGATTCCACAAATAATTAGTATTATTAGTATGATTATATAACAATTATTTACATTGAATTTGATATTTTGTTTTAAGACTTCAGAGGTGGAAGGTGATATAGAAGGTAACATAGAAAAGTTTATCCTTCAATCTGCACAACTTAAGGTGCTTTATAAATGTAGAATAACAAGAGACAGAAAAGGAATGGATAGGGGTCTCTATCCAACTTATTATTTACATTTAGAGAAAGATTATGGTAAAAAAGTATTTCTATTGGCAGCAAGGAAAAGGAAGAAAAGCACAACGAGCAATTACTTAATATCCACTGATCCTACAGATTTATCTAGGAATGCAGAGTCCTTCGTAGGTAAGTAAAATTTTAAATAACAAGGAGCATGTGCTGTTACATTATTACAAGATAAATCAGAATATTTTAAATTACTTGATCTCCCATATTAGTTCGTCATTACTAGCGCTATAGGCTTACAGGTGGGCCTCGACTTTCTATAGCCTTAAATGCCATCCTTTCCGGTTCATTGCAAACACCATCCAGTTTGCTGCACCAATCTTTGTAACATCTTCATCTCTCTATCTTAGCTTTGGTCTTCCTCTACATCTACTGTCCGTTGGTAGGCCTTAAAGTTTTTTTTCTGGGCACACTGTTATCAATGCATATTACATGACATGCCCACCCAAGCCTGCCAATCTTGATTGTTCTTATTATTATATTTCTGATTCCTGATCCTCTGCACAGGTCTTAAATTCGATGTACCTTAAAGGTTATGAAATCTATCAGTATGTATTTCAGGTAAACTTAGATCAAATTTAATTGGAACCCAGTTTACAGTGTATGATAATGGGATATCGCCTAGAAAGGCAAATTTGAGGGAAGGTATAATTCCACGGCAAGAGCTGGCGTCTGTTATTTATGACACTAATGTGTTAGGCTTTAAAGGTCCTCGTAAAATGACTGTTATCATACCGGGAATGGTTGATGAACAAAGAGTGACAATATATCCACAGGTACGTAGTTGTAGAGATTCAAAAGTAAATTTATCTTTAATTTTTGATTCCAAATTTGTTTCGCATGATATGGTAAAAGGGGAAAAAAACAAATTTACTTTGTGTCTTTCACTTCAATATTATATGCCCATATCAACTTTACTTATAAGAAGATAAATAATCTTCCAATTACATTAAACAATAAGATTACTAAATAATAGAAAACGGACCTCTAAGAAGTTGACATCACACTTTGAAGATACAAAAATTTTGAAGGTTCTATGTTTGTTCTACTTTGTTCCAAAAGAGCATAGAGAGGTGATAATGAAACTTCTACAGAAAAATCTCTTTTTTGAGCTGTCTCAAGTTTGTTCTGATTTATTACAGAATAGTTCTTCCAAAAGACAGTAATTTTTTAGGAATTTTAAGAAAATAGATTACATTGAGGTGGTACCTAAGCAATATTCTGGAAAAAATGAAAATAAACCTGGAACATCTCTTAACAACAATTATAATTGTGATAGATGGAAAATGCAAGTTTTAAAATATTTTTTTCAAACATCACACTTTGAAACAATATATAATAGAACAACCCAGCACAACCGTCAAAATAGTAATACCTTAAAAGAGTGGTGCAAGCTGAAAAATGGGGTAGAAAACGGTCAAATATCTAAGACTACATCTGTATATTAAAGACATTGGGAACTTCATATAAAAACAGTGAAGGAGTAGATAAAGAAGATTGCTGAACGTCACGAAGAACGATTCTACAGCCACATAAACAATAATGTTGGAACTTCTTGTTAATCAAGACGCACTCCGCAGCCTTTTAAACATGTGTAAAAAAGTGATAGTTAAAACTTAGTTTAATAGTTACTAGCCACAATAGTGAAGTGGGCCTAAATGTCGTAAGTGAACCATTGAGAATTCTTTGGACAGTAAAGTACTTAGTAGATTGGGTTTAATGTAAAATGCATAGCTTCTCTCATAAAAAAAAATATTAATTGTAATTTCAATCATAAGTATTTTATGAGAAGTTCTATAAGCTTATAGGTTGTAACAATTTCATAAAGGTACAAAGACTGGCTTGCTTATGTGCAACCAGGGTCATGAAATCATGCCTATCAGCTGCACTAGAAGTGTTTCTAAATCTCCCACCTCTCCACATAGTACTGGAAAGAGTGGCAGAAAAAAAACATCACTTATAATGTTCACATAGAGAATCACTAAAGAAAACCTGTTCCTAAATAATGACCAAGCCTGGGATATGCCTTGAACGTTTTATTGAAAAAGTTTAGCTTTGAGAAAAACTTTACCTCAATATTAAACTGTAAAAGCAAGCACCATACAAGAAATGAACAGGAATGCCATTAAATGGTATACAAACGGATCAAAAACAACAGAACGAAACACTCTGAAAGCGCTGAAAGCCTGGGCAGCGCACCAATCATTTTTCAAGCAGAAATGTATGAAATTGAAAAATGTGTTCAGTTCAATCTAGAGAGGAACTATCGCAAACAGGAGATCATCATCCTGTCCGTTAGGCAAGCAGCCATTAAAGCTCCAATGTTAAAAAATCCAAACTCGTTTGGGATTGCACAGAAAAATTAAACGAGCTACCCAAGAAAAATAAAGTTACCTACAATGGATTTTGGGACACACCAAAGCGAAGGGAAATGAAATAACTGATAAGCTCGCTAAAGCGGGAGCAGACAAGTCATTCATGGGACCCGACTATTCTGTGGTATCAGCTATAGAACAATGGAAAGGAAAGTAGATAGGAATAAAACCAATTATTAGGGCAACCTACAGGAGCTGAGACAGGCAAAGGGAAACTATAACCAGAGAAGATCTATTGAATGTATCAAGATAATCAAAAACTATCTACAAATACTAACAGGATTCCTATCGAGGTACTATCGCCTCAATAAACACTTGAAGATGCTATACTTAGCAGATAATGCGGCATGCAGATTTTGTTTGAGGACAAAACCTCTATCCACATTCTTTCGAAGTGTGAATCACTAAGGAATTCCAGAGCACTACACATGGGAGCACTTGAAATAGAAAATGAAGATCTCTGACAATTAAAACCATCCCACATTCTAGACTTTTTAAAAGGAGTGGATCAGCTATAAACACTGGGTTCTCTAGTGTCGGGACAAGAGGGGGAGGCATAATAGATCCTTTGGGTCGCTGTGTATACGATACCCCAAAATCATACATACATACATTATAGAATTCTGCTCAGATATATTGTTCAATCTCACACACCTTTAATAGTGTCTATACGCTATCGAAAGGAAAATAAAACTAAAAGAGTTTGAGTTAACGGAAATGGATTTCATTAATAGAAGAATAAGTAACACTAGTAACACTAACGCAATTAAAGTAACTTAGAACTCTTGATAATATCTAGAAGAGACTGTGGTTAAATTAAAAAAATTCAAATCACAACTAGAGTCACGGAATTTTAGGAACACCAGACATTTATAAATAGTTTTCTCCTTACCATCGAAGCTATAAAATTAATATACACAGCATCTTTGAGATTAATCAATGTTTTTTGTTAACCAATTCAGATTTAACATTAAATAAGTCATCATTGAATATTTTTTTTTATTAAAATATTATAGGATGAAAGTGAAGGTTTGATTGAATCGTGGAAAGCAAAAAATATGGATAACATCATCGAATTGCACAATAAAACTCCTGTATGGAATGACGAAACTCAATCGTATGTTTTAAATTTCCATGGTAGAGTTACACAAGCTTCTGTTAAAAATTTTCAAATTGTTCACGATAGTGATACAGATTATGTGGTTATGCAATTTGGCAGGGTTGCTGAAGATGTATTCACAATGGATTTTAGGTAAGTAAATACAAAATTTCTTCCCTACTATTTTTCTAGTTTCCAATTATTTTGCTGTGCTAATGTATACAAATATTATGTTTAAAAATCGATATAATGTTTGGTGTCAAAAACATATTTAAAATTCGCTGTTTTATCGTTTGTATGTGTAATGTAATAATTGTGTGTTTTCAACCAAATCCCCCTATTATGCTGTATTTTTCATGATAATTAACGGGTGACAATGTCCGATAAAGAAAAGTTCGTTTGCATAGAAATATTCATATACAAGGTGATAAATCTGTAAATAATTGAAAAATAATTTTTTTAGGTATCCTCTTTGTGCGTTGCAGGCTTTTGCAATAGCTTTGAGCAGCTTTGACAGTAAATTGGCATGCGAATGAGCATTTGATGCCAGAAATGTTCCAAAATGTGCCTCAATTATTTTAAAAAGGAATATTGAGCTTAAATTCGTGAGTTGTTTTTTAGTAATTTAAGAATTTTTTATAAATTTTACACAAATAATTTAAAACCGTATATTTGTTGATTCCATTCAGTTGTAATATTTGCTGGAATTGAATTTTGTAAAACTATATATTAAGTTTATTAATTAATTTATAAATAATATTTAATTAGGAAAATGTAGGATGTTGGAATCTCAAATTTCTGAAGGAACAATGAAAAATCATATTTATTATATTTTCACTCGAAAAATAAATTAATTCATAAATAAATTTTTTTCATTATTCAACGAATTCATTGCTACAAAAAAATCTTGATTTCATAAATCGTGTCGAACTTTTGAGATATGAATTATTGCTTATAATTTTAGTCATGAAAGGTTCTGAATATTTATATATGACCTCAGGTATTGATTTATTTGCTGGAAACTCGACATGCAATGTATCTACAGTTTCTCTTTTTTAGCTTTTTCATTTGTAAATAGGAGTCGAAGGTATTTTTATCTTATTTATTGATGATATAATTTAAAAAAAATGCAAATAGGCTCGCGTTTTAATAATCAAGTTATTGTCTTCGGATATTGAACATTTACCTATGCATGTATCTGAGATAACTTGATTTTCTAATTGCACGTTACACATTATAATTGAGCTGTAATGATAGTTAACAATGTGTTCAGTTTAAATCCATGATATATTTTTTTCAAATTCTAATTAAGTATTGTATTCCATATTTGTTTGCAGAAATAATGTAAGTATTTTTGCTTTGGATTTTTATCCATTACTTAGTTTTCTGTTTGGTAAATACTTTTGATCCTTATAAACCCGACCTATTCCTGTTTTTTTTCATAATACCACAGAGATAATCCACAATAGTTTTACTAAATTTGTATATTTCGAAATCTGTGTATTTCTCCTTCCTTCATTAATATGATTTAGATCCCTCTGATCTACTGAATATCTCCAAGTGTTATCTTCCGGTTTCCATTCTATTATTTCTTGTATTCGTGGATACAGCTTATCCAACTGTTAAGTGAATACTGGTAATAATAATAATAAAATCTCTTCATTATGTGAACCGAGCCTAATCCTTTTGATACTTTGTATACGGGATAGGTAAATAATACCAGCTCTAAGCTGAGTAGTGCATAAGTCTTTCGCATAATAATAATAAAATCTTTTACTAGTAACCTTAGAGTCATCTATAAATATTCGGCTCTACTTGACATAGTGAAAAGCATGTACAATGCTCAATCGACTAATTTCAAATTTGGTATTTTAGTATTAATGTGAAAAGTAAAAGAACATATGGCGAGTGCTTCAGAAATACTTTTTTATCATATAAATTATAGTACACAGAGTATCTTAAGTACATTGAATTTCTTAGTTAGCTGTTTATTTTTCATGGAAAAAATATTATCATTTACTACATTTTCAACAATACTTTGAAATTCAAAAATTTATAATTCTAAATCGGGCATAACATAATATATAATGAATTATTGAAAACATTGGAAACAGCATAGCATCTACTCTATTTGTGGGACACAAACCTCCCACAAATAACCTCCTTTGGAAGCAGTCCATGTATTTTGGAAGCAGAACAATTACATGTATAATCTTGTACAAAATATCTTCTAGGTATAGGTGCAGAGCCAAAACGACTTCCCAAAACAATCTACAATCTATTGAAAACATTAATTTAAGTTTTTTCGAAATTATCAAAAATATCTTTATATTTACAGTATTAAAAAGTGTACAAAAATGTCAATTGGATGTATATTCTCAAGTAAAGGTAGTTAATTCTTATTATTTATAATCTAAATCAAATATATTTGTTTATTATACAAGAAACTTAATTTAAGACTCAAATATTTTAACTAATACTTCAAATGCTCAACTTAAGTTTAATATTTTTAAACTATGGTAAAAATTGGCTAAAAATACCTTCTAATTATTGAGCAAATTTGAAATTAGTCGATGTGCAATTAGGTAAAATATTTTGGTTGGAATAATACTTATAGATCTGTTATATAATTTAAGTAAAATGATAATATTCTCAAATATTTACAATTAAAACCAGTTCCATGTTGAGAAAAATTGGATTTTAAATTTGGAGACTGATAGAAAATTGTCATTTAAATTGAAACTAATTATATTTTGTACAATTTTCCAACACAGCTATGTAAGTATTTATTTTTCCCAGTACTATTGGTATCAAACTAATGGTGCCTATTTTTAGGTTAGATATATATGACAAGTATTTGTTAGTTAATATTTTTATTCATTACAAAATTGTCTGGTACATACTTTCTTTCGAGTTTTATTGTGAACAAAATTTATTGAATAAGAAATTTCAATAATATTTTTCCATGTCAAATATTTTTTATTAGACTTAATTAAAAATGCGTTCTCGATGTTAACAAAATCTTTCGAATTAAAAAAAAACCAGCATAGTGACAAACATCATTAACAATTTATATGTAATTTCATTTAAACTCAATCTTATATATAGTCGATTCATTATAAATAATAATTAAAACTACTAAGGTAAAGAGTAATACTTATGATAATTACTTACACCTATATTAATTGTGTGTTTTTCCAGAATGTGTGATTGAAATAAGCATTAATAATAAGCTAGAGAAAATCAGCATTAAGTACAGAATATCATGTTAATTAGAAGTTGGAAACAAAATTTGGCTGAAACTACTAATCAATTAATAAAGAAATGCCATAAGATTGCTGACAAAGAGACAAATTAGATGCAGATTAGTAAAATAGATTTAATTTGAATTATAAGATTTATTAAGCTCTGCAGTTTCAGAGTTCTGATTAACTGAAGGATATGTGCTTTATACATGGAATTTCGCTTCTACACGTTCTACCAAAATCATATTTTCGTTTTGAATGCTTGCAGACATATTAACACTAGCTGTACTGGAATTCCATCCCCCTTGCAAAACTTACAATCATCACTTTCAGCTAGATCTGATCTCATCAGACGTTTCCTCATTTATCAGTATCCTATAAGGAAACTTAAATCCAAATAAATCTTATAATTACCAGTATTAAATTTCCAAGGAAGCAGAATTGGTTTAGCTGGGTAACACACCACTGTGTTGCTTCCTTCTTCCAAAACTATTTCTTATAGAAGTTTAATGATTTGATGCATTTATTATTTGTTTGTTTTAAATACTCTCCCAACATTACCACTCCACAATCTGGGGTTAGTACCAAAATATTTGGAAAGTCTAATTTATGTTTGTCTATTTTCTCCATTGTGGAAAAAATTTTGCTGAAAGTACCATTCCATACCTGAATTAATTTTTTGAGATTGTCAGATTTTTATCCATAGCTCTTGTATTCTATGGTTAACATAATCAAATATGAGAATGTCTGTTTAACAATACATAACAACCTCTGTTGCGTTTATCTCACCCCAATATTTGACATGGAAACTTTTGTGATGTATATCGTCACAGTGTGATATATTTAAATCATCGAAAATTGACACACTCCGCTTTTTTTGCAGTATTATGAAATATTAGCTTAAGTTTTTGTATTAACTAAACATTTTTAGCGGTATTTTTTGTTTTGGTAGTTTGATTATAAAAAGAACATGTTCTCAAAAAAAAATTAAAAATGGTGAAAAAGCACCAATGGCACAAAAATGCACTTCATCAAAACGTTAAAGTAAATATTTGTGCTCAAATTTATAATTACTAAAAGGTTGTGGAGTATATTAATCTTTTTGAGATTAAAATGTATTCTTTGTAATTAAAGGGTTGCTGAATATTGTTTCAATATGAAAATTGGAATGTTTATTAATCTGAATTAATCTACTATTGAAGAGAGGAATGCATTCTGTAAATTGAACAAAGAAATAAGTTTGTCATTCATACAGAATAAAGTAAACATTTTTAATGAACGTTATTATCAAATCTTCATTCACAAATTTCTCTTCGACAAGTTGAATGAATGAGAATAAGGCCCAGTACACATGGAACAACTTAAAACTGTTGCAAGATCAACTGCTTTGCAACCTTTGTTTCAAACCGGTTGCATCGCTGGCGGTCGACCCAATTTAAATATTTAAAATAATTTTATTAATTTAAATTAATTCAATAATTGTTTTAGGATTAAAATTTCTGTCATATTAAAGTATTAGAATTAACTAAAAAATATTTCACACATATAGGTATTTTTAATTTCTTTAAATTTATTTCTTAAGATCGTAGGTTGTTTTTATTTGGATTTTATTTTAATCCCTAAACGTTCCGCTCATTAAAAGAATTGTTATTAAAATTATTTAAAATATGAATTAATCATTTTTGTTAAAATTATTTTTTTATAGATGTCAAAAAGTAGTGTCACATAATGTGAGAGAAGAGTAACATGAGACATCAGTCTACTTACCTTAGACACAACAATATGTAAGCTATGGATAAAAAAAGTTGATTCATTGAATTTTAAGTCTCTTATTTCAAATCAATTTTGTAATGAAATTAAATTATATTCACAACCTTTCAGTGAATTGTGTTGTAATAAATACAAATAAAACTAGAAAAAAATGTTGCGTGCAAAATACTTCATTAATTTTTTAAAAGTTTGTTTAAATTGATGAGTACACTATAATATGTCCGGGTAAAGATTAGTTCAAGAAGGGATTGTCACTATTCTACCTCCTGCTTGTTTCCTATTCATTTTGATTGTCCTTGTTTACTTCATCGATACTAGATGCCATTATTTATTAGCTTTTCTCATGTTGTATAGTTTCTTTATATATATGGTTTTTTACTTTTCTTGTTTGACTAGTTCTTTCCATTATTTATTTTATGTTGAATGTATTACTCCTCATAGTACATAGTAGAAGAGTAAGTGGCACATAGGCCTTCTAATAGGCTCGTCGTGCTCCATTTGTTATTACCAAAGGCCGATGTCCTTTGCAAACCCGATCACGCGCTTTGTCTTGGATCTATTGATATCTTTAGACCACCTGTTAGGCTTGTCCAAGTGTTTGAATCGAACCCTTGTGATTGTTGGGCACTCACAGAGAACGTGGTCTACATCCTTCTCCATGCACCAGCTGTACTTCTCTTTATTATTTATTACTGAATTAAAGTTTTCCCCAATTATGTATCACTTGTATTTTGTATGTATTGAAACTATATTAGCAAGGTACGTTTTGTGATTTTGAAGAAATATTCATCCCCAGTATATATAATAAAACATTTTCCGACAACTGAATAGAAAAATACGATTTTTATATGTAATTTCTCAGATGTACATTTTGTAGCAACTTTTTTTCCTAATATTTACAAAAAATATGTATGTAATTAAAAACTGTCAGTATTATATTTATACAGTTTAAACATTCCATCTGAGTGTTCACAAAGTACACTTGTAATAGAGTTAGAAAGAATTAAGTATTGAGTATCTGTTACGGTAAAACAATATTTCTCAGTGTTATTGATATTTGTAAAATTGGATTTTGAAATATTCTTCTTCATCATTAAGTATTTCATAATTATGACAAATCATATTATAATTTGTAATAATTGATGAATTTCTATTGACTTACGGATATGGAGCAATCAGTAATGATTTGAAGTATCCCATTTTCGTTCTGAAAAAACTGAAACTGTTCCTATATGAACATAAACTTAAGCCGGTCTAGACGTTGCATCCAATACTTGCAACGTTGGACGTTGATATGATTGGACTCATCATGTGCTGGTAGTGCGCATGTCATTCGATGAATGCTCTGCTTCCAATGTTGTCCATGGAAAGTCGGTTCTTTTGATCCGCGCCAAAAGAGTATCTAACATTAGAACGAAGTTGGGACCAACACTTGCGGTACAACTATACATACTTCTAGTCCTGTTTCGCGTGAATGAAAAACCAAAGTTCCCAGTATCATCCAGTTTATTTTAAAAGAATTTATATATGTTGTATGCTGTTCATAAGTTTTTTTTTTCCACGTTTTATGTAAGTTTAGGTGCAGAGCCGGACTATACGATGCGTCCAACGTTTGCGCCAACATTAACCTTCAAAAGTTGGCTGAACATTGGACAAAGACTGGAAGCTTACTTAACCTTACTTATAGATATGAAAATGTGACAAGAAAGTGATGAACGGCATACAACAGACATAAATTATTTTGAAATAAATTGGAAGGTTTTTTGGTTTTTTTATACAAAACACGTACCATTTAGACGCAAGTGGACAAGAAGTGTTTGTATTTGTACAAGTTTTACTTCAAACTTCATTCCAATGCTGGGTACTCGTTTGACGCGGGTCATAAAATCGACTTTCCATGGCCAACGTTCCAATGCCAATGTTGGAAGCAAAACATTCGTTAAATGACATGTGCACTACGACTACACGATGCGTCCAATCATACCAGCGTCCAATGTTGCAAGCATTGGGCGCATTGTGTGGTACCGGTTTAAGGTTTCAACATATGTCCAATCTTCAGCCGTACATTGGAATGTGAATGTTGGCGCAAAAGCTGGACGCATCGTGTAGTACTGGCTTCATATAGTAGCACTGCGACATATCCAAAAAAAAACAGTTCTATGTTACACTTGATCGTACATTGTGAGATGAATAATTGATATATCAAAAACTGAATGATTGACCACTCTCTCCTTTGTTAATACTAATAGATACTCATCATTTAAAGTTGTAACTGTAGCTTTACCATTTTGACATCCGTAAGTGAATAGTCCAAAAATTGGTTTTCTTTACAGATTGTAGAATAAATATTGTTGTATATTGGATTGAAGTGTGGAGAGAGAAAATCATAAGAAAGCCGAGTTTGTGATTAGAAAAAATGTTCAAAATTTGGATTATATAATATTTTGTGAAAATTGATTAATCTAAATTGACTTTTCTATAATTTTTGGGTTCATTACCCTTTATTTTTTTGTAGATAAATGGTAATGATTTTAGGTCACCTTTAATTGAAAATTAGTTTTAAAATAGTAAATAGTTAGAAATCTTGATGTTTCGACTTATTTTTGTCTTAGGCAATATGTAATTATAAACGTCAAAATTTTTATCTGTTTTAATTTAATTGAAGGAGACTTAAACCAAAACTACATGTCAACAAAAACGTTTAAAAAAAGGTTTACAAGTGAGAAATTAAACAAAATTAATAACTAATTGTATTCAAAGTAGTAGTCCAATTTTTTGTATTTGAGTATTCAATATTATTAGTTATTCATATGCCTCCATAATGGGATATTTAAAATTTTTGGACTTCAATGTTTTCGAGGCACCTTAAATGGCATGGAGTTTTTAAAACAGTGAAATTAGATCGACTTTCTTGTGTTTTATTCTAAGCATTGCCATACTTTACTGGTCTTTTATGTTTTTCAAGAATACCATTTCTGCTTTCTTGGAACTAGATGGGTTGATAAATAATAATGTTATTTCCGAAAGATTTGATATCGAATCTTTATATTACAGGTTTTATTGTTGTTGTTGTTTTAAATTCAGTTATTAACATCTACTATTTGTTTGAGGCTGTGCGAAAAAAATGTAGTATGAGTTGAAATCTGAAACTAGCAGATCGTTTATTTATAATGTAGCATACATCATATATGAAAAATAGTTTTAGAATGATTGAGACTCATGATATAATATTTTTTATCATTAAAAGAATATTTGCCCTAATCAAACTGGGTTATAAACGCATGTCTTAATCAAAAACCTAATGCTCAATTAATATGACGATAAAGAAAAACACCGTTAATGGAGATTCAGTCAAAGTCAGATCTAGAAATCAGTTTGTTATTTATTTATAGTTTTTGTGGTATCCCGTTTGGTTTAACTTTAAAGCCTTGTCTATCTCTATAGGTTATCAATCTATTTTTTTCAATCCAATATAATCATATTCATATTTTTCTAAAATCAAATCCTATGAATCTTTTGGTCGTTGGCTTATTTAAATTATTAAAAAATAAAGAAGAATCATCAAAAAATAAACAAATTGAACTATACCAAGCTACATTAACCATTACTAACAATTGCAGTAGAGCAGTATATTTTTGAATAGAACGTTGTTTGCATTCATGAGGTCTTCTAAGGGGAAACTGTCTGACAACATACTTATAGTTCTTAATGTAGTAGCTACTCAGTCAATATTTACATTTGGCAACTTCGCTATTAACCACTGAATACAGTTATCAAAATCTATACAATAATTGAATTGGCGAAAAATCTAAGATGGGTACAATATCGTTAACAGATGGCTAAAGTTCCGGATCTCCTTGGAGTCCCAAACATATATGGGTGTACCTAGAGGGTCTTTAATCTATGTTCATTGGGACTCGATATTGGCAAAGGATGCAAGTTTTTTTCTATTTGAGCCCTAAAATCGTCTTCGGCCCTAAAGTTTACAACAAATATAATTTACTCTGAATAATTGTAACTTGTATTTAAACAGATCTGTAGTTTATGGATAATATTTGGTAATCTATACAAGTGCCTTAATTTCAATCACTTAATTTGAAGTGCCTTTGTAGCTAAAAATAATAAATAACTTCAATATATTTTATAAAAATTACTTTCTTCAAAATTTAAAATAATTACAAAAGGAATAACTATAATATCTATTCCAATTTTATTCAAGAAATAAATTAAAAAACGTTTCTCGTGTTTATTTATTAACAAATCGACTCCGATTATTTGCTGTTATGCCAATGTTGTATTATCATTAACCCATATATGTCCAACATCGCAGTCAATAAATTGCAAGTTTCATGATCACCAAAATATATCATCTAATTTCAAAACTGGTATGGTACTAGTTTTAATTATCCATATTATTTTCAATGCATTAAAACGAAAAATTTTTTTTTCACACATTTTAATTTTTATATAATTTTATTTAGGTAATCGTGAACTTGCCTTACATGTAAAGTCTCGTTCTCTTATTATTATACTTCTACAGTTTCAACTATTACCGATTGATGTAACATTGTTTCTAGTCCATTAAATATATTTTTACTATTGATATGTTTTTAGTTTAATTGAACTAATGTTGGTAGTTGTTTTATTTTTGACAATTTGAATTTCTGTTGTCCATCTCAACATTTTTGACCAGCTTACAGTTTTGTTCCTTACAACAATAGGGTACTTGCATGGTTTGAGAAAAAAAGTTTTTGATAGTTTATATATATCTTTTATCATAATTATTTTTATTTGATCAATATTTATCAAAAAATTATATTCATTCAACCAAAATACTCTTCAATACTAATCAAACGAGCCCAAGTTCGATGGGATTGCATCGTTCATTTAGTTAGGTAGTTCCTATGGCCATCTTCCCCATCATCAAACCCTGGTTACCATCTAGTAACAAAGTACTCGTCACTTCGAATCTAATGAGCCCAAACTCGTGGGGGTTGCGTCTTTTTTAATTACGGAATTCCTATGGCCATCTTCCCTATTATCAGACACTGGTTACCATCTAGTAACAAAGTACTTGTCAAGACTAATTAAATGAGCCGAAACTGGATGGGGTTGCGTCGTTTTTTATTTACAGAGTTTCTGTGCCCATCTTCTCCATCATCTTTAGGTCAATCGGAGACCGGGAATTGGATCAAATTTAACTTGCAAGATTAAATTACACACAACGGGACAGGTGAAACTAAATAAAAGCTTGTAATTGTAAAATAATGTAAGTATTTAAAAGGTTAATATACAGTATTAACAAATATGTTGCTTCTTGTTACATTTAATAATTTGATAGACTTGAACTATCACAGTTTTATATCCAGAGCATGTATATCTTATAAAAGTTTTTTCCTAATAATTCCAAGATTTCCACAAAAACCTTTTAGTCAAATTAAATCTTATCCAAGTATTTTAGTGACTATGTCTTGTCTCTAATGAATATAAGAAAGGATACAAAAAAACTGTTTAATTTTCAAATTATATTGTCCAAAATTTCTTAGACACATTATTTGGTTTGCTGGTTATATACTACTTTCTTAAACAATCTTAACAGTCTTAGAACAATATTTAAATAAAATATCACAAATTATACAACATGTAAACAATAATGAATTATCATTTAGTCGGTAGATATGTTTCGAGATTTTTCAAGTGTTGATATAGTAGGTCATTTGTTGGTCCCAAGCCAACTAAAATCCAAGCTGTAAAAGCTAGCAGTGACCTCCAAAGTGATAAGTGATTCCATGTACTTACATCACTTTTGGTAATCTGGAAAAAAATAGTGTTACTATTGCTAATTTGTCAGTCTTTCATTAAAATTTTTGTTCAAACTTTCGTATCATTGATTCTTTCAACAGTATGTAGTCACTAATAAATTCAAAATCTGAATTACAACACATAAAATAAGGCGAATACAAAGTTGACTATACTTCATGTATGTATTGTTTCAACAATATCGTTGCATAAAATTATGTATCTTTTCAACAATTTAGCTAGAAAATTCGAGTTTTCTCTATATTAATATACAGAAATGATTCCATATACTGTTTTCTAGTTTGTTGACTATGCACTTTTTTATTGTCTCGATTTATGGACAGCTAAAAAGTTTGCAACAAAAAATGTTTTCACTTGTATTTCCATCTCATTTAATTTTGAAGAAAGTCACTTAACAAGCAGTGGCGTAGCGAGCTTAATTCGCGTCCGGTGTGCAATACCTTTTTAACGCTTTTACCCATTCGAACACAGACAACAAATACATTTTGGTTTGTATGTGATCATCTATTATTGCATAGGTACCTATTATTTATTTTAGATATTTACAAAGATATATTTCGAAAACACGCAGTTTCAAAACAATAAAAAAGTAAAAATAAGTAATAATACTAATTACTTCTTCTTCTTTCTCTTTTTTTATGACTGCATCTTGTTTCATCTACTATTCTGCCTCTTGAGAAGTAGATGTTCAGCTTTGGTGCTATCCCTTGTGAGGTCTGCCGGGTGGTCTCCTTGAAGTTGGTTTTCCATCCTTTACCCATTTAGCCCATCGATTTTCCATCATTTTATCGACGTGGTCTCTCCAATATCGTCTTCTCGATCTCGTGAATCGTACTATATCCAGAATTTCCAGATTTTCGATCGTAGCTGCATTTTTAGCATGTATTTCAATAGAACCCAAAAAATAATCTTTGATGGAAACTTTTCATAGATAAAATCAACATCTACATACCTGACGACATGGGACATTTATTTTCAATGAGAGATATATGATGTATTTGGTTCACCCTCTCAAGAGTCTCGTTTGAGTTGCTTATTAGCACATAAAAGTTTAGCAGCAGTAGGAGTATAACTTGAATCTGGTTTTGCTCCCGAATCTGATTCTACATCTTCATTCTTTTTATAATCTAGATTTCCTTTTCGGACACATATATTTCACAGAAATCAATTATAATAAAAATTATCAAGCAATTTTTTGTTTTGTAGACCATTTGGCGCCCCTTTGTAAGTAGTGCCTAGGGCATGATGCCCCTTCGTGCCGCCTTGCTACGCCACTGCTTACAAACTACCAGATTTTATTTTAGTTATGACCCCTTTTATTGAAATTAGATAACGAGAGATAAAATACTGTTCCTATTAATCTATTACTTACGTTATTTACAAGTGTTTCATTAAAAGTTTGATATGCTAACGTTGCGAACTGGTTGTCGAACTTGAATGTAGCTAGATGAATAATCAAACAAACAGAATACAATAAAACTATTACAGAAATCCTTTTCTGATTCCAACACTCTTTCAGGCAATTTTTTTCAAAGTGAGCAGTGTCAATCCTAAAATAAAAATATGCATTCTATATATGCGTGTAGATAAAATTATGTAACGTAGATGGTCGGTTGGTAGCACTGATTGATGTTTGATAGTTGACTTTGAAAATATTATTTGAACTTAAAAGTTTGCTTGAGTAAAAAAACTCATCCATAAGCGGGATGTTCGGTGAAGAACTTCAATTTACATCACCAGAAGTGCGGAACGTGGCTTCTACCGCCATAAATAATTTACTACCTGTTGAATCAAACAACAATTGTGACAAAGAATATGAAAAATTAATTGATTTATAGGCAATTGCTTTTTTGATGCGACGAGTAAAAGTTATACATGCTCAACTATGCCAAAGGATTATTCCATGTAAAATTCATTATTCGTCAAAATATTATGACTTGTCCAGCTGCTAGAATGAAACTGTTATTCAGGGTCACTAACCTACTATAGAAAATTACCAAAAATCGTTTAAGCATGGAATCAATTCTTGTGCGTGCGAGAATAATGTTATTCTAATACCAAAACAGTGACATAAAACTCTGCCTATTATTGCGTTGGGTAGACTGAGTAGCCCAGTGCTTTCATAACCGGTCCCAAGCCCGGATAGAAGAGGGGGGTTCCAAGTGAGGCCAGCGACTTGCTTGGGCAAAAATTAAAGTGCTCCTAGAATCAATGGCATAGCCTCGGAGTTGACCGGATCCAATGATAACGACCTAGCGGTTAGCATACATTAGACATATGAGCCCTATCCGAGACCAAAAAGAAGGGCAAAGGAAACAGCAAATATGGGAAGTCCATACTGATATAAAGTGGCATCCGGAGCATCCGGAGGCCTACTGCTACATGAGAAATCGATTCAACGAGGAGACAATAGATGAAAGTGGTGGAAAAAATACAACAAATGGTGACTAAACTGAAAAACAGAAAAGCTTAAGGTATTGACGAAATATTAAACTGGATGATCAAGTATGGAGGTACCACGTTATACGAAAAACTACGGACTATTTTCAATAAAATACTTGACACCAAGAGTATACAATCAGAATGGAAAGAAAGTGTTTTGATTCCAATTTTTAAAAAAGGTTTCTTTTTACCAAATTTTTAGCGGAAGAAGTGATGTCATCTGGTATATCTGAGGAACAGCAGAGATTCAGAAAGAACAGGTCTGCTATAGATGATCATTTTGTGACTCGCCAAATTATGGAAAAGGCTATAGAGTTCAATAAGACAGCCTATATGTGCTTCATAGTTCTCACCCAAGCATTTGATAGGGTACGATTGAGGGATGTAACAAATCTACTGAAGAGAAGGAAGATTCACCTGAACATAATAAAAATAATCGAAAACCTGAACACTGAAACTGAGCAGTAGAATACCTGTGACGGCCGGGATCAGATAAAGAGACAACCTCAGCCCGATCTTGCTCAGCATCATAATGGATGAGATTATAAACGAGGTAAAGCAATCTGGAAAAGGATATCGGATGGGAAACAAATAAATAAAAATAGTATGTTATATTGAAGACGCAGTGATCATCTCAGAGGACGAAGATAATTTACAAAGGCTAGGTTTCAACAAATAGCGAAAACTTGTAACATGCAAATATCCCTGAAGAAAACCAAATCTTTTACAGTATCCGAGAAGATGTAAACTCGCAATATACAATCAGAGTGTAGAACAAGTGATGTCATTCAAATATCTAGGAGCGAATATAACAAGTAATAGAAATCTAAAGAATGAATTAACAACTCAAACAACAATGGCATCATTATGACTACCAGGAGCAAAGTCAGAATATACCTGCGTGAAACAAGAGAAATAATGAAATAAGGGAGATTTATGACATCCAGGATGTAGTGAGATGGGCGAGAAATCGGCGAGGGAATGGAGGGGAATGGAGAGGGAATGGAGAGACCACGTGGGCAGAATATCAGATGACAGGTTGGCAAAGATAGCAAAAGAAGAAAAATCGAATACATCCCTACAAGATGGTATTAAAGCTGATCTTCATCATCCCAGCTGCAGCTAGACAACCATTGATGTATATACAGGACGTCAAATATTGGAGGACAACACAATAGATTGCCTTGAAAAATTTGCAGAATTAAAAATAGAAAAAGAAAAAAGCTTTATTTTATGAAATAATCAATAAAAAAAACGAATTGTGATTAGCTAGTTAAGTAAGTTTTTAGATCGCGGAAAATAAAGTGTAACACAATAAGGCTCACGCCTCTCAATAAACCACGACCATTCTAGATCAAGGATTCTCTTACTAAACTAACCCAACCTAACCTGATAAGTTTTCTCCACTTGAAAATGCTTTCAAAACAATTGTAAGAACATGAGATCTATTTATATATAGGAAGAAATTCAAGTGTAAACTACCACTTTTGTGATGTATAGAGAAATTATCTCAACCAAGTAAAGTTGGAGCAAAACAGAGAAGTATAAATTGGACTTACCTGTCAAAAACTGATACAAGACATAAGACACATAAAGCGAAGAACATCCCGACATATATGTCACTATAATAAGCGTAGTGAATTAAAAAACTAGTATCTTGTTGGTTAAAATTGCAAATTATATATAACCAATGTCCTAAGCCTAATCCCCCAAGAAGACCGTGACATAACGTAGAAAAACGTAACCACCATTTTTGAAAACAAATAGAGATTTCTAATGGATAAACTGCGCACCTAAAATAAAAATACTTGTAGATATGAAAAATAATTTTCATAATTTCATTATATTTACTTTTTTCCAAAATTGTCGTCCACGTTGTCTATCGATAGTTGTCTGTGCAATAAAGCGCTTTTAGATCTAGGGGTTACTTCAAATTTGGTTTTCTTCTGTATATACAGTTTATCAGATTTCCTGGGGCTCTTTTTCATTTTATCCGGTTTTGAATTAAATTCAGGAGTAGTTTCGAAAACGTCATCCTGAAGTTCTTCTAAGGCGACTGCGATATCGTTCCGAAGATCGTAATCTTCTTCTCTCTTTTTATGTTTCCCTAAAAATGTTATGAAAACACCAAAGGTTTGATTGCATATTTATTGTGATGTATTAACTTTTAATTTCTATGCAAGTATCTCTAGAAAGTATCATGTTAAAAAGGAATGAGTATTTCTAATGTCAACGTGAAGACAAAAAAGCAATTTCACTATTACTAACAACGAGAAGGCCTTGTTGGGACTAATTGCCTGGGTAATCACTTCATAGTCCCCTTTCTCGGCTATAACAATACAAAACTAGAGAATCCTCAGAAGGTTGCTTGCTTTGTAGCAAAGCTTTTCTGTTAGTTCGTATTCAAGGATTTTCCTACGCTTGTCAGTTGCTTCACCATGACATTAGATATACTATTACCACATACTGACATATACCAGTTAGAACTATTACTTACTCTTAGTATTACTAGAATTTGCTGGAGATACATCTCTTCTTTTCTTTTTACTCTTTTTCTTTTCTTTAGGAATCATCATTTCTCTGCTATCTCCCATTCCCATTTCAGACTCTATGTGTCTTTTCTTCTTTGATTTTGATTTTTTTAGAGAAGAAGTCATTATATCGTCAGGATCTCTTCCACTATGAGCGACTTGTAACGAATTGTACGCGTTCATTTCATCAGTGTCCATTTGGAGGTATTCTTTTCGTTTTTTATAATGCTTTCTTTCTTCCGGACTGAGAAGTTCCAAATTTCCTTTATTCAAAAGAAATTAATTTCACTCTCATTATTAATACAGATATGGATACATTTAAAAAACCTTAATGTTATTTATTAAGACAACGTTCATAAAGCTTGTAAAGAGTACCAGAAAATATCTATTTCAAAATAGATCACCGAACGGATTCCTTAGATGGCCAACATTTCAGCAAAACGTGCTCTTTTTAGGACCTCCTTCACGCTGGAAACCAGCAAGAGTTCTGCAGGTGCCAAACACGCCGGATGCGTTTCAGCAACCGTTCTAAAACTTCCTCGTAACAAGGGGAGTTCACGGTTTGACTCACTTATCGACGGCCGACCAGACGTCGTTTTTTTTGTTGCTAAAATGTTTGAATTCAACATTTCATGCGATTCCATAGCCGCTTTTCTCTATTTGTAGCAGAATTTGATGTTCACTTGTAGCTCGGATTTTTCAATGACAGCCTCATCAAGGCTCCCTTCTAGGTTGCGCTCCTTAACATGTCTCTGGATCGTCATAAGCAAGCGCGTGTGCGTAGCTTAGCCGTTGAGATATTGGACCATCAGCGATCTTTTAGACACACCTCGTATATCATTCTCTTGTTAAAAGTATCATAGGTAAGCCAAATTCAATATTTGTTATAATAATGAAAAAATACGAATTTTTACACAATAGAGACTGGATTCTTCGAAAGTAGAAGTCAATTTACCGAAAATTTATACTTTAAAGGTGACATGTACCAAAAACAGGTTTGTACATCTGTTATTAAAGATGTGAGAATTTTTTGTAAGTATGTTATTATAATTGAAAGAGTCCCTTATTAATTTTATATACTGTTCAATGTATCATCTGAGTATGGAGGGTCAAGGTAGAGAGAACTATTTTATATGAGATTTAGCTTAAAAAGTACTAAATGATAAATTGGCGCTAGTCCTACTACAGTGGCGCCTCTCTAATTTAATGACTTTGGATGGACAATTTCTGAAACACAGAGATTGTTTTCCTTACCTCTACCCTCTACATATCTAAGAAATATTTACCATTTGTGTCATTAAAATAAAAAAATTACTAATTAATTAAATTTATGATACAATTTGAGTGATTTTCTTAGACAATTGAGAAAATTTCACTTGGAAAGGAATTATACTTAACTACTTATTATTTTTCATTATGGATAAGATTATAAAAAATTTCTTGATTTTGACACACTATGTTTTACCGTAGAAAAAAAAAGGGATGGAAAAATTTGATAGATGGCGGTAGCTACGTTGCTTGCATTTATGCTTGGAAACTTATTCTTAGCCTCTCATTTCCAATTATATTTAGTGAGTTTCTGATATAGGATTTAATGTAAAAATTAAACCCGAAATAAATCACGACCATATCATAATAGCTTGTCAGAAATAGATAGTTTGTTGTATAGTGATTAAAAAAATATATTTTGTTTTTCAAATTGCTCAATTTAATTCAGAGATAAAGTTACACTACACAACAAAGTTTCTGAGTTTCCTTAAGACAAATCTTTTATTCAAATTAAAAAATTATACGGTAAAATTGCTAATCAAATTTTCTAGTAATGCTTAATAAATGTTATAAAATGTTTCGTAATTTTTTAAATCTGAATTGAATAAATTGTTGTGCATAAAAACTTCCTATACATTTTTGTAAGATTACCAAAGAAATTTTTGTGTGAGCTTTAGAAGTACATTCAATTTTATATGTACCCTCAGAGACTTATATGTATCAACGAAACAAGGTTAGATTTAGCGCAGAAAACAAAAAAAAAATGTTTAACAAAAGTATTTCAATGGATTAGCTGATCTGGCTAACATTTGGTTCGTTTTTAAACCATAAGTAGGTTCTCCTTAGAATTGCAATTTATGTGAAATTTGAATGGCATTGAACCGATAAGGTTTCAATGACGAGATCTTGCATGAATCGATCATCTGAGCTTCTTCTCTAAATGTTTTCGAAACAAGATATCTTGTGTTATGTATTGCAATAGATATTGCTTGGCGTTACGTTCGGTGGTCTTAACAAAATAGAAATAAAACAAAAAAAGGTTCCTTGAAGATATGTCAAATAAATTTGGAACAAATCTATAAATGTTACTAATAATCTACATCCATCCCTCACCTGGAAAGGTAAAAATATACCGAAATGTACGGAATACTTAGAAAGTCATAACACACAAATAGGGTGAATACAGCTCTGACCAGTACGTGAATACTTGACGTCTGACCTTTTAACCATATTGACACACCTTGAACTTCCAACCTTTCCAAGAACTTATAATTTTTCTCAAATAATTTTGAATGTAAAAAACTAAAATGTTAAATAATACATACCAGACAATTCCTCTGGCATTTTTTCGTCTTCGTAAAAACTTAAACTTTGAGGTCTAGAATCGGTGAAATGAGAATGTCTATTTATATCCCTTTTCATTTCAGTTTCTATTAAGGATAATATTTTCGAATTAATTTGACTTTCACCATCCACCGAGATCTCTCTGCTGGGAGTATGCAAACTTATGTTTTCATTGTTGTCTTCATATTTTGTGTACGTCCTATTTGATTCGGGTTCGGAATTTTGATAATCATCACTATTATTAGTAGAAATAACTGTTTTATGTACTTGCGCTACGATCTGCTCCTTCATTTCTTCTTTGTGTTTACGATTCTTAGCTATAGGAGACAGATTACCATTCATTTTCCACAAATGACGTTTTGTTATATCGATTATACCTGCTCAGACTGTTTTTGTTTGTATTTTCAGCGCGATCCAACATACCAACTAGTCCATGTTTTTCGACCACTCCGGTAAACACACATTGTATTTTTAATATATTCTAATTTATTTAACACAGAAGATGAAGGGTTGTTAATCGTCTCGGAGCTTTTATTAGACGTGAAGACGGGGCGCATTATGTGGGGGTGTAGGGCATTCAACTGGTGTAGGCGATTGCGCATGACTGAACTAGATTTCAAATGCGTGGAAATCTTGTATGTTTTCATGACTACATATATACAGGATATAGTTGTAAGGTTGTAGAAACTAGTAGTCAGAAAATAACGTGCTACACAGAAGATGGTAAGCCAACGTGATTAAGAAATTATACAAAATAAATTTAAAATTGAAATTGAGTCTGACACTTAGACAATGTTTCACCTTTCCAATGTTACTGTACCAGTTAAAGGTTAGACAATCTCTGAGGATGCTTTTGGAAGTGGATATATCAGAAGGTAATTTAAGTTATTTACATGGACAGAATTTTCAAGTGGGTTACTTTGAAGTAACTAAGATAAGAAAAAAAAGTAGAACCCCTGAAACTGAAGTATTCTATCACATTCTACGAAATTAGGAAAAAGTACCCAATCTCAGTATTCAAGTTAAAATTTACGAAAAAAGACGTCTAGGCAGGAAGTTTTATGGTCGGATAATCATCAGCTCATCTAATTCTATTGGCAGTTATTTATATATAAATTGGAAAAATCGTTGCACGTTTTTATTTCTGAGCGAATTTAAATCACAAGAAAAGAAAATGCGTCCAATATTTTTAGAACAGGTTGTGTACATTTGAGTTAGAAACTTCATGTTTCATATTTTTAGAAACGAATCATGCCACCTGGGCTATCGTAACATTGGTACTACATCTTAATGTTAAGGGTACCAATTATTTGGGTAAAGACTTTTCGACTGAAATCTGTATTAGTGGAGTAATTGGTGTTGTTTCTTTAAAGAAGCCGACTGTAATAGCCCGCAAGACAGGTTTACTATTCAAAATTATGCAGGACAAATACGTATGATTTACGTAACACTAGATGCTCTTGTCAACACGAATCAAAACCGCCTTGAATTTTCTGATATAATCTTTGGCTGAGATTAACTTTAAAAATTCAGTTTGTTTTTCTTCTTTATTTCTGGTTTTTGTTAACTGAGTATAATGAGCAACAATATAACGCATTTTTTTGTTACACCAAAGTCATTTTTAACATAAATATCTTTACCTACCACTGTTTGTTCTATAATAATATTTGGCAATGGCCTACATTTCATTTTTCATCTCCACTCTTTGTGTTAAAGTTAAATTCCATTTTATACAAAGAGAGAGAGAGAGAGAGAGAGAGGGAGAGAGAGAGAGGGAGAGAGAGAGAGAAATGCTTTATTGTCAAAAAATTATTACAATTTATAGATAAAAGCTTGTAAAAACTGAGAAACAATCATAAAAACTAATGATTAAAAATACAAATAAAATAAAAGTCGTTTACAGAGTAGAAAGCACTTTCCAGTAAATAATCCATGAAATTATTGCGGAATGCGGGTAAAGATGATATCCATTTGATTTCAATTGGAAAGTGATTGTGCATTTTTTTGCATTGTAAAATATTGAGCCCTTAACTAATTTTGAACGTGGAGTAGGTAGGTAAAGGTCGTGCCCCGCGTTACTTTTTTAAATTGGAGACATCAAGGCAGAAAAATCAATAAATTATGAAAATGTCCATAAGGCGCACGAAATTAACGCAATGATGTGACAAAAATTCTTGAACGTATATTACCAAATAAACAACTATTAGTCGTAATATCACAACATAATTGCGAATTTTGATAATAATACCAGTTATAGCACGTGCGGTCTATTTTGGCTGTAATATCACGATCTAATTAAAGAGTTTCAGATAGACAAGCTAGTAATACTTTTTTCACGAGTAGGACGGTTTGACTTCACGAGTGCGGCAATTCCAACGAGTGAAAAAAATTTACTTTATTCAAGAGTTTCATACAAAATTTTTCCTACGTCCGTAGATTTAAAAAAATTCGACAAAGCTTTTACCAATTTTTATTTTGTAATATGATATTAAAAGGACAACTGTGAGCATTATTAATTTAAAGTGGAGATGAAGTTACATTACTATTGGTACTTGAATTAGCAACATTTAACGAGTTTAAGGAAATGACATCGTATATAATGGATTAGTACTTATTGGATTGTTGGTAGGATCTTGAACATTTAAAATGTTGCTTGAAGTGGAACTAGTTGTTCCCGTTAAATTCCGCGTTCCCGCGAATCTGAATATTAAAGCAACCTGAAAGATGTTACAAATAATATCTAAGCTTGCATTAAAATTTTTTGGTGTTTGCCTTATGCATGAGATAATGATCGTCTGTAGCTTGCAACAGAAACTTATTAATTTCTTCACGGGCAAATGTTTTAGATTCTTTGGGTCTATAGCCAACTAATTTATTTTTCAAATATGCAATGAGCTTCGAGTATTTAGTGATTTCCACGTTGTTATTTACCATTAAGGCGCTTTTCAGTTTTGAATAAGTCGACCAAAGTGTTGAAGACTACCACATTTTGGATTTAGGTTAAAAGTAAACAAGTAACACTCTTTCTGTGAAGCTGTTTATGCCTTTTTTATTACGCCACTCCATAAAAGAATTATATTTCTTTAAATACTGTTCCCTGGATTTCTCAGTGAAAGTGTGCAGTATAAACTTTCTTCACTATTACTCTCCATCACTAATAATGGGTAATATTACACTCCTTTTAATTAGGCACAAAACGGATTTTCTTGAACGAATATCAAGAATTAAAAGTGCGAGAGTTTATCGGAGAAATGAATTGATATGACAAAGAAAGCGTTCATAGCCCACTATTTTGATAAAACAATTTTATAATTGCGTTTAAAAATGATACGTCACGGCGCTTTTTAAACGCAAAAGCGTGAAAAAATGAACCACTATCGTATTTTTTCACACGCTTTTTGACCGATTCAGAAATTACATTCTTTATGAATGCAAATGAATGAAAAAATAACGTGAATATTATAACGGACGTAGAAAATGTATCACAAAAAATATGTTCTGTGGTCATACAAACGAATGAAACAATTTTTTACATCATCGCTGGTTTAATTTTCATACTAATAAATCAGAGCATCCGTGGCAAATGAAAATGCTTTGTAAGTAGATAATTTGTGTATGTTTTTAAAATTATACTGAATTCAGCCAAGTACTAAGTACAAGTTATGGAGGATAGGTAAGGAGAACAATCTGTGTATATGAAAAATTTCCGTCGAAATGTGCTAAATAAGGGCGGTGAGGGCGGTGCCATATGAGCATCAGAGTGAACTCTGCTATAATTTATTTAACTCGGCATACTTCGATTCGTCTACAATTGTTACATTCATACTAAAATCTTTGTGACACCACCGCCTGGAAGGTATTTGACCTGTTATTTATCTTATACAGGTGGATACTTTTTAAACTTTTCTCCCCACACCTTACATATAAGCTACATAGTACAACAATTAGTTGTGTCGTGTTGTATGAATGATATTGAATTATTGAAACAAAATGTGTTCTTGGGGAGAATGACCCAACAATAGCCATGTTTATGAAGACGTATTGAAGAAATGATCTCTTTAAAATATAATGTTTTATTCTTTAATTAAGTTACAAAATCTGCATTGTTATGAAGATATACAAAGAAAAATAATACTCAGTAATCAACATAAAACAATGAAATAATACTTATTGATCACAAAATCATACTAAAATTGAAAAATAAATACTAATATTTACAAAAAGTCACACAAAACATACAATTATTGTTCTGTCTATGCTTATAATATCGACACATTTGTTGATATTTATACCAAACGAATCATTGATAAAACTCAAGTATAAATAAATTTGAATATGCCTTTCTCATAATCAACAATAAATTAAAATTTTAACTTACTCTAGACAATGAGAAAATGTATCCACCTGTTTATTGAGTGATACAATAATATTGAGAATTGGTTATTACGGTGCAAAATTTGTAGTTCTGTCTCACATAACAAGAGCTAATATCCCACTCTGTTCCAAACCAAAGTTTAGTTCAGAGATTCGAGCCCAACATTTGTCGAAGATGGACGATGAAACAGCTTTGCTGCAGAAAACGGATACTTTGAGTCCAACTCTCCCAATAAATTAGTTCATTCACTTCTCCTATTTAAATCTTTTCTGATTAATCAGTATTTGCAGACGTGGACTCTACAGGTGTTATCACAAACGAACTAAATAAGGAATGAAGGTTTTTTTTGTTTTCTGATCGTCATCTTAACAACCAACGTTTTCGGTAAACCAAATTTTTCGAGTTGCTCTTTCGTTTGTATAATTTATAATTGTTTGTTGTAATAAATATTATGAAATATTAAAGCCCCGTTATTGATTTATTTCCACGTGCATAAACAATTGAGAATATGTAATAAATAGACGTAAAAATAATACCTTCAATAAACAACATTATTTACTAAATTCTAATAGTGCATAATAAGTACCAGAAACCAGTCCGAATAAAGAAAATGCACAAATCATGATGTCTTTGACTAATATATAATTAAATTTTCCCCAGTTACCCCAATTTATAATGATATCTAATATAGCAGGTATTAAAAATCCTAAAGTCGACAAAAAAATGGATCCAGCCAAGTCTATTAAAGCGTCTAGATGATGACCGGCAGCTGTAGCTATTGCAACTATGATAATAACAATTATACTCCTGATAATAATTTGTGCGATGTCGTGATTCTTCTCTTGAACTCGAGGTTTAATTTTTCTCCATATTATTTCAGTTGGCACGTAAAATTGAAGCATGAACGTGAAGAATACTGCTAAGGAAATTGATCCTTGAACTATTTGTGCTAACCTGAAACAACATTCGTTTTGAAAAAGTGATCAATTGAATAGTGACGAGAAAGGAATAATTTTGATTTGGGTAACTTGAGTAAATAGAATTTGATTCACTTACACTTCACCTTGGGGAAGATTCTGTGTAATTGTGGCTTGGGTTTCGTCACCAAAAGAATAATAACCAAAACAACCCATAGTAGCAAAGAACATTACAACAACTAGCATACCCAAATTTAAAACACCAGGACATCCTAAGAACTGAGGAGTGACCATTGAATTTTCTACTGGCAATATAGTACCAATACCTGAAAATCAACAAAAAATATTTGTAATTAATTTCTCTCTTTTGAGAAATGTATAAAGTTATCTTTATAAAAAAACAATGTACATGTACAAAGTTAATCAATAGTTTACACGAGAGGAGTACTTCTTATTTTTTTAATAGAACACTATCCAGCTCAATTTCGAATATTTAGCCTCTACTTAAGTTTTCTGTGAGTCGCTAAACTCCAGATCTCATTCCATCTGTTTGATTCTTTCCCTAATGGTCTTGGTGTCTTTGGTTCCTCTTTTTTATTCATTAGTTCTTTTTTAGTCGTTCTTATTATTCTTTTTATTGTTAATGTTTCGGGTCTTGTTTTCATTGCATACGTGGGAATAAGTCTTGTGCAGAGGTATCAAACTCAATTTTGCCGAGGGCCATATATTAAATTTTGAATTCGTAGGTGGGCCAGATTGAGAATAAAAAAATTAACCTAATTAGGGTTATAAAAGTTATAAAGTTATAAAAGATGTTATAAAAGATGTTAGGTAATTATGTTGAGCTTGAGGATCCAGATACCTGACTTCTCTTGTTTTTGACAAGTTCATTGATGTCAGGTATTATATTCGTTGTAGTAATTTTTAAGAATTGATTGAAGATGTTCAGTCGTAAGTCTTATGCGATGTTCTTAGTTATTTTCATGACGGAAAACATCTGCTCACATAAATAGGTGCTACCAAACATGCAGAGAATGCGAGCTGCTTGCTTTTTTAATTCCGGGTAATTATCCAAACTCTTGAAATATTGTGTATAAAATGTAAGGGCGATAATCTCATTATATTTTCAAAATACTGTCCGAATGAAGATCTATCAACTCTATTTGCAAATGAACTGGTGCCTGTGAGGCTTCAAAATTGAATGTATTGTTGTAAATTCATTTTGTCAAAGTCTTCTAAACAGTTGTTAAATTCCGTAATAAAATTTTGCAGAAGCTGGAAATAATCATCCAATTCTTTTTGTTTCACTCTGCCAAATTATTTTAAATGAGGGAAATGGTCCAAAGTTTGATTTTTTACCTGATTTTCTTACAGCCTCAACTTTGTTTCAAAGGCTTGAATATATGAATACATTTGAGAGACAATCATATTTTCACCCTGTAACTTTATACTCAGATCAGTCATTTGTTTATTCATATCTACCCCAAAAAGGCACAATTAATCCACTAGTCATTGTCATAATCAATTAGTTTTCCTTTTTCTAACATGAAAGCTTGAATAGGGTCACATAATGGAAAAAATCTTTCTGAAACTACTCCTCGACTGAGCCAACGAACTTCGGTGAAATAAGGCACATTAAAATATTAAATAAATCTGAACGATTGATCGTATTATCAAAAATATACATTGATAGATATCTTACCTTCCATAGCAAATATGGCAGTACTAACAAATGATGGTATCCCGCTTAAGCTAGTCACCATGTTCCTTTCAGAAAATTTGACATCCGGAATCTGCTTGAATGTGTAATAAAGAGTAATGGCAAATGCAAGTGACATCGTTATATTAGCTATAAATGAGAACGGAACCAAATGCTTCAACTGTCTTACTTGACAAAAAATAATTAGAGGACCAAGAATAATTAGTTTGAAGTATATGCTCCACACCTCTTCACCAGCTGGTTCATAGTACTCTTTCAAAAGCTGAAATAATAGGCAATTTTGAATTAAATTTTGGTTAAAACTTAATTTATTTAATTTCATAGTACTAGAGGCCTTTAAGGCCCATGGCTTATTTATCTTTTCTCATCGGTCTTCCACTGATTTCACAATTCTTCTCCACAGGTTGCGATACTGTACTTTAGCGCTCCAATTTGATTCAATATCTCCAATATCCTTAAAAATTGCATCTAACCATTTTTTCTTTGTTATTCCTCTCCTTATAGTACCTCCTTTTCCTTCTTGAATGACCCTTTTTGCAAAGCTATTCTAGAATGCCCCAAACATCTTACTCTGTGAGTTTTTATGTATCTTGCTATTTGGGCATCTTTACAAAGTCTTCAGTTTTTCGTTAATTCTTTTTCTTCGTAGTCCTTAATTTGTTTTTATCTCCCCATTTTTCTCAACATCTTCCTTTGCCATAAAACCAGGTTTGTTTCTTCAGCCTTTGTTTAAACCCATGTTTCACTTCCGTATGTAACCGTTGGTCGGTATATTTTAACTTTAGCTACTTTACTATATACTACCATAGGAAATACCGTAAACACAGTAAATTTATTAGAGGTTGAAATTGTTTCTTTAATATTAGTATTTTTTTGTTTTTCGACGATATTAAGAGTTTAGGAGGGGTAGTATAAAATATATAAGGTAAGCTTCATCAATGAATGAAAGGTTTACAGAATAAGCTTTCTTTGTGAAGTTATAGAACAGAATCCAGGAATGCTTTTTATTTCATACTGTACCGCAATATGCTACAAAACGTTATCGATTTGAGCACTGAAAAAATATAATAGTTACAAGTATCTTTATCGAACTGAAGGAGTTTGAGTGAAAAATTCAAATTGAAGAAAATTATAGTCACTAAAGTTACTTATAAATGTTAACGACACACCTTCGTGTTTGATTATCTGATACACAGCAATTTACTTATCAAATAACGTATTTTTCAAATTATGTAAAATTTGAAATAATATAAAATAAAATCTTTTATGATGTGCGGCTGTAAAGTATATCAAAGTATTAGTCTGAAATTCTTAACTTAAATTATTAATAAAAGAAAATTGGCCACTGTAGATATACATATCAAACACTAATTAAAGCAGTTTTAGGTTATGTTGGTATGAGATATTCCTATTTGTTTATATTAGATTTCAGTGCTATTTCAAAAGATTTTGAAAAATTAGTGATAATCAAAGACAGGCGTTTTTCTAAACACATTTCAATTTAACTAGCTCATTTTGTCGACTGCACAGAAGAATTCTTTTATTAGTAAATAGATCGCAGAAATTATTCTTGGTATTTAGTTAGTACACATATAGTCCTTTTTTAAATACAAATTGTTAATGAGTTTCCAATTAAAATGAATAAAGATGTGACTAACGAAACCAGTAAAGCTGGTATTTGTTGTTAATACAAATCAATATTACTTACTTTTTGTAATGATTCTGAAATAAATACAATATATACAGCAGTTCCAGCGGCATAAGTTAACGCCAATGATATGTCCGAGAAATTTCTATAACAAAATAGAGGGTTTGAAAATTATTTATATTTAAAATGCGTTGCAATTGAGTTTGAAAAAAAGTATTACCAAGCAAAAAAGAAATAATAGGAATACAATAAGTGACAATAATATACACTCCAGTAACTCGGCAAAATCATTATAGAGTAATATGGATACGAAATAAATTAGACATGAGCCTCAATATTATTGATTATATAATTTTTTATATTATTTAAATTGCTTATTCAAATACTGTTAACATTTTCACTACTGTAAAAAAAGAGCTAGAAAAATAGTTTAGTAAGTACCAAAGAAATATTGATCCTTTCGACGGCGAAGGCGGCTCGTGATAGTAAAAGAAAATTGTTACAAGTTGTACTAAAACGAAGAAATTAGTTCTTTCGCTATAGCTTTACATGAATATAGAAATACGTGTTAATAAGGGATGAAGACAAGCCAGAGGAAGGACTTTTTAATTTAGCAACAGTAGAAATAACTAGGGAAGCTATCATATTCTTTCATTTTTAAGAACTTTAAGGCTGTTTAATAAACATTTTAGAATCCTGAAATCTGTACTCTAATATCTTAAATAAAAGCTGTGAGCAGCAGAGTTCCATCACGAAAGTCGAATTTTTCATCGAATGAAGAATTTAACTAATACACAAACAAATCTTTCCATAAAATGAATTTCTTGGAAATGATATCAATTCTCAATCTTATTTCTTTATATGGAAAATTTGCTATTCCTCAATAACTTTTCATTTCACAAGTTAACTCTCTCTCTCTCGAATGAAAATTCATAATTTCAATAGACCCGGTGGTCTCGAACCCTCTTGTTCAATTCCAATTGACAACAAAGAAAAAATTGTCATAATGACAAGAAATTTCGAAAATGGGAAGTAAAAAAAATCACCCTAGCAACGATTATACTCGTATTATTCATTAAATAGGAGGCGGTCCAGTTCAACAATTACAACGATCAAAATGATTTCGGGCGTTTTGTGCTAGAAGAACTGAAGAAGAAAACTTTGAACTTGAGAAGGACAATTCTTCAACATCACCCCTACTTGCATGCGAAGTTCGAACCCTCTAGTTAATCTTTTTCTGGCCAAAAAATAAGAAAATATAACAAAAAAGACCATAAAATGGAGAGGGGTGGAGATGGAAAGTTTCGACCTTAGACAGGTCGGAAATTTCATTTTTTAGTCGCTTTTCGTTTGACCTGCAGAGGTGAGCAATATATGAACTACAGACATTCGAAAAACCATCATAATCGTGTTCAGGAGGTCTCAAAACATGGGAAAAATGATGTGCCCCCCATTTTTCTTCTAGTCATGCCTACCGTAAAAATCTAATTTTTCCTTGAAAAATTCGACTAAAAATGTGTGAGTAAAATGAATACAATAATGGTAACCGTTATAAAAATTGTCTGCTTGGTTAATACGAAGTGGAAAACACTGACTATAGAAACAATGGTCAGAACAATCTAACTTAACCTAACAAATCTACTAATCTTGGACCTTCAGTCAGTAAGTTTATTGAATCTAATTTCATAAATTAGTTACTTGAAGAAAACGCTTCTCGTCATTCGGACCTAAATTCCGTGTGTAATGAATACTTGACACATATGCAGAGCCTATTTTGATAAAATGTCAATAAGTGACCAACAATAAGTGATCACCATTAATAAATATTCAATCTCGACGTCTCGCCTATGTGCGAGACGCCTGCTTGTAAATGGTAATAACAAAAAGACAAGGAGTTTAACAGACTTGTTAGCTGCAATTATAATTCATACCAAAATATATATTTCGCAAAGAGATTTTTGGGAAATACGTGAATTCTTTATGAGGCAATAATTGTTGTCACATAAATCAACAGATAATGTTGCCACACTTCCAGATATATATCTGATTGCTTACTTTAAGATTACTCTATGTAAGGAATTGCAATTTTATACTGATTTGTTTGATTATCATTACATTAAACGAGCTGATAACATAGTGATTGGTTAAATACTATATTTATTTATATTTCAAGTAATAAAAGTGTCTTGAAATCTCAATAGAGCTATTTAGATAGTAATCAACATTTAATTGAGTTACCTACAATATTGTTTCATAATGTGGTGATAAAACTACTATCAAAGATATACAGAGAACAAAGACAAATTCCATTCCCTTGCATAAGATCATTCTGACAAAATAAAATGAGTTCACGAAATTTACGAAGACGGCCAATAAATTTTATAAGAAACACTTTTATTTTTCAATGTTGCCTCTTACATGTGTACCCAATAATTTGTCGAGATATCGATGTGGAAATCAAACTCTTTCCTGCCAAGCCATTCTTTGGAAATAAAAAAAAGTTATTTGAAGGGTAGTACGGAGAATAGAGTGGACATAAAAGAAAATCTTAATGGTCTCAATTGATTGAAAAATTGATAAAAAAATTGTCTTGATCGTATTTCTTCAGTATCTCATTACATCGACTCGATAAGTTGGCACGATATTCGCAATTGATTTTTTTATCCTTGTGAAACTAAGCAATGTAGATCATGTGCATCCCGAAAGGGATGTTTTGACTGCCGTTTGGTATTTGGTGTATTGTGGAATAGACAGAAGTTTTATTGAAATATTCTAAATGAAGTTCGGATCAACTGTTGGTTTTGGTTTGTACATAATTAGAAGTTAGAAAATACCGAGTATCACAACTTGAAACATAATTGTTTTATATAACGACTTATTGTATTAAATTGATAATTAACAAGTCTCGGTATATTAATTGGAGTAACGTTATTACCTGGCAAATCTAGAATAACGTCGAAACTTTTTCGGACCATTTTGAAATACAGCTTCCGCCGTTTCTGCATATCCAAGACTTGGCGTCTTAGTTTCTACGCACATTTTTTGGGATGCCGATACCTGTAATAGAATTGAATAATTTTAGTAACATTCCGAAGACCCAAGGCCTGGATATTGGTTTGTTCATTGCATCTTATAATAATCTCTACCAATAATAGGTTCCTGTCGTTTATAGAATTGCTGTTCAAGAAAACTACTGATTCATAATCAGATCATTCTGATGAGATTCAAATCAAAATTTTAGTTTGCATTTGGCTCAAGAATTTATGTGTAATTCTTGCACAAGAGAGGATATAACAGAATTAGAAACATTTTAAAGTGAAATATCGACAACAAAACATTTAGTACCACCAATTTAATTTTACTTGTATCATTATTTAGTTTTTCTATGTTTGTTTTTTTTTTGTTTTTACATGCTCTTGCCTACAAATTGTACAATTTTTTTGACAAAAAAGCATTCATCTCTATTTCTCTCTCAATTATGCTAAATTGTCCAATATACTTAATTGTATTGAAATCCTTTTTTAGAAAGAAATCGGTCAAACAAATTTGGAAATATTTGTGGAAATAATAATGTATTCGATCCACCCTTGTATCAAATCACTACTTATCCTCAGAGATCAAGTGATCCAAAAAAGGTTCTGTGTGGTGTCGTCATATGCTTAGTTCTATTCGAACTTATTTTCTGACATGGATACTTCGCCATAAGCATGCTGTTGTCTGATGTTGATGGTCTTCTCAATTTAGGAGAAGAGCAATATTTGGCATTTTACGAACGTCTAATGCATCTTTGCGTTACTACCTTTGAGAAATAAAAAAAACATACAATGCCAAATAAGCTCTACTGGTATTTGTCTGGCCATTCAATCCCAATATTTAATTATTTTGAAGTGAACAAGTTACAGTAAGCATGAAATGTCTTTGACACGATAGCACATAATGCCAATCAAATATAGATATTCGCAGAAACGGCATTACTTTTTGATCTCTCTAATACATCTGAACGTTCTTTCCAATATACAGATGCTACACATTTTTTTATTCACGTACCTGCAGGAATTATAAATGAGAAATATGTGAAACGTTATTCATTCAGTGACTGGCGGACCTATTCAAAAATCATGATAAAACTTTCCTTGGGTACAAAAAGTGGCAGGTAGGAAGACGATTTTCAGAGACAATAGATAAAATGTATAAAGCTCAGGTATACGAAATGAACCTGAGAGTAAATGACGTTCATAAAGTAAAAACAGTACTTACTAGCAGATGTACTGTATGCGTACATAAGAATCCAATAAAGAGAGTTCCAAAAAATCCTACCGCTAAACCTGCTGTTTTGAAAGCCCTGGGCATCGCTAAGATTCCCGTTCCCAAAGAACTTTTCACCAAATGGATAAATGCACCTGTGAATCTAAAAAAAATGTTTTGTAATTGTACATTTTGAAAATGTTAATTCAAGAATTTGATTTCTACGAATCGTTGACCATATCGACCTTTACTTCAATAATTAATACCGTAACAACCTTAACTAACCAAATAATAATAATTATCGACGGCAGCAGTTCATTTTTTATATACCTTAAATTTTTTTTCAAATCGTCCTTAAAAATATTTTTAATAGAATTAAATGTGCCCAAAATTATTAAAGTCATATATTTCTTATTTCGGCATATATATGCTTAAATTAAAAAATAATTTTACGTTATGCGGCATTTTAATTTATAATTTCTTAGTTTCAATTAATGGAAATTAATATATGTATAATAACTGAAAGTAATAAAGTTTCATTTGAAACAAGAACTTCAATGTAATATTTTTAATACATTTATTTTTAACACGTAATCCATTTTGATTATTTCGAGTTTTTAAGATTCTTACAAATGTTCGCTAAAAAATAACGACAGTTTAGGATACGGAAGTACTTTTTGCAAATCATCTTCTACATTTTCTTTCCTTCTTTCACTCACAAGTTTTAATTTTTTTGTTATTGTGTATTCTTCGCCATTATTTCTCTTAATTTTTCTGATATCGTGTGCGTAACTATCTGCATTTTACCCGTTTTCTTTTCTTATCTTTCTTTATATCCACCATTTTTTTTTTGTTTTACCTTGCACCATTTTTGGGATTTCTAAAGAAACAGTGAGGTCAAGGTATGATTCATCTGAAGATGATAATTGTCTTATTCTTTTCCATTTCTTGAAAATATTACGTGGTCGTGTAATATCCGTAAATCACATCATATCCGAATAATAATTAACTTACCTGAACCGCTCTCTGTTGACATAGTGTTAAAATATATAAATTATTTCCCCCCAATAATTAATGCCGAAAAGCAAGACTGAAATATATTATTAGATAATAAATTGTTATTATTTGATTGTCATTTTTTATCGGGTTATTATGTAGTCAAAATAAAATGGCGTGAAATAACTGATAAACTCATCAACACTGAAACAAAAGTAATGAGCTCTACTCAACGATTTGAATCTAAATAGTATTATGTAAATTAACAAAAATATCGGCTACTATCTTGGAAGAAGAAGAGAAAAATGTTTTGCAAAAAGTCTTAATTTATTTCGAGTATTTTGTATTTTTAAGATAGCATGAACGAAAAAAGTGAAAAATATACTTACGTATTAGAATGTTCCAATTCTCTATGTTCATATTGGTTATATTCTTTCTCCGGTAATGCTCCAATTGGAACTTTCACTGGTTCGTTTGTATTCAAAGTAGCTCTAAAAATAAGCATGTAATTGCAAAACAGAGTCAAATGTTTGATAACTAGGTATATGAATAATACAAAATAGGAAACACTGGAGTGGAGTCTAGAACATATTAAAGTACAAAATATATGTATAAAAGGTTATAGGCATATCAAAAGAGCGCATTTGTCCGAAGAATTATGCATGCGTCAGCTATCCGTGTGTTAGAGTGCGTGTTTGCTACTTGGACCAAACGCGCATTCGAATGAATTTTTCCCAGACCTAATTGACACGGTTTAAAGAAAAAAATTGAATTGTTTTGCATCGATTCGTAAGTGTAGATGTAATCTGGATACAGATTTTAGTGTTTCAAGTTATATCCAAAGGTCTTGGAAATTAAAATCACTGATATTTTAGGAAATTACACCGTCTGATCATCCCCTATTCCTAGCACCTAGATGTAAGTTACATACCTCTCAAAATATATATATATTGATGTAATTATTACCCAAATTATTGAAGACGAAACGTTAAAGCACGAGAGCGCGTCAATTTCTGATAAATCACTGTTCTTGTCTATACATATTGGAAGAAGAGGACGGGGACTTTTGTAAGACAACCTGAAGCTGTAGAAGATTTATGTGAAGGAACTTGATATACCATTGTACGATGGTCATCAGAGATCATTTTGACCAACATATACAATCATTCAAATATTATTCTTTGTGTTTTTATTTTTGAAATCAGCAATCGAAATGAAATAAAAATTTACTGATAGATTTGTTAAATATTCGCGAAGAACAACGTTTAAAAATATTTTAAACTAAGAGGAACTCCATAACCCTTGCACACATTTTTAAAAGGAAAAGTGTGTAGGGTAGAGGGGTGTCGGTGTAATGTACCCCCCCATTTTTAAAAAAGTTGTTACCTTAGTAATTCTCAAAGGTCAGTACTTTTAGTTGAGATACAGTGTAGATCTCATTCTGCCAAAACGTCAAAGCCTACATGAAATTAAAGCATTTTTGAGCCAAAGAAAATTGTGTCTAAAATTAAGGTAAACAACATTCAATCCATGTGCTCACATAACAGTCAGAATATTGTTTTTCAAACCAATAGAAACAAAAGCACGAAATTATTGTTGGTTCAAAATAATAATTTGGTTTCTGATAAAGCAGCTACTGAAGAAAAGCAGGTATTCCATATTTCAATAGTTATAACTAATTTTATAATTTTATTTCTTGATAATGTTGGAAAAACATGTATCAAAAGAACCAGAAACTAGCTAGGCATAAGAAATTAACAAAAAATCCAGAAAGTAAGACGACAAAATCAGTGTTTCTACAATTCAAATAATAATTCCTTCGGTATAAATATCATTTCAGAGAGAAATGAAAATTTATTTTTTAAACGGTCACTTCCCAAGGGTACATGATAATAAATAAAACAACATTCATTCACCTCACATAAAAAGTGCAAATAAGGACAAATGACTTCCTGAATTACTACCAAGAGAAAATATTAGGCAACAATTCAAGACAATGACAACCTATATTGTTTATTGGATTTATTGCTTAAAATGAGTCATATATTTATTTCATTGAGTTTATCTATTGCACCTAGTTAATATGGTAACTACATAATGTATATCACGGTCAAATTTTTAATTCAAGTTGTAAGCCATATTCCTAAGCACATATTCTCTTCGTCCTTTAATTGTAATTACGAGTGCTGTCATGATTTTGCTGTTTGTTGATAACCTTATTATGAATTACGTGACTTCAAATGTCGTACTTGTAATTTCATTTTGTTTATGTGGATTATACATATATTCTATGGGTAGTCGTTTACTATTCAGCCCCTCTACACCTAAACCTATTACATTGTTCTGTTTCCACAATACGTAGATTGCTGAAAAAGGCTATTTTTCTTAGGTTTTCAAGTTCTACCTGGACAGGATATTCGCAGATTAGATGCTATGTTGTCTTTATGGATTGCTCCTAGAATCACTAGTTATCGTCCTCTGTCATGGCTATTGACTTAAGAATGTTTTTCACTGGGAAGTAACCTGTGAGAAGATCTACTACCAGTTTAATGTCGTTCCTAGACATCACGAGGAGTTTCTCAGATTTCTTAGCGTTGTTGATGTAACAGAGCCTTTTAACATTCGTGAAAATTAATTACTGAAAATTCAGCATCAGTACTAATATTAAATTAATATGAACAGAAAGAAAAAACATGAATTGTATACTCGTACTCATATATCTCTCAGTTCATAACTAAATAAACAGAACTCAACAAGGATCATCACGTAGTCTAAGATTGTTGTTTCTTATTAAAAAATGCTGGTACATCTGGATGCCCTTGTGATTTATGTAACCTAATTCGTAAATTCCAATTCTGATTAAGTAAAATCACATCCGTTTATGTTTTGTCACAAAAATCTCCCTATACTGACATATTATTATCATAGACAATTAAATTGTGGAAATGGCAACACGTTCCCCTAAATACATTTCCGGTTAAACTCTTCAAATTCCGTATGTTTTTACAGCGGCCTGTTAAAGAAAATATATATCCATGTAAGGAAAAGATTGCAGACTAGTTTTAATTAATACTAGTTGTATTTAAGAATTAAATGCAGTGTTTCTATAAACTAATTAAATACAATAATTTCACCGTGGTATCGGTTAAATAGTGCGTATCTGTTAAAAAAAGTTTAATATCAACTACTGGAAAAGGTATGGTGGATTTAATGGTTCATCATCAGAAACCTACATCTAAATTTCATTATTGTAGCTTTAGTTTCGGCTGTATTACAACGTGATCGGTTAGTCATTCAGTCAAGATGATGTTCTTTCATTATTTAGTATGCCCTTCCCTTCTGGGGTACGTGTGGTGCGACTCAATTTGAGCGAATCTTCAAACTACAGAAGAGAGCTGCTAGATAATTATTCGGACTGAACAGTTCTTTCCTTATTCATCTTTGAAATCGTTTGCCTAATTTGTAAGCACGCTTCTCCAATTTCAGAAAGGTCGTTGCATGGCTATCCACTTAGGAACGTCGAGCACGATCTTCACCTACCTACTCCACGTTCAGAATTAGTAAAGGGCTCAATGTTTTACAATGCAAAAAATGCACAATCACTTGCCAATTGAAATCAAATCGATATCATCTTTTGCTACTCATTGTGGTTTTCTTTTGTATATTGAAATTTTATTTTACTTGTTTTATCTTTATTTAGTTATTTTTATTGTTTTTTAGTTTTTACAAGCTTTTATCTATAAATTGTAAAAATTTTTTTACAATAAAGCATTTATCTCTCTCTTAGATTATTTTCCAGTTGAAACCACAGCTGCAGACAAAGGTTGAATAAATTCAACATATTTTAAAAATTGGTATTCGTGTGCTATGAATTTAGACACAAAAGATTAAACCAACTCCTAGCTTAGAACTTGACTTCTACAATATTCAAATATATTGTCAGATTTTTCTGTCTTAGGCTAGCTAGCTAGTTTCTATCATATTAATAATTTCAAAATTTATCTTTATCAGATAAAATAATGTCGAAACTCCATGTCTGTATTTAAAGTAGTTCATTTTCAGATTCATAAGAAAAAGTGTATCTAGAATGCAAAATAAGAGCTATACGATATATCCATTGATTCTCTTTTATGAAGTGTCTTATTTCGCGCTGCAGTGAATTATTTAGAATAATTTTAATTTATCTCAAAGTAAATGTATTCTTATTGCATATTTCTTTTTGATTATAGTAGAAACTGATTTTAAGCTTCTCAAGTATTGACAAAATTTACTGAACAAAACCCACTTCTTAATTGATATCTTATTATATCGAAGATATTTCACGTAGCTCAAATATAGCGTTTGGCGTAGTTAAACCCAATGCTGCATTTCGAAAGAAAAAAATAGTTTTTATATACATCGGGGTATCACCGGTTAATCTATGAATCTTTTTTTGAGTTGAGGGCTTAAGAAAACGTCAGGACAAAATTTGTTAAGATTTCATAATACAAAAAATTTTTTTCTGCCATCTATCACTGGCATTTGATTGAGACAATCTCAGAACATACATAAACATAAATGCATATAATTTAGATATCCTTCAAATCTTTGTATGTAAACCAGACTTTGTCAACACAAAATAAGAAAAAACTGATAATGATATAACAATTACAGAACTGCATAAAGTAAGCAATTAAACATCTCTTGAATTAAAAGTTTCGTATACGCATAGAATCCTCTAAATCTTTCATTCAATATTATTTGTACAAAAATGTAACCCAGACTGCTTAATCGTGGAATGAAATAATAACTGATAATATTATAACAATTACGACCTCCATTATGTTAGTTATTAATCATTTCTCGGATTAAATTAAGATCTAACTCTGTTTAGACTTGTACGTTTTGTTTAAATAATATGAATCAAAACATGAAAAAAAGCGTGATGCAAAACTATTCTTCATTGTTACTGGCTGTTATTATCTAACATAGCAATGGTGATACAATTTATGAAAATACTTACGTCGAACTGAATGTATCAACAGTATAAGTTGACGAAAAACAATCCTTCTTCTCATCCATTGTGTTCCCTAAAAATAAAAAAAAATGTAGTATTATATATGAATATAAGAGTAATTTTCGCTTAACTATCTTTTAACCATCAATTTGGCATGGTATCCTATAAGATAAACAACTTTCCTTTTTATTTAAATTCAGAGCACATTTGACTTAAGACCACGAATTTCTGGTAGTTTAAGTTCCGCACCATTTCTAATAGTACATTATATTGAAGTCAACGACTTAAACGCTGCTCGTCTTCTTTTAAATAATAATTTAACTAGTATATCTAACTTGATATTATATATTTGGGAGAGAAATATTTAAATAACCGTATACACATTTGGAACATTTGAGAGAAATGAGCAGGTTGGACATTTTGTTTTAGAACTCCACTACATGCCACCGTTTTTCAATGCCATGAGTCGGATAACTACCTTACACTCTGGAAAAGATGGATTTGATCGAGTATTTACAGTAAGAACTCAATATTGTCAATACAAGCATTGCGTGAAAAAATAATTTTTTGGCTTATACATCATAATAGTTACACAACACTGTGTATACACTGGATTCTTAATTTTCATTTTTTATGTGCTAGTTTATAGTAGATAAGTCATTATGCTAACAGTTTTCATTGCATTGTATACAAGTCAAATTTGTGCTGAAAACTAATAGAGGTTACTGTAAAAGCCCTAAGGAGAAATGCGGCAACTTTTTGGATGCAAATAACGCACTACATTTAAACAAATAATTGGAAAAAGTTATGTTTTTGCTTGGGTACACTTCCAAATTAAGGGTTTAAAAGTTATTGATAATCTAAAGCAATTATCTCTGATGACTGAGTGAAATTTGTTCAGAAACAATTAATGATATAAGAGAACTAAAAGGCGAATTTATTTAATTAATAATTTCAATTGCTGATGGATTTCGGCAAACCTCATCATTTGCCTACATCTTCTGATGTTTAGTATTACTTTCATTTAAACATAGATGACGCTATATATTTTGAGGTGCACGAAAACTTTGATTATTTTCAAGAAAATTATTTTATTTATTTTCAAAGTTTTCACCACGTAAAATGCACTTTTGTAACCAATTTTTTAGCAACCTAGAAGATTGAAGTCAATCCTTTTCTGGAATGTTTTGAAGAAATTAATGAATTGATTTATCAATCTCGTACCTCGTTGTAATACGTCCACTACTTAACTGTTTCCTAGGTAGGAGAATAATCACTTATGGCCAAATCAGGCGAATGATGTAGATGTTATATGACTGACATTATCCTGATGTAGTATTAACCTGCGAATATTGACTGACCCATGAGCTGCATGTAAACATTTTGTAAACAACAACTCACCAGCATTTAGAGCTCAAAATGCAGTGCTACCAACTTTCACTTCAAAATATACAGTCTTTTTTGTCGCTCTCATAGCTTTACTTATAATGTCGCTCAATTGTAGCCTATGCATCTTATCTTATATCTTCACAAAATCTCCCTCTCATACTAGATTTATGATTCACTCATCTGTTTGTTGTCCAAAAAGAAGTCTTATGTTAACTACCTAAATGACCTTTTTTTCTTGTTTGTAATGTTTTATCAATCTGTATTTATACCTTTAACTAGTCGTTTTTTCGGCTGTTTTCACCAAATATATCAAGACGTTCTTGATTTGGTTGAAACTAGGTAGCACACAAAAAAGGTTCGTTTTAGTTAGTGGTAACCAAGATATAATGGGAAGAGACTTTCATAATGTCAAAGAACTACAACTTAATAAGCGGCTTTTAGCAATAATTTGTATAATCATAAACAATCCATTTTTAATTCTACATTGTCGTCCACATATCAGTTCTATGACTGTTGATCTTCACTTTTTGCTTTCATATTTACTTTTTAGTGACTACAAATCTTTCTATAGATCTTAATTAATTCTTTAGTAAATTTTATCAATAACGAATTTTTATTCTTTCACAATCAATTGAGTAAAATTCGAGCCTAGTATTAAAAAATTCTTTTTTGTCGTTTTCGGATTTTTAGTTTCGTAGTATTGTTCTCCACTGCACATGTTTTAAGGATATTGTTCTGGGACACCTTGTAACTGCTTCAACGGAATACCTTACAACTTGAAATTATGTTTTTATGCCAGCGTACAATTGGTGGAAAGTTTGCGAAAATTTTTTTTCAATACGTCAAATTGTACAAACTGGTGAATAGACCAATTATAAAATTCCTCAATCCCAAAATAATATACCATGAATGCTCCAGTGTCGGAGCACTATCCACATCAGTTTGTGACAGGCTCATCACAAATAACATTCATTAAAACAGATTAAGTTTCCGCTCTGGTTTGAATGATTGTAACCTGTAAATTGTTCAGTTTTAAGATTATTTTATATTCAATTAACGTATATTTTGATTGAATTTAATCATCTGATCATATTTACAGTTTATTAATCAGTTCATATTGAAAGTAACAAACAGATTTGGAGAGGTAGAGAAGTTCATTTTACCGAGGTTACAATATGATATCTGGAAGTAATATCGTTATATTTCTTGCAATATTTGTAATAAGTAAAGAATGTAAAACGCTCAAGAAATATCATAAACCTTTCTTATCACCTGATATAAATATCAAATGTACAGAAAACAATGGAAAATTCCATACAATTACAAATCTGTGAGTAATAGATTATAAGGTCATTTCAGGTCTCACCTGACACTTATGACTGTGTTAGCATAAGAAATTTGAATAATTAGAAGGAGAAAGTAATATTTCAGACAATATATGTGGTAATTAATGATAAAACAAAATGCTGAATAGTTATAGTACTAGTAAAAATTATGCATAACTAAACACTGGATTCACCCAAGCTAATTTCTTTTGCAAAGTCAAGCTAGAATCCCATAAAACATAATAAAGTTCTGTATTGCAAAGGGTTAATTTCAAAGTATATTTTCGTGTGAATTTAAATTTACGACTGAAATCCGTCCAATTTATGGAAATCGTGCGATATTTGAGGTTATGTACTAAAGTCGTTTGAGGTTATGAATTACAAGCATATAATCTGTTAGGATGTTCAAAATTTTATTGAATTAGTGTATATAAGTCAATGGGACATGAAATTTATATTATTCACTTGATTTCATGATTGTGGGGATAAGGAAGTAAACCAATATGTCAATCAAAAAAATCATAGGTCAATTAATCAGAAGTAGCTCAAATTCGTTTGAAGCATGCGTATATCGAATTTTGGCGCTCCAACTAGCAATTATCGTTGTTTCGAATTGTTATAAGGGTTTTGATTAAAATTTAACACCAAATATAAACTTTGTTTATATTTGGTGTTTTCACCTTGGAATTAATTATTATATTATTAATTTAATTCGTACCCATGATATTAATTTTGTAGGGTTTCAAATAGATAAATCCGTTCCAAATCTGAAATCCCAAATGTTTCATGAAATATATCTCGAGTTACTCTAGCATGGTTTTGGAACTAACCTTATGTCTCCACCGGAGAGGAAGCTTGAACTATTTTACACTCACTTTGGTTATGAGTGTTGATTCGGATAATGGCCAGAAGTTTATTCGGAATGGTAGATTGGTGAATTGTTTATTATTTTTGAAAGTATTCCAACAAAGTTCTGATAGATTTGTGTTCAAAAACAACCGATATGCTGTTTCTACATGCCTTGTTTATGCTTTCAGACAAGTTTGTGGATCTTTTTTGGAGGAGTTACAAGGAGTAGGCATATATTACAAGGTTACAGAGGTAAAAGCTGTTGTTGGAAGTTGTTGATCAGATGTTTCTCTTTTGGATCATATCTAAAATCGATTCAAAACAAATATTGGTTTGAACACACATGGATTTATTGAGGACTCTTTTTGGGAACAAAATATAAACAACGATAATACTTCTGCTTAATATCTAATGAAGTATCAAAAGAGTGGAATGATTCAGAACCATTTTCTAAAAACGATTATTTAAACTTATTAAAGTTTCTCCCATCTACTAAAACTGAAGCAGTTCAAAATTCATGTATCTCACACTAACTCTCCACCACTGACAAATAATTAGGTAGGAATGATACCGGAGGAAATATAATTTTCAAAACGGTTATAAAATGACATGGTATTAACTTTTTTTAGAGCAGATGCTGTTATTGGATAATTTGGTTGAGGCAATATCATCCGAGACTTTTTTACTTTGACCAATTTATTGCCAGCCTTAAATCGAAATGATATTCAATCGAAATCTGACGGGCACACTTTCTCCTTAGATAAAATAATTTGATTCCAGTCGATTTGTATCGAAACAATTCTAAATTTTAAGTTACATTTTGCAATGAAATAAATATTTTAACAAGTCACAAATACCTTCCTGTGCAATTAAATTTTCCCACATTTAGGATACGATAAATCGAAATAAACAATAATTTTCAATCAAATTCATTGAAAAATAGCCATAGCGTTTATAAGATGATTCTATAGTGAAAATTATTTTTTTCTTTTCATTGTACACTGGCAATCAATGTCAGTTCGAATTACTCAATTTTTTATTACTTAATTTTGAATGGAAAATTATGGGATAACGAAAAATACTAAAAAAAATATTTTGCATCGTTTTCTTAATGTTTTGATAAGCTATATATACTACTAGATATACTCTACCACTCATCTTCAAAAGACACCTTTTCTTGGATATTCAATGGGAAAAGCGTTCAGACTTCTTGCTTGCCACTTTATAATAGTAATTTTCACATGAGTAACACTTCGTAAACGTGAAACTCTCCTCTATATAACACAAGTATGACATTCTTTGTTATCTTAACACCTCCTGGATGTTTCAGTGGGCGGATTGGTTAAACTAGGTTGTAAACTAAATTTTCATTCTCTTCGGTGTACTTCTTTGAGTTATATGCAATAAGATTGTTGATTTTTCCACTTTCATTCATAAAAAGTAAAAGCCTACATTCTTCGAGTGTCCAATCGTGAGAACAGTAACCATTCCTCTCATTAACAGACACATCACAAAATTGTTGAAACCATAATGCGAACATCTTCCTTTAAAAGCTGACTCAAATGAAGATATCTGACTAAGACTGAAATCAGTCTGGATCAGTACTACAACTTAAGCGGACTCATGAAAATAGTCTTCATTTTGACAGACAAATTATCATAATTAAATTCCAGTTGACAGATCACTTAGTTAGGAATAACATTCTAAATATATATATATATATATATATATATATATATATGATTTGATTAACATGGCAAAGTAACAGAGATAAAGGTATTAAATGTGAAATGAGAGAGTCAAAAGAAATACCTTAATATTATGAAGAAAATTTCGCTTATTGCAAAGTAGGGTATGTAACAATCAAATTGAAGAAATATACCTCCATATTATTTTAGCATTTTATATTTATCTTGTCTTCTTTATATATTTTCACGCGTGTATTAGCATTCAACGATCAAATATTGATAGTAGAAATACTTAATTTTCAATTATATGATCTGAAAAATGATCAATTAATCCCTTAAATTCATATTGTGAATAAATTCCAAACATACTCAACATATATTTATTGTAGATATTTGGTATCCTAATGTGGATAAGTTTTTCACCACTCCAAGAGGATGGTCTCTCGTTTGCGAAATCTACATTTAATTAAATATGTGGAACAAATTTAATACAAAATAGCAGTATGGAATGAATATTTGAATGTACGTCAAATAACAGATTTTAGAACAAAATTCCTTTACGAGCTAATTGCAGAACTAGTTAATATGCCTCTAAGTATGAGCTACTTATCATTACAATACACTTAGGTTAACAGTTGATCTTCAATTCCTAAGTGTCTTCTTCTTCTGATATGTCAGTCTCAAGAAAATATCATATAGAGTTTTTGATATCTTCTCTCTGCATTATTTTTTGATTTTCCGATGTGAATATGGCACAGTTTCCACGTTTAGTCTAGTAACTTACATTCACCATATTTTTAACCCAAAATAAAAACTTTTAGAGTAATTTTTGGAAGAGCATTTTGGGTATCTGATTATTAGCAAGTTGTATGAATTGAGGTGAATAATATAATTTTTTTATCGCTTTTTATGTTAATTTAATAAACTAAATATACGACGGTTGCTATGTGAGTTTGAGTGAGTGTCATTTTTTTATTTGCATCTGAAAGTAATCAGAGTTCTATTTCGACAAAAATATTTCCAAAGAATAGTGTTTTATTTCGATATTTATTTTTGTTTATGTATGAAACAAATGTGATAATTTGTTTTGGAAATTTTCCGTTTGTTTAGCTAATTTGTTGCCGTATCTTGCGGCATCTATAAAAAATCAATCAAACAAATAATGTGTGTTTGATTAATCGCGATAAAGTTGTTCGGAACAATTATTCTCAAAAAGAAATAATTGGGAAACTAATGATATTAATCAGTAGCTAATTAGTTGAAATTAAAAAAGATAAGTGAATATGTATTTCATCAATAATTTACAAGATTTATGAGTTTATAGAGTAAACTTATTGTTCTCACGTGATAATCACCCTAAAAAGTCGCCATAAATTCCCTAAACAATTTATTCCTTGAGGAAACATTAGTTGAACAAATTGAAAATGAAATAAGTCAGTTGCATTATTGGTATACAAAAACATTTGAATTTCATTGTCAGCAGCAGAAAATTGATTATAAATTTTGTTTTAATATGGAAGGAAGGAGGAAAATATTTTTATTCTGTCGTTGAGAAACAAATAATAACATAATTGCAATAAAAGTAAGTATAAATATTTCACAAATATTATCCAATAAACCAGTACAAACAGTGGAGATGAATTGCAATAATTAGGACATCAATCTAAACAGATACTGTGTGGTGTCAGAATATTTGAAAAATATATTTTCACAAGCGGAAGCACTAAAACATTATCAAAGTATGACAGGGGTGTCATTGATTTGTATTTATAGAATTGTGTACTCTAAAAAACTTGTGGCAAGGTTAGGTATCACAGAAACATTTACAAGGATGAAAATATATTATATTTGATAATAACAACAATCGCTAAAAGACATAACATGACATACAGGATTTTTAATTATGTCATACTAATCATATTGTGTTCTATATCTTATATACCATCTAGATAATGGATGATCCGGGCATAAAGTACACACTGCGTCCCGCACTTTCGTTAAAATATTTTTTACATAATTTTCCGACCGCTGCAGCTCTCAGAAACAGGTTTAACGTTGCCTTTCAACTCTCTTGCAATTTCGTCGGAGAAAAAATTGTGTTCCCTTGAACAATTCTTTATAATCATGATGATTATGTCTCTAAATCGTCTTGGTTTTAAGTCGCTTCTGTTATAAAATTGGTTTTTTTTAAATTATTTTTGACAGACAGATGAAATTTCAACGATTCGACTACTTTCAGTCTTTATCAAAATATGATATTGACGCTGACGGTATCACATTTTGATAAAGATTGAAACTAGTCGAAAAGTCAAAATTTTTATTCATCTTTCAAAAATTATTAAAAAAAACTAATTTTATAATAGTAGAGACCTAAAATCGAGACGATATAAAAACATAAACATATTTAAAAGGTCTAAATAAGAAATTAAGGAAAATTATGATGATTTAGTGGTGACAAATATTTTTTTTCTGTCGTTGAGAAACAAATAATAGCATAACTGCAATAGTAGTGAATAGAAATATTCCGCAAATATTATCCAATGAAGCCGGTACAAACAGTGGAGATGAATTGGGGAAAAATCGTATTCCATTTGGAAAATAAAAAAAAATAGATTTTGAAAAATTTTTTTTTCCGACAATTTTAAACTAACCTGTTTATTGGTCATTTAACAAAACTTCAACACAACAAGAATAAAAAACGACTTTATAACAATTAAGCAAAATAAAACATTGTTTTAGTGGTTACATTTTAAGCTCATCTATTCAAAATACAATTAGCCTAGATGAATAAGCAATATATAAGTAATTTAAGTACTTAGAGTATTATTTTATTTTTACAGTAAATGGTGTGGTCTAAAACCATATAAGGTCAATATATAAACTTTTACGCTCGCGCCCGCACTACGCCCTCGTTCAACATCAACAGATTACGAAGTATGATTTATAAACACAAACGCCCATGCTCGCGCTCAAGTTCATGCTGAGTTACGCTGGGAGATGACCTATTTCCTGTTCGGCTCTCGTGTTCCAGTGCTTAGTAATTGAACCCAGGTATCCAGGTCACATGACCCCGAATGCGCAGCAGCAATAACCAAATTCAACCATTTTCTGTCTATTTTCCTGGTGTGGCGTACCTTGGAGTTATTTCTGTTTGAATTGTCATTTCCTTTTTAATTTTACCAAAGTATAAAGTCACAAAATTCCAGTGAACGCTGCTACCTGTGCTAATACTAGGTTTTCTGGTTCACCAACCAATGTTTTTACGAGAATGTACAAACATAACTTAAATAGAAACAACATATTGAATAAAAATAATCATTCGAAAAAATGCTGAACTGGAAACAAATGTTTTATGCTCAGGTGAAATAACATTTTGATTCGTCCAAATAAAGCCAAGTGACAAAAAAGTCAACAAATTTAAAAATAGTAGTTTTTTAAATGCAGCTTTAGTCTGATTGAGCCACCTTGCTGCACGTTTCAAAAGTGATATTTGAGGTTAGACTGGTGTGAATAGGTTAAGTTCGGTTTGTTAGTGTTGTATTACAAAGCTGCGAGGATTTGAAAGTAACTACACTTAGAATTACGCTGTGATGCTTTAGAAAAACCGCATGATATTTTTTAACTTACCGAGATAGATATCTCAGATAAGCATAAACCATGAGACGGTTAAGAATATAAATTTTGTTGAAACGGAATGAAATGGAACCATTTCTTATAATATTCACAAGTGACAATGAAAAGTGGATGGCACATGAGAACGTTTAACGTAAAAGATCTTGGTGGAGGCGTTGAAAGGACTGAAAAGCGTAGATTGGCGGCTTGTAAGGTGATGCTATGAAATTCTGAAGCTTGGTTTAATGGTACATACAGTACTATACTGTTACAAGTGATCACACTACAGTAGGGAATCACCACATGCAGTTCACAAAAGTCTTTGAGGACTCGCTAAAAATTAATTGAACTTGATGCCTACATCATCTGACTATAATATTTTCCAGACTTTACAGAACGTTCTGGACGGAAAAGAAATTAGGTAATAGAGGACGCGTTGAGAAATATCATGCCAAGTTTTTTGTTACTAAACCACAAAGATATACCAGATAAATAGCAGAAAATCAAGGATGAGAATTGCAGATATGTGAATGAATAAGAAATTTTTTTCTTTTAGTAGATGACCCTTATTAAAATATGGTAAATGTCGTTTCATTCTGGTGTATCTTGTCTAAATCACTAAAATCAAACACATAATTTGTAATGTTTTGAAGGGAAAAAGATAATATTGTTTTTATTATAATTAATTTCATGCATGATGTAAATGAATGTTAGTAGTTTTAAGTGCACTTGACAGTGAGAATAATCGAGAAATTAGAATAATGTTGTTACATTAAAAAGATAACTGAATAAATAATATGTTGAAAAAAATAATTTATTCAACATGCATTAAAATTTTAATCATTTTAAGAAATGTGGATGGAGGTAGAACTTTTAATTAGAAAAGTAATGAAAAAATTATCAGAGAAATAAATAATTTTATTGTCGGCATTTAATTTTAACGTTAACATTTTTCTATTATAGCAAGTAGTGGTTTTAGAGATGCTATTTTTTGGCCAATTTGAACTTAGTTATGTAGTTTGTGGAAATTAGATTGTTGGTCAAATTTCATTTGAATCAGCTGTTCTTTGAGCAAATAGAATGAAATATTCTGACAAAATTTAATTAACAGAAGCATTTTGCTCACATTCTGTTCTAGAAAGTTTATTTTTCGCAGTAAAATGAAAAAAAACAATTTTCAAACAAACTAAACTCAGTACATTTATATTTATGAGCATTGAATTTGGAAAACCATTTATTTGCCGAATAAAACTTATTTTTGACAAACTGAACTCGGAAAGATCATTGTTTGTTAGCATTAAAAGTGAAAAAGTAATTTCCTGACCATAAATTTATAGAAGCCAAAATTTTATTAAATTTAACTCACAGAAACTTTTTTTAGTATATTAAATTTCAATATGCGATTGATGATGCTTATATATTTAAATAACCACTTTATGTCCAACCTAAACCAATAAAATCAATTTTTGAATATATTAAATCCAGTATAGTCATTTTTCCTTATTATTATTATTTTAATTTTCCTTATTATTATCTTAAATGATCTTCAAAACCTCAACAATTATTAAGCGAAAAAAGACGAACAAGTCCTGTACTAAATTAAATTTGGAGAAGGTATTTTTTTCCTACAAGAAACTGTAACAAACAGTTTTTTGGTGAAATTAAACTTAGAGAAGCTATGTTTTGTGTACAAACCGTGATCAAACTTTACTACGGAAATCTATTTTGATGACAAAAATTAAATTTAGAAACTCAACTTTTTAGAAAATAAAGTCAGACAATTTTTGATAAAATTAAACTTCGAGAAGCCGTTTTGATCCATATTCAATTTGGAAAAAAACATATTTGGCTACAACTAATTAAGTTATTTCACAGAACTGAGCTCAAAGAATCCAAGTATTATGCACACGACATTTTGAAAAGCACTTTTTGATTAGAGTAAGATAGAACTCAATTTTTGGCAAAACTTAAAATTTCAATATATTGAAATGGAAGCTAGAAATTTCATTCATCGTTCAAATTGAATTCACACACGACATTTTGTGAAAATAACACTCAAATGGGCAATTTGTTTGAAGGGACTAAGTCGTTTGTTAATAGAAATAAACTTGTAAAAATCAATTTTTCGAAAAATAAATTAAGAAAAAGTTCATCTTGAATTTGAAAGGGTCATCTTTCAACAACAACAACTCGAATATATTAATTTATAGGAAAATATTTAGACTAACTAGTTTTTCAGCAAATTAACTTAGAAGAAGCCAATCTTTATCAAAATTAAATCGGAATAAACAATTTTTGTAACATTAACTTCAGTAAATAATAAATTTAAAAACTCAATATTTCAGAAGACAATTGAAAAACAGTTATTTCATTAAATTAAACTTGAGTAAGTAATTTTTTCTCTTATTTAATTTGATTCTGGACCACTATGAAGTAAGTTAATCATTGTTTTAATAGAACTGATCTCATGACAGCCATTTATTGTTCATAGAACATTTGAAAAACCAATTCCTGATTAAGGTGAAATTTCTGGAACCGTTGGTGATATTCATACTGAACACTCAGTCTCTGAAGACGATAACTTCATTATCGAAACGCGCGTCAGACAGTGTAATTGTGAGTGTTGGTGTAGTGGTAGTGTAAACAATGTGTTTTGAACCAATTTTTGATTAAGCTGAAAAAAACTAATTTTTCAAGAAACTCAAAATTTCAATTTCTTGGTAATTGGACCTATACAATCAATTTTTAACCAATACCAACTGAATATTTAGTTTAGAACCGATATTATTTTATCAAATACCTATAGAGTAAGTTTTCTACAAAACAGAACTAAGTTTTACATTCACAATGAAATTTGGGAAAATGAATATTTGGCCAAATTTAACAAGATCTATTGAACTTAGAGCTGCATTTTTTACTAGGTTTGAAAAGAAGGGAAGCATTTAAAGAGGAGGAAATGTATGGAACTTTTAGTTTAACATAACTTGTATATTTTATATTATTAGAGTGAATCAATTCAGATGAGTGAACTTTTAATTCAAAACATAATTTTTAACAATTATTAGTAACACCAGGCTTCAAATTATGATGATTAACTCCAGTTTACAAATACATAGTACTTCATATTTCACTTTAAACTTTAGTTAGTTTTCTACCCAATTTTTGATTTGGAATCTGGATAGAGATTTACAGCTTTTGCGCTTAAAAAAAATTCAATGCAATCAACATGATGATTTTTCGGTTTCTTTATTTGTCAATTTATGTATGAGTAATTCAATATTATCAGTTGATGCTAATCATAGATAACAATAAGATATCTATTCGAAAAGTTCATATTTAATTCAGATTTATAATCTGCAAATAACTTAATCAAAAACTACAAAAATTATCGCAATACTGAAATGTGCAGTCTTTTTGTTGTCTATAATTTATAATTTGGAAATAGAGCATTCTGAATGAATCACTAGGCATTCATGTACACTTGATTTGTTGAATGCGAGAAAAATTCACATATTGAAACTTTTTGTGGGCATGTAGTTGCTGTGCAATTATTTTAGTATACATTTAACGTCTAGCCATGTTTTTAAAATAAAAGATGGCTGAAATTGAATAATTCTTTTTAATCATGATGATTATGTTTCTAAATCGTCTGGATTTTGGGTGTCTTCTGTTATAAAATTAGTTTTTTTAATAATTTTTGAAAGATTGTCAGCGTCAATATTATATTTTGATAAAAACTGAAAGAAGCCGAAACGTCAAAATTTTTGTTTATTTTTCAAAAATTATTAAAAAAACACTAATTTTATAACAGAAGAGACCTAAAATCAAGACGATTTAAAAACAAAAACAAATATAAAAGGTCTAAGAAATAAGAAATTAAAACAAGCATTTGATTTATTTTCAAAATGTTATTAGTTGAACGGCGATACAAATATTTCATATTTCCATATATATATAAATGTTTTCTTACTGTTTTCTTACTGATTTCGAATAAGATTGTCACACAAAAATATAGATAAAGTAACATATCAGTTCTCTTTTAATGATCGAAGCAAAAACAAATCTTTAAATAACATCGTATAGAGATAATTTTTAGGGGCTTAATATTAAGCTGTAAAAGTATGCATTTGTGAAGAAATTATTCATTTTGACGTGGGAATTTAAATGCCTATTCTAAATATTGTAGTTAAAGTTTTTTTCAATTGATATAAAACATGGGGAAACAAATAAATCCATTTTAAGTAAGTTTTTGAAATTTGTGAAGAATTTAATATGATTAAGTACCTTAAAATTCAGATGAAAATTGGGATTCACTCCCAAACAAACAAGACAATGCAGCAAAGTGAATAGAAGAATTTAAAAAGCCCATGAAACATTTTTACAACCAAATTTTCTTATGTAAATAAATATTTTTAAAAAATAGTATAATAAGGTTTCAATAGGCCTTCTGATAAAATAGATGCCTAGAATATTTCTACATAGGCTAATTTTTGTTATATTGTTTGTTTTCATTAACCAATTGATCTAAGTAGTTGATGGATCCACACATTTTCTATAATATTTTCAAAAACTTAATGCTGGACTTTTTAATATTTCTCCAGTACGTAACAAAACTTATTTTCTTCTAAAACTTATAAAGACAAACCGAAATATTTACTATTTCTTAGAACAAGTCATTTCAATGAGTTAATTTCTTTGGAAAATATTTTTAATATTTCTAAATTTTCGAACACTTAACTATCGAACTAACCTCGTAAACTTTGTTATTACTTCCGTAGTTGCGAACAAATGCCGATACTGTTACATGCGATGATTAATCGAATATGGATGAAATTCGGTTCACTTCCAATTTGTTCAAAGTCTGTTTTTGGCGTTGCGTCCTCACTAAACACACTAACAAGCGCTTATTTCTACTTCTACGCGACCTGAGTACTCGATTAGACTGATAAAGATTGTGATTGGATACTTTCTTTTAAATATTTTTCTTTATGTGAGTTTTACGTCAGAAAAATGAGATGAAATAGTTTTTTTCGGTACGGCGAAAATAGTTTATAAACATTTATTAACAAAAAATATAAATTGTTGCTATAATTGTTTAATTTGAGTAATAATGTGTTGGGAAACAGTTTATTTGTTTAACACGGAGCAGAATAAGTTGTTATCTTATTATTTGTAAAAATTGTATTTCAACAAACGTAAACGTACCATAGACGTATCGGCTCTATTCGTTACGATCTTGTACTAATAAATATGCACCGTTCTTATAGGGACCAATTCTGGAAAGAGCAGGATTGACTTGGAGTATAACATTTATTGTTTCCACTTCTTATAAATAATTCATACAATAAAACATTTTTTAAAGTGTTTTCAAAAGTGAATAAATCAACTGAAAACGAATGTGTTGTAAAAACATCGACTGGAGTAAGATCAAAAAACTACTGTTGTTTCTTTACCAGTAAAACGTACATAATGATATTTATCTAGTACGTTATCAGAATGTTTGATAAAATGGAAAAAAAATTCGATTTTAACCTTAAAAGTATAGTGCTATTTGCTTTATTATGATACATATGGATGTATGTGTCATATACACTGCGACCTAGTTTATCTATTCCGACCTATTTCTGTCTGCGATACTCAATATTTACAGCTGATCCACCAATCCCACTTCTCCTATTTCATATGCTTTCAGGTGTAATTCTGTGGAGTTTCTTAGGTTGAATTGATTTAACAAGACTTCATAAATTTTAGATTGTTCTCACTTAGACTGATATTATTCTATAGATTATTTATTTCATTAACTTAGTTTTCCCTATCTAGGTCCGCTTTCTCTATTATCCTGTAGTAAATTCCACTGAAGAGGTTAGTTCCCACGCAGTGTTAATCCGTTTTAGAGACAAGAGTTCATCTTCATCCCGGTCTATTTTCATATTATTATTGATTTCACATGTTTTGTTGTTGAGTACTTTGGAATTGGTGAGCCTGTCCATCAATGATATTATCAACATACTCCTATAACAGCACATCTCAAAAGTTTTTCCAAAATTCCAAGTAAACAAACAAACAAATAAATAAATAAAAATGCCTGTCTCGATGTCAAGTCTTGTTTGTATTCGTTTTCTTCTGAGAAATATCAGCTCAGTTTTTCCGTATCGAGATGAAGTCCGTTATCTGACATCTATCCCCCAACTCGTCTCATTGTCTGGTTTAATTTAAGCTGCGCTAATTCTGCAGATTATTCGGTGATCACAACTATCACATTATTGGCGTAAGCAACGAGAAGCACGCCAAGAGGCAATTCGAGTCTAAGCAGACTATCATATTGACTATTCCATAGATCCGGTCCCAATATAGATCATTATGCGACCACTGCGGTAATTTGTCTTGTCACCTGTCCATTTGTCGTCTCGTAGATTATTCGTTCGACTGTTTGTCAGATAATCCTCCACCACTTGGTTCGAATAGTCTGGGATCCCGAAAGGGTCTTGTGCCTCTAAGATGTCTACCCTCTGGCCGAATGCTGCTATAATCACGATTAGTCGCGCCACGTTGCAGTACCTGTTCAAAAAGGTGTCGACTACCTTCTGGATTGCTCTGATTGTTGATCAGTCCTTTCTAAATCCGACTTACAGGTCTTTTAGTCTTGGTCTCAATAGATGTTCGAATAATTTACCTGTAGTATTCAGTAAGCTCAGCGATCGGTAGGCCTCAGTTTGATCATCACTTGAAGAATTTCCGCCGGTACCTCGTTATAATTATCTGTCTATATAAGCATTAGTATAACGTACAATGAGATTCAGCAAAACAATTCTTGATGATTTCGTAGCTAGCTTCTTTGAAAATCATCTTTATCATAGGAAATTTCTTTCAACTATCGCCTTTCCATTGTTCATTAACGTCATCTGAATCATATATTCGTAAGCTGGTAAAATCAAGTGCTGCATTTTAAAATTTCACAGTCTATTTGCTTAACAATTAAGTCAATATCATCTTATGAATATTAGGTGTTGATTTGAAAAAACAATAATAAAATATAAAACGTGCATTGTTCAACAATTTTCTGTCAATTACTAACATTTGAACTTCACAGTTCCTTAGTTAAGAAGAGACGCCTTCTAATCTCTGACATATTTAAAAATTTACATAAAAGTGTCTCAGAGTCCGTACATGTCCCCTGTAAAGATATGATAATTTTAGTTGATAATGAATTTATGCATCGCATTTGAAACGTAATATAGATATAATAAATTCGACTTAGTTGGAATACAAGTTACTGTTTAGGGCTAATTTTACAGCCTAGAGTACAACTGGAGATTAAATGCAGTTGTCACGCGTGGAGATATAACTAAATTTTTTCCTATATTTGTTTTAAAGTTGAATTGATTAAGTAACTTGTATAAACAAAAATTAACAAAGAACAATTTGCAATTGCAATTTCTCTAGTAGTTGAGTAGTGTTTTTGGTTAACCTTGTGAAGAAACAAAGAAATGTTTCCCATAGAAGCAAAACAAATTTAAAAAATAAGTGGGACAATTAAAAGATTTGATCTTGGACGACTAACTTCTGGTTTTCTCGGCGCGTGGACAATATTGATAATTGGTTCATCATCATCGTCGAATTCATTAATTATAGCATGCAAATTTTGAATCGTTTTACTAAAATCCTTTATAACATCGTGACAATTTGCAAAAGTTCCTCTGTTTGATGTTAAACTGAAGTTTAAAATACCCCCTGACCGACGGTAACGTTTAAACCGAGGGTTATTGGTAAATGCCAACTATAAAACGCAAAAGAAACTTTGAGGTTTAAACTTTACTGGTAGAATTTGGTCTAACTTGAGCTTCCGTTTTCCAGCAAGTTTTTTCCATATAGTACAACTAATAAAATGATTATTTTCGATTTATAATATGATCAGATAAAAGTAAACAAAGCTGATAAAAAGTTGATAAAAATGTGTTATTATTATATAATTAAATATCTATTATTAACATTTCATTAATAGAAGTAAACAGTAGATTGTATGTAAAGCACTCCATGATCTGCATTAAACACGTTTTATGCGTACCTTTGTTTAAGCTCTCTTATTATCTAATGCAAACATTTCCAGTAGATTGAATATTTTTATTTGATATATCAACCAATGTCTATATTCACTCCAAGCTTCAATATGATGGAACTGATTCCTAATATAACTGAATTCGTTATTCTATTATGTTTTTAAGTTCTGGTTATGTTTATTAGATTTTGGACCTTTTTTACTCCAGTATCGATTACCAGTATCTAATGAGTTCAAGTCTTTTTTTGGGTTGCTTTGTTATGGCATATTCACCAATTTAATTTTTGAAGTATTAGCTCAATAACGCCTTTGTGGAGAATAACGTCGGTAAGCATTTGCTTTACCTAATTATTTTCCGTGGTGCCAGAAGGCTCCAACCAAAGACGTATACTATTGCCTTTTTTATATTATTTTGGTTATAAAATCTCAAATTTTTAGAGTAGAAAACATTATTTGCATAATATTCCACTGCTTCTGCTCATATTTGAAATAAGAAGATTTAGTTGACGTTTTTCAGTTGTTTAAATATATTTAAAAATCTATTCGTCTTGATTTTATTTCAAAGACACCAGATGGCTCCAGCCTCAAAATAATTACTAGGAAACTTTTATTTTGGGAGATACATTTGCAGGATATACCCAGTTTAGACGAATAATTGAAATGTTAACACAATTTTTCATAAGTCAAAACCCCATTTTATCAAAGGCTTACAAAAAAAAACAGATTTATTTTGAATAGACAACACGCAGTGGTTTCAACTCACACCATTGCGAGCCCTATAGGTATTTGTGTTTATATGGTGAACATGACAAAATTCGAAGAGTATGGGATGAAAACGGTCAAGCTTTACGTTGAGCAGCATAGTGTAGAACATGCTTTCTTACCAACTGGATTACTATGGGAAGAAGCCGCAGAAGCATGGAACAACCGTTTTCGGCTCTTCCGGCAGAACTTCGGAAGAAAATTTTCATGGAGGGAATGCAAACTTGATGTACAAAATAGACTGCTACCAAGCTGTGATCCTCTTCTGAGTGGTATGTAGCCAAATTAGCCACCTGTTATGTATTAAATTACTTGATGTTTCATTCTCCATATATAATATTAATAATAAAACCATACGACAAAGCATTTTTGAATAAGATTTAATTTTGGCCGTCAAATACCTTTATATGCTTTGCTTATCAAAGTTACGATTTTTGTAATTTTTTAATAAATAATTTGGATTTTATTTGGTCTAGTCAATTCCACATTCCCTTTTCATTTCAATTGATTATAAATTACTATTTATACACTGTGTACATAGACAATTTAGCAGAAAACAAAAAATATATTTAGTACTTCCGCATACTTTTAATAATACTAATGAAAGTATAATACCTTACAAACACTTTGTAAGTATTAAATCTTAATAATATTTGTTCGGTATGGTTTTTAAGATAAAAATGAAATTCACTCCATAACAATAATATAACATAATATTTTCACTATGTAAAGTTTACTCAACTTGCTTATTGTACGAAATTATGTAGATGCTTTAATAAAAACACTAATTTTGAGAGTACTGAGCAACAAATAGTTATGTTATACTGATGCTTCCGAAATTGCAATAGGTCCCAGGAGTATATAGGCAAAGATATGTAGCATTATTATACAATAATCCAATCCGATTGTGATTGTTCACTTTTTAATCCAAAACCACCGAATTATCTTAATACAATGTTTTTAGAGTTGAATTAAAGATATTTAATCTCTATTCATGATTTGTCTTATCGTAACAAATTCGATACTCAAATTAGGGATTTGTTTAAATTATCTTGATTTTATGTTGACATCCAAACAAATTTGATTGAACTGTATACAGAGTGAGTTTTATGTGTGCATGTTAATTATCTAGGAAACGGATTGGACGATTTTTTGTGTATAAGGGTTTTGAGATACGGCCGGTATTATGGTGGTATTTACATGTTTGTCACATCTTTCCTTCCTCCGGAAAAATAATGAACTTAGTTATTTCAAATGGATCACCCTATTTTTCGCTTTACGAAGTCCTTAAGAAATATTTATTATTTTTTATCTAATGTTTCCTATGCGTAAAGGCTATAATTTCGGAGTTATCGTTATCTTCGCCGAAGATAAATTGAAACATTTAGCATAAGTCAACAAGAAACGTGTAATATCTTCAATAATTTATATCCTAACCAAAATCCCATAACAATATCTACTGTCAGTAAATTAGTAAAAAAGTTTAACGAAACTGGTTCAGTAGAAGATTTATACAAATCAGGGTGCAAAAAAACTGCATCAACTGAAGACAAATCTTTAGATGTTTGTGTTCTGTTGAAAGACGATCCACACTTAAGTACTAGACAAATATCCAGGGAACTTGATATTTTACAAATATCCGTAATTACAATCCATCTATACAAAGTAACTTGTGGTAAAGCAATACCTAAATAATGAGTTTCACAGGAGCTGGATTGGAAGGCGTGGTTTTATCGAATGACCCCTGCGATCATCCGGCATGAACTCTTTAGACTATTTCCTGTAGGATCACTTAAAAAATATTGTTTATAAAACAAATCCTGACAATATTCAGTAATTAAAAGATAGGATTACCACAAAGATAAGAAGAATTGGGCAGTCAGGGATATTGCAAAATGTATTGCAAAGTTTTAAAAATCGGATGGCTTGTTGTATTGAAGTAAATAATAAACATTCAAAGATTTGTCTTCAGTTGGTGAAGGTTTTCTGCGCCATGATTTGGATAAATATTTTACTGCACTAGTTTCGTTAAACTTTCTACTAACTTACTGACACTAGACCTTGTTACGAAATTTTTATTAGCACATAAATTATTAAAGAATATTCAAATTAAACGAGTTTATTCAATAGTAGCTATCTAAATGTACAATATTTATTGAAACTTTGGTAGAGATACTGTAAATGTAGCTATAACTCCCAAATTATGGCATAAAGGTATAAAAAATACTACATGAAATAGTCAGTATATCTTAAGGATTTCTAAAATCACAAAATATATAGGGAGATCCATTTGAAATAACATAGTTCATAATTTTCCCTTAAAAAAGAAAGATCTGACAACAATATAGATACCATCATAATTCCTTGCGCATGAAAATTTATAAATATCGTACAAGCCGTTTCCGAAATAATTGAGACGTTCTATACATAAAACTCACTCTGTATATTTATATGGAAACAACCTAATTACTCCTGGACCGTTGATTTTTTTTGAATATGTGTTCAACGGTATTTGGAACGATAGAAGCAACAATTTGAGATTAATTTTATCAAAAAATTGTATACAAGTGTATACTTTTGTTTTTGGCGCTCTAGAAGACTCTCTCCAATTTTGTCGAGAATTGTTCTCAATGTCGACTTTTTATCTGCCTAACAGAGCTATTTTAAAGGGAAGAACACCCTTTTGGTTAACTGAACCAGGATATATGATAATTTCACCTGATGCACAAAAATATTTTTCGCTCGAATCAAACTTTTTTTGCGACGGGTTCTGGTAGCCTCACAACTGATTTTTCATGTTCGACTTGTTTAGATAATCGTAAGTTGAAATGAGTCTAATAGAACGATCATCTTTCGGCAGGACAAGAATCTATTTAGACACCTCTTCTTGAATTTCGCTTGAATCTGAAGTTAATTCGTGTGGCACTATTTGACTATTTTTAGAGATCTTAACAAATGATTTTAAATGGTAATTTATGGTATCTTTAGAAGAAAGTACGATAATCCGCGATTGCTAGTATCAGGTTGGTTTCCCACTTCTTGTAATCCCAATATCCTATGCAGGTAAAAACGCGAACGTTTTTCAAGCGTCAAAAATAACAATTAAACCAACGCCGTACCATTTGCTCATTAACTATGCCTACTTTAATTTTACATATTTTCCTTGTCTTTACGGCTGATTTAAGCTTTTATTTCTAATAATCTCTCAACATTACACGAATTTCAAATTCTCTCCATATTATTTATTATAGAAACGTACTGCGTTGGGTTGCAAATAAATGAAAAGGCAATGATTAAAAGAAAGGCAATTGTTCTCTTCATATAATTAGAGACTTGTTTACCAAGTTACGACCTGTATAAATTGAGGTGTAAGAAAATCGATATTACTTACATTTTCAATAAGTTTGTTGAAATCTTACTGAAAACTGTCTAGTAGTATCACTGGAAATGATTGAAATTCAAGATTGTTTGTAGGTACTCCCAAGCAGGTTGTATCAGATAAAGGCCAAGTCAGTGCTCAATACGAAAATTAATCCAATAACAGCATGAATCAAACATTGATTATATTGCTTTATAAGAATCTATGTAGCCATTTAACACTAAAAATTTTGTATACCTATCAAAAAAATGTCTTCTCCGAATATCAACTTTGTACAAACTAATTTCCGCCACTGTTTTACATTTGTAATGAGCTAGACACAAGAATGCATGTGGTATAAGGGGCTTGCTACTTAAGTTTTGAGATATGGCAACACTGATGTGAATATATCAAAACTAACATTGCCATAATAAAGACATAATGAGGATTGTTCAAAATCGGCTACTGCGGAAGAAAATATTGATGCTGTGCGTAAAAAATATTATAAGATCGTCCTGTGAGGTACCATAAGATTGAGACATACTTGAGTGTTAGCAGCACTCGTATTTATTCACTATTGCATGAACATTTTCTTCTCAAAAAGATTTGTTCGCGTTGGATACCGCATAATTTAACAATTGCTCTAAAAAAAGCTTGTGCAAAGAAATTCAATCGCGGTGCTTCAAAAGATCCTGACAGGCAACAATCGACTACATGGGTCTTTCCAGATGAGCCAAATCCAACAAAAGTTGATGGCGCCTGTTTTTAGAAATAACTAGACTTGTCGCCACCATTCTATTAGAGCAATTTAGAAGGATCAATTCTGAATGGTACGCCAGCAGAAGTATTCGAGAAAATCAGGGAAATCAATCGCAGAAGATGAATCATTTTCCTCCACGACAATGTGAGATCTCATAAAACGAAGGGTTGATGGGTTATCCGCCGTGCAGTCCTTGTTTGGGTACCAAATGATTTCTTTTCAGTCGTTTGAATATTTATGAATATTTTTAAAACAATAAAGTCGCATCCAATTATAAATTGTTCCTATTTGTCTATTTCAAAACTTAGGTAGCAGCCCCCGTACTTTTATCTTATGTGCCAATGATGTTATAGCAATAAATTGAAGATGGTAGAAGTATCCATATTTCCGTATTATTTTTGTCATATGAATATAGTGACGTTTTTCTTTTACTGTAATTTGTAGATTCTGGTCTCGGAGTGTATTCTTATAAAAATAAACGCAATAAAATATTTTTCTAGTGTATAATGAAATTATATTTAGCAAATATCGAAATGTTTCTGATAACGATAACTATTTTGTTGTTGAGCGTCGCTTCTATTTTAATATGTAGTTTATTTATCACTTAAAAACAATGACGTCACCTCATTATTTCTAATTTAAAAAAAATTTGTTATTTCTCTCAGAAATATTTTTGTGGGAATTTCCTTATCGAAGCAAAAAAATTCTATATATATTATGAAGAAAAAATTGCTTAATATTAAATTATGAGAAAATATTTCGTTTAAATACTTCGTTTCATTCTGTAATAAATTAAATAATTGTTCTTGCAGATACTGTCTAAATGCTCTTCAAATATAATACACGGTACAAATTTCAATTTGATTAAGAATATAATAGAGCTGTTAACTTTAATTAGTAAATACAGTAATTGTTAGTTTTTCTCTATTCCTGTATAACTACGAAAGCTGTGTAGGAACCACTTGTTTGAAATAGGCAGCTTTTACTAACTGCGTTAATACTTTATTCCATCAAATTTTTTGAGACGTTTTCTGAGCTACCCTAAATTTTTCTGCATTGTTAATCTATTACTTCCTCGGTTTTTTCTACTGTTGTTTCATTATGTTCTTATTTAGAATCAGCTTTATAAGCCACTTCTATTCAATCTTTCCCAGCTACTTGTTTCATCGATGTAGGCATTTCTTTTAACTTCTGCACTGGCTCTTCCCCTTATTTCTTAAAAATTCATAAATTCAGAGTTTTTTACGTTTTTCGTTCTGTTTTGTTTGGTATTCACGTCTTGCATTCTTGTAGTATTATTAACTACTTGCTCTGTCCATAATTTTGTAATATATCAAACGATTACCGCTAAGCTGCGTTCCAAAGAAATAAAAATAATTCTCGTTTTCCATACTACATGTTTAAAATGAATTAAGTATATTCGAGTATTGGGCAGCAGAAGGAAAATATTTATGTCGTACAACTTTCAATAATGTTCGTCGAAATGACACATTGTTATTATGTCAAGAAGTGTAATATAAAGTACATTTAATTTGTTTACGTATTCGATACGAATTGGATAAATTAACATTAAATAATGGGGTCAATAATATTCCGAGCATATCCATCCCCTGTGTGCTCAAAACATTACTTCATTGGTATAAAATGACTTCTTGGACTTCTTGTTTTTGCTCACCCTAGCCTTCTTCAAACTATATGTCGCTGACTATGACTAACTAAACCAAAAAGACATTTCGTCATTGAGCTAAAAGTCAATCTCTGTGCTCCTGTGCCCATGAAGACGAGCAGCTATATGACTGGAGAGTAACCTGGATACTCTTTATGATCTCCTATACCGCTCATTTTGATTATGATGTACACAACCTGCTACATACGGATCTTTTATTGCATTGGATTCCCAGTTTTACGTTTCCAACGTTGTTAGTTTCTTGTCAGTGGTAAACTCGTCGCCAAGATTTCTTGTTTCACTAATCCGACATTTAAATTGGTCGCCTAGCCAGAATTCAAGGGTTCTTTTTAATCCCTGTAAGTAAATTAATCTCGAATTTTTATATCGGAGCCAAAAAACAAGTTGATAAATTGAGTTCCAACTAAATAGAACACCCATAAATATTTCGTTTTAAAATTTACGAGGGGGGCTCAAGAATTTTGGCGATGTGATTATGAACATAGATATCGTTAAATATGAGAATTTTATACATAATTTTTAAGACTGTTATGTATTCACCGTTTTCGTTTATTTGTGAATGTTGTCAGTTTCTACCAACAGAATGATTACCTTTATCAAAGAAACATTTCACTCATTGATATCGCTCGCACTGGTGCGGGGACTTTTTCATGGATTCCACATTTCAGCATTACAACAATACTAATATATTCACAACACTTTTTACTAACAGTCGCAATGATATATATTCTAAGAATTCATGCACATTACTGACGTTCTCGGAAGTCTCGTCGTGAGACCATCTATGCCCGCTACTGTTCTCAAAATATTTTGAACTGTAGTTAACCAAACCCGAAGAGGTATTTACTTATCCATTCAATTAAAATCCTTATCTTAAATATTTCATGAATAATATTTTCCTAATGGCTATTCATTAAAATTAATAAATTTCAAAACTTTTTATTGCCAAAAAATCATAGTTCAAGGTTAAGGTGAAAATTAACAAAAATGTGATGTTAAATTTACACTTGTTATACTGGTATGAATGAAGAAAAAAGGAAATTTATTACTATTAAAACAAAAATCCATGTTGAAATAATGACACAAAATACAAATTATAAGAACATAGATAAAAATAATTGGGGCTGCTTGAATGAAAAAAGGAGACTGAATCTTGTTTGGGAATATATTTTGTCTTCAAGATGCAGATGGGCTGCAATTTATATATTAATAATAATATAATAATCCAACGACTTTGATATTTCAAAATAAATTCTAAGCAGTGCTAGTCGACCTCGAGAATGTTTCAGCCTTTTACATGGTCATTTCAATTTTCCTTTCCATCTATGTTCTCAGTCGAACTATCATATCATAATGATGGCATAATCAGTTCAAAGATTCCTGCTCAACTTTTTTGTTGTCTTTGACTTCATCTTTCTACTTCTTTTCTAATCGCTGATGGTCGGCTATTTATTTTGTTGCTTTGTCGTCGTATTCTTTGTATTTCCCTAACAGACAGGTGTAGTAGCCTCTCCGATGTTTGAATTATGATAATTCTGTCCTTAATCCCACAAGGTAGAGTTTGATTTGTACATTTCGATGAATTTACAAATAAAATCGACATAATTCAATATTAATTGATACTGGGACCTTGAATAAAATTCATGATTCTACTACAGTGAAATGTCTAGAAACGAATAAATAGGTCTGACCATCCCGTCAGTTCCCCTTTCCTATTCAAGGTATTTTATCAGTTCTTGCTTTTTACACACAGGTTGAACTCACAGTTTGATAAAGACGAAGATAGAAATGAAAATTCGAATAAAATCGAGTAAAGGAGTAATTTGAAAATCTGTTAGTACATTATACACTAGATCGAAGTTGATACCTAGTAAAATTGCATCAACATTTAAGTAGAGTGTTTGGTGGAGACAAAATAACAAACGAAAAAATGATACAGCTGATGTTGATCGTACTTTATTCAAAGTATAAAATACTGGTGGCTCATCAAGGCCATATTGAATTTTGACGTAATTTTCAAATTGGTTCACATGAACAATAAATAGTAAGTTGGAGTGAAGATTTCTATTATTCTTAATACATAGTGTTAAAGTTATGTATGAAGCCCTGCTATAGGATGATTAGTTTAAATTCTAAAGGATATTCTAGAATACAAAATGACGTCATAAGATCACTCAAAAAATATCCTCTGCTTTTATGGAGGGTCCAGAAAGTCACTTTGGTCACATTTTGTTTCTTTTATTTCAAAAAGAAAAAGTTGCTGTGGGTTTTATGGTGATGCATCGCTAAGTGAACGCCTATGCTAGAATTTAGTTCGATCCTAGAGATGAACCTTATCGGAATAGATCGATCCTAAAATCGTTTTGAACTATTCACGTGAGATTGATATCAAAAAAAGCTCCTTACTTACTAATTAACGTCGAATAATTCAATGTACCAAGGTTTCGTTTGGTTGAAACGAAACTTAATTCAGTCATTGTTGAAAAAAATAATTACTAGTGATGAGAAGTGGATTGCATTCGACAATAATGTGCCAAAAAGATCGTGGCTGAAGCTAAAAGAAGTTTCACAAACACTTGCAAAACCTCTATTTACGCAAAGGAATGCAATGGCTAGTGCTTAGAGGCATTAGAAAGGTAGTTTGAACTGTTTTGATCTAGTTTAACTATTTATTTCACCAACAATTGTTTATTTCACCAACAATTGTTTATTTCACCAACAATTGTGGCCTTAAAGTAAGCTAAAGAAACGAACTCACCAAAAATTGATTGATAGGTCTTGACATTAAAAATTCTTTTAATGGTATACATTGAAACTTCAAAGATGTTGAGCGATGAAATTATGGTTTTCCAGAAAAGTGACCAAATGTAATCGATAAATCTCTTATTGTCAAGTTTGGATGCGAATGATTTCACTTTTAATAATATTCATTGATAGAGACATCACCTGAGCATACAGTTTTTTGTGAACTGTGATGTATTCATTGAAGTTAATAAATCTTACAATAATCAGAGAAAACAAACTAACAAAAGCATATATTTTTACAAATACTTCCATTCTATAAATAAACACTTTGCCGGGTTGACCTAAATCTGGTGGAAAATATTTCGACGAGATAAAAATGGAGTGGTTTAAATGAATGATAAGAATGAGTGATGGATTTGTAGATTTAGACGTAGTTGGTAGATTCAGTACTACAAAATTTTGTGGAGATAAAAATAAATACTCTGTGACGTCATTTTTGGCAAATCATTTTTAGACCGCAGTTGATTTGCCGATTCTCTAAGAAATATTTACATCGCCAATATTCTTGGTAAGCTTACGAGCTCCCTCGTAATGTTCCAAATCAAATATCATGGTTATATTTTGTATATTCAATTTCTATTTATTTCAATATTGCTACCTAACTAAACATTTCTGCAAAAACAATTTTCCATGACAGCAGTGTCATCTGCATATGTGGCATTAGTGGAGAGATCAGTTGTACTCGTACAGCAGATACAGAATTGGTCCCACTATGTTTTCCTGTGGAACATCTGAGGTTATTGAATGCAAGGCTGTAGTTTGGTCTATAGATATTACTTAGAAAGCTGGTCTTGTAACAAGTAGCACAATATGGCAACTGACAATCTGACAACCAATTTGTGATCTGGAAGAGTACCCATAGCTTCTCGTTCACTGTAGGCACAGAAATATACAGAGACTGGCTTTAACTCAGTGGCAAAATGTGATCTAAGCAGATTTGATTTAGTTTGTGTTTCGTGTTTCTTGTTTGAGTTTGTGAATGACCAGGATGACTATCTTCTACCAGAGAAGTCGCTCTGTAATGAGGAGGAATAGTTATTTTTTTATGAACTTCGTACGCAACTCATTCACAATCTCATTTATCGATAATAAAATTTAATCCAACTTCATTTTCATGGGTATCAGTGATAATAGCCCTTGATAAACAGTACAGTCATTAATTGCGGGTGAAACTTAACGAAAGCACGATTTCTGTACATAATAAAGATTTGCCACGTGAAATTCTATAATAATTGGTTGATTCTTAATAAATATGTTGTTGTAAGATGAAAAACACCCGGTACATATAATTTTTCATGTAGTTGTGGTTTTCAATAGTAGATGTAAGTTTTTGTGTACGAAATAGAATTGGTTCACTGACACTTTGTTTTAATTTTTGCAATTGTGATCATAATGTGTCAATGGAGCAATAACATTTGATAAAAATGAGACAGTGAAACGGTTGATATAAAAATTTGATGCATAGAAAAATTTCGTTTGATTGATTTGACATTGAATTTTCGGGTTCACTAGCGTCTTTGGTTAAAATTAATTGAACGACGCGCCATTTGAATGAATGAACTCAAAATAATTCTGTTTGCTGCGTAGCTTCTACAAAATATATTCCTTTGTTAAATAATTAAATATAAAATGTTTACTTTATTTTTTAGAGACTTTCTAATGTATAGTTGTGCTAATTCCTTTGAAAAGTTACTGGTTAGAAATATTTCTCAAAATATATATTTGTGAATTGTAAGACATTATTGCAGTTGATTTTTTATTCTGACCATCTCTATGTTGTCTATTCCTTTTGTACCGAAAGAGCAATTCATTCTTATCTTTTAGCTAACATGACAAATATTATTGCTCTTACTATTAGATCATTGCGTCATTCTAATTTTTTCTCTTGTTCTTTATTAAAATTGTATTTTATACATTTTTTCGTTTGTTTATCTCAATTTTTGTGTGCGTTGAGCTTATTTTCATTTCTATAACCTCTTCATTCATTATTTTAAAATTATATTATTTTCACATTATTAGTTCAACTTGTTCCATGCTGATTCCAGATTCTTAATTGCATCGCTTCCCTACATCTCATTGTTCGGTCTATACCTTTTCTATATGCTTTAGTTTATGCCACAGAGTTCACTTCAAGAATTGAAAGACAGAATTTAATGACCTCATAAATGACTCACAACCGTTTGGAAAATTAATGGATCTTTATAAAAAGGATAGACTTGTGTATTCGTGAAAACAGAGCACATTTTGAACACCTACTCTAAGTGAATTCTATTTTATGTTATTAGCTTTTTTTAATTTTCATCTTGTGATTTTTTATTTTATTAATACATTTATCATTACTTCATACCAGCATCGGTTATTACTTCATAATTTTCAAATCAAAATATTGCGAAAACGGTACACAGTACATATAGTTATATCAAGAGTACCTTTTTGTTTAAATTCACTTGAAATTTTGCTTAATAAATCTAATATTGAAAAAGTTGTTCAATATGTTCAATCAGTGGTATGTTAAATACCACTTGGTACGAACCATGTAACTACCGTCCTCTATGAGAGTCAAAGATTAAAACAAATTCATTGGATGTATCAATATCCAAAACGTAATCTTATAAAATTTCAATACTCTTGTTCTTCTTCATCGTACGTTAGGACTTACTCCTGTGTTTGCATCAACGGTTGCCTAGCTGCCGCTGGGTTGGTGAAGATCAACTTTCATACCATCTTGTAGCTGGTCGTCTTGGTGGTCGGGATGTATTCGTTTTTTCTTCTTTTGCAATCTTTGCCAGTCTCTCATCTGACATTCTGTCCTTCTGTTATCTCGTTTGATATTTCGTCAATAACTTGAGCTTTTTGTTTTACAGTTTAGTCACCATTTGTTGTATTTTCACCAAAGATATGGTACATCTTACAATTTGTTCCTCATCTTGATATGAGTTCTGTGTTGATGTACTTGTTGAATTGTACAGTTCTCTAAAATTCCTCTCCCATTTTTCCATAGTGATTTTTGTGTTTTGTATGTACTCATTTATCGGATTTTTTCTATTCCTGAGAAGGCCCCATATTTTCCGTAGAGATCATTCTCCATATCAATTTCAATACAATGTGTATAATTTTTTTTATTCAACGCTCTTTATAATGAATACGGATGATTTTTCTGAGAAAACCTCAAGTATTTTTCAGTTTTCTATCTATCCTAGAGAGGGGATCACCTTTTTTTAAGACACCTTGTATTGTAAATATTTATTGTTTACACCTACTTTTTCATAGTTCTTTTACCATTACCCTTTTCCAAGAAGTATATTGTCGTTCAATTGATTCATACATTGTTCAAATAACCAAGTACTATATTCATCCAGATACATTATCCATTTACAGGATTCCATGTAAACGTATTGTCTGTAACACATTTGGCATTTCTTCCCATGAATTGCCTGTTACACTTTTCTGATTCTCTACTGCTAAGAGCAATGGAAAACAAAAAAATATGAAATTATTTTTTTTAGTTTTTAAAGTTTGAAAGCAATATCTTTCACGGAGTGTTTCTGATTAATTTGTTTCAGTAATTTTCAATAATTAAAATAATGAACTTAATTTAGGTGCATGAAGTAGTAAAATTGGATAAAATTCTCAATCTTCGAACACTAATTGATTTTTTGTGTGAGAATCTGGTAATTCTATCGTAGTTAATATGATTATTAAGGTACTACGTGTTTTTTCTTCTAATAAACCGTCACTACATTAAAATTCGTGACAATTGTTAGAAATGAGGAATTAAAAAACGATTTAAACATAAAATATTGTTTCTGGTCTGTGAATTTTCTCAGTTCATTATCTAAGCCACTGAAATTATAAGAAGAAATTCGATATCATGGAATAAAACATTAAATTCAAATAGAAAAACAAATAGGAAATAGTATTTACTCTACAATAAATGGTGTATGTCGAATAGAACAATTTTATGGGAGTATTTACTGCAAGATGACATATTATTAGTCGAAAGGTTTATTTGATGAAAAAAGATTAAAAAGACCATTAGAACTTTTTATACGACTTTTATAATAAATGTTTAGTATGGCGACGAACCGGAAAAGAAGTATGAGTATGTTAGGCAAATTACGAGACATGGCCAGATTTAGCATAAAACAACACTCAAAAAGTGAAAGAGTTTTTTGATAAAAACATACTTAAAATGCACTAAGGAATAAAAATTTGTATCCATAAATCTTGGTAGAATTGGTCCTACGAGGATTGTCTAATAGTTTTCGACCTCAACTAGAATATGTCAGCACTTAATTATTATAAGCTAGGAAATATAATTGCGTATGCGTTGAGAGAATTTAGTTGATTTTCTCCATTTTTAACCCTGTTTCTGTTTCTGTTTACATACAAATCTCAAATGAATGATTTGATTCACAAAAATCAAGTTAACGGAACGACAAAAATGCGAATTAGAATATTCTGTTTAAATTAATTAATTCACGAAAAATGGTTTTTATTGAATCATGTATTGTGATCCAAAGTGACAAAGTTTGCGAAGTTTAAAGTAAATAGGTTTAAAAATAGTGACAATTTGATAATAAATTTCTATTTGTCCAGAAAGAAGCAAAGCAAATAGACAGTTGGATAAAATCGATAAAATAGATTTTTTTTAAGTTATGAACGATATTAACTGAGAATTTATGATTAGTTCGGTAATGCCCGATGATGACACCTAAATATTTTGTATTTTGTATGCCAACAAAAGTAGAACTTGACGCGACGTCTATAAAGTCATCGATCAGGTGATTCCTTTCTTGGTTCTTATCGTAAAAGCAAATTCATAGGCCTACTGATAGATATTTTTTAAAACCGAGACAAGAATGTCAAGTACATTTACATTACATTTATTTTTCTGTGAAGTTTGAGTAGTTTACTTTCAATTAATTCAGTTAAGAATTATAAATATACGAGGATGGTCCTAGAAGTACCTGGTCTGACCTAAAAAAAGACGGTAGTTACTTGAAACATACCACTGTATTAGAAAGTACACGATCTATACAGCATATGTTCAGTTTGAAGACGCCACGTTGTTTAGTATTTGCTTGGCAACCATTAATAGTGAATTATTTCAGTGAATTTGTAAACATGGAAAAAATGGTCATCGTTATGTGATACAATACTTTTATTTGAGAGGCCGTAACCCAACCAATATAAACGCTGAACCAGACTCTACTCTGGGTGAGACGGCTCCTTCGTTATCAACATTAAAATATTGGGTAGCAGAGTTTAAACGAGGCCGTATTACATGCGGAGACAAGCATCGCAGCGGTCGACCAAATGAGGTAACAACTCCAGAAATGCTGAAGAAAATCTACAAAGTGGTACTGCATGATCGTCGACTGAAATTGCGCGAGCTAGCAGACATAGTAGGCATTGCAAATAATGCAGTACATCGCATATTAACTTAAAATATGTACATGAGAAAGCTGTGCGCATGATGGGTTCCGCGTTTGCTCACATTGGAATAAAAACAGCGTCGTGAAGATGTTTCAATCGAGTGTTAGGCAATATTTAACAAAAATAAAGCCAAATTATTGCGCCGTTTCATAACCATGGATGAAACGTCAACAATCAAAACAATGGCCTGAAAAGAGAGAATCGGCTCCAAAGAAGACAAAGACCGTTTCATCTACAGGCAAGGTCATGGCGCCGGTTATTTGGGATGAGTGTGGGATAATTTTTATTGACTATCTTGAAAAAAGAAAAACTATCAATGGCGAGTATTATGCGAACTTATTGTAGCATTTCTGCGAAGGCATCAAGCAAAAACGGCCGCATTAGGCTAAGAAGAAAGTGTTGTTTCTTTCACCAGGCAATCCACCAGCTCACACATCCGTTATTGCAATAGCAATCCCAGACTTAAAAAAATGTTAGGTGGTCAAATATTTTGAGGAACTTGACGATTCTTATTATAAAAAGAGTATCGAACTTATTGAAAATTGCTGGGAAAAGTGTATAAAGCTAAAAGCTAAAAAAGTAAAAAACATCCAAAGAATCTGAAGTATGTTTGAAGGACTTTGAGCTAGGAAATGAAATATGTATGTCTCTTATGTGGATATTACTATTTCGTATTCTGAATTGAAGATAGTAGGGCAATTTAAATGAAACAAGATATCAAAATAAAATTTATTATATTCATCTGACAAATATATAAATATATATGTCAATATCACACAGGTTTTCTTATTATCTACTAGAATAGTCATGAATCAAAACATTATAAAATTGTCAGAAAATACATACTGTGACTAATATTAGTTTTTTCGATTATAGAAAAAACAGGATAACTTTGAACCGCGTGATGAATGTTTTCTGTTGCCTTTTTAATAACAAAAATCTATGATATGCTTACAAGTAATAATTATGAAGAGACAGTTATAGCGTTACCATTAAAAAACTAATTTTGTGCATGCATATATTTCCAAATACGTGGTAGTTAAAATATTTTCAGTACCATCAAAGCAATTGACAATGGAGTAAAATTAAAATTTAATCAAAATAAGTACTAGGTATGATGTTGATGCATTCTAGATTGTGTTAAAGATAACTTTCAATCGAATCCCAATATATAGAATAAAGTACAAAATATCACATATTTGAATAACGTTTTACTTCAACGTTTGGGATTTCTCTAAACTATATTATAGCACCTGTGATTCTAAACCTTATTGATTTTGTTAGAAAAATGGGTATTACGAAAGTGGTATGTTACCTATATAAATGGAATTACTTGATGTTATGTGTGTAATTCTGCGAAGCTTGACTATTATTTCAATTTTTTCTTTGATAACTGTTTTAATGCTACGTAAGTATTTAGAGCCAATTCGTTAATGATAATTTGATAAAACACTTTTCATTCAATGAAATTAAGAATGGCAAAATAAGTGCCGCTTATCAAACCAAATAAAAAAAAGATTATCAAAACTAAATCTTTCATCAAAATCCAATTGAATCTTCCCCATTCATTCCAATTAACCACAATATCCAGGAAAGATGGGATGAAAAGACCTAATGTGGAAAAGAAAATAGCTCCTAAAAGATCGATAAGTGGACCCAGGTGATTTCCTGCTGCTGCAGCTACTCCAACGATGAAAGAAACTGTTAGTATCCTCCAGATTATTTGTGCTATGTTATGTTTTTCTTGTGGTATGTGAGGTTTCATCCTTCTCCATGTTATATCAATAGGAACGTAATATTGAAGCATGAAAGTAAAAAATATTGCTATAGATATGGATGCTTGAACCACTTGAGCCAAACTAAAAAATATGAAATATAAAAACATATTATTTTTTCATTTCCTCAATAATTTACACTTCATCATCGGGTAGATTTTGAGTAATAGTAGCTTCAGTTTTATCTCCAAAGGCATAATATCCGCAGAATCCAATAACAGTGTAAAACGTTACAACAAAAGTCATAGCAACATTTAGAACTCCTGGACATCCTATGAATGAATCTGTTACCATTGAATTCTCCACTGGCATTATTGTTCCAATTCCTTCCATAGCAAATATTATTGTCGTGAAGAAAGTTGGTATACCTGAAAGATACGTATGGTTGATGGAGTCTTTTAACATAGCACAGGAAATATTATCAGAAAAAAAGAAAGATTAGATATATGCCAAGACAAACAAAATACGAGAATGTCAGTATGAAGAGTAGTAATGAATATTAAATACAAACTGGAGTAAGACCCCAGTTTTCAATGATCTTGGATCAATCAGGTAATAGAAAAGAAAGAACGTTTTGGATCTGACAAGGGTTCACTCTTGTTCGGGACAGCAGGCGAGCAGATTTTGAACGCCTAGAACTCAGCAGAGCTACGCTGTTCCTAGAAATTCGGCTTAAGTGTTAATTTCGTGTTTTGTAATTATTTTTGGGTATGTTGTTTTGATGATACAAATGTATATATAGTAAGTTTAAGTAGTTATCCAGCTTTGTTTATTGTGTTACCTCTTCACCATTCTCGATCACTAGACTAGTTTAGTGAAGTCCCAGTGAAGTAATGGCTATATACATTTAGGTGATGGTATATTTATTGAGATAAATGTGTTTGTCTTAATCATCTATTTCAACCTCTGTCGTCAAACATGGAAATGTCTTTTTTTCAGTAAAAAAATAATCTTAAATTTGTGATTAATTCAGATGGATGGGGTGGATGTTCTAAGAGTATTCAATTATTTCATGCAAAAGTTCAAGTGGCTGTTGTGGAGTTTGTGACTGTGAACTATTGTGATACAACATTAACCAGCGAGTATTGACTGACTTAAGAATTGCAGGTAAATATTTTGTGACATATCAAGGAAATCAAAGAGTAAACTAAAAAGGAGGATCATTTTACAAATGGAGGAATTATCTAACATTTCGCTGTGAGCCATTATCAAAGAAGGATCATGGAAATGGGTATAAGATGTGAGCCAAAAAAATAAAATTTCGGAATTAAGTTTGAAGAGAAGAAATATGAAATACAAAGTGGAATAATAACCAACTGTCAAATATTTCGAATATTCAATATAAATTATTTATGCGAGTTATTCCAGCAAGAACTTAGCTACACGTAGCTAGAAATAACTTATTGAACCTTTACATTTACCACATATTAATTTTATTTCATTAAAAAAATGGTAATAAATTGTATTAGATTTTACCTGATATACTTGTCGCTAATTTTCTCTCACTCGGATCAACTAAGGTCATATCTTTTACCATATAATATCCAGTAATAGCTAACGCTAAAACCATTGTCGCATTAGCTAAAAATGAAAACGGTACTAAATGTTTTAATTCTCTGATTTGACAGAATATTATGAGGAGAATTAGAATTATTATTTTGAAATATTGACTCCAATATTTCGCAGGTTCATAATGGCTTCCAATTAACTAAAAATACAAAAAAAAACGGATGTAGAAATTAAAGCGAAAATATATCAAAGTACTTTGTAGCTCATTTGAAATACAATCTGAGTCTTAAATATTGAAACAGATTGAGATGAATAATTGTCTGGTTTGATACAATTAGAGAGCTATGAATACAGAATCAATTTCTATTTTAGTATCATTAGATATTTTATTTTATCCAAGTTTCATTCAAAAGTTATGGTGGCTTTAGTTGAAAATTTATCTTTGTCTGGATTGACTTGATGGCTAGAAAATTCATAGACGGACACATAGATGTTGCTATCAGTATTAAATCCAAATGATTTTCATATAACCTTAGCTTTCAAAAGACACTAGTATAAGTTTTGAATGAAGCAACTTTGTTAGTTTGAAAAAATGAGCAGAATGTTAATAAACCAAGGAACGTGTTGGGCGCAAATGAAGATTTGATGCGGAAGCTCTGTTAAAAATGGGTACACGCGAGCTTATGGTCAACCAAAAAAAAAACAGTCGATAGTCAGCCGAGTGGACTGCACACGGGATGAACCTACTTCAAAGTTTGGACAGATGCTAAAGGTTATGACATTAATTTTAACTGACTTAAAAAGAGAAAAACCATAAAAACGACTATTACAGAAAATTATTGGAGCATTTAAAGGACGAAATCGTGGAGAACGGCTCCATTTAAAGAAAAAGAAAGTGCTGTCTGATCAAGACATTTATATTGTAACGAATCAATGAAAACGATGGCAAAATTGCATGAATTGGGCTTCAAATTGCTTCCTTATCCACCGTATTCTCCAGTTATGTCCTCAGCGACTTTTTCTGGTATGGTCGCGGATTTTAAGAAGATGGTCACTGAACGGAATTTTTGCGCCCATAAGGAGATAATCGTAGAAGCTGAAGTCTATTTCCAGAAAGACAAATTGTATTAAAAAAATGGTATCGAAAACCAGGATGAACACTATAATTGTTATATCGCACTTGAAGGCGAAGATTTTCTCTATGCTAGTCTATGAACTTTTTGGCTAGTCTGTTTAACATAATCGTTTTGGTAGACCACGTTCTAATATTCCAAAAAGGTGACGATAGATTACAACAAGCAGATTCCTCAGAAATGTTTTATGAAAATGTAAATTTTTTTCTACGAAAAATTTGACTCTAAATAGATCCCACGTTTGTAGTTACAAAACTATACGAGAACAATAATTATGACAGTTTATTGGATCTATTTTGGTGTGATCAGATCATCTCGGATCCACCATTAATCGTCAGAGTCGAGCGTTTACTTGGAAATGTTATTGAGTTGGTATTTGGTATTTGGGAATGTGGATGTTATATCCTTTGTCGACTATCTGCGGAAAGACAATTTCATCTTTGGCAATGTGAAATTATAATTATTTGCTCTCGACAGTTATTATTGTGATATGTTCAATGTTACCGATTGATCTTTTTTAAATCCTCGTTTCAATCATGATGATGACTTAGCGTTTGACGAATGTTTAATATCGAGAATTTTTTGCTTTGATTAATCGTTGACATAAGAATATCAACGACTACGAAATTTTTTGTTCGTACTATATGACTGAAGATTGGTATTTGTTTCCTTTACTATATAAAATTGACAATGGAACCATAGCAAAAAACATAGTTTCCTTTATAGGTTTTGAGTGACGCTTTGAAAATCGTATAAAAATATATTAATTTGCATCATAGTGCTCATCATAGCTTTAAGAATTACTTCCAGATACAAGTTACGCAATTTAATTTTATATTAAATATAGCATACAAAGTACTACTTAAGAAAAGTACGGAGAAGTTCGTCAAACCATTGGAATCGGGAAAATTAGAGATAATTCAGCTACCTACCTTTTTTAAACGAATACTATTTTGGTTGTTTTTTTGCTTAGTTTATTGAAACGAAATTATTTTTATTGAATTTTAAAAATAGTAAATCTGGCCGTACTTTGTCTAGTTTTTTTTTAAAGAAAGGGGTATCTATCACTCACCCACTTTTATATGGATATGAAAATGGATATTATAATTCATAAAGAAATTATGGAGAATAATTCATGGAGCCCCAATTCCGTTCCTCATTATAAACGAATTCAATAATTTTTCTTCTAAGTAAGACTACAACTTAATGTTTGATCACAGAACACAGTTGATTTAGTAAATTTGTGGACTACCACTGTTTCAGTTTTTATTCACTTTTCACTTCCGGTATCGCTACCTATCATAAATTAAAAGCACTCCGAAACATGTCGTCCAATTCGGAACTTTCTATACCGCATTGCCACCAAACGATTCCGCTAGGGTTTTACAACAGTTGCTCAAGTTTTGTCCGATTATTGCTACCAATGTTTCTGATAAAAAAAAATTAGGAAATCAAATTCCTGCAATATGGTAAGCTGTATTATTTTTTTAGTTGATAAGGTTATTATGCCAACAATAAAAGTCTTTTTTGAAAAGTCTCCCTCTAAATTTTAGTCGAAAACATACAGCGGTTAGTTGCTTATAAACTACCTTCACGAGTAACCAAAATAATAACTGATTAACTTCATGTACCTGTATTTTATTCAAATTCTGCTGTTCTATTTAATTCGATTTCTATTGTTCTTAAAACTCTGTTCATCGGGGATTTTATAGCGCAATAATGTGGAGTTATATAAATTATATCAGGTTTGGTAATGCGCGAAATATAGGGAGATTATTTAGATATTGATTAATGGGTGATTGAACGTCGAGAATATCAAGAACCCTCAAGGCAACCAGCTCACCAGTGGCTGTCTACCAGCTAATTATCAAAAATCTTATCTAGTACTTCCATTAATAAGCATCGCATTTATAACTATGCGTCCCTAAATATGTGCCTTAGCTATGACAATAATAATAATAATTGTTTACAGAAAATGGAGAACTGTTAAATTCGGAATAGAACATTTGTGGACTTTATCCATGTCGTTAGTCATTTTATTGTTCAATGGTTGGTGTACACCTTTTTAATTAGAGTTTTGCAGTTAATCAATCTATGAGCCAATTAATATATATATATATATATATATATATATATATATATATATATATATATATATATATATATATATATATATATAATTTAATGGTCAACTTGATTTATCCCTTAGTCCCAATCAAAAATTAACATTTCTTTGTCTCGAATAATTTCCGGACACTGTTCAGCATTTCACTAACCACAACATTTCAAAGAACAAAACCTGTCTTCGTCATTTCGTTTCCACGAGCAAATAAGTAACTAATTAGTGGAAACATCAATAAAAAAGAAATTTAAGGTTAGATTATCTGAATGAAAAGCAATGGCAACCACACCCTGGTATTAATGTTATCTTGATTGATTACTTAAATCATTATTGTACTATTTTGACCAGCTATCCTATGTAAAAATTCCCCGAAGCCTGGCTCAATGATCAGTGATATGAATGCTACATAAACTGATGAAAAAACTGGTTCTGCGTTTTCACAAATGTCTAAGTAGTGATTATGTCGAAAAGTGATAGGCATGTAGACATCTAAACTATTACTGAGTAACGTAGTAACTCTGCTGTAAAAGCAAATCGAAATCTGTTTATTTTTGATAGTCCATAGAAGTTCGTCAGCCTGGATGACCGTGAATCAATTATTCTATTGAGAAATACGTAGTGTGGTGCATGAGTTCTTGGCTTGATGTAACAAAAACTTTTATACAAAGTTTCGACTTGCTGTTTCCATCTATTTTATTATAGTAGAGGTCGAACATCCAATCAGTCAAGTTGTTTTGAAAAATATCTCAAATTGAGTTTGTTGCTGTTATAAAATTTTTTGCTAAAGAAGCATTATCTCCAACACAAATCAAAAACAGAATGAAGACTGTTTACAGTGATTGGTTTCCATAATTTTCAACAACTGGTCTTGGTTCTTCCGCTGGAGACGAGAATCATTAGAACATGACCCTCACAAAAGCATTTAAATATGAAAAAAAAATAGTGCAAAGTAGTGCAAAGAGGGTGCTTCAAATTCTCAGCGCAGTTCTAAAGCAGTGTCGAGTTAAATGTTGTGAATGATTTTTAGAGCTTTGCCACGAGGAACAAAAAGATTAATTCCATCAATTGTAACGGGTGATGAAGCTATGGTCTTTTACTGTAATTCGAATAATAGATTTTGATTAGATTTGGAAATGGACTGACGTATCCGAGTGAAAAATGTACGAGTTTCATAAATTATGGTATTTTGAAGGTATTATATAGTTGATATAGGTTAGTGAATGTCCAGTATTACTAACCCTTTCCTAACGAATTCTTTAAAGTTTCCGATCTCATAGGATATACGTTTGTAGGAATTTAATTAGCCGGATCAGAAACTACATCTTATCGTTACTTATTTTTTCCTTTTTTTATCCTCCATTTCATATTTTAGTGGTTTGTTCAAAATCTACTATGAACAAATTCTTGAAAGCTAGCTCTTATTTGCCCCAGGCTCAGTAATGTGTTCAATTCTAAGAAAATTCTTAGGATCTAATATCACTTCCAATATATTGTGCAAATGACCACACTTTTTCTAAAATAATGAATGTGAACTGATTTTCTGCAGAAGGAAGGTGTCTCTCCAATTCTTAGTTAGTTTGGATGTATCAAATTTATTTCAAACTTCACTTTAATAACAGCATAGATACATGAGAAGAAACAAATTTAATGAATAAATTCTGCATCTCAATTAACTCAATTAACAATTTTTTATCGTAACAAATGATAACCGATTCAATAGATGATTGATTCTGTTTGCTGCATTTAGAGATTCCGGAAAAAATATTCTACATACCTTCGCCATTGATTCTGATATAAATACAATATACACCGCATTCCCAACAAAATGTGTCATCGTTAAAGCTATTTCAACAAACAATCTAAAAAGAAAAAAATATTTTTATATTTATCAAATTCACACCAGTCAATAAACTTGTCTAGTTCTTCTAATATCAATTGCAGAAGACGTTATACGAGAATCAATCAATATTTCATAAATACGCACGGCATTCATACCAAATTAAGAAATGAAAAATAATGTTTACTCTCCGTATAAAATCCATCTCCACTTTTACCAATGAAAACATCGAATCGTGAACATAAATGCATTTCTATTGAATGAAGCTGTCGGAAGGCGTGTGTACGCAATTTCTTTGAAAAATTCCTGCGATAAGCAGTGGCGTGGCTTGGTTAGATTTATTTGATTCATAAATTTCTTTAAATAAATAAAAATATGGCGTTCTTTAGACCATGGACGAATGCACAGTTTGGTAAGAATAAAGACAGGTATAAATTTAATAATAAAGATTTAGATATGCAAACACACCAAGCTATTTTAAATATATTCAAATGTTGAAAAAAGGAAAATATTCCGCAATCTGATAAGATAATAAGAATTGTTGAATTGAGAAGAGTAAATAAATTTTGTTGTAGTTGAGCGTCGCGTCGGTCCGTGTAAAATGTATTTTAAAAAGATTTGATTAATGTGTAGATAAAAATAAACAAGTGAAAGATCGATTAAAAATTTGTTTAAAGCTTGTCTAGACATACATGCTCTGACCATGACATGTATATACAAAGAGCTCGACGGTTTTCCAGAAGACTGTGAAAGCAACGTTGTGAATGTACAGCAACCTCCGTCAGTAACAAGAAATGGGAAGTTACTCACTATTTTTCCTTAACTGTATGTCACTGAGGATGAGTTCAGATTTCTAATATATAGCCTTAAAAACGATACAGCACGAAATTACGTCCTTTGCATCACCTCGTTGGAAAAAGTAGGAGCATCACCTGTTTTTGATAGTCAAGGTATTAACCATAAGAAACATTTACTTGTGGAAACGGCGATTAATGCTGCAATGTACTGGCAATTTTTGTAGAACATTTAGTGAAGTTCATAGTTATAGAAAGCACATATATTGTAGTGTGATTTTATTGATATCGATCATATCTTTAAATAAATCTGAGACCAATAGCAAATTAACGGAGGCAATGGCAAGTAAATTCGTTTAGTTGCCAGTATTTAGTTTTTTCAACTCAAATGACGCGACACAATTCTAGTGACCGATATTAGGACGTGATTTAAAAAATGTATTATTGATTGATGAGTTTTTAATAAAAGTTTCATTTTTATTTTGGTATTTTCACTGAAGAAACCTTCTGGAGTTTGGCAAGTAATTGATCAATTATATTTTTATAGGATAGATAGGGAATCGTAAAATTGATACAATTAGATGTACAAATAGATTCTCTCGTGTTAGCGCCATTATTCATTAATTTGATGCAGACTACTCATGTTACTCATTCTAATTCTTTTATAAAATTATTAAAATTCATCAATTTGTATTAATCAAATTATATTAATTCTAGAGTAAAATTAGATCTTACTTTGCAACTTTGGAAAATTTCTTAATGTTGGGTGGACCATTGTCGAAAACTGCTTCTGCTGTTTCTGCAAATCCTAAACTGGGTATTTTCTTCTTAATGCATATTTTTTGGGAAGCTGAAACCTTTAATATCGTTTGAATATTGTATATAATTGATTTGAATACTTCTTGTTGTGAACGTACGAGTAATGATTGAAGATTGAATTATTCTCGTTGAGCTTAAGTCTAAATTACTATAGAAGTATATGAAATAATAATAACATATTTTTTTAATGATGCACCTGCCATTGGCATTGCTATAATCTTGTCGTAATTCAATTGATATAGAAAACAAAAGCTCGTTCTAAGGTATACTACTAATTTTGAGTGGTAAAAAATTTGAATCCAAAATCTAATATTACGGTTTTCTTTTTGTATGATTATTTAATAAACAAAGTGAATAATGGCATTATTCATATGAAACCCTCTATGATATATGTTTCTTTCTGGCCTATGCACTTTTGGAGAAATGTGTTTCAATTTAGAGATTTTCTAGCACTAACTGAACCGTAAATAGATGCACTTTCAAGTCTATCTTCAATATATGACACAAAGTTGTTCGGAATATAACGCCTGCCTATATAGTACAGGGAAATTAGGCGATTTTCAGCTAAAGCCCTAAATTAAATTGAGGGTTTTGATTTTCTAGATTCTGGGAAGTTTGGAATACTGAATAAGTCTAGCAGCTCTTAACAAAATTACGAGAACACGTATCCGAGTATCCGAGGTATTTGTTCCTAGTCTCAAAAGTGCTGGAGCAAAGAATGTACAGCAAAAAATTTTCTACATATTGTCTTGAACTTTTTTTCCTAACGTAAAATCGGTTCGTGTGCTAAAAAACATTTTGAATTGCGGATAATTCGAAAACTATAAGGTTCTCGACACAAACTGCTGGAACAAGAGATGTGGAGAACAACGTCCTATACAAAAAAGGTTTCAATTTTTCCCTAGCCTCAAAATTTCCATTTTAAAACGGGTTTCAATGGTCAAAAATATTTTTAATCGCAAATAACTCGAAAACTACGTAGGATTCAAAAAAGTTCCGGAGCTAAAACTATAGAGTACAAAATGGTTACCCATATTTTTGTGGAAGAGAAACTATTAAGAAGTCTGTGAATATTGACATAATAATCTACCGAGAATGAAAATCGCGTTTTTTAAAAGTTAGTTCATTTGAAAATAGTTTATGTGTGTTAGATACATGAAAATATTGAAAATGACTCCAACGACAAATCTTTCGTTGGATTATCTTATTTATTTGGCGAGTGATGAAATATATCCATTGAAACTTCTAGTGCTTATGTGGCCAATATACCTCTCCATCTGGCAAGATGAAATTGAAAAGTATGCTAGCCTACCCGAGTAAAAAATAGAGATCTTTATCATCATGACGTATTTTGATTTTTTGAAAACTAAGTAGTTTCCAATAGAGCAGTTTCCATGTGCGCCTGGAACGTAAATTGGCTTTCGGCATTGAGGGAGATTTACAAAGAAATAGTGGCTGCAACGAAAAAATTACCACAGACCTTTTTTGTAGAAAATATTGTGCTCTATATTTTTTGTAAAAAAAGTTTCTGTCGAATTTCTTTTAGTTTTCGAGTTATTGGCGTTCTAAAATTTTTTTGAGTTTCAAGGTCTAAAATTTCCCGTGCCCGTAATTTTGTTAAGAGTTGCTAGGCTTATTCAGTAACCCTAAACCTCTGAGAATTCAGTAAATCAGAAGCGTCCAATCTAATTTCGGGTTTAATCCTATTTTACCTGTACTAATACTTATCCTGTTCCGTGGGCGCTGTGTTTGGTTAGGTTAATAGTAGTGCCAGTTGTTATCAAGTCTTGCTTTAATCAAATTTACACTCATTACACTAATTAATGTAGTGTAATTGGCAATAGAGGGCGAGTAATACCGTATGTCATTGTAACTGAAATTGCAAGAAGTGAAGAACCCCGAGGGAATAACCCCAACACTAACGCTACATGGTTCCAACCCTAGAAGGGTTATAAAGTGTTGAAATTTATGTCATACCCCATACAAGATTCCAAAGATAGATTTCATATATTGCTTGTTTTCACGATAGAATTAATGATCCTTATAAAAATACACAAAAAAGCAAAGATATATAAAGATTTTGGTTTTGTAGGTAATCTGATATTTAAACAATTCTTATTAAAGGATTCAAGTAAATAAAATGGACGCGAAGATTGATTTATTTTATTTAAGTACGTACCAAAAGATGAACTGTATATGTACATATGAAACCAATTAACATCGTTCCAATAACACCAACTAGAAGACCTGAATTTAGAAAGGCCCTAGGAACTGCAAGTAGACCACTTCCTAAAGAGCCTTTTAATATATGAATTAATGCGCCTAAAAAACTGAATAAAAGGTTGATTTTTAACAATAATTGTCGGTAATTTTCAAATATTCAATTGTAGAATGCAATTATTATCAAAAGAACAAAGAAATTCCTAGTTGTAAAAATTACCTCCCGTTTCCGTATGAAAAATAAGGTCTAAGTGAATGAAAATTGTATTCATATATCACTAACAATTTAGTCTTATTTGAAATATCATCAAAACTCGATTATTACTGAAATTTTAAAACAATATACAACGATTCAATAATCTGATTAAATTGACATTGTCTAATTTAAATCTTTATTAACATTTACAATTTGAGTACCAAAAATATCACTTTCAATCGTCCACCTACGCATTCAGTTTGTTCCTAGTATTTGATTACATCATTTTAGTTAATATCATGTTGAATCTTACGAATATTTTTCATTAGATTTCATGATATAAATTTTATATTAACACATTGGTTGTTCCTTGTTCAGATTACAATCCTCCTTGAGAGCCTAACCTATTGGATATGCAACCATATGTTATCGTTAAAGTATATAATGCAGTTATTTCATAGAATACCTAGTTATTCCATGAAATAACTAGGTATTCTATAAATTAACTAATGAGAGACAGTTAAAGTGTAAAATAAACAATTTATCTAAAATGAAACAACTAGGTATTCTATAAATAAACTAATAGACAATTAAAATGAAAAAGAAGCAATTTATCCAATTTATGCAGCGTATAAATGGTATTTATGGAAACGTATCATAAAATCATTTGTTACAACCAGGATCACTAAAATAATACTTGAAATTACAAAGAACATTATTTCTAAAACAAAAACATTTTTTGTTGATACACTGGGTTTGATACTAACATTTTTTAAACCAGGGATCCTTCTTCGGCTATTTTTATGAATAGATATAGCATCACCTTTTTCTCTGTCAACTTCAGGCACTGGAATTCGGACGGTAAATCTCAAAGAGGATTCAGAATGAGATTTGTCCGACATTAATTTCATATTTGTCGTTTGAATTTCTAATCATTCCTTAGACTCTTTCTCTTTGAACATAAAGTTTATTAAAATACAATTTGCAGATTTTCTGCTCAACTTCATCTTCTGAAACATAATCTTCCGAACATGATTATGGACAGGCACCATACATCTGAAGCAAACTATATCTTAACTGCATTCTTTTAAACAGACAACACGTACTTTCGTAATGGGATTATTGAATACTGTTTGTTAAACTATTTTTTCATTATCAGGTTGAGAATAAAAATTCAATGCAGTCAAATTTCCAATTGATCTTCGTCGACTAACGAATTAAGTGCTTTCTTTGGAATGGTAGTTGTTGACAGTCCAACCATGTGTGCAACCAAAGATAGCCTCTTAGGGGGACCTTTTAATACCAGAATGGAGCTCTCTTTTCTTTATAAACTAGATAAATTTTAACCCGTTACTCTACGAGTTGTCTTGCATCCAAGTTTTCAACATATTTTTTATATCCCGATTCGCTCTCTCAACACTTCCTTGGCTTTGGCTATGTCTTGGTTTGCCAAGTTCTGGCCAAGGTACTTTCAAATTATCAATAAGTTTTTTACAAAAGTCTCTTCCATTTGCCGACTGCAATATACATGGCGCTCCAAACAACAGGAATATATTAATCAACTGTCCTGCAACTTCTTCCGCTCTTTTTGTTTGAAGAGGTCTCAAAACCACAAATTTTATAAGGTGAATAAATTTATCGTTTCCAGGTTGTGATTGAAAATCTATGAGGTCAACCTGACATATGTGAAACAATTATGGGTTTAATAACAACAACTTTTCTGACCGCTTTCCGTTTTTGTTGACAAAATTTACATTGACGCTCATTATTGTTACTTCTCAGGTACCTAATATTACCTCAAAACTCAAAGAGAACTACATTAAATCTTTGGAAAAAGTACTTAAGTCTTTCCCTCTTCACTCCAAAATAGTCAAAGATTGGCTAGCCTCGCAATATGAATAGCAATAGAATAAGGCTTGAAGGAATAGTGGTTACTCGACAGGTACAGTTTATGTCCAAAAAATGTACCGTAAAAAAATATAGCAATGTTATGCACCATATTTGCCCTGGGACTAAATGATTTTTTCAAGTATCATTTAAAAAACACTTCATCCGGTAACTCGATAGGCCAGGTTTTTTGCAGAAGGCTCTTGGACTAACAGTCTAAATAATATGAAAAATATCTGGCAATAATAAATTCAAGCTGCAAAAGGTTCAATACAAATAATAACAAAAAAAAGAAACTTCTTGAAATGATTTGAAAAACTGATATTTTATCTGTAGAGGTAGGATGATGAATCAGGCGCGGGAGAGTGAGGAAGATAGCATATCACAAAACTGGCCTACCTGAAGTTCTCTCTCAAATACGTAATAGACTAGTAATCTTCATAAAACCTTCATACGTAAGTCAAATGAACAGTGTTGGAAAATAGACACAATTTAAAAATAAAGCAGGCAGCCTAACAAAAATTAGACTTACAAGCTAAATACACGATATAATTTCAAAATCAAAACAACTCTCAAATAATGGCAGCTTCATATTCCCTGTGTAAACCAATTTTTATAGTGAGAAATCACTATAACTAACGAAATGACAATAATGACAAAACAATGAATTAGCTAATAGTGTAAAATTAAATACTTACGAATTTGGATGAGCGAGTATTCTATGTTCATAAGGGCTGTAAATTTTATCTATACTTTCAATACTAATCTGTGTGGATATTTGTTCATTATTCGCTAGTGTTGTTCTAAAAAATAAAAAAATAATATATATATATATATATATATATATATATATATATATATATATATATATATATATATAAATTTCTTCAATTTCTTATTTCTTAGACCTTTTGATATATTAATGCATCTAAATGTTCTTAATTTTAGGTTTCTTCCGTTTTAAAATTAGTTTTTTTTGATTGTTTTTAAAAGACTTTTCTTTAAGTCTTTATCAAAAATATTTTGATAAAGACTAAAGAAAATTCGAAACGTAAAAATTTATCTTTCTTTCAAAAACTATCTCAAAAAAACTAATTTTAAAACATATGTTGTGAGTTGTATCCATTTTTGACATAAATCAAGCCATCTAATGTTCCTCGGAGATCAATAGATTAAGAAAGATTCATAATGATTATGTATGATTTAAAAGTTTTTTGGAACACGAATTTAACTTTTTTGTCTCCAATTTTCCATACCAGAAGTATATTGATTCCAATAATTCATCCCGCCACCATCTTGAATACGCCCAATGCTAGTAATAAATGATGGCTTCAAAAACTACTTACGTGGAGTTGAAGTTATTAGGGGAGTCCAACTCGAATTTTTTTTTCGTCATCGTGATCTGTAACAAAGCATTTCTTCAATAACCATAAAATTGATATGTATATCGTAAGCTACGTGGGCTAGCAAATCATTGCACTTTTTTGTCGTTTAGTAACAAAAAATGTCTAACACACTATCGTGAAAAATAATATATCATTCAATAAGTGGGTAATGAAGGCTATTAGGATGATTTTTGTAATTCATCTAAACTATCTACCACTAACACGAGCAAAAAACAAATGTTTCACTAATTTTTATTAACTATATCAACAATAATCATTGGAAGTTATAGGTTGCACTCCTAATATTATTTATACTTTGCATATTCCTTGTACACCAGTATTTTCACATCTTTTTTTAGCTTGTTATTTGTGATTCATCGATGTAACTTTCGGCAAATGCCTCTGATTTCCACCCCTCTAGATTTTCCACAGCTGTGCTGTACAACCCCGGTTCGCACAAATTTGGTTAGAATACCCGGTGCTTTTTTGAGAGTATATATAAGACTGCCTGCGCCTTCGCCACTTCTATTTCAAATATTTCTTCATCTTCAGTGTACTATTTTCTCTAAGCAGAGGAGAGGAGATGTAAGCGAATCTGCCAGCTACGTTTTTCTTTAATAAATTATTGCAGCTCAATAGTCACTACAATTAAATAGCCATTTCCGTAATAGGCGGACACTATCCAGGAAATTATACAATGCGATCCATATATATGGAATAAATTTAAATTTAAAATGTTGATAAAGTTTCTATCACAAAACTTTACGTTTAAAATGTTCACCATTCATTTCTTGATAATAGCCGAGGCGATTTTGGAATTCTCGTACATTTTGTATGACCTCAGGGTAATTTTATTAATTTCTTCCTTTATCCTCGCTTTTAAATCAACAATATTATCTGATCTATTAAAATATACTTTAGAAATAATCAGGTATTTCAGTATCAGTTTTGCTAAACATCAGGAAAAAATCTTTGAAGATACTAAAGACCTCTTAACGTGATGCAATACAACGTGCAATGCAATGCAAGACGCAATATTTCTTGATCAAAAGCATGCAGAACAGCTGACTTTCGTAAAACTTAGCTTCGTTATTTTCATTGTTAAATTATGTACTAAATATTAGTAAAAATTTGAGGCTAGAAATTTGTTTACTTTTAATGTTTTCTTGTGCAATTTCTTGCACGTTATATTGCATTATGTCAAGCGGCCTTAAAATATTAGTCAAAAAGCCGAATAAACAATTGATATGAATCTATTAGGCTGCTGTCATTTAGGTATTTAAAGTTACTAAAAGAAGTCAGTATAATAATTATGAGCGTATTAAATTTAATAATGGCTTATTTGTCCGAGACTTAAAAAGTAGACATTTTAATTATGATTCGTTATGGTAATAAAAGAAGAATTCAGAAGGAGATTTGTGAAATTTTTAATAATGAATACCGTGGTCAACACGTTTTGCAGTCTACAGTTAGCAAAATTGAAAAAAAGTTTCCTGGAAATGTGAAAAATATTGAAAAACAAGATAGAAATGTTCAATTTACTGATAAAAAAATTTAGATGTACTTCTAGAGATTGAGGAAAATTCCCATAAGACAACTCGAGAACTTGCCGTCGTCAATTATATAAGTAAATCATAGAGTTTTGCAAAATGAAAAATACCATTCTTACAAAGTTCAGTTGGTTCAGGAGTTAAATGAAGATGATCTTGATAGAAGGTAAGACTTCTGTGAATTGATGATGGACAGAATGAACGCAGATTTGCAGTTCATCAACAAAATAGTTTTTTCATTTAAGCGGAACTGTTAACAAACAGAACTGTAGATATTGGAGCAGTGAAATTCTCACTAGATGGAGCACATTTAATGGTGAGGTTTATCTAGAAGTTCTCAATGCCCACATTACAAAGACATTTTTCTCAGGTTAATCATCCAAATGAGATAGATCGATCTATTCACTACCAACTACACGGAGTTCAACCTCATTTGGCACACCTAAACGAGGTTTCTTCAAATAGGTAATTGGAAGACGTGGAACGATCGAATGGCAGACTAAATTCTCCGATTTGACTCCTCTTTATTGCTTCTTATGGGGTTATTCAATATCTTAAGTATATTTCAATAGACCAGACAATATTGTTGATTTAAAAGCTAGGATAAAGGAAGAAATTAACAAAATAACCCCTAAAGTCATACAAAATATTGTACGAGAATTCCAAAATCGCCTCGGTTATTGTCAAGGAATGAATGGTGATCATTTTGAACATTAAATATTATGCGACATTATCTATTAGCTTCATTCTACGTAAAGTATTGTGATATACAATATCAAAATTTTACATCTAAAAAATTAATTTTCTCAGTTATAATTGTGCCAAATGTAACAAAACACTTTATATTGCAAAGGACTAAAATCCCTTTCCAACAAGGTGCAACACCATCCCCTTTCTTAATTTACATTTTCAACGGGTGCTTATAATTTAGAGGGGATGCTGGAGGAGGATAATATTCCCATAATTGTCAATTTAAGAATAAAAATCGACCTGTTTCAGTTTTTTTTCGCATAGTACATATTTACACTAAAATTGAATTTATTCCATACATTGTATATTGACGAATTAAGTTTTAATGTTAACTTAAAAGCAATGGAAATTTTTATCAAAGTTTCAAGGCTTGTGAATACCCTTCATAGCAATGAATGATAAAACTTATTCAAATTGTAATGTAATTATTAAAATTGAATTTACACAAAGCAATGGGCTGATAGTTGTTATCATAATGTTAAAGGTATACGTAGTAAGTATATTTACTGAGCCTTTGTTTAAATATTAATGTAGAGTGATACATTTCAAGTTTATCGTATAACTTTTTAAAATAGTATGTTTCCGAAAATACACATCAGTATTCGTCATGAATTCTGCTTTCAACCCATTAATACGGAAAAAAATCGTAATTTGACTATGAACAAGAAAGTCATCGAGAGTGGTATCAGAAATACTGTATTGTTTTTGTTACTGACACAAAAGTTTTCTGTCGATATTTTTTTAGCATTTGACTTCATAATTCGAAGAAAATCGTTTATCAGATGTTCTTTGATCTTTTGGAAAATGCGGGTACCTGTTGGTGGTTAATTTCTGTCTGTCTAAACTAATTTAATGGTGAAGCTTTTACTGGAGGCAATATCCTGATGCAAAATAACACCGTCGCACAGCTTCCACCAGCGTTTTTATTTGATCATCTCATTTATTTTGGAACTAAAGCTTGGTTTATGCAGCCAAAATCAAAAGTTACCATTAAACTAATAAAATAAATTACTTGTTGAAACACACTGAAATACTGATAGTAGTTCGTGCAGAAAATGAACAGTAAATTTAAATTAAAATTAAACAAGAGTTCGCCAACTTTTAACTTTTTGGTTCAATTCCTTAATTTTGTGATTACGGTTGGTCAGTCTGTATTTGTGGTATTGTTTTGTTTACAATATTCATGTTCTTTGGTTATGGAAATATTATTCGCGTCATTGCATCAATTTCCTCTGTGGTATGGGATTTTTAAAACTGATGTCAAAAAATAGGAAAAGCAATGTCTGAAGTCAGCAATGTCCTGTAGACGATAGATCACTGATAGCTAGAGGAGCTTTTCACATTTGTCTGATAAAAAGGATCCATACAGGTAATTTCTAATTAATTTATAATCATCTTGAGTTTACTGGATAAATAAAAAAATTACCAACAAGAAAGTATGGTTTAATGTTAATTTTAATTTAGTTTTTTCTTGAACCACTACCACTACACTCACAACTACACTGCTTGACGGTCTTCAAAGACTGAGAATGAATCTTTTCGCAGGTATTTTATGAGAATTATGCCTTCAGTAGGTATCCCAAAATATGTAAGCATGATCTTTCCTGCTGGAAGCTGCCTCCTTAATATGATTATTTACATTAAGGCCGCTTGACATGATGCAATCCAACGTGTAATGCAATGCAAGATGCAATATTTCTTCTTCAAAAGCATGCGCAGATAAAGTTCAGCTGATTGTTACATGGAAAATCTCGTACTTGCAACATTATCGGTTTTGTGCTATTTTTATTGCGAAAAAGCTGCAATTCTAGGAAGAAATCTAGTTACTTTTGGTTTAACAGCCACCTAATGTGAGACTTAGATCAGCTGACTTTCGTAAAGCTTTATTATCTTATTTCTTATAGAATTTTAGTAAGTGACAGTAATGATGCAATAGCAAGAGACTTGCATAATGTCAAGCGAGTGCAATATTAATCTATGCAATATTTCGATCTTGCAAGGAATTGCATGCAATTTCTTGCACATGGTACTGCATCATGTCAAGCGTTTGTTTATCCATTGTAAATCTATTGATATTAATACACTTGAGCGTATTGATTTAAAAAAGTACCTTCTAAGTAGGCGAATGAAGCAATAATATTAAAACAGGTTACCTTACAGAAAATTTTATTCCGCTGTTTTTGCTCGCGTTGCAGTTTTGGTTTTATTCCAATTGAATTTGCATGACCTCTCCCTCTATTTAAAACCTTCCTCGCTCGGCGGTCTGGTGAAATTATTGTATACATAGAACAAATGTAATCTTTCGGCTGCTTTGGGACAGAAAAACAAATCCTGCTCTTATATAATCGGTTTTTTAACTATGCTAGTCTATCTTTATCTTTATTATCTACTGTTTCCATTTAAATAAAAATTTTAGAATTTTGTTTGCATAGACATTATTGTGAGCAATTTTTTCATTATAGGTTATTTTTTATGATGACAATAAAGCTCTTCAACGGGTCAGAGGCGGAGTGAAGGTATAACCCTCGTATAATGCAATGATTTATTTTCCATAATACTCTCCATTTGCAAAATCTCATCCCAATACTCTCTGTATTGCTATCCAATTAAAATGATATGGTGCATTTTCTTGACAAATATGTACTTCTTGTTTCGTAAATATAAATCTGCTTTTCATTAATATTCCATTACATTCATATATTTTCTTTTGGTATATTATCATACTTTTCATTAAAATTAATTTCAAAAATGAAAAATACTCAACAATAAGAATATCACGTAATATTCTATATTTAAGGTTTTTGCAATAATAATTTTCACTTAGTAATAAGTAATTAAAAAGTATGTGAATATTTATATCATTTTAAGATATCTTTAAATAAATTTATCACTTAAATTATTTCAGCTGCCGTAAACCAAGCTAATTATATACTTTGCTTTATATATTTACCATAACTTCTGCATTTTTTCTATATACGGAATATATTTAACCCAGATATATATAGAAATTTAAGTTTCAGCTAGAGCTAATATTAATGTTAAAGATGTGTAAATACAATTAAACTGAAACTTTTCAAAAATGTACTAAATTTGTGATCAAACACTCACCTTTGCTTGTCGATATGTTACACAAAAAATAAGAATAACGCGAGGTTGTATTCAACTATTAACATTGTGATTATCCTTGATTTCAATTCTTGTAGTTGAAGTATAGTTATTGACGTGAATTCAATAAATATGTAGATTTTCTACTAGGTAAACCTCAATCAGGTAATCAATCAATTATAAAGAATTATATGTTAGTCCAGTCCATTATTGTATTAAAGAGCGAGGACATTCTTACTGTTTTTTATATGGGTGATTTTTAAGTAGTCTGAAATATGATTTACGGACCAGCGATTTCATTTGTGAGGTGAGAAGAATAAACAAATACAGTTTATTTCAGAATATGCAAATGTAAACAGCCTTTCTATCACAAATCTTTACGTAGAGTCAAAGTTCCTTCTCTAATTATTTTCTTTCCAAAACAAATAAAAATTCGACAATTTGTGATAACATTCATTAATCCTGAAGCAATATTTGTCTTTCTTCATATTCCATGTGGAGTTTCACTTGCTTTCCACTAGACAACAATAGCTAGCTTCTGCCAAACTAGTAGTTGTGAAAAAAGAGTACCCAAATCACAAAAAGATGGTATAAGAATTTCGGTAATACAGGCTATCTTTGGCAAATTATCAAGTCGTGTTCAAAGAAAATAAGCTGTTAGGTAACTTAACATTCCTTCGACATCTATGTGGCGTGTTATGTGCCTTCGTAAGAAAATTATAAACGGTTTGCATGGAGGTAACAAAGAACTATATGTGAGTTTTGTGAGCTTATGCAAGACCAGTTGGTAACTTTGGAATATGGGTGACCAAGCAAAAACATCAAATTTTACAGCAAGATTCTCCAAAAGTTAATGTTTTTGTACAATCTCTCTTTTTTGATGAAACACAGTTCCGGAAGTTATATATCTGATATTTTCGAAAACTACCTCTTTCCACAGTTCGAAACGTTTCATATGACTTCATGTATCAACAGAAATGTGTCCCATTGCACATATACACTGCATCTATATGGAAACATCTTGGATACGTGTAAATGGTATGCAAAAAAACTGTATTAGTTACCATTTAATTTAAAAGTAATCGCATGTCCATATGATCATAAGGTTTGAAAATATAAATCTATAAAATACTCGTTGATTCCTTGTCCTGTATAAGACCTTGGGTAGACTTAAAACTTTTGGAATAGTTATATTAATGATGTACTGGAATGTAGATAGAAACTATTACGTGTTGTCTTCCCGCATTAGATTTTTGGAAAAAAAAACTTATCAACCACATTAAAAACCATAAATAAATGATAATGTGATGATTGTCTTACTTGGAAAAACTGATACTAATTCATAAGGTAGTTAATTGATCAAAGTCCAAAACAAAAACAGGTACAAATATTATATATAACGCACATATGAGAAAAATGATAGTGAGTGAATAGATTGATTACATAATTATCTGCCATTGATATGAAACTTTCAATTGTAATTACAAATGTGTCTTTTTTGCTTCTTAACAGGCTTCAAAGCTACAAAATAAGATTTTATTCAATTATCGATCTTTTGTTAATTACAATCACAACTTCAATCGGATCTTAATCTAGCTATTGCTTCGAAAATTTGGGTGCTTGATACATAAGGAAAAGTTTCGTATTTTGATGTTGTTATTGACGTTATATAGTGTCCTAATTGCATCGTTTACTTCAGTTTTAGTTTGTTTTTTATTTGTGCGGCTATTCTTGTGCTTTTTGCTGTCCCTTTTTTTTCAAATCAAGGGTTTCTCTCCAATTGAGTGTATGCTAGCTTTTCATTATACTATAGGAATACAATTAGTGTTATAGAAAAATAAGGTCTTTCCTCCATATTTTTGTATCAAAATTTACTTTTTGGGCATTTGGGCTACCTATGATATTCATTATGAATGAAGGTTATCAAATGAAAAAAGTTAATTTAGAACAGAAACAACAGCATTTTTTTCACAAAACACTCCTGAAACAACATAAGAAAGTTGTTAAACAATATTAGGGAATGAAATTTGACAGACTATTCTAATACCCGGCATATTCCTTATAGTTTAAATAGTCCGGACAAAAATAAGCTACATAATTTCCCACCAAACTGAAAATCAGTAAAATTGCTTAAATATGATTAAAAATAAAATTTGGAAGTTCCCCATCATTCCCGTACATGAAAAGAAATTGATTCTGGGTCAAAGGTCAGAAAAATGAGTTTTTTGCAATTTTCAGTAAAAAGTTTTATCATAAAAATATCTCAGATAAAAATTGTAGATAACGAAATTATCAACAAAAAACGTGTCAATACTTATTTCTTACGTTTTTTAGATATAATTATTCAAAAATGTGTAAAAGCTGTAATTGTCACAATATGCATGAGAACGCTACGTATATAAATCTCTAGTTGTAATATTTTTCTATCGGTCATTGTAACTTACACTTCTTGTTCTTCTTCTTCTATCTTTTCAATAGGCAATTCTGCCTGTTTCTTTCTTTTGTTGTACTTTTAAGTTATATTATCCTTCCATCTTTTCCGGGGTCGACCGACGCTTCTCCTCCCGGCCGGCGATTTGTCTCTTGCGGTCTTTACTATCATCTGTCATTCTACTTATATGGTTGTTCCATTCTTTTTTTCTATTCAATAACCACTCGTAGTAGTCGCTACTCACTCGATCTCTCAGTGCGTTCCCCGTGATTCTCCTCAGTATTCTTATCTCAGCTGTTTCCAGCATTCTTTGTGCTTTGGACGTGTCCGGTCACGTTTCGGCTGTGTATGTCATTATTGGTCTTATAACAACTTTGTAAATTCTAGTCTAAGTTTCCGTTCTAATATGTTTGTTTCTCCATATTGTATTATTGAGGCGTCCTGCTGCACTATTGGCTTTCTAACTTTCACTTAAAATATAAAATATACATAAGTTGTAACTATAAGAATATCAGGTAAAATGAAACAGTCTCGATGTGCATGTTCAATTGGCTTGTCTTCCTCCTACCTCAGTTGCTGCTCATCAACATTTTTTTCGGGTATAATACCAAGTTCAAGTGTGTCTTGGTTATCAGCTAGATCCTACAGACTGTGTGTGCAAGTTGATCCTGTTCAAACTTTACTGATTGCAAAAAAGTCGGACTGTTTTGTCCTTTGACATATAGACCTTCTCAAGACCGGTCGTGCTCTAGTATTGAATTACCAACAGTGGAGGATCCTTTTGATTCCAACGCGGCGACATGCGATACATCGCTATTGATTTGCATGCACTCAGAATGAAGATGGAGATGAAAAAGAAGAACAAGAAGAAAAATTTAGAAGTTACGTATCGGACCCGTACAATATGCCTACTGGAGGAACCACTTTACAACTTTTACAACTTTTTGAATCATTATACGTTAGAAACAGTGGCCATAGAAAAAAAATATCGATACTTTTTTTGTCGATAATTTTATAGTCTACAATTTTTGTCTGGAATATTTGTATGAAAAAACCGACCGTTTTTGACACTTGACCTTGAATAATTTTTTTTCCATACATAGTAATGATGGGAAATATTAATTATACTATAAACAATTTTACTGATTTTCAGCTTGATGGGAATTTATGTATCTTCGAGTGTTTAAACTGACCGGACTAAAATAAATTAGTATTTTATAAAATTTATTTGATTCTGACACTGTTTCATGACTCGAAATGAACTGAATTGTAAGATTGTAAATTATAATTTATTATTTCAGATCATTGAAAATTTCTAAATGAGTTTGATGTTGGTAAATTTCCTACAATATAAAAGAGCCATAAACGTTATTCGGAACCATCAAAACTCTATGAAGAAATAAAACGTATTTGAAGAACAAAAGCTGAATATTTAAACAAATAGAGAAGGCATATAAAGAACATAACAGTAATATATAACACATGTTAGTATTCGGTAGTACTTACGTTTTTGAATATTTGAATACACACAAATTATTATAACATATATGATCTATTTACTTTTCTTACAAAAATAATTAGGTAACTAATTATCTTTTGTAATTCCTGTTAAAAGCAAATAATACGCGATAAAAGTACGTCAAAGGCGCGTACACGTTTAAATGATAAAACAACGTGTTGACGAGGACATTTATTAAATAACTACGGTTAGAGATTAGAGTGGAAATCAGACAATTAAAAAAATTTCGCTTAATGGAATTTGAATGCAATTATAACGATTTAAGTTAGTATTCAACTTCCTAAGATATTCATTAGAACAGATGTGTCAGCAGACGCTTTGGTTTATCAGAGCGAACAGGAATGTCGTTTAGTAGTTCTATCAAATATGGTTAATCATATAAGTGTAATAAAAATAGTTTCTTGGTCTCCAACTATATTTTCATTAATTTGGTGAAGGAGGTGCTGGATCGCCAATGATCGACAATAGTTACGGCGAAGAGGAAATATACAGTACAAGTTTTTGCAAATTCTCCGTGATTTACCTATAAAAATCTTCAATTTCTTTTGATATAGCAACAAATAATTTCTGCTCCTGATTATTATCAGCGCTATTTTGATTTTAAACAATCAGATCGTTAGTAAACGGATTAAAGGAAGATTTGTGTAAAATGTGACCTGAAAACATCTACAAATTGAACACCAACACACTAAATAATTAGGATAACATGAAAAACAAGAAATTGTTAATAATAATAGTAACTTCATCAGGGTGATAAAATAATTATATATACGAGGTGTGATAAGAAAATGTAGTGAATGAAGTTTTATACCAACAATTCATTACGCTGCGGTGACAAGTTTGAAACCACTTTAAAAGCAGCTTTGAGTCGATTTAAACAATAATAGTCCCAGAGATCGGGTTTTTCGGACAAATATTCCGGCACTTTCGGTCACTTCTGGCGAGACTTTCAGACCCCACGATCCAAGAGTTTTCACTCGTGTACCATATGAGGTTTTCCAGCCCATTTTTTCGCTCGGAAACACCGGCTGGCATTTTCATATCCGACCTGTACAGAGTGTCAGAAATGCCGTTTGGTGATGTACTAATTACGGACCCCCCGTTTCCAAGCTCAAACATCTTATCGATGCTGTTTTATGTAGCCAGCTCCCCGACTATAAGGGATTTTCCCAAAAGTTAGTTTAATGCATACTACACCAAAAAAATTCGCCCAAGTTATTGATTTATTCGAAATAGGATTTGGGCAACGAGCTATTTACTAGACAATTTGGTATGACCCGCGCAGCAGTTCGAAGAGTTTGCCAGCGATATGAGAAGAATGGATCCTTTTATTCGCGAAATGTAACAGACAGAAGGCGATTTACAACCACTCATGACGACCGTTATATTGTGTTAACAAAATTAAGAAATCGTCACCTTAATTGCGTTCAAGTGCAAAGAAGACAGTGGACCGAATGAGGATGACTGCGAAAAAATAACCTGACCCCTGAAACACCTGCGATTGGTCCAAAACTTACTTCATCTCATCGGCAAGCTCGCCTGCGTTCTTCATAGGATCATCTGAATTGGATGTTGGAACAATGAGGATCTGTTCCGTTCTCAAATGAGATCAGACCAAAGTATGCCTCCACCGTAGCGACTGAAGAAGAAAAGTGTACCAAAGATCAAGAGAGTGATTTGCAGAATGATTGATTTGAAGAGTGGAGTGCTTTTGGAGGTGGAAGATCTGGGGTGTAATTTCTATAGGAGCTCGAAACGACGCTGTATTCATTCGTAGGAGTAAGGAATAAGAAGTTTAACAGCTGATTGATATATCGAGGAGATTTTAGTAATTTATGTGGTAACTCACGTCAACTACATTGGAGACGAATTTACCTTTATGGAAGACAATGAAAATAGGCACAGTCCTGATCTAAATCCGATACAACATTTATGGCATGAGCTGAAAAGAAGAACTAGAGCTAGATTTCCTTTCCCCAACTCGATCCCAGAGTTTATTGTTGCGCTAGAATCCCACATGAAACAATAGCAAGTTGATTAGATCTTTGCCTAATCGTATGAGAGATCTTATCAGGGCAAGAGGAGGTCATACCCATTATTAAGAAATTAAGTGTTGATTTATGTTAATAATAAAAAACCTTAATTTGCCTAATGCATTGATTTCATAAATTTATACTCATATTATATATATATATATCATAATATACTCAAACAGCGTATTATTATTCAAAAATATAGTTAAAGTCAAAAGTATACAGTACTATGCACGCAAGTATATTTTCTCTTGATAGAATTCTGAAAAAATAGATTATTGAAGTTTTTTAAAAATTAATTCGAAAATTGAGAAATAAATTATTTTTTTTTTGCTCACAACTGGGGTTTTTCGCCATAAACAACCTTGTTTGCGTGGAAATGTGAAATTTAAATTAATCGCATTTATTCATTAAAAATTCATTATTAGACATTAGACACTTAAAACTACATCTATCCTATTTCGGATGGTCACCAAAAAGTCGTCACAATTGTCACACGAATTTAGGTAATAACAATAAATACACAACACAAACATTTAATACAAAAATTGCAAAGTAAAGTAAGTTCCGAAAAACAAGTTAATATAATTATTATATCTACATCTCGAATCGCTATTTAAACACACTTTAAGAAATAACATGTTGCTTCTGGAGCAAAGAAAATTCGAAACTTTTTAGGGAACGCATTATCCAAAGAAAGTGAACGTCTGGACTGTACTTAGGAATAAGTCTGTTGCGATGTGTATTAAACACTTGATAATGTGGGTAACACAACATTAATTAATTCAAATTAGCACATCCAAATTGGTTGCACATGATAATCATAACTTAATGATGGTATTTGTATGAAACAAAAATATCAAATTGTCATATTTACCTAACCGTAAACCACTGGTCACAACAACGTACTGAACAGAGTAAAACGAGAACAGGTTCTGATTGGCAAGTGAATTTTTTATACAACCAAATTCGCGAGTCAAAATTAACAAACGATTGATAAGTATCTCTAATGCCTGTATCTACCTTTGAACATGAACAGAAAAGACAAATAAATTAGCTTCTAGAATAAAACAAAATATATACGGAGTATCTCTAATAAACGAAACATGTTATTAAAGACAAGTTCAGATTAAGGTTCAGGTTTCTTTTCGTCAGTTTAGTATGTAGAGTATGTAGAGTCATTGCTTATTATAAATGTTATTATGATTTTTTCTGACAATATAACTATTTTTGTAGTGTCTTTATACTAAGTGGAAATCACTTTTGATTATCATAATTCTGAAGTTTTCTCCTCGATTTCTTGTACAAGAAATGAATTATTGATTAGCGTACTCTAGTCTAGTCTCAACTGTTTAAAAAATTTTCAGTATATCGTTTTTGCTCCTACAATCTTTCCCAATTACCTTAAAGTATATTATTTTTTGAGAAATCCAATTCCAATGAAGCAACTAGAATTATGTCTTTTTGATATTAAGTTTATTATCATACAGTCCATTCTCTTTTACATAAGGATGCTTTCTGATTATTTTACTCTATAAACAAAAGAAAATTAGAGTGTTTGCCTAACCATCTTGCAATTTTAACAAACCGATGATTTCTGAAAAACTTCTCACTATTAGGCCGTCATCAAAAATAACCACTGCTGCTTGATGTTTCACCAACTCATGCGGTTGGCATCTTTAGAAGTTACCTGTTGCTTCGACTGATTCCGACTGTCCGATTAATTCCAACATCATTTTCATTTAGTACATTTATACAATAAACGAATTATCTTCGTAACACAAAAGATATGATCTGAAACATTAATTAATTTAAATTAGCACATTCAAATTGCACATGATAATCATAACTTAATAATGGTATTTGTATCGAACAAAAATATCAAATTGACATATTTACCTAACCGTTAACCACTGGTTACACCAGCGAAGTGAACACAGTAAAACGAGAGCAGGCTCTAGCAAATGAATTTTTTATTCAACCAAATTCGCGAGTCAAAATTAACAGGTAACAAACGATTGATAAGTATCTAACGCCTATATCTACCTTTGAACATAAACAAAAAAGACAAATAAATTAGCTTCTAGAATAAAACAAAAGCATGCTTTTCTATTTATTTTATTCTATAAACAAAAGAAAACAAGAGTGTTTGTCTAACCATCTCGCAAATTCAACAAATCGATGATTGCTGGAATGTTTCTCACCATTGGACAAGATGCAATACAACGTGCAATATAATACAAGATACATTATTTCTTAATCAAAAGCATGTGTAGATGAAGTTCAGTTGATTGTTTCAGACAAGATCTTGATATTATCGGTTCTGTACCATTTTTATTCCGTGCAAGTTTTAATTTTAGAAAAAAATAAGTTTATAATCTGCTGATAATACGTTTTCTTTTGCTTAGGAATTTTTTATATGTTTCTTCGTCCATTTCCAACAAAGTTTTCTATGTTTTCTCATCCAATTCTCCAGCTAAACTGTCCATCGGATGTCAGAAATAAAGGTAACTGCAGATATAATTATTGCCAGTGATGCACTGACCATTTTTTTCTTGTTAATTTCACCTAGTTTTGTTAATTTCATTTTCAAACTGCCCATAAAATATTAAATAAAGCTTGAGGTTAGGAAATGCTTTATTTCTACTTATGGAATTTTTATTAGTGGCAACGATGATGCAATAGAAAGCGACATGCAATATTTGTCTATGTAATATTTCGATCTTGCAAGGAATTGCATGCAATATCATGCATGTTTTCTTGCATTATGTCAATCGGCTTTTAGACCGTCATCATAAATAACCACAGCTGCTTGATGTTTCGCCAACTCCTGCGGTTGGCATCTTCAGAAGTTGCCTGTTACTTCGACTGATTCGGACTGTCCGATTAATTCTAAAATGATTTTCATTTAGTACAGTTCTAGGATGAGATGAGGACAAATTGGAATCAACGAATTATCTTCGTAACACAAAAGATTTAATCAGATACCATTGTTCTTTTATAAATGAAAATGTCTTATAGAATAATTATTTGATTGTACAGAATTCTAACACGATTATTTTGATCGGATGTTGAACCTTTAATTATGAATCAGTTACTAACATGTATTTATAGAGGTTGTTCATCCTTTAAATAGTATTAGTTAACCGATTACTAGTAGAACAGAATGTTTTGGTGTGATCGAACTTAGCTATATAATTTATTATACATAACTATGGCTTATGGAGGTTTTATATAATACCTAGAGACATTCATTTGAAAATTATCAAAAGTTATCCGTAAAACTAGTTTATATATTCATAGCTTAGAAAAAAAAGTTTCTTATAATTGCTAGTAGAGATTAAGTGCTGAGTAAGTTCATGAATAATGTAGTTTTCAATTGCACTCTTTTTCAAGGGTTGTCTCGAAAAATTAATAAATATATGACTATCAATTAAGATTATGTATGTTGAAGAGTTTCATATAAATATATAATCCCAATTATACATCCTTGAGTGCTGAAATCCTCTTTTGGTCGTTCAAGAAACTTTTTTGCATATTTTATGCATCTCTAACTTCATCCTTTTGTCACCCTTAGAGGGTGAAATTATAAAAGATGCTGATATTCTAACTCCAAAACGGACCTTGATAAAAACTTCTCTTACACAGTGCGATTATGAATTATCATGTTGTAAAATAACACCTTTTCTAAGTTGGAATTTCTGGAACCGTTATTTATTATTAAGTAATTTTGGATGAACACTTCATTGTAATTTGAAGTAACTAACTAACATAAAGTCTCATTAAGGTAATAGACAATTTCATTAAAATATATAAGGATGTCATTAATTGATACAAATTATTTTTTAAAAGATTTACAAAATTCAGCTTGTCAATAATTTGTTTACGAATAGTTCATAAAAATTCTATATTAACATTTAAAATTTTTTTTCTAACTGATTGATTGTCAATTGAGATTGTTATTCAGGCATCATATACGAGGATGGTTTTTAGGAAGAGCGATTTTTTAACGATCGGATGAAGTACACCGTTTTGAATGTATTTTTGATTTTGGAGTATAATTGTGTACCCAAGCTTCGTCTACTATGTTGTGTCGACGGAAAAATCTACAGATTACGTTTAAAGATATCCAAGCATTCGTTAGAATTTTCAATGCGAGCGAGCCTCCAATATTAAGCAATCATGGCACCCCCTTTCCAGCCTTTTCTCATATAACCTTCCGTGCAAAATAATCTGCATCCGTTCGGTTGAATTTATTTCTTCTCAATATTAACCATCCATTGATAACAGTTTTCTATATATGAGTACTGAAACTAATATATTTGTTAGATTTATGTGAAATAACACAGTAATGATGTCGAACTGCTCTCGTATGCTCTGGAGCTAAATTGGCACATCGGGGTAAACATTAAAATCTTAGTATTTTTGCTAAAAACATTATTAACTTATACAGGTTATTTCTATATTTGACCGAGAACGCTATACCACAGAGAGATCTCAATAAATAATTAATTTTGATATAGGAATACGAACCCTTACGGAGTCTAGTTATTGAGATATAGGGTGATCAAAATTTTGTATCAAAATCAAAATTTTGCCATAAATCAAGAACGCCTTTAAATGTTTTTTTCAATTTTAGTGACCCAGATGCTTCCTAATAAAGTAATATTTTGACGTAAACAAACTTTGGTCAAATTTAACCAGTGGCGCGCTATCAGGGTTAGTTGTCACTATTTTTTACGCCACTGGAGCAAATAGTTTTTTGTATTTTGTTTTAAATTCTTTGAGTATTTTTAGTTAAAAAACTGATAACCTTCTATGGAGCTAAAATGAACTGTGTTGTAGAAATTTGCCTCTAAACATAAGTCTGCAAGCACGTGAGTAATTTACAAATTGATTAATTATTCATTCAATTTCATTATTCATAATCTCAATTTCAAACAAAAGTGTATTACAACAATAACAAAATTGACAGTAGACAGTAGAAGTTACAGTAGTTATTCAAACTGTTGGCCGTTTTGCCGTTGTTATTGAAAAACGTGTCTTTGAGAATAAATTTGGATGCGAATGAATGACTTCTGCCGCAGCTTGAATTCTAGCAATTGGATCTTGTTCATATTCGATGATTTAAATCAGGTGATCATGGAGGCCAAATTGGGTCTACCCCGACCAATCCATTTTTCTTTAGAACGTCTGTTTAAGTAATTTCTTGCCGCTGCAGCAAAATGAACAGATGCCGCATAGTGTTGAAACCAAATGTGTTGTCTAATATATAACGGTACCTTCTCCAACAATTCATCCAACATTTCTTTCAGAAAGCGCATATAAATTGCTCTATTTAATTTATTTGGTAAAATGTGAGGCCCGATTAAGCAATCTCCAACCATACCCACCCACACATTAACCGAATATTTATGCTGACATCCTCTTTCACGAACAAAGTACGGATTTTCATGACACTTGTTCTTTTAAGATTTTTAATACTGTAGAATGGTTCACTCTTAAATCGCGACCTACAGTTCGAGTACTTAAAGATGGCCTTTCAAGAATATTATTTAATATTTCCTCTTCAATGCGATGGGGCATCTGTTTATTTTGCTGCAGCGGCATGAAATTATTTAAACAGACGTTTTAAAGAAAAATGGATTGGTTGGAGTGGACCAAGTTGTTGGCCTCCAAGATCACCTGACTTAAATCCTATCGATAATTTTATATGGGGCTGTATGATGTCCTTAGTGTACGAGCTAGAATTCAAGCTGCGGCAGAAATCATTCAATTCCCTCCAGATTCATTCTCAAAGACACGTTTTTCAATGTCAAAACGGTATAATAAGTGTATTGAAGTAAGCGGCCAACAGTTTGAACAACTACTGTAATTAACACAGACAATTAAAAATTAAGAGATACGCGCAGATTCGTTGTCAACACCACCTAAACCATTGCACGGCTTACCTATCGATTAATTCCTATTTCAATTATAATATATCCCCACATGCTTATAGTGTTAGTTATTTTTGAAAATATTTCCCACATATTTCTCAAAAAATATTTCCTAGAAATAATGTATATGGCAAAACAACGTTTGCCAGGTCATAATATTGAAATTGATGATATCTATTTTATCACTCCTCTCTTTAACCTACCCCTACTAGTATTCTTTCCTCATAAAAAATTAGTTATTTGTAACAGCTAAAATTGAATCATAATAAAAAAATTTGATGATTGATTTTTGACAAAGGCAAACATGAAGGTAACAAAAAAACAAAAGCCACTCATTTATTATTTATATATTATATATTATAATATAAAATATTAGTTGTTTACATTTTTTTAAAACATTTAACATAACTTTATACGAATGTCATTTAACAATTACGATTGTCGACAACTATTGAGGAGTGTTGGCGTTCGCACGAATTTTCAGCTACTGATATTTTGTGCCTATATTTAGATTCTTTATGACAAAAAACTCCGCAAATTCCTTCATCCAGCACCGTCATATTCTTTCTATGCTTTTTGCAATAACTTCCTTTAGGTAAAAATCCTATTTTCTTACACCAAAGTAGAGTACTTTCACGAGTACTTTGTGTCATAAAAAATTTAAATACAGATACAAAATATCAGTAGCTGAAAATACGTGGTTAGGCTAGGATAGGAATTTTTTTTCATCCCCTTTCCTTGCGAGTGGCCAAAAATCATTTTAGGTACAATCATTTAGTGTGAAGTTAATCGGTGGGCTCCCGTTGATTCAAATAGAATGAAAAAGTTTATTTCCAAACAACGGTATATTAAAACAAAAAGTGAAATCATACTTTGTCTAGTGCAGTAGCAACAATATCTATAGTCAACAATTGAATAACGGCAAGCTGTTAACTGGCCCGAAACAAATAAATCAACCTCTTATGTAACTACAAAATAATAAGATTGAAAAATGTATTCCAATCAATTTGATTGAGATTTTTTTTCATGTATTGTTTGAATGAATAAGTCGAATTGTACAATACAATTTCAATAACAAACAAAACGTGACTCAAATATCTTTTTGAAATAATCGTTACCGCATGTCGTGAAAATAACATTATTTGGAACAATATTGTTACTTGGTAGTTTTTTACTATACATTGAATTATCAATCAATTTTGTTACTAATAGAGATATCAAAAATGTTTCAAACGAAAGCTGTACAAAACATAATCTGTATCTAATTGTCAATCAAGTAGCTGGAGAAACTTTAGTACACCAATCCACCACCACTATTCTGCCTCAACGGTAGAGAGAGTGTTTTTTTCCACAATTATTTTAGCCCATTTTTCTAACAACTAATATTTTTTTCTACAACTGCTATGAATAGTGACGTATTTCACATAGCTAACTTAATTTCAAAACCACATATTGCTCACATTGTGAGAAATATTATTTATATGTATATAAGTTTTTTTAAATTCTTTCATAGGTAGTTTTCATACGTGGTTTGATAATAATAATTATACAAATTTATAACAAATAATATGGATACTGACAATAGTTACGATTCTAATAAGCAAAGTAATTTTAGATTGGTTGTCGGAAACTTCAAGAAAAAAATATAAATTAGCATACGAGAAATTTATGGAATGCAGAAATAAATACAAAAATGAAATCTTTTTCGGAAACTGTACTTTTGGTACACTTTGAAGAGTTGTCGAAAACTTCAAAGGCGTCTACACTTTGGTTACAATATTCAATGTTGCGAAGTACTATCAGTATAAAAAATAACATTGATATATCCACGTATCAGAAATTACGTTCATTTTTGAAAAGAAAGTCCGACAATTAAGTCCCCAAAAAATCAAACATTTGACAACAGACCATTTGCAGAGATTTTTAAACGAATAAATGTAAATTTATTTAGAAGGAACTATTTTTAGAATGTAATTTTATTTTTCCTTGAATTCACATAGATTTTTCAAATTAGTGAGTGTTTCAGTAGATAAAAAGAATTAAATAATCATTAAACATTCTATTTCAAATTAGGGTAGATAGATATTTGTACTTTTAACCAAAACATTTAGACCAATGGTCAATGGTGCAGTGGATAGTGTGTCCGCATGGAACCGAGTTTATTCTGAGTTTTTTTTTATTTGCAGACAGCAGTAGCTATAGGCGTTTGCAGGGGCATGTCGTAGAGAGGAGTTATAGAAGTTAAGAATCAATAATTAGAATCAATAAAAGAAACAAATAAGAAATGACTAAACAAAATTGTAAAAATTTCACAATCAACTACAATTTTAAATAATATTATTCAACAGTTAAGAGGATACTTTAGTATTATTTTGGTTTTACTAATAAAAATAAACATTAAGTTCCATTACTTTTATTCTTTCAATTTGTACAGTTGTAGAAAAAGTATAATGTGCGACATGAGGGAGAAGTATTTTTCCCACTCGTGTGTTTGCACAAATTTGTACACTCGCGAAAAAAGTTGAACTTTTCCCACTTGTTGGAAAATATACTATTTATTATAACTTAGCAAGTAGGATACTTGCTCTGAGTAGTTGGAGAACTAAAAATTTAGATAGAGGATAAACGCCAACAAGACGACGCATATTATATGCTGAGAAAATTGTACGACGAATATGCAAAATGGGGTTTGAATATGAATATATCTGCCTGTATGGAACACACATGGTGACCCCGAACTGCAAATAAAAAGGATAAGACGATGAAGACAATTCAAATACGTAGGAAGCATAATTTCGGAAGATGGAATAATGAAAATAAGATATAAGAAATACAGTGCAACAAGGATAAAAACTACACAAATTCTGAATGCATTGCTTTGGTCAGAAAAATACTATCCTTACTCAAAAATGACAAAAGGAAAAGTCATAGTGTATCCCATTTTAATCAAGATATACGACAAAGAATAAGTTGAGTACACGACTTCAGAGTGAATACAGACTAAAAAAACTACTCTGATACGAGGATGTGATGATGGAGGAGTACAACAGGTGGCCGAGACAAGCATTGATGTATAAACCACAGAATGGAAGAAGGCGAGGAAGACACTCAAGTACCTGGCAGCAAGGAATCCAGAGATATCCAGAAAAACGATTGGACAGATAAAAAAATGTGGCGTACGAAATGCAGGATGTGATTAAGGAAGCTTTAGGACCCCCGTTATATATACTTAGATAAGTTTCCCTCCCCCACTAACGATCTACACTACTGTTGTAATAATTGCCGATAAATAACTGGATAAATAAAAAACCAAGTACAAGAAGTATTTAAGGATTGATACTTGAACCAGAAGGGCGAAAAATGGAGCTAGCATATGTAAATATTAATGAAAATTATTTGAAATTGGATCTTTAACCCCATGAAACCTCCGGCTCGAATTTATACCGCCGTTGGAGCGAGAGACATAAATTAATCAAATGAATATAATGGATAGATTTTAAAAAAGAACAATAGAGATCGTACTCAATATTTTTAGCGAAACTCTGTATCGAAACAATGTGATGTACTAACATCTTGTATGAAAAAATGTCTTGGATTGAAAAACCACAAAAAATGTAGGAAAATCAATTAATATAAATATCAAAAACGGCGTATCCATATATGATTTTCAATATTTACATAGAATGTAATTGAATACGAATTAAAATGATTTGGGAATGACTGATAAAACGGATGATGATAATATATTGAGCGAATAAATTCATTGCAATACTTTTGAGTAATAAATGAAACTGAAATACGATTTAAAGAAATTGGAAAACGAATTGATAAGTTTTTCAACACATATAATATCATTGAAATAAATCTATAAATAAAGAGACAATTTTAGACAAAGTAAACGGAAACAATTTTATAGGTATTTACCGGGGATTGCGAGGGACTCGGAGATCTCATAAATCAAAATATTGATATAAACAAATACAGACGACTTATACAGAAAAATATATAAAATGGTTTAAGACCAGACCAGAAAATTTGGAGGCTCTTATATACAAATATTACAAGATTTTCCTAATTTCTGTTTTTTCTATAAATTTAATTTCAACTTTTACTTCGTAGTAGAAAAATGTAAAAATAAAATATTTATCTCTCTTGTATTTAAATCACTTTGATCTCAGAACTGTGGGAATATGCATAATTTCTCGTACAGTATACAATGCGTAAGTTAGAGATCCTTTAGCGCTTTATAAAAAAATTCTTTACACAGAAAGTTTCTTTGAAATATGTGAGCTACCAAATTGTTGGACACTTTTATTGCTCAAAGAACAAAAAGTGTATTTCGCCTTTAATCTGCATCACGTGAATATTAACAATAAGTATGGTACTGGTATTACTGTCCAATGATCCCCACAAATATTTTATAAAACTGCTCCGTCATTCAGATTTCATTAAAAAAATCCCCATTGTAAAACTATAGGGCACATGAAATAATTATTTATGTAACAAGTGTGTAAAGCCTTTTTTCGACGAATGAGGCATTCACATGACTCAAAAAAGGCCTTTAGTAACGAAAATGTATCAAACAAAGTTTAATGGTAATTTGAACATTTTAAAATTGGAAGAAATTAACAAAACAACAGACGAATTTGTGTTATTAAATTTTTCAATTCTTCTCTTTGGCATGTATAAATGCCACCTGAAAACGATTATTACTACATAAGTATAAAAATAAAATATGGCATCTGCGCAACTTGAACCTGGTACCTCCCGCATGTAAGTCTCGTACCTAGCCCCTACACTACAGAGAACTTAATAATACTTTTTTCGCACTTCTGCTTAAGCTATGTTTCTTTACGCATGAGTGCGTAAAGTAAATTTTTACGCACTGTGTCTAAAGTACGTACTTTAGGAACTAGAAAAATAAATATATATATATATTGATCAACACGAAAATTGAAAATATTAGTAATTAACTACATACAAAAGACGATGAACTTTCAAGTATATAGTTCCGTTTCTAAAATATTATTGAGAAATATCGGACATAAGTCAGGCTCAGAAATATAATAAGGAAAAAGAGAGTAACTTGACTGGATCATAAAGATTTCGAGCAAATATAAATATATTTTCTAAATATAAGTGAAATCTATTTATCATGAGTCAGTTTATACCATGGGATTGGTATTATAAATATTTCATGGAACCTGGTAATATCACATCTTAAAGGTTTTTCATCTTATTCTCTTCATGGTCCTCTTCTCATTTTCCATTAGTACCCTCGGATATTGTCGCGTATTTTATTGAGAAAAAATAACTTTCAATGAAACCCAATTACACACTGCAAATACAAAAAGTAATTTCAATGTTCACTTACCTGGTATATTTTTCAATCCGTTCACAACAGCACTGAACCGTTACGTTTAACTGAACATACATATTTTCAGTGTTGCTGATATAAACCGACATTTTACTTTCAATGATCTTGACCCGAAAACTTCTAACAAGAGAAAACATATCTACACTGACAGATATAGAGATATTTGATCCTTCCAAATGCCATTATTACAACCTACCTGTTGAAAGGTCGTCAACTAAAACACAAAATGCGGTTATTTAGCAATACAAGTTGAAGGTATATTATATCTGATAATATAATGTAAATTGCAAATTCATTGTAATGTTTTTGTTCTAGTCATATAATTACTTGGTATCCGATACAAACAAGATATTATAAATTTTCATTCTTAGTTTCATAAGGAAATCTACCTGGTAAGCTTGATCTTCGAGCAAATTAGCTATGAATATCAATAGAAATAGAAAAGGTGGGATCAAATAATTTTTATCGTAATTAGCTTATATCACAAACAATTTTTTTACATTATAATTTCTCACTTCAGGTGATTTTTACAAATATGTATCGTCATTTAGAAGCTACTACAAAATCAAAGTTAACTAGAAAGAAATAACAAGTTGTGGATATCATGGCACACTGGAGATAACTGATAAGTTTAAAAATAAGAATTTATTTTGTAGAATCAGCTTCGATAGAATATTAAAACCCAGATCGGTCATTGTTGCCTCAATGTGGAGCAAAGAATTAAAGCTTGCGAAGAGACGACTGCAAATTGTGTGAGTTATTTTATTTCTACATACTTGCTGAATACAATACACCGAAGAATTTCAGAACTCGACACGTGGGAATATACAGAGTAGAAGACTTATCCAAAGTTAAGATAGGGGATATCCTATAATTTATTGAAGGAATCGGGAATGAAAACGCTAGTACTAGCTCCAAAGACAGACCTGGAGAACTTAGTTAAGGAGGGGATATTTACAGATCTCTGAGCTCTCAGTGAATCGCATACATATGCGAGGAACAATCAATATTTCATATATACGCACGGCACACATACCAAATTAAGAAATGCAGAATAATGTTTACGCCCCGTATAAAATTCGGCAAACATCTAACAAACCGTCAGTCCACGTAGACTCATCACCAATGAATCGTGAACATAAATGCATTTCTATTGGTCGAAGCTATCGGAAGGCGTATATACACAATTTTTTGAAATATTAGTGCTAGATATTCTGCGATAAGCTGTGGCATGGCTTGGTGAGATTTATTTAATTCAAAAATTTTTTCAAATAAATAGAATTATGGCGTTCTTTAGACCATGGACGAATGAAGACAATGAAATTGTACAGTTTAGTAAGAATAAAGACAGGTATAAATTTAATAATAAAGATTTAGATATACAAACACACTAAGTTATTTTAAATATACTCAAATGTTTAGGAAAGGAAAATATTCAGCAATCTGATAATGCAATTCTAATAAGAATTGCTGAATTAGGTAGAGTAAACAAATTTTCCATTTATCGAGTAGTCAAGAGGTTGCTGGATCATTTACAGCACCGAAAAACGTGTGAAGAAAAACTGGAATTCAGTTGACAAATGTACTCAAGATTTTATACGTAGGACAATTTATAGTTTACATAAGGAAAACAAGGTTGTGAAATTAGAAGTAATACAGCAAAAAGTAGCAGATTATCCAGAATAAAATGATACCAGTTTAGAAACATTGCGTCAAGTTTTGTCAGCATATGGTTTTGAGCCCAAAAAAACTGAATAGACGAATTGCAGTAACCAAATTGTCAAAAATAGTTCGATGGCGACAGATAAAAGTTGTAATAGACACATAATTTATCTAGATGAAACATGCTTTGACAGTCACGATATAGTAAATTTCGGTTGAGTTGACAATAGTAAAAATTGTTGTTTGAATGAGCCATGTTCTAAAGGCAAACGCATTATAATAGTACATGCTGAAAGCGAAGACGGTTTCGTGCCTAATGCTTTATTAATATCTGCTAAACAAATCTGTACAGCTGATTTCATGAAGATATGACAACAGAATTATTTGAAAAGTGGTTTAATGAACAGCTTCTACCTAACATCCTACCACTGGCAGCAACTTCTTAAGATATCAAATAGTAGTAGTAACAAAGTTCATATTTTAGCATTTATGTCTACAAAAAATATTCCTATTCCTGTCAGCGATCGTAAAAAAAGCAGAAAAAAAAGAATTGCTTACTGTTATTAAAGGTCTAAAGTTAGAGAAAATTTATTCTATTCTGGTCTGGTATCCTGTTTAAACCAAACACCTTTACAGGCAGGCACACTTTACTCGTCTATATACGTTTTATAATGTAATATCCAGTTGTAACAAGTTAACGAGATATAATAATGATTTTTTTCTATTTCTTCCGTAGTTAATTTACGAAAACTGTCTGTTATTGAAATATTGTGTAAGAATCAAGAATAAAATAAAAATTAAACTATAAAACAAACGTGATCCAAATGATGACAGATTCAGAAATAATTTGCATTTTCAATTACAGATTTCTTGAGGAATCCTCTAAAATGTTTATAAATGGAAAGGTATCATTTTCATATAATTTTTTTTCCTGTATGTATATAATTATTATTCAATACGATGAAATTATTTGCACGCCTTAAAGTGGAATTTTCCAGCGTAACTAATCATAGTTATCTCTTGGATTATGAGCGATCATCTAAAACGAATATAAATTTAGATGCAATACTATAAAAATAGTGCTGACGTGTATATAATGTTCAATAAAGTCCAGTAAGTACCTTTTTAAATGCTCAAAAATATAATTACATGATTTTTGTAAATAAAATAGCAATAAAAAAATTATTTAAAAGCTGAACGTCTAGTGTTCCAATTAAGTGAACATGGAAATTATATTTTCATTATTTTTTGACTTTTAACTAAGTGCAATTTGATCGACGCCAGTGCCAGTGGCGCGCGGTACTTTATTTCACTCTCATGTTTTACGCCAAATTGCTCTCATTACCTGTTACTAGATCGTAAAATCCTATCTATACAAGGGTTGCGTTTGAATTTTCACAATCGAACAATAGGTGGCGTTAATTAGTTGAGGTTACACTGTATTTGTGAACACTGATGTTTGTTTAGTGAAGCCAGTGGCAATTTGAAAATTGATTGAGTGAGTTCTTGATTTGTGAACGTTTAAGAGAAGCAAGTTGAAAGCCTTACGATGGATTATTTTTCATGAATTAAAAAAGGCCTTAATCAATAACAATGTATAGAATTGCTTCCTTCAACTTTTGGTAATAACCATCGTTTACTATTAGTTTGCAGTATTTCGTCAAGGTCGTGCATCTGTCGGTGATGTTGAGAAGGTTGGCCAAAACCGATTGTTCATTCGATGCTGTGCGCAACATGATTAAAAAAGATTGACATGTGACTTACAGACAGATAGCGGCGTCTCTTAGGATATCTCAGACTAAAATACCATCGATTTTGCATGAACATTATTGTGAAGAAGAAAAATACGGGATAATGTCTCGTTGTTCGTATTTGCCCTATTTATCTCCTAATGACTTTTTTTTGTTTACCTCTGGCTGCAAAGAAAAGATGCTCAGGCAGCTATTTCATCACCTTAAGAAGAAGAAGAAGAATATTTCGAAAAGCAATAAAACACTATTTGTAAAAACTTAAAAATCAATCCTTGTAATAATTCATTACATAAAATAATTGTATACAATTATACTCCTCAGCAAAATAGATGATGAAGAAAGAGCTTATGTAAATTGTTAGAAATATGTGCTAAAATTGATAAACGATTACCAATTACACCTCAAAAATGCTTTAATGATTTAGTTTCGGGTTATTAGGGTATTAATTTCGGAATAATTTTGGCTGGATCTTGTGCGTTAACCAAAATTGAGCACCATGCCCGTTTGAGCTATTATAAAGTTATAAACTGCTCTTCATAGGATTAGTGCACACTATTTTCAATGATTTTATCACACCATTCATCGTCATCTTACAATTCTGTTGTATTCCACCAACTTTTCATATTACGGACAGAATCAAAAGTATTCAAAAGTTCACATCAAAAAACTTTTATATAGAAATATTCAACACTAACAAAATTAGGTTAGCAAAAAAAGTCATCAATAGTATTCTTTTCGCTACAATCAATCGCACCTCCAATAATTCTTCACATCAAAATGAGTTTATAAAACTTTAAAAACTATAAAACTATAAAACTATAAAAAAAATTATTTGAAGGACTGTTTGTCTTGTTGAGAATCAAATGAGTTGAGAAACGAGTATATTAATTTATTTACGGTAAGTAACTTACCCAAATTTACAAGAAGTCTAAATAAGATTGAAATTGTGGTCGTCCTTTATTCAAATATCAAATTGCGATATTTAATATTCTTATATTGTAGCGATATGATAATAATGAACTTAAAAAATTGTTTAGGAATACACTTTCGAAACAAATCAATGAATATCCGTGGTCATATAAAATGTAACCGTATCAACTTGTACCTGTACGCTCGTGTTAAACAAGGATGTACAATTATTATTTTTTATCTCTGTATAAGTATTAATTAACTTAGTAACTCAAATTGATCAATTAAAACATCTCTTTATTGAAAACGCTCTTCAAATTAACATTCTATCATAAATTATATTGAAAATGTGCTATAACTTAAGTGATTTATTCATACCTATACCTAGATAATTGCTTGTGACTTGATTTTTAATATCTCTGTAGAGAAAATATCGACATAATTTTTTACCAGCGAAGGTATAAATTACGTTTACTTCCGCAGTTCACTTGAGAAGAAATATGAGGAATTACATTAATAATTTCAAGGGCGTTCGCAGATCATTACTCAAGAGAAAACAAAATCACTGTCATGTGTTCTCATATTCTTTATAATAAATAAATGATGATTAGTTTTGGGTGGATTTATAAATTTATTTCCGAACAAGATCACTGCTGATTAGTTAATTTTCAAATTTCTCTGTTATCTCTAGAATAATATAAGTGGAGGTATATGCGGTAACACTTAATCAGTTATTAACTACAAAAATTAGAAACTAAGACCAAATTTGATATCCTACTACAGAAATTACGAAACAACACATACAAGAACTGACGTCAGAAACATAAAATGTCTAAAATCTTTCTGGCAATGTTTTTCCGAACATTCTTGTAAAGCTGATGTAATTGTCATCTATGCTATGGAAATTAAAAAAGTCTTTTTAAGAGAATTATTTTATTTATATTTAAATTAATCACCACCTTAAGCAATGCTCTTGTAACAGAAGAATTCACAACTTAAAAGCTTCAAAGCAGTAATCTTTTGGAATAGTCTGAAAAAATTGATGATTTGCTTCATCTATCTTATCCTCAATCATGAAATATCGAGTCCTAAAATGTGTGTAATGTTGAATGATAAACAATGTCTGTCAAATTATTTCAACGTAAAAATTCAAGTTTATGCTGTACTGTGTGTTAAGATGATGCAATGTTGGAGCTGTACGTAAACTTTGTAAGTTGTATCAATTTGTTGTAATTATAAGTTGATCTTAAAGCTTGTTTGCTTTCACTGATCCCCTACTACAAGGAAAAACTTCGTAATTTTTGTGTTGGGAAATCTTCGTGAGTCAACACACAACTTTCCCGAAAGGTAAAAATTTCATAAAATGGTCACCTGTTTTAGAAAGAATACAATGTCCTTAGTTATATAAAATTACTAAAGTTTGGCATCCAACACCAAAAGTTGCGTCAAACACTTGATAAATACATCTTGGATCTTCTTCAATCAATTTTCTCAATTTTTCAAATAAATGAGCTAAGTCCGTTTTCTTCTAAAATTCCTATTCCAGCGAAACCCAATTGCTCTCGAAAGACCTTCATCACCAGATGTGTATTGCAACCGTTCAAGACTGTCATCTTGAACAAATCTTGAAATCATAGTATATCATAGCACATATTGGTCAATTCATATTTCGTATATGCCACCACTTACTCACCTTAGTAATCAAGAATGGTGATATTCAATAATCAGTATTTCCAGCTGTAACTCCTTTAGTTTCGGGACATCTCACAATATACAGAGTCCCCTATTACTTCAGTCCTATAAACACTTACAACTTTCATCCTTTCGAGAATATACACGTTATTTTATAAATTTTATAAAATCGGAATTTGCGCAGTAAATGAGTGATTAAATTGATAGTCCGTGATGAGTTAATTAACTTATCCCCATTTGAAACTCTCAATATACAACTCAAAGTTTGGATGAAAGGCGATTTTTCACGGTTACAAACAAATGTTAAAATATTTCATCAATACACTAATCTAATATTACACCGTTTCAATCATAATGGGAATAAATTTTTATAATTTAGGAAAGCAAACAAAGCAAAAGGTAGAATACATCAGGCATTGTTATCAACTTCCATCAGCACACTTTTGGTCAATTCTGGAGTAAATATTCTGTCATGAAAACAGCAGGGGGAGGAGATAAGAAATACAACAGTTGTCAAGGTGTATATTGAAGATGTCATTTTCAATATAATTAACGTCGCAAAAAGCATTTTAACACCTGTATTAACAAATATCCAACACTATAAAATCAATAATGATTAACTAATAAATAATATTATTAATAAAGAGTATGAGTATAATATAATCAGAATATATTTTGTTTGAATTTATTCAAATTAAGATCGAGGTCGAAGCTTTGAAGAGTGAGAAGTAACCGATACTAGCATAACAGGTGAGTACTTACTTTCATAAAGGTATGTAGTGTGATTATCTCACCTGTTTGCTTGACTCGGCCACGACTCGTCTATAATAGACAATTTTTTGTCCTTGTGTAAATATCTATTATATTTTAGTCCAATATATCATTATCCTTGTGATAATTGGGGCCATTACCTATTACCTTAACTCTTTCACTATTTGTATTAGAAATGGCCATAATTTTTTTCTTATTATATAGAGTTTATAACATGAATTATTTATACGAAGTATTACCCTGTAACTGTAATTGGTTTGGGCCAAGTCTGTTAAGTGTGAAAAAATTTTTTTCGGCAATCCTGTAATTCATAAAATTATTAATTGAAGATAATGACCTGTATTTGTAAATACTGCACTAATCGAAAGAAAATAATCAACAAACATTATGTAATTGGGACGTTTAATCATTAATTTGCAATTACTTAACGTCCGCCAACTTTCACTAAGATCCCATTTGTGATGAACGGAATAATCTGTTTCTAAAGTTCAAAGTAGGTAAAGGTATTCAAGTTGAAGACTGTCATTAAATAAATAATAGTCAGCGCTTAAAAAAATACGTTTATGCACAGTGCAGTGCATAAACGTATAATAAGGACTCGTTTGGAGATCAATAATATATTTTTTCTACGTCCGTTATAATATTCACGTGTTTTCTCATTCATTTGCATTTATGAAGAATATAATTTCTGAATCGGTCAAAAAGCGTGTGAAAAAGTACCATAGTGGTTCATTTTTTCACGCTTTTGAGTTAAAAAAATGCCGTAATCCAATAAGTACTGATACAACTGTAGACGATGTTATTTTTTTGAACTCATGTTGACAAATCAAGTACCAATAGTAATATAACTTCTTCTTCACTATAAATTAATAATGCTCACAGTTGTACTTTTAGTATTCCTATTACAAAACAAAAATTGATAAAAGCTTTGTAGATTTTTTTAAGTCTACGGACGTAGAAAAATTTTTGTATAAAACTTGTGAGTAAAATAACTTTTTTTTCATAGGTAGGAATTGCCGGCTCGTGCGGTCAAACCGTCTTACTTGTGAAAAAAGTGTTACTTTACTCACTTGTTGCATAAATAAATATTTTTTTTATTTTTTGTCAAAATTTTTTAGGCGATTCCAATGCCAGTCACCCCACGTCAATGAATATTGACCACAGTTCCTTTTGTTAATGATGTATTGCGCCAATTTACTACCTCTAAATATTGTCAGTCTTCCTTACATACCTCTGCCCTCTTCTTTATTTTACGCCTTTTCTTGTTAAGTCTCCTTCCACCCACCCATTTTCTTCTAATCTGGCTATGCCCCAACCAATGCAGTCTTTTTGCTCTTACTATATAGTCCATGTGTCTGATCATATAACGTTTCAACATATGCATTAGTTCTTCCTCTCAATTCCATTTGCTCCATTCGTATGCCTCCATATATTTTTCTAAACGCTTCTCTTCTATGCATTTGGCCTTCTTCTTAATCGTGACTCAGTATTCACTACAACATAACACTCTAGTTTGTATAACTGTCCTATAAATTCTTAACTTTGCTGGCCTGTAGATGTCTTTGGAGCCAAATAGGTTCCCTAGAGCTTCAACTGTTTTTTGCCACTGGTCGTGGAATTCTTCAATTTCGTCACCTTCACTTGTTACTGTCACTCCCAGGTATTCAAACTCTTTACTTTGTTGTGATGGGATTTTTAACTGGTTGTTACCTAAAAAGTCATTACGCATTTCCATGTACTTGGTCTTTTGGTCGTTGACACGTAAGCCATATCCTTTTGCTGACTTTTCAAACAATAAAAATATTTTTTCTAGTTCCTGTTGTGTTCTGGTTATTAGCACTACATCATCTGCATATGCCAGGACTTGTCTTTCGCTTTCGAGAATCACTTCTAGAAGGAAACAGTTATTCCGAAATTTTCGGATAAGCTTCCTTCAATAGCCTTTTGATTAACTTAATTTGGCCATATTGCGGAATACACACCTTCATTGAATACGCAGTTGCTGATCGAATTGTAAATAAGCAACCTAACCTCAAATTAGTGCTAATGTGTAGATGTTTGTTAGTGGTTTTTGTATTTTTCATACAAAATTCATAAGTAATTCAGCATCGCTCTGAAAGTGCTTAAAAAAGCAGGCAGCGAAAATGTTACAACAAAGTTGCTTCAAATTTCCTAAAATTGAAGCTGGACAGAACGTCTTGGTAAAGATTCCTGATGTCTGTAGAGGACGTTTGGCTCCTTGTAATGTTTTGGCTGTTATATTATCGGAGAAAGAGGGTTTGAACCTACTTCATACATCAATTGTTGTTTTAGAAAAACTATATGCAAGAAATGAAAGATTGTTAATTAAATGGATTTAAAAATGGTTTTAATATCATTTTTCTTTTACAACCTTCCTAAATAAATACATTGAAATAATTTGATGTACCTCTTGAATAAAAAGAATCTATTTCTTCGCAGGGATTTGTACGGTGCAACTGTGGAGACAAGAAATGCAAATGTGTAATGAATAAAATAAAAGGTAATAGTAAATGTTTTTTAAGTACTTTTTGTCGTAATAAGTAACAAAATAAATGTTACGTTATAACTATCTATGTAATACATTATTTGTTCAATCTAAAATAAATACTTCGTTCCGTGGTGGCAATCTTGAATCCAATATCTATTGAATTAGGAAAATAACAAAAATTAGTATGGTAAAAACAAAATTATTTATACTTCTTATGCTTGTATAGTCAAGTATACGGATTTGAAATAGCTGAATACATCTTAATCAACAATTCTATTGACACTCTTTTTGATTTTTCAATTAGCAACAATTTCATAATTACGAGAATAAACATAAATTCGAACTATTGAATCTAAATAGCATTATGATATATCTTACTAAACAAAATATTATGTACCGTCAATCGGGGCGACTTTGCCCATTTTAAAGTTTACAATCAAAATTCAGATATTTGCAGATGGATTTTCCACAAAAAAAATCACCCCATTTGTGCGACTATGATCTAGAACTACTGAATTAATATTTTTTCTATTACATCATTATAGCTTGTCACCAAAAATTTAAAAGTGGGTGGGCAAAGTCATCGCCATGATAGAGGTAACTTTGCCCCCCACTATTTTCCTATGTTTATAGGTTCATATTCGCCGTGTAGGCAATTTTGCACTCTGGCATGCTGAAAGGATCAGAATTGAAGAGAATACAAAATAAAATTTACTTTATTTAATAATTATTTTTATAGAAAAATCTTCATAAACTCGACTGTGCCAGGTGGTCAAAATAAGTCGTCAATGAGGTGACCCCTACACCTGCCCGAGCCCTAGAAATGTTTTATCATCTTACAGTTAGGTCAGTCTTATGGCGTTTCACGAACGAGACATACCAATCATTTTCAGAAAAATTTTTTCTAAATTTAGGGACGATTTTTCCAGGCTTGTCCAGGTAGTCTTTAACAATTACTTTTAAGGTCCAAAGAATCAAGTGGCATCCCCCGATCAGCACACACGAATATTTTTTTGACGATTTCCCTCTCCTTGTTCGAAGTGAGAACGCATTGTCCCCCAACATTTCCAGAATGCATACGCTTTATTTGCAAGGGTATTCTTTGGAACTCCAAAATTTACTGCTACTCCTCTTAGCATGCCTTTACTAACTGTTTCAATGGCAGACTGCAGAACTTCTTTTAAATAATTTATGTCGGGTCGTGTACCCAGCTTTCCCTTGTAGTTGCGTACCATGGCGAGGATATCTGAAACGAGGGAGAAAATAGGAAAATAAATACAATAATAATTTACTATTACTACAAAATATTTCAAAATTGGTTTTGAGATCTTGGTATACAATTTTCGAAATGGAGAATAGGATAAATGAAGACATGACTAAACTCAAACATTTTATTCAATTAGTAATGTATATACAAAAACGTACATTGGTTATAATAAAACTTTAATCATTTTCATAGGTAAATTAGTATTACAATTAATTATTTTAATAATTTAATGAAGATTAAACAAGAAAACTAGGTGGACAAAGAAACCCCGTTTTTCTGGTGAAGTCCAAGGTGACTTTGCCCATAAGTTTTTTTAATTTTAATTAAACGAATTAAACAAAAACAACAACTTATAGTCAATCCTTATAATATTCCTAAATAAACTATATATGTAGTTGGTTTAACTCACCTTTTGCTCAGGGAGGCTCCACAAACCAAAGTTTAACACCACTATAAAACACTTGTTGACTGTTTGATAGAGAAAACAGCTGTTTGGAATGATAAGAAATTCCTAGACCGCCATTTTCTCAAAAACTGGACACCCCAATTGACGGTAACTTGAAATAATCTATTATATCCGTGTACGTCTGGTAAGGATTGTTGGACTCTACAGATGACATTACAAGTTTGCTTATAATTTTGTTACTTAAAGTGTATATTAAAATCATAACCTCGTTTTACTACAACGAATAGTATGCCAGTAAAGACTTAGACTTATGAGTATATTGAGATATAAGCGGTTTTGAATGTGCCCTGTGATCTGGAAGATCTATTGTGTCCTCCCATTGCTAAAACTAAACTGAACGAGTATGCTCATTTACTGTTTATAATTTTGTTTTAATTTTGAGGACAATTTTATACAATTTTTCCTTTTATTTCATAGTTTTGTCGATTTGATGAAACATAAATAATCTGCTTAGAGAAGTATGCGATTTGAGGAAAGGAGTGAAAGTGACAATAAATTATGAAAGTTATTGTTACAGATTATGACCTGAATTAATAGTACCACTAAACTTGTATACCGTTATATAATAGTAATAACTTTGTGACGAAAGAATTGACTTAAAAAATGTTTTTGTCAGTATTAAAAGAAGATTTATCGAATCTGCCCCTGAATTAATATGATGTTAAAGATTACCATCACTTTTACTCGTGATAATAATCATTTGTTTTTTTATTACTAATTTGAATAATAAAAAATTATTCTTAGAATGCTCAGCTTAAGGCATTCACATTGGATAATTTAACCTTGTTTGGAAGTCTTTCAGCTGAACCTTGAAAATCTGTAAATCACTTAGCACAAACAATAAGCAATAATTACATCTCATGTCATCACTCCTAAGAATAACTAAATGAGGAGAGAAGGATGGTTTACAGTTCTCAAGTACACTGCTTAACAATTGATGGAGACCAAAGTAAACCTTGTAGAAGCTACAGAAATAAATTCAAACTTATAGTTGTATATTGTTTTTATGTAAATTCAACGTAATGATAATAGAATTTATTTATTTCTTGCTTGGTTTTATCAAATTTAGAAAAACTAGAAAATCAAACTCTACGATTATTTTAACTTGTTGTAAAAAGTAATCGATTTGAGAAAGAGTTCTTGTTGTAAAATATGCTTTAGAATCTACCCACCGTCAGCAATTGATAGAGTGGATTACGAGAACATGAAGTATCTCAACCTTTGAAATTTACAAAAAGTGGAAAAAGTCGCGTGTAGAGTCGCATGTGATGGATAGCGTAAACTTATGATCATATTGGAGGTTGATAATATACCACAACTCTAGCTGTGAAGCATTACATCAAAAAGGAACCCAGCTTAGTGTCTTCTAGCATCAATAGGACATTTCTTAACGACACATACAATAATTTCAAATTAAACTGTCAAAATGTGGCAGGGTTTAAGGGTAAGCAGAAATGCATCATATCCAGGGCTAACTAGAACGAAGAAAATGGGCAGGCATTTCGTTATGGAAAAATGCTTCAATAAAGCAACTTTATAGTCAGATATGTACTACCAAGGAGTTGACAGAACTATTAACAGCACAAAATGGCAGCAATTATTTAATGAGAGTAATGATAATTTTGTAAACACTTTAATTTCTGCATGTCAGCATGCACAAAAAGAGTTTTTTCTGTGCAAAAACAGCAAAACGTCACAAAAATATGTTTTAACATAAAATAAACGAAAATAAATTGTACTTAATTTTAATACTATGCACTTTTTTTTCACCTATAACAACCAATGTACTTCAATAACAGAAACAAAAGAGTTGGCTGTCCTAGATAAAGCAAATGTATCATCAACGAATGTGGAAATTGTTTATTCACGAATGAATCCAGGTTTCGTCTAAGTAACTGCAATAAACGCATCTTGGTTTGGTGAGAACGAGGCCAGAGATATAATAAGCATCTCATGGCTCCAGTATTTGCTTTTAGTTAATGTTCTACAATACTAAGTTGATCGCTTATTTATGAAGATATGATTATTGAAAAAATGATTTTTCATTTTCGAATGCCACTGGTGAAAATTTCGTGTTAATTGATGATAATGCACGTGCTCACCATGAATGTTTTATGACAGAAAGATTAGAGCTTCACGGTATTGCCAGAGTCGAGTGGCCTACAAGGTTACCAGACATGAACTGGATAGAATATGTCTGGGCCGCATTGTCTAGTCTAGACAAATTAATATCCTAGAGTACCCTTTCAATAAGATTGATGATTTAGCATGTACTGTTATAAAATGCTGGACAAGTTTATATCAAAATTTCACTAATACGTCCAGATAGAGAAGAAATGTTTCTATATTTTCTGTATTATTCTATAATACTGAGGTAAATAATTAATTTTAATGATATTTTATTTAAGTGACATCTTTGACAAAATGTAATTTTTTATATCCATAAGAAGAGCAAATAAAATTACTACAGTAAAAACAATTAAATTGTGACTGTGACAAATAAATTTGAGTTTTTCAAAAATACTTGTGACAATTGTTGAGTACTGTATATGAAAATAATATTTATAAACATCATTTTAACAACCAATAATTTTTTCGATATATATATATATATATATATATATATATATATATATATATATATATATATATATATATATATATATATATGGGTGCACATAAAACTATAACATAACTAGTTTTGTAATTACAATTACAGCAGTTTATAGGCAGCGATTCCCAACTTGTTTTATAAATTCACTTTTAAATTTTTTTTTATTTACAAGATATTTAACAATATTCATGATGATTGACAAAAATGGCCACAAAGTTACACGGATAAAAGCAATTACTCACAAGGCAATTCCCATTATGTAATTGCAAGCAGGTAGTATTTAAAAAATCTGAATGTTTGGTGTGCCGTGTCTAATGAGCTATGTATTGCGATCAAAGATAGATAAAAATTACTGTGATCATATTTCTATATAATCTCTTTTTGTTTCCACATACTTATCACATCTAACTAAAGCTTTTATGCAACTATTAACATATTACGCTTTTTTGAGTAAAAATTTTCGTATACCTGTTTTATTTCATAGTCGCTGTTGAACGTTTCACCCCTCAACTCGACCTTTAACTTTGCGAACAAAAAATAGTCGGAAGGGGTAAGATCAGTGCTATATGGTGTATTGTCATTGCCATTAAGCAAACGCTCACTGTTTTTGCCGCGCCCTTAAGGTGATATCAGACGGTTCACTTTTCACAAGACACACATAAAATGACAAAAAAATGAACTTTATTTGCTCATTTCCTCGAATATGTCGTCAAACGAACTTGAGTGAACGTTCTCTTCGTGTTCATACGTTTCATTTTTTCATTTTTCGTTCCTTCGGAGTGCGAGTGATTGATGCCAAATGCCGAAATCCAACATCGCTGGATTGGTTCACTAATAAATTCATTTATCACTTTTTATTCATTTAATGCCTAGACGTTTCATTGTTAATGAAAGATGCTGAATGAAAGACAGAAATGAATAAGAAGTGAACTATTGTATTTAATTCTTTAAAGTCAATTAAAAGGATACCTTTGCAGTTCAAAAATATAGTCATCACTTTTTTGGTACATTTCGTTACCTTTGCTTTTTTTGGCACGAACTCTCCTTTCTAGAAGGAATCTTTTTTGGATGTCGAATCATAGTATAAGACCATAGTTTCATCACCTGTTACAATTGATCAAATTACACTTTCTTGGTCCTCACGACGAAGCTCTAAAAATCGCTCACAACAATCTACTCGACACTACTTTTGCACTGCGCTGAGAATTCGAGGCAAACACCTTGCACTAATTTTTGTTATATATAAATGCTCATGTAGGATCCTTAGAATACTTGTGTTGGAACTGCCGGTCTGTGCTGCAATTTCTTTTGTTTTTATACGCCGGTCACTTAGAACAATTTCTTCCACTAATTTAATATTTTCTGGAATAGTCACCGTCACAGACTTGCCGCACGTGGGTCGTCTTCTAATGTTTCTCGTCCCCAACGAATCAACTTAGTCCAATTTTTAATTGTTCAGATTGATGGACACAAGTCAACGTAAAGAGCCTTAATTCTGTTTTTGATTTGTGTTGGTGTTAATTCTTCTTTAGTGCAGCGTGAAACTCAAACTGGAAACATTTGAAAACATAAGTTGACTGAGTATAGTGGTTCGAGCTCAACAGTACTAAAATAGTTCGAAGTAGCAAGTTGAAACTTGTTACTGACGCATGCATAAATATTTTTGCGAATAAATTCTATTTAATATATGAGGTCACGAACTCATTGACCGCATTTTCCTTAAATCATCGGAACTTTCTTTATTGAAGGAACATTATATCAGTATACTTTCTTACGTATAAATTCTACAAAGATTTATTGAAGTACTTTCTTCAAATAGTCCTTGATAGGTATGCAAAATTTTTAATTTATATGGTAGATCTGTAGATTAAAACCGAGACTTAAAAGGTTACCAATAGGCCAATCTAGCCTTACTCATAATTTTACTTAAAGTAAATCCCCAAAATTTGGATTATGATATGTACAACCTGCAGTTGATAGTCATGCCCAAAATTTCACCAACCTAGACAAGACAACAGCCTCAAAAACAATCAAAAACAAGTACTTTGCATAAACTGTGAAAACAACAATCTTTCTCGGTATTTTATTCATATAATTCTCTAACAAAACTAATTGTAACTAATTATAACGGTTTGAAAGTGGATGCGGAATGCGTTGTGAAAAAGGCCGCGGCTGTGCCGCGAAGACGTCGCGGTCGCGTGGCAGAAATACAACGTTTTCGTCGCGTATTTTTAGCGCACAATACAATCATTAACAAAATGGATATAAGGTGGTAAATACCAGGATATAGGTCATTGCTATTCAAAAATAATTAAAATCATTATAAATTGTATTTCAGCGTTACTTGATGAAGAATTGATTGACTGCAATGAATTATTCCGGGGTTGCTCTGGACTTGTAAAATATCATGGATAGTTTGGAGCATAGTTATTAGACATATGCTTGTATGATCTCCATTCTAGCATCCATTTTATAGACTAGATGAATTGATTTTAAATCTTCAACCACAGACAATGCTAAGTTGTATTCTGGTTCACTTTCCCCACTTTTTCTGTCTTTAATCATCCTCTCCTTCATCCTTTGCATTAACTTTGTAATCATGCAGTAAATTACGATCACTAAATTTTCTGCTTTTTTGATTCCATATTACATAACGATTTTGAATTTCACTTTTAAATAACTCGGGCAGAAGTGAGGCGTATGAGTTGGATTTTGAATGCGACGCTCGCAATCCACTAGTATGATAAGACCCTTATAACCACCCCATTGGTAGATGCGACCGAATAAATATATAAATAAAGTAGACAAATAATTGCCTTCAATGTTGCTTCTCGTTGTGGGTGAAATGAGAAAACTACATTGGAAGTTAATTTAAGTTTTTCATATAATATCATTAGTCATATTGATATTATCAGTCGAAATAGATTTTTTGATACCGTAAATCCAATTGACATTAGTATTTTTAATTAACTACATATCGTTGTGTCTCCTCGAATCAATTTTAATAATTTGATTATTATGCACCACTCTGTATTTTATGAAGGTACATCAAGGATAACAGTTTTTATTTATTTTAAATAAGTCAATAATTAACATATTTTATGGTATCACAACATCGACCTGATGTGAAATAAACAAATAATAATTGTAAAATTCCACTTGGCATGTTAAGGACTGCTACTTTTTTGGCAATCGGTATTTAGGAAATTTAATTATTTAGTATTCTATATCACACGGTGGTAGGTGTTTTATTCACTAATATTATTTATTCTGCAATTGTGACGCAGCTACTTTTATCTGGAAATATATTTGATTTAAGATCAACTTTGCTTTCAGCCTTTCTATAAGAACAATAATTAGCGTGTCGCCATTTTAAGATTAGTGAAATCAGTGTTTTATTCTTTGACTTATTGGAGTGTTATTGGTCGTGTTATTTTACAGGTTAGTACCATCATTAAGTTAATAATGTAATTGTTATTTTTTGCTTCAAAATATTTACAGTATTCATTGTAATTGGCCAAATATTTACTCTGACTTTTGAAGTATGAAAGGCAACAATTAACTTCTACGATTTTTATTTTATTTTGTATAGTTTTTTTTATATTATTGCCGCTGTTGTCAGACCTATAATTTTTTCGGGAGATATAATGAAGTTTTTATTTCAAATTGATCTCACTGCATTTTTTTAAATGATATAGTCATATATGTAGTAATTAACAAGACACATGTAAAATCTATATTAATTTATATCCAAACAATAATCCTGTTACAACATCTAGTGTTGGTAACTTGCTAAAAAATAACGAAAGGATATAAAAAAGTGAAAACAGATCTTTAGATATTTATGTTAGAAGACTATTCGCACTTGAGTACTAGATAAATATACGGAAAACGTGATCTTAGCCTCAGATCCAACAGTATTTTCGATTAATTCTCATTCTAATAACTTTCAGTGACAATAGGCCAGTAAAATTAAGTCAAAAAAGAATCCGTTGGGAGGAGCAAGCTTTAAATCATTTTAAAACTCCTAATTAGTCATAAATAAATGTAATCTGACGTAGATACCTTAGCTTTTAAATACATTTATTTGAAATTCGAAATTTGACATCAATTCGAAATCGTTTTTTTTTGTCGTTTTGAGTAAATTCGTGTTATTTAAGGTGAAAAACTATCAAAATTTTACACTAAATCAGCCCTTCTCATTGCTTTACAATGCTAAAATAATATGCATAACCTGAGTATAAATTGGAGTAGTTCAAATAATTGTCCTGAGAGCTGTGGGGACAGCAAGGATCGCGGTCTTGCGGGATTAATTATTGCGTGAGCAATAGCACAGGTTTTTGTTTTTTGTTTAGGCCTAGCGGAAGGTATTTTCCCGCTTTGGGGCTTACACGGGACCCTACAAGTACCTTGAGGGTTTCTGGAATGTCACTCTCAACGTCCTTAAAGTTTCGTCTACTTTGAGATAAGTATCAAGACCATAAATCACTGACCTAATATCCTCGCGGATAATGACAGTGACGACTTTCACTATGCAAGTTATAATTTTGTTTTCAGTTTTCACATCAGGAATTTAGCAGTTGGGACATAGCCCTCGAATTCTGACAGTTCTGACAAAGTTTATGGTTTTCATTTTCTTCTTTTATTCACAATTAAATGAGTGCAAGGGACACGTCTCCATCTTCAGGTCGTCCAGTTGACAATCCAGTTATTACATCTTTTTTCAAGAACTTGATACTGCAAAAGTGGTGGTACCTGGCCTCTACATCAACCAGAACAGTTTTAAGTCGAATTCTTGCAAGTAGCTTCATCCCACCACTATTCAGCTGCAGTGAAGAGGAAATTTGTAAATTCAATTTTTACACATACTGCACGGTAATTAAAATCAAAACTCTCTCTACGCCTCTTCGTTACATCTTTTCTCCTTCGAATATATTTTCCTGCATTTTTTGTGAATCATCACTAAAGCAAGACCTTGAAGTTGAAGGTGCTTCTCATTCTTCTTTGCTATATTTGTTTCTATTCCTCTTTCTTTTGCTGATGAGACCTCATTATGTGATATATAATTCATGTTTGTAGATATTGAATAAAACTTTAAAATGATGCAAAATATAGTGTTTGAAAATTGACTGAATTAAAAAACAGAGGCAGTTATAATACGTAGAATTTTATAATCTACAAATTTTATTCCACGTATATTTTCGAGCATCTGTTTTCAATATGTGGTCCTGGAAAACCGCGAATGTAAGTTTGCACCAAAATACGATTTTTTTTCGTTTTAAACGTTAGATTTTGGCTATACCACTTAACTGAATTTGAAGTTTTATATGTCAATTGACGCAGAATTTAGTTCTCCATATATTTAAATAGAAAAACGTTTTTAGTCCGACGCACCGTTTTCCATCTTCAAGCAAAAAACTTGAAACAATTTTGCGGTTTTTCAGCCACCAAATGTTGAGCTGACCATCTGAAGTCAGATTTCATACATTGAAGACCAAATAGAGGTTGTAAAATGATTCCCAACTGGCTGGAAATTAATTCTTCGAAATATATTGATTTGATTAGCCTACAATGTAGCTATTAAGTTGCAACAAAGTGGAGATCCACCTCACTATAAGCATATTGTGAGGCAATACTTTTATAATGTGTTTCTCAGAAGATGAAGTGAAAAATCTGGTTTTATAAAGTACAACCAATTAATAACCATAACATTTATTTCTCGTATTGAAAACCTTGAAAAATAAAATTTATAAGATCTTGCAAGCCGTTTCTGATATAATATGAGAATATTGAGTAACATTCACTCAACATTCGATATGAACATAATTTGTTACTGTGGTCTTGGGAATCCTTATTCTCGCTATCAGAAAGTATAATATTTTATTGTAATTATTTATGTCATTTGATTCTGATAATTTTAGTCTACCAAGCAATACAATAAAGCATATTTTGGTATAAAAAAACCAAATAACAGATTTACGAAGAACCACTATAAGCTTTCTAATTGACAAATTGCCAGCTGGAAATGTTCCAACACGTTTAGCATTGACTTCTAGAAAATCTTCTATTAATAATGAATAATTATATGCACTATATGATTCAATATATGATAGTAGATTGTATAAACTAACGTACGTTCGTAAAGTTGGCGTGATAGATATGTGACAAAAACACATTAGGGAGAAGGAAAGAAAGAGAAAAAGTAAGAAAGAAAGAATGAATGAAAGAAAGAAAGAAAGAAGGAAAGAAACAGCATATCATATATTGCTTTTATTCTACTGATTTTGGTCCACTGAGACCAATTATTAAACATGAAAAATCAAAAAGTTTCAAATGACAATTTTTACCAGATTTCTCATTTTGATTTTCGATTCTATTTTAGGGATTTTTCAATTTTCTCAATGAAATGTATGTTTTCTTTTTTCGTTCTTCCATGGTTTGTTTCAACGTACTGATAACGCCTGATCTATTTCTCAAATATCGACGTGTCTGTCCTATGTACGGTTGCCATCCGTTCGGGTTTCCTTGTAGTCCGGATTAAATTAAAAAAATTTGGGTCTTGGGCTGCTAGCGACACACGGGCTGGGCTTGCATGCTACGATCAACCGACGAATTCATAATTTCAATCCCAGACTATGAATACATAAGTATGCGAAAGCTCGGAATATATTAGAATTAGTACCCTTTGGTGTTTTATTTTCCCACAATCCCAGTATGACAACTCTCATAATCTAGCTGGCAAAGACTTCGTTCCAATTCACATTTATTTAAATATAATATTTTTTACGAGATTTATTTTCATCTTATATTATATTATTATAATTAAAGGATTATCATATTACTATTAAAACTCGATTTGTCTAGGTCTTTTGTTATTAAATTTATACAGTTTCATATTTTAGTACCAAAAAACTTTTTATTGACTTCGACGTACTTTTTCATTTGATATAAAAGAATCTGTATAAAAGATAAGCAGATGCATAAAAGAGAATTAGCAACATTTGAATGTTCGCTCTATGGATCAGTATAATGTAGAGTTGTATTGTTTGATTTTTTAGGAAGAAGTGAAACATCTTTTGGTTTTTATCTCAATTAGCAGAATAAAATAATTCCCGCTGTACGAAAAGTTCACAATACTAAACTTACTCGATATCAAATTTAGATGCTACACTCTGTATACACTGAATAAATTAGCACCAAATTCCTCTTTGTCTTTTGACTTGCAATTTTGATCTTTAAACTAATGAAATTTTTGGTTATACGTAATTTATGTCTAGTGGTTCATATACCCAAAAAAAAACTACAAAAACCTGGAAGAAATATTTTTCGTTCCATTGAAAATTTGCCAGGAAATCAAATTTCGTTATTTCTGCTGTGTTGATATTTTTAAACTAAAACTAAAATACTTTCTGTGTATATAAACACAATTTTTAATGTGACTTATCCCCTCCATCGAACCCACATTCGCAGATAAATAAGACACATAACCTCGACGTGGACTCGCTACTGAAATAACGCTTCTATTTTTTTTTAAATCTACTTGACAATAATGGAAACGTTGAAAATGTAATATTTTCTAAAAAAATCGTTCTTTGCTAGTATGTTTTTGGCAACCGTATCCTATTCTATATATATTTAGATACCTGAATTGTTCTCAAAGTTGTAAATAAGGTAGTGAGACCCTCATTGAAAACCAAAATTTACTCTTTCACGCGACAGTCAGTGGTTAGTAAGTGTGGGGTGCCCAAATTTTATGGATTTCTCCTACCAATTATATTTAGTAAGTATATTATAAAATTTTTATCAAAGCTATGGCTCTAGTAATAAATACTTAATATGCATATTAATTTTTTTATTCGAATATTTGCGAAATTAATAAACGAACTCTCATTTTTGTATTTTGCTAAAATAAAAATAACAATGTTGATTTTTAGCATAAATACTTCATATTAACTCTCTCATACTATCAAATATATTTTTTTTTCAAATTCACTGTAATATATTAACACATCACTCAATAAGTCGACCTTATTGAGTCTTACTATGTATTGAGTGTGAGACTAACTAAGAAATACACATTTTTTTGCCAAAAATTGATTTTATTCATCAATATAATCTCTGTCAAGAGCAATACAATCATTCCAACGCTTATCCAATTTCTCCATGCTGAATTTCTTACCGACTAGCATTATTTGAGGTTTGCGAATAGACAGTATTCACTGGAGGCCAAATCTGGACTATACGGTGAATGAAGAAGCAATCGACATAGGAGGCCGTTTTTTCTTGATTTTTGCATTCAAACGATCTAACAATTCTATGTAATCGGTTCATCACCTGCTGTCACATAATGTCTCAAAAATCTGATTTATCACATGTAACTATGGCGAAGCACGGCTCTGAATCATCAACACGTTGTTCTTTTTGATCGTCTGTGAGTAAACGCGGTACCCACTTTGAAAAAAGCCCATGGTCAAATGTTTATGCATAATTGTAAAAACACCTCCTTCTGATATCTTTACTGCCTCAGCTATCTAACGCAATTAAAGCTTATGATTAGATATAACCAATTTGTGGACTTTTCATGTTTTCTGGAGTAAACACCACAATTGGACTATCAGAACGTTCATCATCATCGATGTCTTTACGACTACGTTTAAATTTAGCAAACCAATAACAAATGGTTCTTTTCGATAGAACAGGGTCCGGATAACTCTTTTGAAGCCATTGCTGAGCTTGTATAGTATTTTTTCATCAAGAAGCAATGATAAATTAACAGACGGAATTGTTTTGAATCCATTGTTTTGAAAATAACAAAATTAACTTCACATGAATGGCTGTTACTTTTTTCTGACTAATTGAAATGTCATGAAACTTTACATATAGTCTTTTGAAAGCTGGTACTTCCTAAATGACATATGAAATTGACAACGAGAGTGCCATCTGTGTGTCAATCACACGAGTTATTGAATGATGTAATATATCAACGATATGCGAAACAATTCTAATTTAATTGGCTGCATCACATACTGCCAAGGTAAACAATTACTTTGGAATTTATTTCCTCTTACAATTTCACCGTTATTAGTACCGTAATCAACAGTTTTCTTATTTTATTTGAACATAAATCCAATAATAACAGTCAAGATTTAGAAACTTCGATTTGATGTTATATATTATTTTATTCTCAAGATGCATAAAAAAGAGAAGTTTCGTTGTACATAATGTATAATATATAAACTAATACTTTTGCACTCCACAGGGAAGACTTTCAGTGTTTACTTCCTACATACCATCCTTCCATGACTGTTCAAATGGCAGTTTTCAAAATTTTAGTTGAAAATTCGGTTATAAGAAGAATTTGAATAAATAGTAATCTCACGATGCAAGATCCAGACTCAATACTGAATGTGATAGGATTCCCATACGACAAATTCTTCGATTTTACTCCGCGTAAATTTCGCAGTATCTGGAATGATTTCGAAGTTCACTAAGCCGTCATAATTCCACCAGACACAACAAGACTTTCCGCTCGAATCTATCTCTCTTTGCGACGAGTTCAGATAATTTCCCTTTCTCTAACCACTGATCTTCTACATTCGGGTTGTTTAAATATATCCACTTTTCATCACAAGTAACAATGCGTCTAACAAAACGACCTCTACTCGAAGTTTCGCTTGATTATCGCTTAATCAATGTGGCACTATTCGACAACTTTTATATATCTTACCTATTGACTTTGATTGGCGAAGTAAAGTACCCTTAGAAGTGAGTCCGATAATTGACGAGTACTGGTACTAGGATAGTTTTCTACTGCTTCCCTTGTAATCTCAATTCCACGTAGATGGACGACCTTAGCGCGAATGATCTTCAAGTGTCACTACTAAAACAATTATTAAACCAACACTGAACCGTTGGTTCATTAATTGTCTTTTTCTACAATTTCAATTTCACATATTTTACAGTTACGGCAGCTTTAAACGTTTGTTTCCAGTAATGTATTTACAATTATTAACAAATTATATCTAATTATTATAAAAATATACTGAGTCGTCAATAAACAAAAACAGAATGATTATAAGAAAATAAAGCAATGGTACTCTTTATAGAAATAGACACATGTTTAAATTGAGACGAATTTTCACATATGAAAACAAACATTTATAATTGTTGAGGTTTATTAAGATTTTTTTTAAACGCTGTATAATCTGTTCCCAAACATTATCATTTATATGCAGCATTCACGGGGCCATTTAATGTTAGTAACATTAAAAATTTACTAATCCGAGTGAAGGCTCAGATTAATAGCTAAGAAGCTTTGACTACAATCCTTCGAATGGAAAAACTAGCAAATGTTCATGCTTTCTTTGTCGATTTTTACTCAACGTTTGTATGGTTGTAAATTAAACCTTCGGACGGTTATTGTAATATCTTTTATTGCTGTGATTCTTGAGGAGATTATGGGTTGATTAATGTTCAAGTAATCTGTCGTTGCAGTTTTGATTTTTTTTAATAGCATGGACATGCACATCCCATTCACTTATTACTTTATATTTAACAAGATATTGATTTGAATAATTAAAACAAAAAACTAACAGATTGATTCGAACTGCTCAAGATTATACAAAACGAGAAGCTCATTATGGTATTTGAGGTCTTCTATTGGTATTGAGTTTAAGAAATAACATTAATAACGTGTTTTAATTTCTATATTGTATAAATATTTCTAACATTTCAACTTTTCTCCTCTCCTTCTTTTCACTTAAATTGCCTTTCCAAGAAATTGAGTAAATGTCAAATTGTTGATATTCTAAAACAGATAAAATTAATTTACTGAAAAATCAATAAACATAGTTTATTTGGAACTCTCAGTACCTTTTGATCATAATTAGTCTAATTCAAATAATCTTTGAAGTCAACAGCTGTCTAATGTTTATTAATTTATTATCCAAAAAAATTTTGAAATATTTTGTAACTCTAGCTACGTCTGAGAAAATTGTATCAACTAATGCATGTTGACCTCCCACTCAAAATATGAATTTATTTCTAAATTTACGATTTTAAACTTGGCACCATTACGTTATTTCATTCAGACAAATTAATTTGATATAAGAATCGTTTATCTAGCACAACTGCGAAGTTACTACGAATTTGAATTTATTTTTGAAATATAGACAAGTCTTAATCTTTAGATACTGGCGATATGAGTAGGTATTCGTTTTTCAGTAAGCTCAATTCATTAAAAGGATTTTAATTATCAATTATTTAACAACAAGATTTCCTCTGGTAAAGTTTTTTTCTTTCGGCTCTTTGTTTGTCGATTCACCTCAATTCTTCATACTTATATGAATATAAATGAAATATTTGGGCAATCTTATTTTCAAGCATACAATTATTGTTTGGATTTGAAAATTAAACATTTATTTATTCATTTCAGTTTATTTACCAAACTGCATTATTCAGTCACACAAAAATATCCTCTAATATAAAGTGAAGCAATGAAGTTGTGTTACGTGCAAAAGTTGAGTTCAGAATAGTTGAATAGTTTCGACAATGTTTAATTGAGTTGTTTGAAAATAGAGTGTACCAAAAAGGCAAGATGTTTGAAAATTACCAACCAAATGGTAAGGTATTCGCCCTTACAATTGAAACAAAAAAACTTTGGTAAAAAAAATATTTATATAATAATCTTTTTAACTCTGTCTACTTTCTCCAGTGATTTCTAATAAGTTCAATAGCCACCAACTTCTAGTACTAACTAGCCAACTTCTTCATCTTTTATTTTTTAGAAACAAGTAATAAATCTATAGGACTAAATCTGGTGAGTAGGGTGCATGAGGTGTAGCAATCAGCCACTACAGTAACAGCTTCGTGAGTTGAAGCTTTGTCTTTATAAAACACTTCTTTCTGAACCAAATCCAACCGTTTCTACTTGATTTCTTGTTTCTTGCACTGTCACAATTGATATTATTTTCTTTTTCAAAATAATCAATGATAACTATCTAAAAAATTTACGCCTGCGGATAAAACGATTACGATTGTAATTTATAGAAGGACCGTCTTAATCCTCTTTGACACTCCGATAAAAGTGACCAGGGATCTAAGTGGTAACCGTAGATAATAAAATACAGAGGAATTCAAATAGTACGAATAAATCTACTAACAAATCAAGGATTGCTATATCAGAAGCATGTTCAAAAAAGTTAATCTAATCCACGGTTCAATAAATGCTAGAAAATTCAGGAAAACGAGATTGATCCCAATTGGATACCAGCTCTTTGAAGTATTTAGGCTTCTTTCATCCATAAAACCATCAATAATTTGTTTGAAAATTTGTATAAGTGTTTGGAATAAAAGGAAAATAAAGTTTATAAGATTAATCAAGAATAAAATTGATTGATTAATAGTTGATATTCAATATGTGGAAATAAGTCATAACTCATTGCAGATGAATTTTGCAGCTCAAGTCGGTGTAAGATACAGTCAATACCACAAGTTAAATACTATACTATTTCTTTTTGCAGTTTTATTCCTTCCAGCATCTACTATGAATATTTAATTACATATCCTCCAAATAGCATGATGTCATCGACAATCCGCCGAAAACGGCATCCCTAATGCCACGCAATTACAAGTAGAGGGTCGTAACCAATGATTAGTTTCAAAGTTGTTGCATCTCCTCAGATTGGCGTAACATTCTTCAGTACGAACCATTGGTCAAGTAGATCTCGAGCAGTAGATGGCGATACGTAAATTAAATTATTACTTGATATATGAGGCATGCTCAGTAATTGAAAAACATAATATCTATTTACACCTTCAATTTCAAATTTCATGATTTGAAATGTTGGCTTGCCGTTTCTTGTTCAGTTCCGTTTAGAGACTCCGATCGAGAGGTCATTACGCCACACTGTAGAGACGCATCAACGTCGAAACTAGTAGGGGGTTACGACCATCTCCTTGTAATTGCTAGCCATTAGGGATGCCAATTTCGGCGGATTGTCGATGACATCATGTTCTTCGGAGGAGATGTAATTCAGTATTCTTCGTGGTATTAGCCAGGAAAGTAGTTGTCTTCTCCTTTGAGAAATTATTTCAAATGTGAATAGTAGAAATCTTTTATGATTTTAGACCTATCAATTGAAATTTCGTATATAATATTGACGTTTCGACACTATGTTTTTTCTTTGTTCGTTAATGCAATTTTTTTTTACATATTGATGAACTTTTAGTCTATTTTCTGAATAATTAGATGTCTATGACTTATACTAATATCATATTTATTGAAATAATTCGATCGTTGTTGGGAATGTCCTTGAACAAATAGTAAGTATAATAGTTTTATGTGTAGTTGCTGTTTTTTTCTTAATTGATTATAGTATCTATTTATCCTTGTCTGGAATATGTTGTTTATCGTTTTTTACGATTAATTATTTCTTTTCAACACAGTTTGTGCTTTTTGAATATCAAGAATTTTTAGAAATAGTTCACATACATAAAAAGGAGAAATAATTTAAGTGAAATTTACAGTTTTATTTTATACATTGCAGCTACGAATAATTTGTTTGATATATATACATATTTTTCAGATGAAAAAACAAAGAAAATTTATCAACAAAACTATTATGAGTTCCGCTAGTTGTTGAGTATGAGTTGTTCTAGCAAAAAAGATTTTGCATTTCAAGCAATAAGTATTTCTGATTGGAGTTCAAGAAACGCACGTAATTTTTAATGAATTATTTTATATTGATTCCATTATAGATGTTGAATGTGCTTTTAAGCATGGAGTCAAAGTTCATAGATATGATGCTTTATGTTTAGTACTAAGTTAGTTAAAATATGCCGAATGGCTATTTTATAAATATATAATAAACAATAATATTCTTACTGCTACCTCAATCTTAAAAATTTTGTATACACCTTTCTACTTGTTTTCGGAAAAAAAATTCTTTATAGAAACATTAGCTACTTGCCTTATATTTGGAGGTGTACATAATAATTTATCTTCACTATCTGCACAATCTGAATTTACCTTGATATTAATGGAGGTATTTATATTTGAAATTTATTGACATGAAACTGGTCCTTATTGAAGTAGTTTTCGCTAAATTGATTCGCGAATTGCATAATATATCGATAAATATAAAATAAATACTAAGCTACTGATTTCACCTTGTCCTTATTTTTTGTTAATAACCCAGTTATCTATTACAGTAGTTGTAATTTGTGTTACGGGGATCACTATTATGTAAATTTGATTAATTGTATAGTTTATCGTTTATTTGCGATTTTATTAGCTGGATAACAGGGATATTGTTGTGTATTCATGATGTATTACGTAATCACTGACAATGAGGACAAGGTGTTTCATAATTACAACCAGACAATAAAATATATTGTTTTATTATCAGAATTTCTGAAACGTATTATAATTTCACTATATATTTGGAACATTAGTCATTACATTTTTGGAAAACAATATGTGCCCCCTTCTCTACATACTTTCCAATGATTATCTCCGAAAAACTATTTTGTTAAGTTTTCTGAGATAATTAAGTACCTTCTATTTGACAACTACATGGTAGAATCTTTTTTCTTTCAATCTGCAACCATGTTGAGTTTATTAAGGTACCCAGGATAGAGACAACATCCTGTTTTCTGGTTTCAGTTTCCTAATAGAAAATCTTCTGTTAAGCCCTGCGCTCGAAAGAGCTTAAAAGGGACACCCAAATAGAGTTGAAACAATTTATGTCTGATGAAAAAACAGAAGAAGCTAACTATTTCAACAGTCCATCATTATAAAATAGTATATTCTGATAATTTAGACTGTACGCGAAGGGATATTGATGAAATATTCCATACAAACATTTCCTACAGAGGCACAGTGGTTCTAGTTTGTTTAAAAATGAAAGAAGTTATCTGTTGTTAGAGCTGCAACAGTTCTTACATCAATGAAGCATAACGAGTTCACTGAGAACAACTACGGAGAGATGCAGTGACGAACAAGACGATTTGGACCCTACCGAATAATGTTATTTGAGCAGATACTTATTAAATCATCTATAAATATGTTGAAAAGCAATAGACTCAAGTCACAAATTTGTATTACTCCTTTTGTTGTTAGAAAAGTCTTTATTGACACTAGTTGCTTTGTCAAAAACTTTTTTTATATCAGCAAATCCAAGTAATGCACCTGTTTCTCCGCAGACACTTTTATCTATAAGTTGCTTGATAAAAATTATATGATCGTGAACACTTCTGCCTTTGCGGAATCTGCATCATCTAATTTTCTACTTTTGGTCTCGATGTATACAATAAAGTTATTCCTTTGCAGTTGTTACATCGCTTGCTACCTCCTGATTTAAAAATTGGTAGTAACAAGGCTACTGATGTTTTCGCCTAATCCCAAGCTGCATATTTTGATAAATAAGTCTAAAGCTCCCTCCCCCATAGCTTTCAACTTTTCAGGTGTTACTCTGAGCCATTCAGAAGCTTTTTCTGTTTGTACAAACAGAATCAGTGGAGACCAAGTGAATATTTTTTCTGAACCAAGGATACGTATAATCCTAGTACGAAATTTTCCAATTTTGATTTGATCACCAGAAAAATGTAAGGAGTGTTATTTTCAAGAAAGATAAAGCTTTATTACTATTAGAAAATTTTACAGTTTTACCAAAAAATCGACACAATTTTATATTACATAATAAAAAAATATGAAATAACAAGTTCACTTAATAATAGTAATTATAATTATATAATATCTTACTTCACACTAAATTGAATTATGCTAGTTTTTTGAGTATATGGTAAATTGTAGAATTCTGCCTCAGTGTAATGAGGTATTTCAAGCAGAAATGTTTGTTTCAACTTATTAAATGTATTTGTAATTCCGAAGGATAATTTTTTGGCGCCGAAGATGTAAGGTAAATGTCCAAATTCTTTCTTCTAGTAGGGTAGGCATGAATGGATCTCTCAGTTGATCTTCCAAAAGATTCGTTGATTAGAGAACATAATACGTTAAGCATCACTTCTGGAAAATTCAAAAATAACTTAGCTGAGAACCCATCGATGCCACAGAAAGTCTTGTTTTGAATGCTGAGTATGGTTTGCTCTAACTCAGATTTATTTACTGGTCTAAGGAAGATACTGTCAGTTATTCTTTCGGAAAGAACGAGAAAAGAAAGACTTGGGTATATTTTAGTGCTAATATTCTTACTAACGTTCACGAAATAATTGTCTGGGTCGAGGACAATAGAGTTTCTTGAACGTGTGTTGTTTCTCAAATCATTGATAACAGACCAAGTTTCTTTCGACGAAGTTTTAGCTCTCGAGATGCAATTGTTGTAATAGTTTTGATAGTTTTCCGATACAATAATCTATTGTATCGGAATTATTGATATAATTGAGTATGTGAGGATTGTCTTTTTAATATACAAGATTGATCTCTATTCTTGAATGAAGTACGTGTTCCTTTTGTAGTTCATGATTTGTGATGATTAGGAAGTCTGACACTATGTAATCTCGAATTAAGGAAGTTGTTTTAATAATTCGAGCTGGTAAATCCACGTACATATTTTTCTGAACGGCATAATCATTAGAAAAGTCAATGTTAAAATCCCCGCGTAGAACTCTTCTACTCTTAGTAGGCAGAGCGTCGAGTAATTTTGGAAGATTCTCGAAAAAAGAATGAATATTTGATTTAGGTGGTCTATAAATACAAGTAATATATAAATCGATAGTTTTGTTGTGAGTTATGAAAAATTCATAAGCATTTTCTACTAATAAAAAATCGTAATTTGGTACAGCCGTGACCTGAATTACCCCTGTCATATCTACTAATAACTTTACATTTTTCGATAAAAACTGGTTTATTTTCATGTAGCCAGTATTCAGTAATAGCAACTATCTGCGGGAACCCCTCCAAAACTTATACAACTCGTCCATTTTTGTGATGTTCATGACTAATATTACGTACTCCAATTAATTTCCTCGTTCACTATTTAATATTATTGAGATGATGTAATGCGGAAAATCCATTTTACCGATTTACTTTTCAGATTGAAGGTGTATTGGTTTTGTGGCAGAAATTTCCGGTTATACTAGTGATTCAAAACACAATATCGGTGGATTTTATCGATGCATTACGTTTGTGGTTTTTATACATCTCTTACAGTTTTCATTCACATTCTTTTCTTTATCGTTTAAAATATTTTTTTGAATCCAGAAGTTTTTATAATAAAATAATTCAATTCATATAAAGTATTTTTCAATTGATTTTCACTACAACTTCTTTTTATACAAACTCATCTGGCTATGCAGTTTTTTTTCTAAAAACAATTAGAAAATGAGTTCAAATCTATTAATTTTTAAAAAGCAATGATTCTTCGCTCTTCTAGTTTGTCTCAAATTCATGATTTTCCCATGTAATTAATTCAGAAGTACAAAATTGTAAAATAAAACAAATTCTTATCCATTGTTCAAAGTATTTATGAGAAGATGCAATAGATGTTTAAATCACCCAAGGTTGTATAGTTTCGTGCTCAATACTACGAGTATATTTATTATTAAAATTATCAAGTTGATTATGAGTCCAAAACCACTCCAAAAGGGATTTATACCACAAAATTATCAATTGATTATAGAAAAATGAGCTTGAATTACGCAAAGTACAATAACAACTAATAAATCAGTGAGTCAGTTATGTAATGATGTGGCATTAAATTGGAGACCCATACGGACCTAGTTGGAAGTTAGGGTACTTTTTTGCATACATACATACTGAACACACTGTTTACACCATCACATTTACACTTATCGTCTTCAGAGGTTGAAGGTGAACAGTATACTTAAGCCTCTGAAGACGATAAATTGCTTATCGAAACGCGCGTCAGATAGTGTAATAGTGATTGTTGGTGTAGTGCTAGTACGAGGTCTGGCTATTGAATAACGAGACTGCGCGCCTAGAGAGCGCCCTATACGGGTGGGGTAAAAAACGATTAGTACGTTGGGTATCTAGATATTTTGTCTATGCACGTCCCAAAACGTTTCCGCCACTATTATAGTATTTGTACAGTAGCAGTTTGAAATGAACGTGCTTTGTCGAAAACCATGTGTAACGAAAAACAGGAGTTATGTATCAATCTCAAATTTCTCCTTAAAATGAAAAAAACTCCGAGTGCTATAAATTGTGGCAAGAGGCCTATGAGGACAATTCTCTATCTCGTTCTTTTCCGCGCGTGATTTTGAGTGGTGTTAAGCGCTTTATTGAGGGCCGAAAGAGCAAATTAAAATTATTCAAAGCAATGCTGATTAAAGGTATCGTGATGACTGAATGGGTTCCAGAAGGTCAGACTGTCAACTAGACTTATTATTTGTCAGTTTTGGCAACACTGCGAGAATGAGTTCGTAAAAAACGGTCCAAGTTGGGGAAGAACAACTTGTGGATTTTGCACCAAGACAACGCACCTGCCCATAACGCACTATCTGTGAAACAGTATTTGGCCAGAAAGCGCACTCCAGTGCTAGCACCCGCCGTACTCAGCAGGTTTGGCACCTTGCGAATTTTTTGTTTCCGTAAATAAAATCTGCTTTGAAAGGGACACGATTTGAGTCGAAGGAAGCGGTAAAGCAAAAAACGACAGAGCTACTAAAGGTACTCACCAAAGAAGACTTCCAGCACTGCTTCGATCAATTGAAAAAACGTATGGAAAGGTGAGTGGCGATAGGAGGGGAGTATATTGAAGGGGAACATTCGAATGTAGAATAATTTTTATAATAAAACCCTTTTTCGTAACCAGTCTGGTTATTCAATAGCCAGACGTCGTATAAACAAAAAGTTCAGAATGAATATCAAAAACGGTTCCAGAAACTCCAACTTAACTTGATAAATAATAAATATTTTAAAAATAAAATATGAAATCAAATGGATATCATAAAATAACGATAATTTCAGTTATGAAAGGAAAAAAATATTCGATCTCGATTCCTGGAAAAAAAAATGAAATATTATCTGATTCGAGAACCATTTTACTTTTGTCAATTTCTCGACCAAAGTAGCAGACCATGTACCTGTAGGTTTCAAAACGTTGAATTAGAATATTTCTATGTACCGATAGCGTTGCTGTTTAATTTCGTTTTTAGTTTGTTAGATTTTAAAAAGTGTTGTGATATTTTTACGATATAATCAATTTCAAAGGTGTTATAACAAAAGTTGAATTAACCGTGTCGAAACCAATCGAACAAGATGAAAATCGATTCCATTCCTTCTTTTATTTTGTAATAATTACATCAGTTTCCCATAACAAAAGGTACACATTGATCTAAATAAAATATTGTAAATAAAGTCCATTATAAATGTATAAACTAAAAGTAAACTCGAACTAAAAAATTAATTAAAATGTCATTAAAACAGTATGCATATTATTACGTTGACTATGATGTTTCCCCAAAAAATGAAGCAATCTAAGGCTAATTGTTGAAGATTAACATGCTCAGGGAATACCCAATACACGAAGTTTCCTTTGGTAATCAAATATTTTGCGGAATATAATTGGAAAGTGTTTTAGTATATCTGATTCTGTCGACTAAACTGCAGGTCCTGAAACCCGCTTGTCCAGTGCAATTTAGTTGAAAAAACATTGTCTGTGTATTTGTGCTCCACAAAACTTTTATCTGACTGTTTTATATATTAATTTCACAAGTAAGGTTTGAATTTTATCATTAATTTTTATATCGAAAAGTTGTTTTTTTGCGCTTGAATAATTAGATTTATTTATGCAAAATATAAAGAAATTTTTAGTAGTCTCGGATGTGTAACGTTTGTCGTAGTGAAGAGTAACTATACTATTTTTTATATAACACTGTTTCTAATCATTTATTCATATATATATATACCCCATTAAATTTATTTAAATGCGTGCGTTGTTTTTATGTTCTTAAATACTGGAGATTCTTTAGTTTTCTTCAGTCAATCAAGCAAACATCGTAGTGATGGATCCATGACTTATAATCAAACAATAAAATTTTCTTTATCTAGGCTATAACGTGAAAAGAAATCTGCAAATATCAAAGTTTATTTGTGTGAACTTATTAACATTCGAGGTACCTATGGTACAGAAAATTTTTTCATGTTCAGGCTCTTAATATAGTATTTACCAGATGGTATGAAAAACAATTATCTTCAAATATTTTCTAATGGCAACACATCGATAATGAAAAATGGGAACGTGGACTTTTCATGTATGGTAGTGGTTTAACGTTTTCTACCAGCAAGTTCGTCTGTGCCCGACTATATATCTCATTTTAACTGACGACACCACCTTTATTATATTATTTGATACTACAGATTCTCTTGATGATTCCAACAACTCTTTGTGATTTTGCCAAAATTTCCAAATCTAATTATTTAACCACCGCTCACTGCTCATCCCAATTCATTTTGATACTGAAATTTGACTGGAAATAAAGCTACTGTAGGTAGCTTGAGTATATACAAAATAATAAATAATAAGTGTTTTGATACATAAAGGGATCAAGCAAATCAAAAGGATCAGCTTTGGTATATTAAGTTTGGCTACTGGGTTTTTTAACTCCAGTTATAGTATACATATGTTGAAAAACAATATTATCGGTCAATGGAATATAAACCTAAATGTCTAAATATGACAAAAATCCTTAGAATTTTAGCACGAAACTTTCTAAAAATAAGAACAATTAGTAAAAAGAGAATTAATTACAAATGTTTTTATTGATTAAGCCCAAAATCCTCAAATAGTATAGTATTTATTATTTGTCGGATCACACTGTAATGTAAATAAATGTTTAACTAATTTTATTGTATGTTTTTTAGAAGATAGTAAAATTATATAACAAAATTCTCCCTCCTTTCATAGATATGATAATAACATAAATAATTTAAATTTATTGCATTTTTATTTTTCAGGTGAACCATGACAACGGAAAAATCCAACAGTATTCCATGTATAGAATTCAGCTCTCGGTATGTATTTTTTGTTTTCTATTATTAATATTATAAAAATGAAGTAATTAGTATGAACCGAAGATAAACTCAAATAATGTATCGAGACACTAACAAAATTTCAAATAAAATGTAGTAATAAGTGACAAATAAATAACCACTATGGTTCACCTAACACTTTGAATGTTTCAAATGCTATTTATCAAATTTTAGAATTTTTATTCTTAAAGTTATCAAGACGTGAAATTAGTACAAATCCAATTGAATAAGACTTATTAGTTTGAATGAGAAAGACTTGGTTGTATATATGTCTGGTGTATCAATATATTTTCTTAAATAATTAGTTGTATTTGGGAAGACATTTGTTTTGATAGAAATAGAAAACAAATATCTAAAAAATAAATAAGTAGCTCTTTATTGTCCAATTTGATAATAAAGAAACCGATTCATCCTGCTTGGAACTAGCTTTAAGTTCGTTAGACTTTAGCACTTTGAACATCATGACTAACGTCTTATTAATTCTAATAAGGAATCTGCATAATATATGAATCAAAGAAATATTCCCAAGAATTTGGGAATATTTTTGAAGTAGCTATTCCTAGGATTAAATCTGGAAGCTGAATGCATATTTCCATCGGATATTGAACCATTTTTGCCATATTCCTAAATTCATCTATAAAATTTTTTACCAGATAAATATCTCTCGATATTAGAGAATATTTCAGCTATTTGAAAAAAATAATGTGCATTATTTTTTTCTCAAATTTATTTTTCAATTAAGTATATCAGATTTTAGTACAATTCGGATAGTACAGCATAGAAAATCGAATATAATGTCTTTTTGAAAATATCAATTTACTTTTATTATTATCGAAATCAAATTATCCTTTCTTCATATGTAATCACCTTGAAGTTGAATCATCCTCGACAGTTTTTTATAGCATTCGAAATTATATGTTGAATGATTTAAAATTATGGCTTTGGCTTTCTAAGAATTATTTTGCATTATAACAACAACGCTCAACATTCATTTAAATTTACCGCATTATTGTTTTTTGATATAAGTATAAGTAGTCCAGTCCATGAGCTCTTAGCCTAATATAAAAGAAAGAAAGAGAGAGAGAGAAATGCTTTATTGTTAAAAAAATGTTACCATTTGTAGACCAAAGCTTGTAAAAACTAAAATACAAACATAAAAATAGCTACATAAAGATACAAATAAAAGAAAATTTCAATATAGAGAAGAAAACACAATGAATAACAAAATTGTAGGTAATAGTAATAGGTAATAATTAGTATATAAGTCCATAGCAAAAATCAAACCAGTATGCAGCATGCCCAGAATTAAATGTTATTATTAGAATAGAAGTCGTTTACAGAGTAGGAGGCACTTTCCTGTAAGTGTGCCCTCAAATTATTGCGGGAAAACATGATATCCATTTGATTTCAATTGGCAAGTGATTGTGCATTTTTTGCATTGTAAAATATTGAGCCATTAACTAATTCTGAACGTGGAGTAGATAGGTAAAGGTCGTGCTCCGCGTTCCTAAGTGGATAACCGTGAAAGGTCATGAATAAAAATAACTGTGATTACTTTTCAAAATGTTCTTCCTTTTGGGAACGTCTGACTAAAGATTTTATGCCATGATGCATGAGTCAAAATGTACACCATCCGTTTAATATCATTGCCGCTGTTAAATATTTCACCTCTAACTAGGCCTTCAGCTTTGCGAACAAAGTAGCCTTGAAATAAGAAAGTGATCAAAGGAAAACATTTCGTATCAGACGAAAAACTTTCTTAAGAAAAAAGAATGCAGAAATGAATTCATTACACTTTAAGAAAAATTCATTGTTATGAAAGAAAGTTCTTTAAAAATTAATTTAAATTTTATGTTATATGAAGAAACGGATCGAAAAAAAGGAATAGTACAATACATAAAGATATACCGAATAAAAAATGGAGAAATTGAGAAAGAGATTGAATTATTTTTTATCAGATAACCAGAATTTCGCTCAAAAACTAACCACCTTATATATTATATAAGATATTAACAGGGTCGTAATCAATCAGCTAATGATCGCGGATAATGATAAGAACCAATTATAAAGTTGTAATTTTGAATTCCAACTTTGGTTTGCTTATACTTGGATCTAAAAATTCACTTTCAATATCATTAATGTCATCTGTTGTTCCACAGTCATTTGTAGTAACTCCAATTCATTTCAAAATATATTAGTTCCGTTAACTTCTAAATACATTTTACTTCCTAGGTTTGTATACATGTTTTTTGAAATATTTTTTAAGAGAAAGGAATTTTGTGTCAATTATTTTCACTTTTAGCACCATGTTTTCTTAAATTGATAAATTGAAGATATAATCAAATGAAAAACCTCTCTTAAAATATTTGTGATCTCAAATTTCAAACTGAAACACGAAAATTAGAATAACACAAAAGTAGTTATAAAAAAGTACAAATTATAAAAAAAATGACTAGAAATCATAAAATCAGTAAATTTGAAAACATCATTAAATGAATTAGAAGACCAATATTGATTGTTGACTAGGGCTTAATGAAAATCTCATCAATTATTACTTAATATGTTATTTATATTTTTTGGCAATATTTTTTAATAATTTCCGTCCTATATTCTACAAGTTCTAGTATTTTTTCTGTTGTTTTAAGTTAATGACTCATTTTTGAATTAGCTCGAATAACTATATCTATTTAACAAATCCTTACCAGCGAACTAAATTCGAAAAAATACTGAAATTTTGATATTATGCCAAAACTTTTAACGTACATTATATATTTTTGTCATATTGAATATAAATGTTACGGTAACCATACAGTGAACGTGTTGGTTATGAACATTTACTGTTTACAAAAATTGAGAAAAAAGTTGTTATTAGAATGAGTGTGCTTCAATACTGTTTCTCAGAAAAAGACAATGGATAAAACTTTGTAAGTCTGTTTATCCATTTCATGTTTGAATAGCTCGTAAGTTTGTAAGCTTTGGACATTTTTTCGCCTTACTTCTGTATTGATAATTTTGCTTTATGTCATCACCCCCAAAATAGAATTATCTTCAACATTATTTAGTTATTTCTTTGTTGTTGTCAGTCTGTAACAGGCTTTCAGTCTAGTATAATCATATAAATTTTCATTGATAATTATAGAAAGGAAAACTTCGTTATCCACATCCTGAATGATAACTTACTCATATCAGATTGAAAATGTTGATTTTTAACAAGAACATTTAAATTTAGAGAAAGTCGAGGATCAAACCAATTTTAAAATTGATCCTTAAATATCGAACAAGTCATGCATTTGTTATAGAACATGCTCTTGATGCTTCGTTTCTCAATAGTTATCAAATTATATTAATAAATATATAAATAAAAGAAGTTATAAAGGAAATTATACATTATAAAACTATTTCCGTAATCTAAAATGTAAAATACAAGAAACTGAAAGCAGTAGTATTATATATGAGCTTCCTTGTAACAATTGAGATGACGATTACATAAGACAGACATCTTACTATTTAGAATCTAGATCAAGAAGTAATCAATAAAAAAAGGACATGTTCAACATGAAATAGTAAAAAATGAATGAAAATCCTGAGAACAAAGAAAAATACAGAGAAAACAAGGGAAAGTTAGTCCATTTACATTTTACAAAATCTATAATCCTAGTTTTTAAATAATTTAATTTTTTAATTACCTTGATACGTCAAAAACATGGTAATAATAAAATATATCTGAATTCTATTCAATAAAATAAAAAATTGTCCAAAAATGAGGATAAAATGAAAAAATTATTCTATTATTTGAAAATAAATGATAAATAATGGAAAATTTTTGTTTTCCGTGGAGGTAATAAATGGATATAACTAAAGGAGATGATTGGAATCAGAGTTTTCGTATTAAAAAAGAAGGTGGTTAATTTTATAATATAGAAAATAGCAAGATATATGCGAGACAGAAAAAAAAACATGTATATTCTATAAGATTTCACTTCAACCGAACACCCGCCAGGTTTTTACCGCTCAGAATGTGTGTAGTGAGACCATTTGTGGAGCAAAATCGCTCGGTTAATTGCTGTTTTTTGGGGGTCAGTGATTGAAGAGTACAATTAAATGAAACCTATTTCGTCTTGTATAGGATACTCTAGGGCACAGAAAATTGAGCTCTACAACTTTTTTCAGTAGGACCAATCTTAGAAAATAATCGTTAAAGGTAATTGAGCTTAAATTATAAGAAACTGCATTTTTCTTAAAATAAATCGCTGTAGTAATTTAAGTTTTTAATTTAACTTTTGTAACTTTTGTAACACTTGTACTCAAAGTGAGAGCGCATCTAGAAGCAATTCAGAAATTTTGAAAATACTTCTAGTTTTTGTGGAAAAAAATTAGAAATATGGAATTATCAAAATCGTACATCCAAAACATAATTTGGCGATCTATGTGAAATATTGAAAATTTTTATACATATATACTGAGTTAAATGTAGTCCATATATTCAGAAAGTATTTGAAAAAAATCAAATCTCGAACTTTTACAGTTTACTAGACATTGTGGCTGACATAAGGAAAGGTTGTTACGTTTGCAAACATCAAAACTAATTCCTAAAATATATGTCGGCACCAAGATGATGTTTAGAAGGATAGTAGTTACAGCTGAATTTCAGTCTCTAAATTTGAGCGATTTACTGTCTTATAAATTGATTTCGGTTCCGTTGTGTCTATTTAACGCATACGAAAAACAACTAAATCTGATTTGAACCACATGGGACAATTTCTTCTCGTTTAGTTGAAAATTTATTTATTATAAAACGCGCTCTCCACTTTTAATGAACATTCAGATGCAAAACCGCCTCTCTTCATGCATTGTTTTAGAGGTACCTATATCAAAAATCCCTATTTAAATATCCCTATATAAATAAAATTCAAATAATATGCAACCATGATGATACAATTTAAACGTTTATCCGTGAAACATCAACTAACAGACCAAACTACTGTATTAACAGATCATAAAAAAATTGACAATTCTCAATAAAAACGACAAAAAATCTGATAGTTATTTTCTGGTACACATGTTCAAATATCTTGGTTAGAAAATGAGCACCAGAAGCGTGGACGATTAGATTGAAAATTTAGGTAGGCTGCTTAGAAATATATTCAACATGTTTTCTATGCTATGAAACTCTTCTTTCATTTTTGTTAGTATATAATTGTATCTTAAAAATAAGACGAACATATATATCTTCAGAAAGATCGTTGCACGGCTATCCATTAAAGAACGCGGAGCACGATCTTTACCTACCCAATCCACGTTCAGAATTAGTTCAGGGGCTCAATACTCTACAATGCAAAAAAATGCACAATAATTTGCCATTTGAAATTAAATCGACATCATCTTTTCACGCATTACGCAATAATTTGAAGGAATATTTCCTGGAAAATGCCTACTACTCTGTAAACGAGTTCTATTCTAACAATAATATTTAATTCCGGGTATGGTGCATACTGGTTTAATTTTTGTTATGGACTTATATACTAATTATTACCTATAATTTTGTTACTCTTTGTGGTTTTTTTCTGTATATTGAATTTTTATTTTATTTGTTTTACCTTTATTTAGTTATTTTTATGTTTGTTTTTTAGTTTTTACAAGCTTTTGTCTACAAATTGTAACAATAAAGCATTTCTTCCTCCCTTTCTCTAAATGAATTTGAATAAGGAATAACTTGTTTAAAATAACGTAAAACATAAGTTAGAAAAATATACGCTTTCCTATGAATAACAAATACAATTATTTCTGAAATAGATTTTGTTTCAGGGTCAATTTGCCAAACAATGATCAACTTTGTACGATCGATGTGATGAAAAAAGAATATGAGCCGTACGCTAATAGAAAGTTACAACATCCGAATACGTAAGTATGTATGGGGTGCATTCCACAAAGCGGTCGCGGCGAGAACGTCACCCATGACTTCATGTCTAACGTTCACGACGACCCTTGTCAAGAGGTGGATCAAAGTGAACAGTGAGAAGTTGAAATAATTAGCGGAAATTTAAAAACTCAAGCAACGCAAACTGCAACCATGAAAATATAGTATGAGAGTCCTTTTGAAGTATTCTTGTGACGCAGCACCAAATATTCCACTATCGCCGCAAAAGATAATCCGATTTCACTTTAATATAAATCAGTTAAGAGCACTCCACTAAAAAAATCCAAATAACATAACCTCTTAGAGCTTTCAGTTTATTTTTTCTGTTTCGCTATTCGATCATATTTATATCAACGTTCACAGCATCTCGTAAGCCATTCCACTTGGGTCTACGATTATAATGCTCTGAACTAAGTTGAACAGGAAAGACCATAGTCGTGAACGTGTCGTGAATGCTAAGGCTAATGCACCCCTAGTAATACGTTCAATATTTCCTGACAATAAATATGAGTAACCGATCATAATAGACACAACAGACTTTGATTTATTAATTTTTACAAGACACAAACTTGTACCTCATGCAAGTAGATGTTATTTATTATCATTTTTTTCTTTTATTTATTGTGATTTAATTGTCACATTGTAAATAGAGTTTTATTGTTGTGACCCGTACCTAATTTTTGCTATGTACAACTCTTTTGTCCAATCGACTAACGACGGTCGATCTAGTGGAGTGATTGGCTATTTTTTCCTTCGTATTCAAGATAATCCTTTCGGCAGACGATCTTGCCTAATTTTGAATAATATTTCTTCCAGTGGGAATATTATATACCAGTAATCAATTTTGGATTTCCAATGACGATTTATTCTTAGGAATAATCTGCGTCCCTTTTTGACATCAATTTTTCAAGTAATCTTACAGGACAAACATTGATGCCGTTGTTTTCTATTAGAAATCTACATTCAGTATACATTCTAGAACCATCTCTATAGGGTTATATTCACCGTCGCTGTTTGATTCGATACAAAAAAAGTCAGTCAAGTAAGCAGGAGCTTACCCACCTCGGCAAGCTAATTCTACCACGGTTATGTGATAGAATTTCCTTTGCAGCCCTTCAGGGGTATTTTTATTCCATAAATTTATATTTTCCTTATTTCTACGGAACTTAATGCTGTCCTTTCACAGGAATCTGAATGCAGTTTTCGTCATCGTCAACTTTCATTTCTTTATAATATTTTTCTTGTAACAGCTTACATGTTAGGTTCCACATGGTTTTGACCGTATTAAACTCTGTAACATATTTTATTCTCAAGTTCACTGCCCAATCAACTTCAATTCTTCCGCCGTCCGATTTCCATCTAATTAATACTTTCTATCACTGCAAAAGTCCATATATGCTTTCCATACAAATTTTTTACTGTAAACGGTATTTTTTGGTATGTTTGGTTCTATGATTTCATTAACATTTCAAAATATCAAATATTTGAAACGTTAAAATCGAAATAAATCAATATGTATCCATGGCAATGTGATAAAGTGAAAACAGCCCATGGGATCTGTTTTCAGTAAATGTTTCTGATTGGTTGTCTTCAATCAAATCACTTCAAATTAATTGACTTCATTGGATTTCTACTAGAGCAGAAAATTTTCAAAGTAATAATAAAAAATCATAATACTAACATTTCCATAGCAACGATATATTTATTATCTGCATTGTTCTATTTTCTGTCAGTTTATTTCATATGGTTGTAAAGAATAAGAAGGTAGAAAATCCAGATTTTCCTAAAAACATATTTAAGATAGCGGCATAAGCAAGGGCTGATATGTTACCAGCAAAATCCAAGCTGAAATATGAACACAAGTTTTAACTTTTCATGAAATGGCGAGTTAAAGTTAAAACAAAGTGATGATATTCTAGTTTATTTTATCGAAAAAGCCAAGAATATGAAACCTTCTACTTTATGCTAAAGACGCTAAAGAGTTGTTTAGCTACATAAAATATCCAAAAACTTCTGCTTTTTTGGAACGTCAGGCTGTGGGCTAAAACTCCATGAGAATTTGTCACGTGCGCACGGAAAAATCCTTATTTCTAGTTTCCTGATGAAATATTCTATTGATAACATACAAATAACTGCCATAATTTTCAATATTGGCATTGACATTCTAATAAATATGAGAGATTCCAATGATTAATAATGTATTTTTTATTCAAGATATTTTGGTGCGGTTGTGCATATAATTAAGGGCTCATTAGGAATAGGAATATTTTCAGTACCTAGAGCCTTTAAAACAGCAGGTCTTCTGGTGGGAACTATAGGGACATTATTTGTAGGAATATTGTGTACATACAACGTGCATTTATTAGTAAGTATAACATCTATTTCTAGAATGTTTTAATCAAGATATTTTCTGTACGTACTTATAATTTAGAAATTAACATCGTGCTAATCGAGTTAGAGGAAATTCGTAGGATTTTTCTTTAGTCATCAGTTAATAAGAATCAATTTCTAAAATCTAAAATCCCAAATAGTATACTTCAACTTCAATGTTTTTTATTACTTTATAACTATTTTACAATAAGTATTATACAGGAAGACGGTTTGGTGGAAATGTGAATTTTCAATAAAACTACTACTGTAAACAATATTTTCTCCAACAAATGCAGATGTTTTGAATGTATATTTGGGTCTAAGAATGTGACCAAGTTCCATCTGCTGTAATACATAACCAGATAAAAACATTTCATTCCATTTGAATACATCCAAACATTCGTCTGAATTTTTAGACCTAGCAAACTTTTGATCAGCATTTATACAAAATATTGAATGAGCTTTTATTCGGCGATCGCTAAGTAGAAAGGCAAGGATTTTATTAACTATTTCTTGAGTTTCTTCTTCTTAAAGTGCTATCTTCGGACGCAAGCTGGCAACCATCATGACTATTTGTATCTTATTCACATATGTTCTAAACAATAGGTTCAAAGTGCAGTTAAACCACTCCGTTAAGTTTCGAAGCAATTATATTCTTCGTCATGTTTCTCTATCTTTCCCTGCATAATAATTCTCTGGAATTCTTATCGTTGTCTCCTCATTACATGACCGAACTACTCTAATTTGAGGGCTATTATGTGTGTCACTATTTTGCGTAAAACTTCTTCATTTGCGATTTTATCTGTCCATGATATTCGTAGTATTCTTCTCAATATCTACATTTCAAAGGCTTCCAGTTTTTTCATTATTGCTTTGTTTAAAGTAGTTGCCGTACTGAAGGATTGAGTATATATAACATTTTATCATTCTCTTTTTCAATTCGTTGTTCAGGCTATAATATCAAAAGAAGTTTTTCATTTTATAAAATGCACTGCGAGCAATTTCAATTCTTACTTTTACCTTTTCAGTGCTGTCATTTCTCGAATTAATCCAAGTTCCTAGATATTTGTATTTCTGTACTTTTTCAATGTTTTAATTTCCAATTTGATCTTACATCTTCGAGAAGTGCATCTATTTAGTTTGATTTAAATTCATGTGTAGCCCATACTGCTCGCTGAATCTGTAATTTTTTAAGATCTTCTATATTTTCCGTTATTATTATTCTTGAGTAGTTACAATAAATAATGATCTTAGATATTCATTTGTATAATCGAAAACAACTTACATATCATTTCCATAGGACTTTCTATGGACTATATGTGATTAATCTCATTGGAAGAAGATATCCGCTTTTGTTTGTTTTGTCTTGAAAAACTCCTACAAAAATATTATACACTTCTAAGACCATTAAAATGAATCCACATTTCGTCACTTTCAACCTAATTCAATGTATATATATTTGCTGATTCATTTTTTTGGCATCATTTCATCATTTTTGGCATTCATTTAAAGTATGGGTGTAAATATAATGATAAAATTATCACCTAATTAATATACAAGGGTATAAAGAATTGAGCCTTGATACTTGTTGCCCTGTAGTATTATTTTTTCACTTATACAGAATGTTCCGGGATTTGATGCAAAAAATTCGGGAGTAAGTAGATAACGTAAATAAGATAATTTTGTTGCATAAAAAAAATTTCTCATACGATCCCTCTTTTCTGAGTCATAGGCCTTTAAAGTTGCGTAATCAGAACTTTATATTTAAGTATATTTTTCTAATTATACATTCGAACACTATTAATCCGACTCATTCTCAACGGTTAACAATCCGTAACTTTCACGAGAACAACCTGTACAATCTAAAGATGACAAAAATGAATTTTTCAATCGATTTTTTAACAAAAAGGTAACTCGATAAAATTTATTGTTTAGGAGATATCTAGATTTTTAGATCGGAAAACGGTAAACAATTCGCCATAGAAAGATATAAAAAAATATCATAAATTGTAATTATTTATTGAAAATACTTACATGAGGTACTGAAACACAATTAAACATTTCCCATTTGGACTCCATACCGCCGAACATCGTGTTATAAGGAAAAAAATTGAAATGTTGGAAAACTTATTGAGCTAGCTTACAAATTATCAAACAAAAACAAAAAACTATAATAAATGTTCGAAGTGGCCACCTTACACCTCTACACACTTCAAGAGTCTTCTACGGAGGATATTTCTTTGAACTTGGAAGTGCATTCAAAGATTCTGCCTTATAGCGTCACGATTCTATCTTAGTTTATTATGTATCATTTCGTTCCGTGTGTTTACCGGTGTTGCATGTACCAAGCTTCTGGGATATCCCCAAAGAGGGGCAAATGGACCTCCCCGACCGATCCACCTATTAGAAAAATGTTATTAAGATGATCATTTAGGTAATGGGAAGAGGCTCCATCTCCAGCTTAGGAACAGCCTGTATATCAAACATTTGATACATTTGAAGTCCTCGCTGAATCAGTTTTGTTATGGGAAATGGAGATTATATTGTAAAATAATAGTTTTTTTGCAAAACATTCTTTTTTATTCTAGCGTCGTCCTTTCGGCATACCGTCTTCGTCGTGTTTAATCCGACAAGCATCTGATAATAAGATATACATCCAAAACGAACAATTTGTATCAAGAATTTATTATCTTATTCAAAATGTTGATTTCAAATAGAAATTATATACCGTTTCTCAAAATGTGTTTATCTATTTGATAATTAATCAATTAGAGCTTAAACCGTGTTTTCTTTTAACACCCAGGTACCAATATTATAGGTTCGAGCATCCCACATTATATGCACAAGGACAAAAACACCTAGTTTAGGATTTTCAGAAACAATTGAAGCAGTTTTTCAGAACGGACCAAGATGGATCCAACCGTGGGCGTCGTGTGCAAAGTAAGAATATGTTTAAATAATAATATCACAATTTTTCTAGTTATTTTTACTAATATTGTAATAATATCATCAATTTTCAAGTGATACTTTCAAAATTATTTCTATTCATTACAATTGTCTTATTTTTGTTACACTATATCGCTAAAATATAAAATATAACAGAAATAAATTATTAACAGCTTTCAGAATATTTGAGGCCTTTTTTATACTCTTCATAGTTCATTATATATTTCGGAAAAATTTATTCATGATATAGATCATCTTTAGCATTTCGATTCACCATATTAAATAAATTGCAAATCATCAACCTCCTCACAATTTCATGAAATGTACTGGATAATCTCCTGATTCTTGTGGAAATGTCATCACCCTCCTTCTAGTTTCTAGTTTCCTTTGAGGCTTACAAGTTTAAGGTTAGGTTAGGATTTGTAGGACATTAAGTTTTGTAAATTTAATGATATATTCATATTCAACAGCTCCAAAAATTCTTCATATCTATTTTGAAGGAGAAACGCTCCAAATAAGTCAAGGAAAATAGTCTGACATTTATTGAACATATATTGTGTCTCAAAACTAGCATAATTTAGAAATATCAACTTAGACTAAACGACACTTAATGTGCACTACTAAATTCTGTAATAGAAACTGTAAAATTTTTTAAATCTCTGAATATAACATCAAAATGACGGTATTTTGAGTACTATATTTCGAAATACTGCCGTGATAGGTCAATCTTGACAGCGTATACGGATTCTAATTACTAATTTCTTTAATTTTTGCAATACCTATATACATTTTTGTTACAATGATACATAAACTTCTCTGACAAAATTTTTGTTGCAGATTTTTTGTGGAAATAGCCCTCAGTCTCACGTATTACCTGTCAGCAGCAGTATACGTTGTATTAATCTCTGAATCGTTAACAAAAGTAAGTATTCCTTCACTGATTAATCAAATTTTTCAGAATTCTTTAGTGAGGAAGACCAAAACCAAAGTATCACAAATGTATAAATATACGACTCAAATGATTTATTGTGTGACCTTTTCTTGATGTGGCAATGCCATCTCCAGTTTTATGGCTGATCCATTATTCCTACTCCTATGCCAGAGATCTTCGTCTTCTATTTCATACATTCCCAAACGTAATACTCCGAAGTCCTGTAGGCTTTTGAGAGAATATGGATAGAGGTTTCTTCCTCTACGTAACAGAATCTGCACTCTCTACTAAATCTAGCGTCTTCAAGTGTCTATTGAGGCAGTACCCCAACAAAACTCCTTTTAGTGTTCGTAGATTGTTCATGCCTGGGTTGATACATTGAACAGATATTCCCTGGTTATAGTTTCCTAAGAGTATCTTTGCTTATCTGAAATCTTAGGACTACGTATTTCATTAATGGTACATAGAATTGGAACTAGTTATGATGAGTGGTACGGCTTAAATTTAGGAATCTCCAGTTTTTCAAAAATTGGCAATTGTTCAAATATTCCTATCATGTTCATAATAATAAAATTCACATGTCCCTAATGAGTTAATAGATTCAATATTTTTAGTAAGTCCAAAATAAGAATTGGAACAGTGACAAAAATATTTTCTAGTTTTCTACGATATTTATGGAAAATAATAGGGATACGAATTACTCCCAAAATAATATGGAAGAGAAAAAAACAAATATGAGAAATATTGTATACCAAAGAAAAGGTTTGAAAGACTAATAATTTTGTCTGAAATATCTTGAGATATTTCCAAAAAATATGATTATAACAATGATCCAAAACAGTAGCAAGGAAAAAAACATCGTTGGAATTGCCTGTTTCTTTATCTACCACATAATCGTAAATTATATTGAAACTCTTTCAAGCAGTGCCGTTTCCATGCAAAATCCGAAGAGATACAGGATAAAACACTGTACATGCTGTAAGCCCAACGTTTTTAAACAAATGCGAAGAAAGTGACATGCTACGTAGTTTTGGTCTTTATCAAAACTATGGAAGGTAAACAGAAGGAGGTGTATCTTATATGAGGACCTTCCAAAATAGCGCTAGTGTAGACAAAGGGTATGATATGAATATAGTAATTGTAAATGTATAATGCATTGAAAAATATAAAATCATAGTTCATTAAATAGAATTTCAACAACTTGCAGTGTACAAAAGCGTGTAATCGAAGGCGTAAATAATATTCCTTTAAAATCCACCCAAATGCAAATGTGGCGCAATCTTTATTCAGCGCATTTCGACGGACACTTGGTCATATACAATATATTTCCTCCTTGTCTCTACCCTCCAAAATTTAAACATTATACGACACTGGCACTGTGTGTATAATTATATCAATAGATAAATCACCTACCACATGAAAATGTACTTCAACCACGCTGTAAAAAGAATTTTTTTTAATCTCCATTGTCATATCCCTAAATTTATAAAATATGATACTCAAATTGTTTAGTGCCTTTCTATCATTGACAGCTTTCTCGTTTCTAAATATGTGAACCCCTGCTAAAAATTTTTTTACCCTTGTATTTGATTCTGTTTTAAGAGTTTTTATAATCAATTGTTAATTCAGTGCTATTTGTTTATCATAATCATAACTTTTTAATCTATTTTGTAAATGTCTGTCTTATGTAAACAACATCACAACATCACATCACAATTACTACTTAATATTTAAGATTACTCAACTTTTGTATTTATATTCGTATGATGTGTGATGAATTGATTGATATAATTTCTACAAGTTGACAATATCAAATTATATTTTGATAAAGATCGAAATTAGCTCGAAACGTCTGTTTAAGAACCAATTTTAATGAAAAGAGCTTAAATCAAAATAATTTATCAAAAAAAACATGTAAAAAGGGACCAAGAAATTAATAGTCAAAATAGTGGAGAATTATCTAAAATCACAATACATTTATATTTCAGAATGATTTTTTTTCAGAGATTTATTAGCGGCAACGATACTATCCTCTTTCCATGATTAATTTTTTAAAGATAGTTTTTTAATATTTTTTACAGTTGGTATCATTCTATTACCCACCTGCAGTAGATTGGGGACTTTATTTCAAAATAGCAGCGTTCTGCGTTCTCCTTTGTTTATGTCAAATCAGAGAATTGAACCATTTGGTACCACTGTCCCTAATAGCCAATGTTACTATTGTCACCGCATTCGGCATCACCTTGTACTACATAGCACTAAAAATACAAACAGTTGATGTGAAAGATAGAGACTTATTCACAAATGTTGGAAGTCTTCCCACTTTTTTCAGTACGGTGTTATTCTCTATTGAAGGAATAGGAACAATAATGCCCGTGGAAAATTCGATGGTAAGTTGAATTTCAATTTGTATTCATATAGAAGAACAAAAAAACTATCAGTATGTAGGGGCGCATCCCCTAGGAGAACCCAAAGCGCCTGAAAACCCTCTATATTTTCTTACATGCAACATAACCAGCATTCAGCTCCTATAAATTAAAAAACGTCAAACCAAACATTAGAAAATCAACATTAAGCGTAGTGATATAATGACTTTAAACAAATATTCAACATATTAAATTTAGATATACTGCCGCCCTAGACCATGCTCGATGGGCCGCTCTTTTTACGAGGGCCGTTTTTTTCAAACCGATAGGCTATAAATAAAAGACAAGTTCACATAAAACAATAATTTTGTTAACAAAAGATTAGTACGGTTACTTTTCGAAATATCACCGAAGAGATTGAGACTTTTATCATACCTGTGAACAAGCTTTTCAATACATACTTCAAAGAAAATTGCCGCCAATTTAGCCTAACCTTTCAGTAACAATAGAGTACAAAATAGATATTGAAACTCTTGGAAACTCCGTAGACAAAGCAGTAATGGTGAATCTACGGTTTTTTTTATTCATTCGGTCTACTCGTTTAACCAGGTCATCTGAAACGACAGATTTGCTTCTTTGGACCCCTTCATTATGCACTTTCGATACCATTCACGCACAACACCATCACTCCTGAAGTTTTCCTCATACACACGACTTATTTTCTGATGGATTCCTGCAGCACTATGGTCTTAAGCTTGTAGAAATCTCCAGTTCGCAATTCACACTTGGCGGGAACATCAATAATGGCGGACAAGTTTACATGGCTGTAGCACAACGCCGACTGTTGCCTGAATGTCAACAATGGTGAAGTGTATAGTGAGAGAGCTTTGCAGTCGCCTACAGCGCATGCCCGCATCTGCACGGAGTGATCAAAGGCTAAATAAAAAACGGACCTCGTGAAAAATGGATTCCACCAATTTTGATCTAATATTTTTATTTCAAAATAGCATCATTTTATTGAAGTATAATTATGGTACGATATTTCTTTAGCTTTTCGTTTTTAATAAACATTTTCTATTTAGTTTTTTTCAATACTGTAATACTCAATTGTGTTATTATTTTCAATATAGAATGGGCGAAAAAATGAGAGAGTCAAATAATTCTACAACCATAATAATATATATAGGACATGCTAATATGAAATTATTCTAATTTTTATGTGCGTTTTATTAAAGGTAGTATATACCTTTAAAAAAATGAAATTTTGTTATTTACAAAATTCGAAACTCATACAGTAAAAAGATATCCAATATGATTACAGACTCGAAAATCATGAAAATTCAATGAACCTAGGTTTGTGTCCATCTTTATTTTGCGGAATTGAAACTCAAATATTTCCTTAACCGTTCGGATATCAAATGTCGGTCTCATGAAAGTTACGTTTATTTTTGTCAGTAAATCAAAAAACGCAATAGAATATAGTGTTCCATTCAAAAAAATAAAGTTCTTGTCGATACTGAATATTTGGGATAGTTTTTGGAAGTGAAACTGCCATTGTGCAGAAATATTGAATCAAATTTTCACAATTCGACCAGCGATAAAACTTTTAATCCTGGCCAGTGGCGGTTCTATGGGGTCTTTCGGGTTGAGCCCCTTCACCCCAAATCGTCTAAAAAAAAATTTGTCAGAATGAAAATTTTATACAAATATAATTACTTAAGCTTGTAATTTATATTCATTAGCAAGAATGACCTAATTCCTCTTTGTATGTCTTAGTTATATTTACTTTGCCTTCAGCCCCGCCCCTAAATAAAAATTCTAGATCCGCCCCCAATCCTGGCAAATAATTATTATATTGCAAACATCACATCATGATGTCGTTTGAATTTAGTGGTATACCACATAACTTTGTGGTGATTATAGGGAGGTTTATTTTCAAATCAAATAATTCTAATTACTCTGTCTTTTTTCAGTTAGAGCCGAGATTCGTTGGGACTGTAGGTGTTTTAAATGTCGCTATGTTCTGCGTTGTAACTATTTACACAGCCATGGGATTTTTTGGATATTTTGCTTTTGGAGAAGAAACTCATGCCGCCATTACACAAAACTTACCAAATGAAGAATGGTTAGTATTCTAAAAAAAGTCAAATATATTATAATGAATCGAAATAAATATCAAAAAATTAATAATTCGACCTCAAATTGTAAAAAAAATCACATTTATATAGAAAAGTGAAAATTTTTACTATCTCAATACTCATACACTACCTGACATATGTTTAGATAACCAAATTATCTACTTCAGACTCCAAAGTTGAACTTCTTTCAGTCTTTGAAATGCTGTGGGTCACGAAGTGGTAAGATAAAATAATCAATTGTAGTCTGATGAGATTACTTTGATTTTGAATCGACCTTGGAAGAAAACATAGAGGGGAAACTTAATGTAATTATAAGCATCTTTGGTTGAAATCGAAGTAAATACAGCTCATAATTGATACTGTCATTTATCATCCATTTTTCTCAATACTAGATGAAACAAAAAACATCCATCGATGTGCTTGGTGTTAGTATCAAATAACGTAGCTATATGATATAGGCGAATGTAGTACTTCTCGTTTCTTTAAACAAACTTTGAAAAAAAAAACAATGAAAAATTTTTGTGTGTATATTGTGTACCTGCCAAATTTTCAATCAACATTAATAACAGTTTTGCTGAACTACATAAAACAATAATAATAGAGAAAAGGTTACAGGAATTGTGGAAGGATTAATTATTTTAACAAATACAATACATCTATCTCCACATTATGTGTGAAGATATTCCCAGCTAAATAAAACTGTTAAACTATCCGCCTTATTTGCCATATTTTGCATCAAGAGATGCTATCCGTTTCCTAAGATAGAATATTATATAATGTAGGTCTAGTAATGGAAAAACTTTCATTGTATTAGGGAAAAATTTTAATTTCACAATCAGTTTTATAGCCTTTAAATAGCCTTCTCTTTTTTTCAGGCCAGCTCAAGTGGTACAAGCCTGCATATCAATCACAATGATCTTAAGTTTTACTTTGATCTTTTATGTACCAACTGAGATTGTTTGGAAGAAAATTGAATTGCATGTGAAACATAAAAAGCAGAACATTTTTCAGGTCATTATGAGAGTGGTGACCCTTACTCTAATTATTAGTATAGCTGCAGCAGCAGGAAGTAGTATGAACATTCTCATTGATCTAACCGGAGCCATTTTCTTCTCAATATTGGGAATATTCATTCCCGCCGTTGTCGATATTGTAATCAACTGGAATGATTGGGGTACACTGAACTGGAGTCTTTGGAAGAATCTATTATTGTGTGTTGCATTTGTAGCTGCAATTACCTCGGGAACGTACAGCGCTATAAGAAATATAATTTGATAAATTTTATTTATTTGAAATACAGAGTTTTATTTTCCAGTTACTCCCTATGATTGAAGTAGCAGCTTAGTGATAAACAAGTTGCCAGGGATTAAGAAATAGCTCCTTAAGTATCCCAAGCTAGTGTTTTGTAGCCGATAAAACCATTGTTCTTTCAATTTCTACTTGATTGACTGCTCAATTAGTTATCACTGAAGCATCGAGAATAATATCTTTGTATTAACATCGTTTTACAGAAAATTGCAACATTTACAACTCCAGTTGGTTTAAATCTTATAACATTTCAATTTTTACATTTTTGAATCAAGAATCTTGAGAAAAACGGTTCTCGCTCCAAGTTTCAAACTTCTAGAAGTAATATCTGTGTCTTAAACAAAGTTTAACCTTTTTCTCTTAACTATTTTTATTATGTTTTTTGTTTCGTTGTTAAAAATATACTTCTCTATTTAATTTCATTTCTGATATTTTCAGTTCTATTTCTAGCTAGCAAAAATTATTAACAACCAACTGTATCTCTATAATTAATTCAATTAGAAGTTAAATGAAGCTCAATCTTTTCCTTTTTCATTCAATTAGCTTCAATTTTGATTAGTATGGTTTTTCCTTAGACTATAAACTTCACTCGTAAGAATCGCTCAAACTAGAATTCTAAAACAGATTCGGACACATTCATTTCTCTTACACGTAAAGGTCTTCTTCCTTATCACATTATCTTTTCTCTCATTCTATAAGCTTAAAATTTCGTTATTACAATTATTTTTATGTAGACTATAAACTTTATAATTACTCAGAAGAAATCGCTGAAAAACGTGAGAAAACTGGAATTTCAAAACTGACTCATCTCTATTTGCCGTAAGGTTTTTCGACGTGGGTGTTTTCACCTTATCAAACCACTCACCTTTTACTTTAATGGTGACTATCTCAATGTATCCTAATTAAAACAGAATGCTTCAACTCGAACAAAGGTTGATTTGAATAACACCAAAGTGTACTCCTGTAACTTTATTCAGCTCGAACAAAATTCTTACAATTGGTCCTGACAATATTTAGCAATACATAAAAAATATATACAAAAATCTTACCATTCTCATCAATAATTTAATTGTTCATTAATAAATTTACTGTAATGTATATTACGCTATTAAGAAATATATTATGACAGGAACTATGACATATTCTTGTCCAACATCCTTCAAAAATAGTCTTTGAAATAAAGATAAACTGGATGTTTTAAGAACTATTACCACTTCCCTTACAGAATATTTGATATTTTGAAAATCTTTCAATTAACTTTATTAGATAATAGAGTATGTTACATACTTTAGGACGTCCTTGGAATAATAGAACAAAACATACTATGTGTTAACAGTTGTATTTTCTACTAATCGAACAAGTTCCAGTTAGTTGAATCTACATACTTAGTAAGTAGCTTGAATTAATATCTTTCAACAATAATAAAGAGTTAAGAATTAAGATATTTTATATCTTTACACAACTTGTGACAAAAATTTTTATCAGAAATGGAGAGTGTATTACATCACTCAATAAGTCGTGTGACTGATACACAGATAACGCTGCCATTGTCAAATCCATAAGACATTTATGAAGTACCAACTTTCAAAAGAAACATGGATCTATCACTTCACTCCGGAATCAAAACGATCATCATCTGAATCAAAGGCACAACATTCAGCTATGAAGGTTATGGCTTCAATATTTTGGGATGTGCATGGAATATTATTCATCTACTCAAGGCAATCAATAGCGAATACTAGATAGATTTATTAGATCGTTTGAATGCAAAAATCGAGGAAAAAAGGTCTCGTATGTTGAATAAAAAACCACTTTTTCACCAAGACAATTCACCGATTCACAAGTTGATGGCAACAATGGTGAAAATGCTGGAATTACATTGGAATCGCTTCCTCATCCATCATAAAGTCCAGATTTGGTCCACAGTGACTAATGTCTATTCGCTGATCTCAAAAAAATGCTTCTACAACACGGTAAAAGTTAGAGAAGCTTGGAATGATTATATAGCTCTTGACTAAGATCGAATTTTGGCAAAAATTATATTTTTCTTAGTTAGTCACATGAATTATTGAGTGGTGTTGTTATGTTTTATTTTATTTTAGATTATCATTTTATACATTCTCTTCTACTGATTTTCTTACATTCAAATAATAATGCCTATCAACACTTCTGCTCCCATGTCTGAACTGTCCATAGTCTACAAACTTTAATGCATTCACTGAATAAGTACTAAGAAAAAAGGCGTGAAGTGTCATGTTTAGATTAACAGTATTGAAATAATAGGACACTGATCACGTACTTGTAAGAGATGATAAGGAGCTGAGGAGCATTGGTATGTAGAGTGAATATAATTAAAATATTGAAAATATTAACTTTGTGTAAAAACTATGACTTAAATGACACTTAAATCCTTATTTAATGAAATCCTAATCATTATCTAAATCGCCGAATGCAGCTTTTTTCTTCTGACTCTAACTGATGTCCAATAATTGTAACCTCAATTTCCAAATGCTTTTTTCTAGACTATAACTTAGATACAAACGCATTCATTGACTGTAATAGATTCTATCCACTGATTTATGGATTTTAGGAAAAATTTTCAATGCTTACAGTACAAAATCGATATTAATTCGACAGAAGCTCATAAAATCATGTTTGCAAGTTTAAATTATTTTTTCACCTCATATTTATTAACGTTTCTTCATTGAATAGAAACCTTTATTGAGACATAATTAATCTATTGATTAAAAATAACAACTATAACACTTTCCATTTTCCTTTTTTTATACAAATAATTACCATTCATTAGATTCAAAAAACAGTTACAAACAAAACAGACATGTACAAGGTGATCTACATCTAATGACATTATATTTAGAAAAAAAAACTTATAATTTCAGCTAACCCCTTACGCAATCACAATTTATAAAAACCATTTAGATCTTTTTGGTATATGCGATAATGTACACGAAAAAGTGCTATATTTTATTCTTTCCTAACTTTTCTCTTTCTAGTACCTTCGCCCACTGGTTTAGTCTTTGGTTCACCCTGCAAAGAGAAACATTTGAAAACATCTTTAAACTGATATATCAATATAATTTTCTTATATATTAATATCACCAGCAATTGCTTTAAATTACAGAGGAAGTAAAGAAATGTATGTACCTCTCCAAGCTCTTGAGCTTCATTATCTTCTTCTGAATCAGGTTCAGAATTTTTTTCTTTATCTTCTTCATTATCTTCATCTTCACCCTCAACTTCATCTACTTCGTTCTCTTCTTTTTCTTCTTCAACGCCCTCAGTTACTTCATCAGTCTTCTTTCTTTCTGCTGCTCGAAGTAATTCCTCATTTTCCTAAACAAATATATTTTTTATGATCTATTTTCAATTTAATAGGAAATATAACTACAGCAATTTCTACAGCCTAACTTGAGTACTGGCTAATTTTTTATTTATATAATAAATTAACACTTCTAAGACAAGAGGTTATGTGAACTTTTGATTCAATGGTTTAATGGTTCTGTAGGAAAACCATTAAACTTGGAACACTCACATTTTCACTCAACATTTAAGGATAGTTATTCCTCATAATGATTGGAGTACTTTGTCCAAACATGAAAATTTACAATAATTTGAGTGTTTGTTATTCTTGGATATCAACTTAATATAAATTATAGATCTATATAAAAATTAAAATAATAATTGTGTAATCAATAGTTCAATTACATCATTTTACATATACAAAGAGAACTTTATATGTTACTACTACTTCCATTATATTTGGTTTTATAAAAAGTATGAATGCTTTCTGACTTTTTTTTGTCAAATATCACTACCGGAGCAGTAGCTGCCCCGATTCATATAAGATGATCAAAATGGTGTTAAATAATACTTTTCAATATAAATATGGAAAATAAAGTTAAAAGCTCTCCTACCTGTATTTGACTAGCCGAGGAACTGGGTTTGCAGCATAGGTACAAAATAAATACAACAGGTACAGCAAGTACAATTATGTAAACTGCCCACAGAATTGGGTACTCATTGGTTAGACCGGCCAACCTCTGGACAAAGCTTTCCTAGCGAAACAAATACAACTTCTAAGTACTAGCTACTACTACAATTTGCAAAATATGAAGTAAACTATTATAATTAGTACTAAAGTTCAGTAATCATATCTTTTTTTAATTAATATCTGAGCAAACATTGGGTAATAATAGTTCGTAGTTTGAGGCTATGGAAGAATAAGTATATAGATTCACAATTTTATGTTATGTTTATGAAAAATCCTAGATTAATAATGACAATTAATAGAGTTAATATTGTGAGACATATGGGTTTAAATTTATTTAAAAACTTGGATTTACAGAAATTATAACTTTTATTATTCGTTAGGATATTATTATTTTCTATTTAAAATTTTGACGTCTTTCTAAAATTTTCTGTCAACTACTTTTCATGGTGTTATGTAATATTTTTATAACCAAATCAATTTTCTCGAATACTCTTGTCAGAGACCTCAAACACAGTTAAAGCATTCTAGAACACAACAAAACAGTTTATAACTCCGCACTCTTATAAACTAAGTCCAAGTTACAACCTATTTAGTCTCAACTTACACAATCAAAATTTTTGTGGACCATTTTTTCTTTATATTGTTTCCACTATATAATATCTAACTCATTTCCATATCTTCCCTCATTATTACATGAAAGTAGTCAATAAATTTGAATAAAATGCAATTAGGACTGAGATTACTAAGAAATCAATTTTTGTACAACTACCATTAAAAGTAACACTTTTAATGACAGCCAACTGTGTTAAAAGTTATTGTTTGCGTGGAAGCGTGTAAAAAATATTTTAAATGTGTTGATAGTATATTATTCACGAGTATATAATGAGGGTTATTATTAATGTCGTGAGGTTTACTGCATTTATCACAGAGTGAATAATAATTCATTATAAGTATTATATAAGTAGAATACTATACTTTATCCACGATTATTAAATATAATATTTTTGTTAAAAGCTATTTTGTTGGAAAATTTTTTACATTATTAGAAACACTATTATTTTTTTTAACAAATATTTCATACAACATATTAGTGTTTATTGAAACATAGTACATAGTTATGGAAAGTTGTAATAATAGTATAATATCTCCACAAATATTGGGTATTTACAAGAGGGTGGTATTCACTTATAGTTATTAACTTGTTATTCCTTAACATTTCTGGGAATAAATTTGAAGAAGCAACTTCTCCAATTTCTGGTGGTATTAAAGAAAAGTTACTTACATTATCCATATTCATTTTTAGTTGGTTTTTCAACATAATTTAAATTAAAGCACTGAGAAATCTCACAATACTGTTGACAGGTTTGAAATAAATTAATACTGTTTCAAAAGTTATTTCAATTTATGAATTGTTTCAAAAACCATAGTATATTAAAAAACAGATATAGGACAAACTCCTTCATTGTCGCTAATAAATCAGTGTTAATCTTCTGTGCCTTCAAACTGCAGGTTCAAATCTGGTATAGAAAAATTTACTTTTTTTGTGTACAGAACTAAATTGAAAATATTTAGTATAGTTTTACAGGATAAAATTATAAAAACCAATTTTTTTAGCAAAACAATATAATATAGCTAAATTAAGAAAGCATCTGACAGTAGTAATTAATAGTTCATTAATCACTGCCATAATTAATGGATATTATAAAGGTACATTATACAAGTGGCGAAAAAAAATATTTTTGACACAGTATTGTGATTATTTCAATATTAAAATCCATTTTGAAGTTTAATGTCAAAATAGAGCTGTTAGTGATTTTATTTTGTTCAAATCGTTCACAAACTTTTTCACTCATATCATGAACAACTATTTTCATTACGAGTCTGTGACATAATTTTTTTCTGAAATATATTCTGCATAATGTTTACTTCATACTTTACACAAAGCATTCAATATAAAAATTTTTTTTTTCAACTTTACCTCACGAACGCAACGATATAAGTAATAACCATAAAGAATAATAGGTATTAAGCAATATATTGCATACACTGCCCAAGTCTTTGGTCTGTAATTCATGCCGCGTAACATTTTGCCCCACCACGTTTTCTTTCAGCAGAAAACAAAAAATAAGGAGAATAGATAATAAGGTGATGCTAGAAAATTTTTATGTACCAAAACCAGTTATACTTAATTTGTTAATTTTATTTTGTATTTCTATTTATTGAATAAAAAAATATTTATATTTTTAATTTATACTAATATTACCATATGGGATTCAACAAATTTTTTTATGAGTCAATTTTCCAATTTTTAATACTTTGATGAGGAAGAATACAACAGAGCGAAGTTCTAATGAGTTATCAAGACATAAAAAAATGAACTTTGAAAATAGGGAATGATAATGAAACTATGCAAAGTTGCTGACATTATTAAAATTAAATAGAATCACACTTTTGACTTAGACCATCCTAGATTTCATTTTTTATCCTGGATATGCCCCATTTGTAATAATCAGCATGGATCCAACAATTATTAGTACATTATATATTTCAATTTTGGATTAAATAATTGAAAATTATTTTAAATTAACTGTCTTACCGAATCCTTTGCAATTTTTTGGCGCTTCTTATCAAAAGTATCTGAGGCCCACTTTTCTGCTACATTTATATCTTCTGTAATAAGGATATTATCAAAAAGTATATCCTGAGACATAGACCATAACTCAAAACCAACAGCGGTCTAAAAAAAATATATTATTCTCTTTTTTATTCTAAAGAACTCTTTAAAATGAATTGTGGTGTTTTTAATACCTCAATACAGAATTAAAAACATAAAAATCGAGCAATATCAGAAGTTATTATTCTATATTTTAAATGCAACGCCCAGTATAATCACAAATTCGTCAATTTAAATATTATTTTAGAATAATTCACTGTCTGATTTAGAAAAAATGTGAGGTACTGATGGATATTCGTAAAGATTTGAAACATTCATTTACTTTTTCACAATAAGAAATTATTGAGAAATATACCCACCACAGTAGTCATTCTAAAGGGATTCTGGTCATTGAAGTAATCAGGATTTGGGATTTTCTTTGGTCTCCATTTTCCTTTATAATTAGGATTGTCAATCAAGGGCGCCCTCCATTTACCTCTGTAAGCGGGATTATTAATTAGTGGAGGTTCCCAATGTCCACAGCCTGCAGCAGTTTTACATGCTGGATTTTCAATCAAAGGTGGTTCCCATTCACCATCCATATCGGTATCCCAATCCGCAGGTTTAATAGCATCTGGATCAGGAATATGAGACGGTTCGTTTTCCAACCAACCATCTGGCATAACAGCAGATTCATCAAATATTTGAGGAGGAGCATCTTCGTCCCAATCATCTGGTTTTGTGGCTTCTGGATCTGGTATTTTCTCTCTAAAATTACAAGATAGCAAATTAATCAACTATACCAATATAATTAATGATTTAGTTATTATACTGCAACAAATGCGGTTGCAAATGGACTCAACAACTTATCAACTAAATATAACCTGAATTAACAATTAGTAACCCTCAATTAGAAATTGATAGGGTATAGTTTTCAAATTCCTACCTTTCATCCCAATCTTCTGGTCTCTTATCATTGGGATCATCAATTTCTGCGGGTGGATTAACAGGAGGAACAAAATCTTCAAGTAAACTGCCTGAATTTACAATTTTTTTATCTACAGAAATTTCAAATGTGTTGTCAGGGTTGAGAACCAATTTATATAAATGTGGCAATTTATCTGTAAAATATTCTTCTAATCGTTCTTTTGGTTTTTGACAATGTTTCTCTTCTAAACTACCATTTAATGGATTTCTGAAACATGGGAAATATGATAATTACAACAATTAAGGATAATTTTTTAGTAATTGAAAATAATAGTAATAGTACTTCAGATAATCTGATAAAAATAATCTGTTGCTGGGAAAATGATGAAATAGTTTGTAGAGTACAGAAAAAGATGAATTATTACAAAATAACTCACCTATGTTTAAAGATAAAGTGCAACTTATGATCATTGCCACATTTATCAGGACCAAACATAATGGTGTATGGTGTTTTGTCATGGAAGTTCTTCAAATTCTTTGAGTCAGGTCCTTCACTCAATAATTTCAAATAGGATCCACCACATTCTTGTCCATCTTGTAAAAGGACTTCATATTGCAAAATCAGAGGTTTATCAGTAAATACAAATGGTTTTGACAATGATGCAGAAATGGCCGCATGTTTAGCTTTGGTTTTTAAAACTAAACCACTGTAAATAGAGAAAATATATGAAAATTTCATCACAATTTTTGCTGGTCACAAATTACAAAATAAATTTGATACTGACTTATCATTTGGTAAACTATCCTTGGTTGCACTTTCTAACTCCCATCGACCATCGTATTTGGCTATATCTTCTTCTATTCCTTCTTTTTTCGCTTGGGATTTAATCCAACGTTTATTAAATTGATCAACATCATCAAAGTGTTCTGCGAAATATACTTTTTTAGGATCTAAAGGAAGAGGACTTTCATATTGTATATCTGGTACAGATTCATCAACAGTTTCTACAGTCACATCTTCATCCTAAAATGAATTTGAACAAATAATTAATACCATGCCAGTAAATCAGACAGAATCTATTTTGTATTTTGATATTTGGGAAAAAATTGATGGGTCAATGTATTAATGATATGTTGATTAAAAAACTGTCATATTATTACTTCTAATCCATATAGTTTTGCAATTCTGACAAAATCAAATAATGCAACACCAAAAAAAATATCTTAAAAGACAGTATTATGTTCCAAAAATGCGAAGTACAGAAAGGGTTATTACAAGGGTTAAATTAGAGCTTAAATGAACATTAGTAGGAAGGTTGCAGGCATGAATTTTGTGGTTGTCCTATTTTTATTTACAACAAATGCCATTATTTTCTTGAACATTTTCTTACGTCGATGTTGGTATATGATTCTGTTAATGATCATTCGTTCATAATTTTAACTTAATATAGATAAATACGTGCCTAGAATGAATTTTACATGCTGAAAAGTACAGCTGAACCAAAGAAAAATATTACTTTCAGAATTGAGGTTTATAAATAAAATGTTTTCCTTTATCTTTGGATTGCTTTATATTAATATGATATGAAACTGTGATTATATAAGGAAATTATTGCATAATTATGAGTTTAGATAAGGTAGGTGTAAGAAATTATGTGCTATCTAATATCACCTTAAAATAATATTTATTTGGTGTTTATTAAATATATCACTTGTTCTAGTTTTATATATATACCATAAAAATTATAATATTTTTGATGGATGAAATGTTATGTGCATTCGATAAAAGCTAAAATTATGGCGACCATATGAAAATTTTTTCACTAACATATTTTGTTCTTTTGGTATAATTTTTAATTTAATATTAGGTTACTTGAGAATAATTATTCCTATTTCTACAGTATATAAATGGTGTGTAACTTGAAGGACATAGGTGTTGTGACTTGGTTTTATAAGTTAAACCTACAAATCAATGACAAGGTTCAGCATCTTCTAATACCAAAACAAGGAAAAGCTTACCACTTCCCAGTAGTATGGAAAATTTCCACCTTTGTTAATTTGGGTAACTACATATTTTTCAGTAAAGTAACCTAGATCAAGTGTAGAGAAAATCAACCCTCAAACTATCTAATATCCCCAACCTCTTTATTGGATATCTATTAAGAAATTCGTATTAAATAAAAATTTACTTACATCAATATTTTCGCTTGATACAGTACTATATATTAGAAATACCAAAAACAGGAATCTTATCCTATAACCCATGTCGATAAGACATACAATTCTAAAAAAATTAATATAATTTAACCACTAAAATTGATTAACACACAGATTTATGACATATTAAGTGAGGAAATGCTCCTTCCTAAATTGTTAATTAAATTATAAAGTGTAATTCCAATTTAAAGTTTTATAGGTTAACTACAGGTGCAATGAATCTTCTAATGAGTTATATATTGATTATTTTTTACTAACTCCAACGAGAGTTTACTGTTAATATATAAAGTCCCTAGTCCAAGTAATATAGGATATACAAGAGTATTTATAATTTTATTCCGATAAACCACGTAGACTGAAGATTGAAATAAAACAAAATTCGCTTTCATTAATTTGCTACTTAAGAAGCCGGAGGCATTATTATATTATTAAAACGTACGTACGTCTAAACTTACTAAATCCAAATTTTCGAATTTTCTAAACTGAACAACGATTCAAAACGATTTACTGTAGTAAAACGAGATTTGACAGTTTCTTTTCAATTGAAGGGGAAGGGTGGTATAACCAATCAAAAATGTACGAGTAGGCAAATGCAACGTCTATACATTGACGTACGTAATGGATTAGAAGAATAATAAGGAGTCTATTTATAATTTGAAAGCATAGTAACCAATCTCGTTATTCTTAAGCATATGTAGAAAATTATATTAGGTGGTACACAAAAAACTCCTATTAATAAAAGATGAATGACAATCCTGTTTTTTGTTTAATTTGATATTATAAGTAAGACGTATCTGAATCGGTTATATTGTATTGTTTTTCAACTTTGAACGAAGCGGAATTTGCGTTTTCCATTTTATTCGCAATAAAACATACTAAAAAATGGTAGCCAAAATACACTATTAACTTTGTGGCCAAGATATCCTTCTTTATTTAATTTTATGGACTGCCTCTGATAACGAGCTTGGCGTGTCGCGCGTACTTAAGTTGTGTTATCATTGATGGTTAAATGAAAGGTAGCATCAACTTTTGGTTCCTGAAAACAATCCCTATATAATGACATCGATGACGCATGTGCCAAATGTCAAATATCATTCAACGTCAACCAGAAGTCAGAATTGTAGTGAAAGTGGTAGAAATAACACTATATTTGTATTTCAATATTTGAATTTTATGAAAAAATGGATTATCAACCTACCAAAGAAGATATAGAAGCAGTATTCAATAGATTACGATCAATTCCTGCCAATAAGGTACATATCATACTGCAATATATTACTCTGATTCAACATATTTGAAATGACGTGTCCTCTTTAAGAAAGTAAAATGTTGTAGGCTTGTTTTGACTGTAATGCCAAAAATCCAACATGGGCCAGTGTCACGTATGGTGTTTTTATCTGTATAGATTGTTCAGCTGTTCACAGGGGGCTGGGGGTACACTTAACGTTCGTTAGATCTACACAATTGGATACTAATTGGACTTTGTTACAACTAAGACAAATGCAGTTGGGTGGTAATAGTAATGCTGTAAGTATCCACCTTGTACTATTTCACTAGTGTACAATTTTCTACAATAGGTGTATATAAGAACACTAATTATTTGGCATGTGTGCGATTTCAGTGGCGCCAGGATTTGGTTTTGCCACTTTGTTCATCAACACACAACAATTGAAAATTATCATTTTCGAGTTATATATACTCGAGATTGAAAACTTAATAAATGATTAACTAAGCTGAAATTTCTGGAACCATTGGTGATATTCATACTGAACACACTGTTTACACTACCACTACACCAACTCTTACAATTGCACTCTCTGACGCACGTTTTGATAACCAAGTTTCCATCTCTGATGATGATATCTTTGTTAATGGAAGGCGTAACAGACAGTGTAATTGTGAGTGTTGGTGTAGTGGTAGTGTAGACAATGTGTTTAAAATGAGAAATTGGTGAATTAATTTATATAAAATGTGTTTTTTGTATTACTTATGATTATTTCAACAAATATGATCTAACTTAACCTAACCTCACAGGGGCCTCGCCTCTTGATCCCGACCTTGGTCCAATTTACATTTTGGTATGTCAAAAAACCATAGGCTGAAAAGAATGGGCGAGTTTGGAACAATTGTTTGAAATTTTTATGCATTTGCAGTTAGTTTTTTCCTTCAAAGAATGTTTAATGATTCTGGAACATTTTCAAAAGAACATTTTTAGGGTGCTTTGTAAAAAACTGCAATCATCTAGCATTTTATTATAAACAACCAAAAATAAATAAATTTTGAAAGCATTCAGGCCGTACTTCTTGCTCTTGATAAGCTCAAAACAGTATATTCTACATTTAATTATCCATGAAATATTCAAATTTATTACCAAATATTTTTTTCATTTTATAAACAGTACTAAACAACAGACAATTCTTTCTAAAAAAAGGTTGCACTATTCCTGTATTCATTGTATATTATGTAATATTTATTAGGCAGTGATGAAAGTCATATATAACTGCCTATTTTGCTTTGGCAATTTATTCTTTTCAATATATTAATGGAATATTAGGGTAAATTATATAGCAATTTAATAAAATACCTTTCGTTTGATAAATTACAAGACTTACGTTGAATTTAAAGTGTTAAAATCTTTATTCTAGATGAAGTATTAAATACCATCTATTCTATGACGCAAATCTTGAACTAACTTTTGGTTGTCTTTAAGTATCGATATCTCAAAAACGAAGCGGGATATCGAAAAATTTTATTCTTCAATTCCAACTTATTTTGGTCTAAGTAAGCTAAATTCATTGGCAAATGGCTACGCCACGGAAATTGCACTCTCCTCAATTATTTTTACAATGGTATTTATTTCAAGTCTATATGAAATGTATAATGAAAAAAGTAAATGGCTTAATATGTCTCGTTCTCTTGAGACTTGATCTATAAGTGGTGTTGATATGCATATTTTTAGTTACAGTTTTTCAGTCAACACAATTGTAATACAAATGATGCTCAGAAGAAATATAATTCTCGAGCTGCCCAACTTTATAGAGAAAAACTCAGCCAAGCTGCAGCAAATTCATTGAAGACCACTACCCAAGTAAGTATTTTTATATGTTTGATTGAAAATTTAAAAAAAATATATCCTCAGACATCTTCAATTTTTTAAATTGTATTAAATTGTATACTTAAATAAAGAGGGGTTGTGGTGGATCTCTTAATTAAACTGAATGCCTACATGTGTCAGCAGGCAGTGGAAATCAGTGGAATTTTTATGTATAATTTATTTCTGATCTAATTATACCCAATAATATATTGATTGCATAGTTTTGGTTTTCAGATATCCCATATAAAATCCCAGGAAGCCGAATTGGGTGATTTAGGTGGCCCACCTAATATTAGGTCACATCTTATATAACTACTAGGAAATTTTGATTTACCCTATTGTTGATACATTAGCAAAACTTCTGATGTATTATCATTTTACCATCAACAGTTTCCTGAGAAATTATAAATAAGACTTGCCTTTCAACTTTTCTAAAGTGCCACACTAGATGTTAGATTGGTCTACAATCCTGACTATTTACTGCATAATTTAGTACAATTGAAAATTTTTTGGAAAAACAGATGATATATATTGATATCCTGAATTGTAATTCATTTGAGTTATATAAGCAAAAAGATACCCCCTTTTATATGAGTTTTGCAAAAAATGTCTTACTTTTAAATAAAAGTAGCAACGTCAGATCTACACACTGTACAATAAAACAACATTTTATAGATGTAAATTACAAACTTTCAATTAGTATTTATAATTTTTGCAGTCTACACCATTGAAATCCAGTGCATTCTTCTTAGAGGAAAATAAACAGGTAGGCGTGGATATTCATTTGCCACGCTTAAGAATGCTTTATTTTACCTTTAGTTTTTATCACTACCTCTACTAACTTGTCATTCTATTCATCACATTTTGTTGTAATTTGCACCTATAGCGACAGGTGATTCTCCAATTTGTCTAACACCTAATTTGAAAAGAGCAGCAGCCAATACAAAAAAAGTCACCCCATTACATATATTTATTTTTTGATTAGTGAAATGGATTCAATGTATAAATTTTATGCATTTGACAGTTAACAAAGTGATAAGAAATTTATTATACCAAATACACCATTTTATTGATTGATCAGTAAACATATCTAAGTGGTTTTAAGACTTTCATAAAAATGAATTAGTTAACATAGTTTACATGTTGTAAATTGTCTTATGGTATCTATTCCATTGTGTGAATAAAGCTTGTGGAATCATCAATAGTCTGCAAAATAAATGTAAAATGATTTAATTGTCAACATTTTATATTTATTTGATTTGTGTTTATAATGTTATTACAAATTTTTTCAGTTATTATACAATTTCAATTAAATAATAGTTACCTACAACCATTTTCAATTGGTTTAAATAGGGACAAATATTTAAATTCTTAAAAACAATTGATAAATGAGATGTCTAGACTTATATAAGTATATTGTTTAACATACCAATCAACAAAAATTTTTTGTTTTGTGAACAGTGCAACTTTTTTGTCATGTCTTTTATATCTTGATTATATACATCTCTCAAGAAAATAAAAAACTAAACCTGTGATATATCAGAATTAATTTTTGTGGAATAATCTTTTCCAATGAAGGTTTTCTTGGTAAAATAATACTCTTAAATCCAACATTTCATTTACTCACAATTGTCATAACCTACTCAAAATGTTTTCTTTTTCTGTTTAGGGAGCCTTAGTTTCAATTTACCTTTCGATAGTATGTGCAACATATACAAAATTATTTGAGAACACCTAGATGCAATAAGGCATTCCATAATAAAATAAACAAAGATGATCTAAAACACAGCAATTAAAAAAATGAATATGCGTTATTTCAGATGCATTCATCTGAAGGTAATTGACGCTCCTTAGTATAAAAAGTATCATCTAAACAACTTTATATTTAATTTAATTCATCTATATTGTCACAAAGCATCATAAGCCTCTTAGAAGCAATTCTTATTTTAATTTTGAAGTAGTTGGAGAATCACCCATTTTTGTTCAAGCAGTGTACTAATAAGCCGTTTTTTTATTTCTTCAGCTGCATGTTCATCCACAACCTCAACAAAAATCAGAAGAAAAGGAAGCAGACTTTTTCTCACAACATGAAAATTTCAAACATCAAGAAAGTTCACTTCAATCACAATCGAATGTTGTATGTGATTTGGTTTGTTAATTATTATCACTATACTAATTAAATTATGCTATTCATGTCTTAAACAATTTCAATCATACATTTTGATTTCTATACTTGTAGTAAGCAACAAGTTAATTGAATAATAATTGTCTAAGAAAAATCAAGCAGAGTGCATTGTACCCACTACCTACTATGAAAAACTGATGGGGAATTAAAGATTTTGCTAGTCATCATTGTAAATGGTTTTGAAAGAAGTACAAAAGCTTCATCGAAAACCTGAAATTTATTTAGCACCAAAAAGTTTTTGTTAATGGTCTGATGATAGGCTATAATATAAAGAATAGCTCTGTATAGACCTAATTTGGAATTTCTCATATCCATTCAACAAAATTCTATTCATTAAGTTGTATATCGAAATATAATTTATATAATTTTTTATTAGTCTAAAAATCTAAAATAATACATTGACCTATGTTACTAAACATGAACAAATGAAATGTTCAAATGTAGTGTCTTTATCATTATTATTAATAAGAAATCAATTCATAAAGATTTTTAAGGCAAAAATTATAATTTTTGTAAAATTTTGTAGGATCAGTCACAAGTTGAATATATTAAACCAGCAGCACAATTGAACCCAGGAGAAGGACCAAGTGTTGACTTTTTAATGGCAAGTAATACACCAGTCGAACCAAGAAAATCTGCAATCACTGCCAGAAAACCTGCTGCCAAAAAGTCTTCGGTGAGTATCTTCATTTTGTAAATTTTATGAGGGATAATTTTATTTAATACATCTGAAGTATTCTTTTATTTCTTTTTTTTTGAGGATTTTTTCATAGGTCTTTAGCTCCTAGAATTGAATTATTATGATCACCTAAAGGCATCCAAACATTCAATCCAATTGAAATTCCTTTATTAAATACTTTAATTGCATTAACAGTAACATGAGCTCATCATAGCTTAATAGAATATAATTAAACGCAAGGCCTTGAAGGTTTAATTTTTACAGTTACATTAGGTATTTATTTCCAATTCCACAAAGATAAGAATATATTGAAGCTCCTTTCTCAATCACAGACTCTATTTATGGCTCTTCTTTTTTTTTATAGCTACTGGGTTTCACAGTTTACATTATTACGCCCTGACCTTTATTAGGATTATTAGGTACTATAACAACAATAATAGGATTAATTAAATGATTTCATTGATATAACAATAATTTATTAATAATTGGTTCATTAATTACAACCCTTATTATATATCAATGATGACGTGATATTGTTCAAGAGGTGTCATACCAAGTATTACATACTTTCTTGGATTATTTAAAACATTCAAGTTTAACTGAAAAATTGTACTTTTGTTTTTTATCAACCTTGTTTGTATTTATTCAAAGCAACATATAAATTGATTTTAGAAGGCTCTGTAAGACTTCATAACAAAATAAAAAAAATGCTGAATTTATAAATAATTTTATTTGATTTAGTTTTACTTTTTTGCAATGGATAAAGGGACATTTGATTTTGCAAAATACACCAGACATAGTCATTGAAGCAAAATTTTATTTTAACAAACCAGGGTATTGATTATTTATAAAAGAATAAATTAGGATTAACAGAAATGAAGGTTTATAACTACTCAAAATTACATGTGCTACTTTTATAGCTTATATTCTAGTAGGTTATCTAAAAATAACACTCCACGTTATAGGGAAAGAAGAATAAGCTATCGAGTGGCGTTGCATTATGCTCTAGTTAATTTGACCTATTAATTTATACCCTTGTTGAAATTCAAATTATGAGAGATGTTTATAGCTGATATAGATAACTGTGAAATATGGTTAATTTTTTTTTCAATTAATACCACGACCTTGGCAAATATGAACTAGCTAATGGCGTTTGTCCCTCAAAGACCTAAAAGGATTATTGTTTGATAAGAGTTTACTTCAAAGGATTCTTTTTCTAATACGAATTATTCTTGATATCAGTATAGCAAATACTTATTTGCTATTATATGTGTACGTAACTCTTTAATCTCTTTTGGTAAGGAAATAATTAGTTGAAATACCATTTTTTTTTCTATGATGTTTATCAAAGGATTATAATTTCTGACATTTGGTAAATGTTATCTTTTCTTGAAATCCTTTTTATATGTTAAATTTTTTTCACCTGCAACATCAAATAAAAAAAGTTTTTCAAATTTCCAGTTAGGCGCAAAGAAAACTGGCTTAGGTGCAACAAAAGTGAAAACAAATTTTGCTGAATTAGAAAGAGAAGCTGAATTGGCTGAAGAACAACGAGCCAAAGCAGCAGAAGAAGCTTTCAAAATTGCTGCTCTTACAGCAAAAGAACAAGAAGAAAAAGAAGCAACTATGAGATTAGTATACAAGGATATTGGTGTTCAGCAGCAAAAGAAGGAAGAACAGTTAAGACGAGAGGACCCTAAGAAAGCTGAACAGCTGGAGAGACTTGGAATGGGTATTGGAGCAAGAACGTAAGCTACAATTTTTAAAGATGAAATATACAATAATTGGAATACTTAAGATCATTTACAAAATTGTTTAGAAGTTTACCTTCTAGTTATTTGTTTTTTCTCATGAATATATTAATATAAATGAATAAAAAGGTGGAAATTAATTGGAATTTGATGGAGCGTTATATAGATGTAATGATCACAATTTCTCATATAAAATAATATGCAGTAGATTATATTTTGTTATTCAACATTTTCCTGTTATTTTTTAGTGGTGTGAGTCATTCAGCAATCAATGACATGCAAACCATAGAACAAGAAAATATACAATCCACTAGCAGTACATTAACTTCTCTAGGCAAATTACGATTAGTTGATAATGATAATTTCATGGAAGATTATTTATATGGAAATGGATTAAATATGAATAGGAATTCGAATAGTTACGGAATCTTAGTTTCATCTCAGTTCGATTTGGATGAAAGGACAAAGAGTAAAAACAATAAGGATAGTTGGGTTATAATTGACGATCCACCAGAGAAGCCTAAACCAAGTTCTTATGGTAAGTTACATTGCAGGTACCACACGTTAGTATAATTAGGACCCAACTGGGGTTCGCCCATGTTCTCAGTAAGTAGCAGATTATTTTTTTTATCTTCCAGAGAATGATAGGGATCGTGACCGCATTCTTGACAAACCCACTAGTCACATAGCTACATCTAGTAGTAGTAGTGACGAAGCTCAAAAGAAATTTGGTAATGCCAAAGCAATATCGTCCGACCAATTTTTTAATGACAATTCCTCAGAATATGAAGCAAAGGCGAATCTAAGCAGATTTCAAGGTTCCTCCAGTATATCTTCTGCAGAGTTTTTTGGAAATGGAAAAGGTTAACTGTGATTTTTTTTGTCTTATTTAAAAAATATTATTTATAACTATTATCCCTTAAAAAATAAAATAATTGTATATGCCGAAGCTCTCATATCATGGATTTTTTTTAGATAATACTCACCCTAGTAGTCATGTTCAGATGTATGATATAGATGATGTTAAAGAAAGTGTCCGACAAGGTGTAACAAAAGTCGCTGGAAAATTAGGATCTATGGCGAATGATTTGATGTCTTCATTGCAGGTAAATAAATTGTGTCTTTGATTGTTTGCAGCTTTTTTCACCTGATATAAGCAATATTTATGAGAAATTGGGCTTCAACAAACCAGGATTGATCCAACTATTTATCTAAAATTTAATTCTGGTTATTTGACTGGGAAATGATATGCTGATAGATAAGAAATGTTTTAAACAGAACAATATAAAACAGTCGTAGAATAAGAGGATTCAATTCAATTTCATGTATTTTGTACACGCTATTAATGGGTATTTGGTCAACTCATTACCTAGTTGTATCTAGTTTGTTGTTTCCCCATTTGGCCGTGACAATGTTTATTTATTTATTTACACCACTATACAGCCCGAGGACCAATTAAAAGGTGGGAAAGACACATATATAATTACAGTTGTAAATTACACAATGGTACATTTAGATGAAGTGTAAATAACATAAACACAAAAATACGAAAAAAGTAAGTACTTCTAGAATTCCATGATAAATCTGTCAAATATGAATAATGAGAAAGTTAGAGAACAGTAGAAATTTTCTTTTTTTGTGTTAGAAATAGTGCTGCAAAACATATCCAGATAGTTCTGCATATGACAGTGATATTGATTCATTCGATATAAAGGAGAAAATTTGAGAACTTTAGTTCTAGCAACTGGAAACTGGAATAAAGAGTGTGACTGGGTGGTAACTCGAGGAGTATGTATTCTTGAAAGACCTAGCAATTCTTGACAGTCAATTTTATTCGTCACAATTTTGTGAAGGAATATCAAGGAAGAGCACATGCATCTAGTCCCTAGATCTTTTAATTTAATGCGTTGTAACAGTGTGTTTTGAGATATTCCTTGATAGTCTTTCCATATTCAAGAGTAAATAGATGATTGATAAATAAAACGTCGTAAAGTGCCATTTATATTAATGGTCTTCACTTTCATTGCCTGTACTACCTAATATATGAAAAATTTCATATACTAATTTATAACAATCTATAAAAGAATTGAATTTGCAAAAGAGAATGTTCACAAACAACATTGGCTACAAATAGCATTCCGGATCTCATCTGGATTCCAATAAAGCATCACATAAAAATATCAGTTCTATTTAATGAGATTTCAAATTCATATATATAATTTTTCATTTACAGGAACGTTATGGTTACTAGCATTTCATAGATGAAGAACTGGAGAGATTGGCACATTTGCATACTTCGTAAATTTGTTCAAAAATCGTTTTTTGATAAATTTATTAAGATTAAATGTGCCTTAATGATACATATAATTTATATATAGTAGTGAAAAAAATTTCTAAAAAATATTGGAACACAATTGTCGGTTTTGATATAATCATTGGAAGTTTATATATCAAAAACAATACTTACCTTCCTTTAAAACACTTTGTATCATAAGTATCCACTAAATTTCTTCATTCAACCCCTATTATTTTTATTTAGAGATGCTATTTTCTTTCATACAAATACGCTTCTCGTACGATATCTTTGAAATTTTAGGATTTCTTTGCACTTCAAACCTTAAAAATAATATTTATTGCATACATAACAACATTCTATTTTACATAAAGAAAGTATTTAATGATAGAATTTAATTCACCTAATTTTACAACGAAGCCATTGAATAACAACGCTCAATTATTGGAAAACACATTTATAAGATAAACATTTATAGTTATAAATTGTTACTATAAACAAATTGTGCACATATTACTAATGTTTTCACTAAGTAATTATTGCAATTTAGTATTATAATAACATTTAAAGATATTTTTAAATCGGTGTTCACTGTTATTGTCAATATTTTACTTAATCATATTGTTGGCAGGGTGTTCTACAATGAGCTAAGGCGAGATGTTTATCAAAAATGACTGCCAATATTTTTCTGAAAATTTATGTATGAGCATGTTTCAGATACGATATTTTCAGTTGTCCACAACCTCTGGTACTGGGAGCAGAACTTTTTTTTGTGTATACTTTTATTTTTAGTTGCAATTTAGAAATCTATGATGAATTTTAATATCTTAATAAAAACATCTCCATAAGGTTACATTTTCATTCATTTTTTATAAAATTTGACAGATCAAAAAAATGTTAAAAACGACAGTCAGATGAAAAGTATTAGAATTTACATGAATAACACCTAAATTTCCTAAATCTTTTCTAAAAAAATAGAACTGAGTGTTTAGAAATTGTAGAATTATGTCAGAGAATTCTGCACTTATAAACAGGGGAATTTATGTTTGCCATCCAGTGTCTAAAGTATAAAACGGATTATTTGAAACTTATTAGGTATCTAAATTATCTTTTTTGGAATAATCGACAAGAAACAAATGCAGAATGTCTACAAATAATATTTATGGAAAATTTGAAATGGTGATTGAAGGACGACGCGAAATCTCTGATATTTGTATAGAGCTAAGCACACTCGTGACATCATAACGTAGATCATTCACAAACAATATTAAAGAACAGTTTGTTAAAAAGCAATATGAAAATATTTTACAAGTCCACTTAGCTCATTACGGTAGACCCTGTAAATCATGCACATTTGATAACAAAAAATACAAAATTTCGAGTCTTATCAAACTCATAACCCCTTAATTTACATGTCAAATATTAGAAAAATCTTTTATGCCCACTTGCACTGAAATCTCTAATTCACTGTTTAAAATAAGGATGTTAAAGTTAAGACAGCGGCTTAAATCATAATCGTTTCCACCGTAATTTATGCGACTCAGGTTATGTCACCGATTTTGGGAAATTTTTTTAAAAATTAAATGAATTGACACAAACACCTATCTTCAAATCATACATTTTGAGGTTATATAAGCAGTTTTTTTCTATTTTAAAAGTTTTTTGTGAAATTCACTTAATACAATTAATGCAAAACGCATAAGATCATCAAAGCATCATGTATTAAAATATAATAAGAAAGTTAATCTACAGTTACTGGAAGAAGTCACATTGATATGAATCTATTCTCAATTTTCTCCAAAACGTTAATAACTGTTGGTTTTTAAGGTCTCAATGTTATAAAAAAGGTCCGCTTTATTATAACATCTACAATATCTAGAAAATCAAGATCATCTTCATATATGTCTTCTACAGCTTTTACTGCTGCTATTTTTTGAATTCTTTTAACACGGAAAACCAAAAGAATATATTTTTACTTATGAGAGCAGAGACAATAATATTGTATAATACCTATAGCGAATAATTATTGTTTCTGCTGTGAATTACCTGAATTATAGGTTATAAACTGTTAAATTAAAGATGAAATCAGTTTAAGCCCCCGATTTCGGGGGTTTAATTTAATGATAGATTAAAGACTTTAAACTTGGCTTAATACACAGTGCAATTCAAAAAACAGAATTAAGCCAGTGTTAACATTTAAACTATTTTTAACCTTACGGTGCAAGTAGCCATTAGTCTTTTATTACTACTTGAAATTTCTACCATAATTAAATTGAAACTGAATTGCTGTTCCAAAAAGAATGCCGTTAGGATTATTGTTGTAAATAGTAAACATAGATTCTTATTATTTTCTTTACAGTTGGTATACTATAAAAAAATTATCTTTACATGTCAGGTTTTTTATTTAAGTTTATATGTTGTATACTATGATTTTAGTTGCTGAATAAATGCGTTTATTAATGTTTTGTGTTTAGAACTTATTTATAGAACATAATTTTTCCTCAATTTGCTTTGTTATTAGTATTTGATGATTAGTGGGGTACTCCTGTTTATGAATCTGTATAATTCCTATCTATTTATATAAGACTACAGATCACATCAAAACTAACAATCAAATGTAAAATTGTGAATAAAATCAAAACTTCTGATATGGGTGGTTTCAATGACTCTGGAAACGACTCTGATAACTTCCTGTCATAAACTAGTGTTGCATTGTTAGTTTTTTATGTATATAATCACCTATATATAAAAATGAATGTTTGTATGTCCTTTATAGAATCGTAAACTATGCTTTCAATGATGTGATAATCTTGATCAAAGTTGTTTTGCAGGAGCCAACGAAGGTTTCGGAGTGGTGGATTTATCTTTCAAAGAAGAATGATGGGTACGCCAATTTTCATATAAATTCGTTAGCTGTTTCTATTCAAATCAGCACGAATTGTCACGGCAGTATATGGAATTCATTGGAATGACAGTCGCGCCATCTGTCGAAAATGGGCGTACCCATTATTCTTCTTCGAAATATAAATCCTCCACGAGTTTGCAATGGAACCAGACTCCCAGTGAAGAAAATGATGAACAATGCTATCTAAGTAACAATTTTGAATGGGAAATTCAAAGGCGAACATTTTACAATTATAACAAAATTGAGTGATACTAATTTTGCTAAATTATTTCCGAATGAATTGAAACCAGTTCGCTGATGTGCAGATGATCCGTTTCTTCAGTTTCGTCTTCATATAATCACCATTTTTTGTATCATCAAACATACGTGCTCCTTTACCGCGTCTATTAACTTTTCTGCTGTCATTTTTTCAAGAAAAAATTAAGGACTTTCTCGTCACCCACACGTGTGGCACAGCAAACTGTGTCGGAACTACAGGGGGAACGAATGTGAGCTCACTCGTGTCGTGTCAGGTCGCGATGAGTTGTCAATTTATTCAATCTTGTAGATTGAACTATGGCTACGTGCTGTGCTGCGTCACCTGACATGTGCTATACGTGTCACAATTTGCGCTTTGCCTGTGTTAAGTAAATTGTGACAATAGTTCAATCATGGTCTTGCTAGTTGAAATAGACTAGATTTTGTGTTTACTTTTTAAATTTGTTTTGTGGTTTCTGGAGAGAGAGAGGCTACCAAAACCTTCGTCAGGGTGATTTCGAAATTATCTAATGGTAGTAAACAATACTTTTTAATTCTTGTTGAGAATTAAGATAAGATACTATTAGTAATGCAAAATCACAGGAACCATAAAAGTTAATTTCCCAATATTGTCGGGTATTTTAATTAGTTCATAACAAATTGTTTTCAGTTTTTTTATTATAATGTTTTGACAAGAATTTGCAAATTAAATATTTGTTGTTTATTGGGATAAGAACTTTGATGGATGGTGTGAATGTTTCCTTAAGTTTGAACGATGCAGCAACTTCTATGGCTACTGTCACAATAATCGAGGAAGGGCCTACATATCGCTCAGTGAGTCGTGCATTGAATGTTATGACTTCAGTGATTCATCGCATTGTTATTATAGGTAGGACTGAGTTTAAATCGGTAATTAGTGCCTTAGATCTCCGGTTCATATCCATGCAAACTCCACGTAATAGTCATCAAACAGCTGTTCACACCCGAAATTGTTTAGAAGTCCGTAACGTCAGCTTAAGTGAAAAGGAAGTTGAAGACAGTTGAATGAAGCTCTTCAAAACTCAAGGTAGCAATATTAGCATTTGTAGGGGTGCTACACCTATATCAACTCGTCATTTAGTGAAGAGACAGTGATAGTATAGCGTAACATATTGGGGAACTCGCATGGAGCTAGTTATCAGTAACATTAGATCGTTAACTGTAAATCCATACGCTCCCACGGTTTAAGTAGGCATTACTCAAATGAACCGGCCAGAACATATCCAGGACTACTTAGAAGGAGTGTTCATCAAAGAAATTCGTCCCCAAGCCAAAAATTTATGGACAATGTAAACCAAAGCGCGAGAAATCGTGAACAAACTTTAGTTAGAGTCCGTAGCGGCAATATACGTTACTAAATCTTTTTTGTTTTTTTTTTAATTTAACAGATTTGAATTTTAATGAAAAACAGTTAATTTTTAAAAAAATATATATGAGGATTGTCTCTGAAGTACCTGGCCTGACCTAAAGATGCCGGTAGCTGCTTGAAAAATACTACTGTGGTCGACCAAATGAGGTTACGACTTCAGAAAATACACAAAGCGGTACTGGTGGATCGTCGACTGAAAGTGCGCGAGCTAGCAGACATAGTAAGCATTTCAAAAAATGCGTTACATCGCACATCAACATGAAAAAGCTGTTCGCTTACAATGGAACAAAAACAGCGTCGTGAACATGTTTCATAACCATGGATGAAATGTGGGTCCATCACTTCACCCACGAAACAAGAGAAAAATCAAAACAATGAACTGAAAAAGAAGAACCGGCTTCAAAGAAGACAAAGACCATTCCATTTGCAGGCAAGTTCATGGCGTCGGTATATTGGGATGTGCATGTGATAATTTTCATTGACTAACTACTCATTATAAAAAGGGTATCGAACTTATTAAACATCGCAGGGGAAAGTGTATGGAGTTAAAAAAGTATTTTCACTAACGTTTCATTGGGTATTGTTTATTAGTACACGAGAAAAGAATTTTTCATTCTTAATTTTTAATGTATGAAACCAGTTAAATCAAATAAACCGTGGAAATTTTCATAATTCAAATGCTACTAAAGATATACACAATTTATTTAATTGTCTTTTAATAAATAGCTGATAATTTGAATTACTAATTACACTACTAGTATTATAGATAGATAACAATCAACAAATAGTTATACAAACATTAAAAAAAATTGATACTATATTACGATTTTTATAAGTGGTGTTGTGTATTTTCGGACAATAATGCTTCTGTTCCTCCATTTCTGGGACTGTATTCCGCATCGTATTTACCTGATTCTAATTGAATGAATAAAACTATTCCAATTATAACACCTATGAGATGAAATACACATATTCCTAAAGCAGCTAAAAATATCAACCAAAAATTAATTCGTATTTTCTCCACTATGAAATTTATGCAACCCTGAAACAAAAAATATGATTATTACACAGTTTATAATTATAAAATATTTTATGTATGCTGACGATACATTTTAAAAATGACTAGATATTTTTGGGACATTTAATAGATTTAAAATATTTCCATCTCAAGTTCCTGGCTTACGCCGGAGTATTGATTGGAAAATTTTTGTTCATATTTCAAAATCTTGAGTTGATTACTCCCATTATTCAAATAAGTTGAACAGTCTACAGTGATTCAAATTGAATAAGTATGTAATTAAGTATTGAATGAATTTGTGAAACTTTATCTTACCTCTAGATTTATATTCGAAGGATGATCTCTTAATCCACATCCTTCAGTTATAGTTTTACAACAAGAATCAGGCACTTTGTTAGATACTGTATCATTAAGTACCCATGCACTATGTTGCCAATCCATGAATGTTACAGCACCACAACAATGCAACTGAAAGAACAAAATATGTATAGTGCATTGAAGAATGATCTTCAGAAAATATAAGCTTCTATCTCAAAATTTCCTATTCACATTTGTGTGATTACGCTGACAATTATAACTAAAAGTAGCTCCTAGGGAGCTCCGAGACGATAGGGATCTGTTAGAACTAAAAGAAGTTTATATTAAACCTCGATTAGAGAAGAGGATTTTTACAAACAAAACTAAGTTTGACCCCCAGCTCTTTTCAAAGTTATTACAGTGGAAAATGTTTGAAATTAAAACTAAAGCCCAAAATGTCTCAACAAGAGTAGAATTGATTTTTTTCGTTAAGGGCGACGCGCCGGTTACCGAAGAGCTGGCTAGAGGTTAGGTTAGGCTGGTTACAAGGAGATAAACGAGAATATAATTTACCAACATGGCACACCCAGTATTGATAATTTTTGTGTTTACAATATACGATACATACAAGTGTTAATAGACACATTAGAGAAGTTCATATGGACAGATTGAACCTATTTTATATGCTAAAGAAGTGAGAGGTTTCAAGTGTTTGGAACCTAATTGTGATCACCAAGGACAATTTTTAATTGACCATTGCCCTTCCTCATTTTAATGAATTTTCCAGGTTCTCCAGGTTGTTAATTATTATTTCTGAACAATGTATAATAAATATAACTTAACAATTATGTATCCTAATTCAATCAAAAATAAACAAAAATTGATTTCAATCAAAAATAAACAAAAATTGATGAAACTTTTTTTAATCATAGAAATGTATCTTTAATATATAACATATAAATTATATATTACAATACGGGTCTTCTGTTGAATTGCTCGATATCACCAGAGCAGATCCATTTTGCAGCATCTTCTTAGTTTCCAATCGTTCTGTGACAGACAAATTAATTGTACAACCTGTTGATGTTTTTCTCTTTTTTGTGGAAAAGAAACGTAATTGTGGGTTAATTCATCTTTTGTTCATTTTCTCTTTAGTACTTTCTTTTAATTCATCACAAACATCAGAAAAGAGATAATCCAACAGGAAAATGAAATAAATAAACGATACAGTTGGATTAACCGATACTGTCAACTCTCACGTTATGTGATGGGGGGGTGCCGCGTCGGACAACTATGGTCTTCCTGGAGATAATGCTTACAAACTTGGAGGATATTATGTTAGGTTAGTTAATTCGACTCCTATCAATATATGTTAGATCAGTGGTGGAGAAACTTTTTTTAAGACGGGCCGTTTGTAATAACTAGACAATCGTGGCGGGCTAAAGAATAATGCTTGATCATTAAAAAATTTATGTGTTCTATAAATATATAAATATATTACCTACATACACTTATTATTTTAATAGTAAAAAAGCAAAAGGTAAAAAAATTATAAGCACAAAATATAAAATGAATTTAGTGCAGTTCTTGATGTGAGGTATTATCACTTTATTTTCTGGCGTCATTACTGGTAGATGGTGCATGAGAAAAATGAAATTGAGACTGTTTCTTCAAAATTTCATCATAGTCCGGTTCCATTTGCGAAGCGGAAATTCTCAAAACTGATGAAAGGTACTCCCTTTGTACTTTGGTACTCCCATCTGTAATTCTGTTTCTTAAAGAAGTTTTCCTAAGCTTCATTGTTGAAAAGATTTGTTGGTATATATAAGATGAGCCGAACATTGTCTTTATCTTCATTGCATGAGGAATTAGATTTGGAAAATTATCTGGACTTAAATTTTTATAAAATTCTAGTAATGGTTCTGTATGAAAAGTTTGTTTCAGGAAAGTATTACAGTTCAGTTCTATTAACTCAAGTTGAAATTTTGCATCAACTTCTTCGTAATTAACATTGAATGGGGACGCAAAAATACTAAACTCTGGTTCCATTTTTCTAAAGTCCTTAAATCTCCTTTCAAATTCTGAAGATAGTTTTCTCAAATTAATTTCGCATTTTTTAATCTTATTGTTTGATATAGTAAATTTTAAAGATTGTATTCTTGGAAAATGAGAAAAATCAGATTTAGAGATCTGATTAGCAAATAATAACTGTAATTTGAAACTGTTCAGGTATTGCCAAATATCGTGAAGAAACTAATTTTTCCCTTGCATTTTGAGATTAAGTTTATTCATGTGTACGAGTAGGTCTGTGTTTTCTAAGACGTCAAATTGATTATAAATGTCTTTATCAAGAAAAAAATTCACAGCATCGTCTCTTAAATCCCAAATTCTTTGAAATACTTTTCCAGCACTTAACCAACGAACTTTTGAGTAATGACTCCAAAAACTGATGAAACAGGCGATGTAATAATCCTCTGGAATGAATCATATTTACTAGTTTTACAACAATATTAAGTATATGGTCAATATATGGTCTATATCATCAACATCCTGATGTATAAGGCAATGCAAAAAAACAACATCATTTGCCGGATACTTAGAATTAAATTCCCCAACAAATCCTTGATTGATTCCAACCATATTAGGAACACCTGTAGTTACATTACATAACTTATCAATAGGTAAGTTTATCGATGCAATTTTCAAATTCACAAAATATATCGGCATCAGTCGTTGTTCCTTTCATTGCCTGCAGCCCTGCAAGTTCTTCTGTAATTTCAAAGTGGGCGTTGATTCCCATTACAAATATGAGTAACTGTGCAGTATCGCTGATATATGCAGTTTCATTCATGGTAATTGAATAAAAAATAAATTTTTGAGTTTTTGTAGTCAGTTGTGAAATTAGATTTTTATCAATATTTCCAATTTTTTATTAAATCTTTCGATTTAATTTTTTCAACTCTCACTTAACGATGAGTAGGAGTGGTTTCCATGTTTGCTCTTGAAATGGCGTCGAATGTTATATTCTTTTAAAACTGCAACAGTTGTATTGCAAAGAAAGCACACAGGTTTTTCTTTAAATAAAGTAAAGAAATATTTCCACGTCCATTCTTCTTTAAAAACTCGACATTCTGAATCCACTTTTCTTTTTTTAACATCCATTTTAGAAGTTACCTACTACGGAGAACAACACACAGAAACGCAATTGATGAAAGCTTACTGCTAACTAATGCTCTTGCATGGGTGTTTGTTGAGACAGTGGCAGTTTCGGGGATTACACAAACAATTACTCGAGTCACAGCGTGTCGTTGCAGATGACTAAGTCGTTAACTAACTGATCTTCGGGCGGCCTCGCTATTTATACCTACCTGCAAGGATTGTTCGGAAATTGGATTTTTCCGGTTCTTTCAAGAAAACAGAATAAATCGAAAATACGAGAGTGCCTGGAAGTTTCGAGCGAAGATGAGTCATCTGTTTAGGTCGGATGGATTTTTCCAGAATACTATTGTGTTTTGAATATCGCCGCAGGTAGTTTTTATGCGGGTTGTCACATTACGAAGTAAGAACGCGGTCAAACATTCTCACGACGGCACTCTTAAACGGGCCGGATTACACCTTTCCGCTGGCCGTAGTTTCCCCATCACTGTTAGATTATAACAGCCAAAAGAATAGATTTACGTGATCAATGTATATAACCTTTTTAGAAAAGTTTTTTACGAGCTTCATTTATTGTTTGGAACTTTTTTAAATCAATATTTTCAGCAAAATCTGAGGTTCTTTTTTTCTTTCTAACCTAAGGGATATTTATAAAAACATATAATTTTGAAATGATAGATAATAAAATCAAAATTGTAAGATGTTAGGAGTCTTCTGACAAAATTTTTTTATTTAAAAGTTGTTATTGGTCAGATAAGGAAGAGAAAAAGTTTAGAAATTACTTTTTGGACTGAATGGTGAATATCTACTATTCTCATTCCTAGCATGACTGCACAACAGGCATTGTCGATGTTTATTAAACATAAAAACAGTTAATTTTATTATTTAAAATATGAATTAAATGAAATAATAGACTTACCTTTTCTTGAACATAGTCAATAGATGTCGTTTTACTTTCATCGAATTTATACGTATTAAGTATAGTTTTATTAAAATTAAGATTCAGATCGTCTTCAATATTTTCCTGGAAGATATACGCCAACACTCCAATTAAAATTTCAAATAAAAATATCAGCAACAATAATATTATATACTGAAAAATTAAAAGGAATTCTAGAATAAGGATTTTTTTATTAAAAAATGTACTTACACAAAATAATAATTTAGTCCAATGTTTTGGTATTGCGCAGCATCCTAAAAAGAACACAAAAATGACTAGAAAACCCGTAGCTATAAACAAATAAAACGCCGTCGAGAAGGTATGATTATCCAGGACTCGTAACAAGTGGTAAGTCAATATAAATTTCCAAGCTCCAAATGCACATATCGCCAATCCTGTAAACTATAAAAAAATATAGCTATAAGACTGAAAAAAAGTTAATTGATGACTCACCAAAAATATTATTTGAAATACATAAAGAAACGTCTTCGTTAATCGCAGTCCACAGCATTTTGATGCCATCGCATGAAATTTATGAAAAAATCATCGGTCTATGCGAAAAAACATCGGTTCTGAAAATAAATTCAAAAATAAAATTTCATATAAAAATTGTGAGCAGACGGTTTATTTTTAGCACTGCATAAGATATTTTAAATAAATATGATGCTGCAAGTTGAAAACTAATCTTTTACAGATATGAGTTTGTGCGAGTTCGCAAAAGTATTAAGTAGCTATGTCATCATAGAAATTTTGAAATCGCATATTGAAATAAAATATAAAAAAATCAATTGCTGATATTTTGATACATTTTGATCATCAATGTTACATCTTTATGAAGTAATTTCAAAATCGAATCCATAAACAAATTTTAAAATAGTCACGAATCGTTTCAGTAAGAAGTCTGTTGGGAGCTATATTAGTGAAACACAGAGGTTACTAAATAAGATTATGCCATATTTAATAGAAAGCTTTGGTGTCACCTTCTAGGAATTGGTTTGTGAAACAGAAATTCAAAAAGCTCACTATCTGACTTCAACGATTATTTTCACTCAAAATTTCCTCTACTTTAATAATCTCAACACTAATTTAATTGCTAATGAAAGCTATATGAAAATTTTACAACATCTAGGCCGTTTTAGAATCCATCCTGCATTCAAGTTTTCTGATGAAGTTGATCTACTGTAAGCTTCTGTTTGCAATCGACGGGATTCTTGTACACACTTCATTAAATAGAAGCTTAATAAATTTATTGAAATAATTTCAATTCTCCACATTGTTTCCAAGTTAATTAAAGACTGCATATTTGTTATATGAAAGAAAATTAAGGATACATAAAGTAAATAAGTTACAGAGTGTATTTTAAACTTCATGAAATCTGAACTATGGAAGCTGATTCAAGTATAAATAAACATTTGTTCATGTAGATAACAAAAATTTTATGACAATCTCGAGGATAACTGAATATTCAGTTTATATTGTCATGTTGAATTCCAAAGTATAGATGTATTCAAATTCTTTAATAAATTCATTTCTCCAAACTAGTTATTCGCATAAAAGAAGTTATTTTTCATTCAAACAATGCTAAAACTATGTACAAGAGAATAAAAACTTACCGATACATTCATTCATGAATTAATTTAAACTACAACGCATGAAATTATATAATCTTATTTCTAATTGTTATCTTTTATCAACATAATTTCCATATACGTGTAAGCAGGTAATTTTTTATTTATTAGACGTACCTAGTTTGTACAGATGCGATAGAATCATTGAAAACTCATTTATTCTCATAAATATTTACTGTACTGTTCGTATTTCACATTTTGTTAAATAGTTGTTATCCCCTAAGATAGTTAATCATAAACAAATAATGCCTATAATTTGTTGTAGATAAAATAGTTCTCCTATCGGTTCATGAAAGCCTCATTCTTATTCCAAGAAAAAGTAAATCTGATTTTTATTAAAGAGCAAGATTAGCCATACTTTAATCTATAGATTTATTAAACAGTATATTGTTGCTGTTTCCAGCTAAGTAGTATAATCACTGTCAAATTAATAAAAATTGTAATAAGAGAAGAATATATAACAGTTATTAGATCGATTCTTTTCTTTTTTCAGGAAATGGAAATTCTGGAGATTCTCTTATTTGTTTAGAGAAAAAGTTGAAATCAAGTATACGTCCCTCTTCTCCCAGATCTAATCCTTCTAGTTTTTTCAAGTCATCGCTATCAAGTTCAAAATCAAACACTTCAATATTTTCTTTAATTCTTCTAGGGTTCGTACTTTTGGGTATGGGTACAATATTTCTTTGTATGAGATATCGTAACATAACTTGACCAGGAGTTTTCTTACATTTTTCTGCAATACCTTTAATAATGTCATTTTTAAATCCATTGGGCAACTGTTTTCCATCTTTACCAATAGATCTCAAGAACTTATTGTAACCAGGATTGCCCAAAGGTGAAAAACCAATTACTACAATGTTGTTTTGTTGACAAAAATCTACCAACTCTTTTTGTTGTAAAAATACGTGAGATTCTATTTGTAAACATGCTGGTTTAATCTTGCAATTATTTAAGATTTTTTCTATTTGTTTTTTAGTAAAATTACATATACCAATAGCTTTTGTTCTGGATTCCTCTACTTGTTGTTCCATAATTTTCCAAACCGCATTATGATCAGACATTTCCAATTTTAATTGGTTCAGAGGTGTTCTAGAATTACCAACACTAGATCCAACAGGAAAATGTATCAGATAAAGATCAACATAATCCATTTTTAAATTTTCCAGTGATTGCCTTATTGATGATTCTACTCTGTCTTCATGTAAGCCAGCTATGGGTAATTTCGTTGTTAGAAAAATATCTTCCCGTTTCACTCTCTTGCAACAGAACCAATCTTTTAGAGTATCTCCAATGATTTTTTCATTTTGGTAGATAAACGCAGTATCAAAATGACGGTAACCAAATTCTAGAGCTGCAGTTATAGCAATTTGTAAGTCTGCTCTTCTGGTAGACATCCACGTACCTAGACCAATTCCCGGCATTTTTTGGCCATTGAACAAAGTTTTATATATTTGATTTGCCATTAGTCAAATTTGTTGAACTATTAATTGAAGTCTGACATTAATGACATATAATTTTATGGAGCAAATTCCAATTCTGACTTAATAAGAGATTTAAGTATTACAACATATTCTATATTTTTAGTAAATTTCATCTCATTTTCTTGCTCTTGATTTTTATCTTCTTTTTCTAAGCCACAATGTAAAAGTATCAAAGTATTTCAGCCAAATGAAATAAATTCCATAATATATGAAGAGACGGTCTAGAAAAAACAAACGCCCCGTTTACAATTTTCAGTTGGGCACAAAATTTTTCATACAGCATGTGCTATGTAATAGTTGACATATCCTCTTATTTTAAATACAACACCATATTCAAGAATATCTTATTTGATTCATATAGTGCTAATTTAGACATGTCTTGGTCCAGCATTGTTCAGTTATTCCCAAAATATGCAAACCTGCAACACTTAGAAATTCACACATGTTCTACAAAAATGTAAAGATTTAAGTATGAAAATAAAATACTTTAATTAATTAATTAAATATAACCATAAATAACCATAATAACCATAAATAAAGATAAGAGAAGATAAAAGATCGATGTAAATATTTAGGTCTCATTATTTCTTTTAATCTCAGATGGAATGAACATATTATCAATAGAACAAGATATCTACTTTTTGTTTTCCATAAATTATCGAAAATTATGACAACAGACAACACTATATAATGATCTACTACACATTTTATCATAGTAAAATAAGTTATGGAAATATTGCATGGGGAGGTGCATATAAAAGCAGTTTACAACTACTATAAAAGTTCCAAAATAGAATACAAAAAAAAATAAGTTAAAATTCTCTTCCACAAAAAAAACAAATCTTACACAAATTTTTGCCCTAGAAAGTCTCTAGTATAATTATTGATTGACCCCCGTTCTTCATATATATATATATATGAAGAATATATATATATATATATATATATATATATATATATATATATATATATATATATATATATACATATATATATGTTACTTTTAACATAACTGTTTATATTAGTTTTAAAGATGAACAAGCATGGCTAAGAGAGTCTTGCGTATCCAAATTGACCAACAGGAAACTCGTTTTCCTCTGTCGGATTACTTTGTTATGTACTGTACGGTTACTCTGGTGAATAAATAAAAATAAAAAACATAATACAGACCACAGAAAATAATATAAACATTTAAATTTCAACAAATGATATATTAAAAGATTATTAGATACAACTTTTCAAAAGCAATATAATAAACAGTATGGAGACAAATAGTGGAATCATTGCAAAATAAATAATATAATATTTAAATGACGTACGCAGTTTTTCATAATAAAGATTATTAAACAAAATATAGGAACCAAATGTAGATATGGAACCTAAGCTAAGGAAGCTTTCATAAATTTGACACTTCTTCTAAAATTGAATATACTGTCTCATTTCATCCTTGAATTTGGACAGTTCTTCAAAAAAATTCACTAAATTACTTTTTTACATTATGACATATTTATAAATGAAATAATAATAATTACATATTTATTTAATTTATGAACTTTACAATATTTTGGCTGAGGCAATAAAGAAAATTAAATATATAAATATTTATATATTTGCAATATAATTTGAAATAGAAAGTTTCATTACATACATTATAATATAGGTTAAGTTAAAGCTGCTGCATCTAATTTCTTTATGAAATTTTATAAAAAATTGAGGGTATTAGATCAGGCGGCTTTATAATTAAAGATAATTAACATAAATTATAGAAGGTGGTCCAGAATTATGTACTTTAATTTCTAGAGCTATAGTATATCCAAAGAAAAATGTTTACATTGTTTTAGAACTTAAAAATAGAGCTGATAAAACTCTACAAAGGGATGGACTGAAAATATCATTTTTTTACCAAACGGTTACGATTAAGCCCGGTTCTCATTTTTCCAATCCAGCGTTGGAAATTTTTTTCAATTTACTTTTTTGTATAGAGAATATGTGTTTTTCACCCTTTTCAGTTCTTCTAACGGTAATAATTAATAAAACAATTTCTACTTCTTTCTTGAAAGCATTGTGTTACCAATTTAACAACTTTTTAATGTCTGGAATGTGGACGATATAATCCAGTTCAACACCAGACTGGATTACTGGAGTGAAATAATGCGAACTGAGCACAGTCATATTTTGATAGTGACTAAGCTGATTCATGTTATTACCTGCCCCATATGAATAATCATTTTGTTTAATAAATGAGGTTTGTAAGGTCACATTTTCATTTACAGTCAAGTACATTTATACCATCGACTAAATTGAAAACCGTGTTATCTTTTTTGTTCATAGAGTATAAGAAACAATTTCTCCAAAGTGTTAAAGTCACACTATCTTGTAACTACTTCCAAAGTCATCCTTTTAAAGGTTTATATATCGATTAGTATTCTGTTTTAGGAAGCGTGCACTTATTTTGGGACATTTTTATTATAAATTATTGTAATACATAATTCTTGAAGCACCTTATAAATCATTTATAGCCGTGTCTTTTTTCAGTTAAATTATTGTTGTAAAATGATAATATAAATATAGACAACAAAAAAGTTATGTTCGTCTATGTTATTGAATATGGAGAAATTATTTATGAAATCTTTTGGAAACATTTCACCTGCTTTATAATAATGTAGATACTTTCTCCAAAAAATCTTCTATACTAAAATTAACTTATATCCAGATAGTCCACCCCATTAGTATCATTAGTTATAAGAGTTTCCCTACAAATTATTTCATCTTCACTCTCTTCAAATGAATTTATGCATTTTTTTTCTCAAAAACCCAATCCTCAACCGGTTTTGAAAACATTATTTTCAACTGCCTTCAGGAGAAACTTGTTGGAACTAGAATGGGCAAAGTTACTATAAATAAGACAACATAAGAGAGAAACTTTGAAGACAAGAACCAGAATGTCTACACTTGTCATTAAGTATGCAGCTGTAACATATTCTTATATACAGTAAATGGATATGCTAGATACATGGAATAGATATTTTAACCTCAACAATAAAACAGATTTCACAAGCTTTATGTATAAATAGTATATGGTACAATTTTCTAATGATATTATGGTAACTGAATAATTTGTGAACTCCATTCACATATTTGTGTTTATAGAATTGAAATTATGTGTAAAGATTACACAGTAGCTACTAACATAGTTACAAAATATTTTTAAGTAGATGTGGTTTTTGCTTATTGAAGAAAATGATATCAATATCGTTTAAATTGTATAGAAACTATTTTGTCAAACGTAAACTACCGATATTAGGTGGACATAATCTAATTAAATCGTTTTTATTCAAATGTTTATTATACGGCTTCGAGCCCTTTTAAGATAAAACTATTCGGACCGATTCTTAAGCATACCTTTAAAAATCTCTACAAACCTTGTACTGGTATAAAATATTACAAAAAAAATGAGAATATTAATGCAGAAAGTAGATAAGATTATTTTTGTTCGGATTGCCTAACTCTTGAAATAATTCTGAGATCATTAATGAACCTTCATGATTGAAAAATACTTATATAAACACTCCAACCTTGATAGAAATTATGAAAAAACAAACAAAAGAAGACATGTCAATTTTGGAGATTTACTTTTTATTTAGCAAGTTAAATTCTTCCAAAGATTTTTCACAATTCAAGAAGCTTATATTGAACAAGAAATAAGGCGATACTCTTGTAACTAATATTTCTTTTTAAAATAAAAATAAATATTTACACACACTTTAATTGAAGTCTTACCTCTCGCTTTTTACAGTTTCATAATAATGAAATCTGTTGTAAGCTTAATAGTTGCTATTTACAATAAAAAAAGTAAAATGCGCTATCACAGGTACAGTAAACATCTAGACATAGATTTCGATTTTAAAATGTTTCACAATGGTAGTATTTTCTTCAAACGGTTTTAATTTAGTGATAATGGATTAGACACACCAAAAATAGAGCTTTGGAAGAGAACAAAATAGCTGGTGACTGAGAATAATATGAAAGATATGAGCCGTTCGGTGCACATATTGATCAACTTCACTTTTTGAAAAATCTTGAATTCAAGTGCCAAAGCACTTGGTATAGTCATAACTTTTTATATTTATAATAACTGAATAATGAAGATTAACACCACTACACAGCAAAAACATTCTTGCCCTTGAAAAATAAGTAATTTATTTCAGAAGCCATTTTGATTAACACCATACTCTAATGTAAATCATTTCAGTAACGCAATTCAAATGCACCAGCAATGCAAGCAGTAGTTAGTATAATGGTGATTTCGACTATAAATTTTTTTGGTCTTTTCAACAATCACTCCCAGAAGTCTAATTCAGATAAATGAACAAGAAATTTACAAAAGCATATCAGAACAAAAGGTTTGGTATACAAGAATAGGGGAGAAAATTTAATACCTGTAAAAAAATGTATCCCTATAAACTACAGATGCCGTCAAAAGTAAAAAATTCTTTCTTACCCAATAACTCAGATTTTGAAAAAAAAATGGAAAAACAATGTTCATCATATGATTGGTATGATTAAAAAATTCAAAAAGAAATCACCAGTTTATCTAATACAAATGATCCTCCAAGTTTTTTTTTCATGCAAATCTTTGAAAAAATCAATCATTAACAGAAAAGTAAGCGTCATAGGGTTTCCAGTAAATTGGCTTAAAATACAATTACACTGGATAATGTTAGAAAGGTCCAAACCCCATCTTATACAATTGAAATGTGACTATAATAGATACAGAATTTGAAGCTCTTATGATAAGAAAATTTGTAGGAGGTATAAACCAGAGTCGATAATTTTTGAATAAAAAAATAGTAGTAGGATGAGACCCATTGGAAAAGAGAGAACCAGTCACATAAAAACTGTAAAATTACTGTCGATTATTTTTTGCTATTCTTTCTTATTAATTTTATATCACTTTAGATGAACACTATATCTGTATTTATGCATTCTACTTTATATATTTGAATTTATATTATAAGAGGAATTTAAAAAAATATATATTAATCATATTTATCAACATTTTGTTTAATGGAGATAATCACTTTGTTTACTGGACGGCTCATATTTCATTACAATAAAGACCAAAATGTTTTATGTAGTCATACTAAGAACAATATTATACAACACTGAGGAAAGTACTGACAATGCATATTCAAAGTACTAGTCACAAAAACAGAGTAGTGAAGATATAGACCTTTTTAATGACTCCAATGGATAACTACCAACTACAAATTGTGAGTCGTTTCATAAGTATCAAAAAATCACATGTCTCTATACTGATGTCAGGCTGAATCTCTAGCACTCAAATAGTCTTGTAAGAAAATTCCTAACAAATGAGTTTTTATTTACGTTCACAATTTTTCGTAAGGTTTTAAGTTTTAAGTAAGAATTTTTTGAACAGTTGGTGATATTCAAACTGAATACACTGTTTACACCACCACTCACAATTACACTGTCTGACGCGTTTCGATAACCAAGTTATCGTCTTCAGAGACTGAAGGTTGAGTTTACCTTGGACAGTGTAATTATGATTGTTGGTATTGTGGTAGTGTAAAAAGTGTGTTTAGTATCATAAGATTCATTTTGTATAACCACACAAACCAACATAATAGAAAATATTTTCATATTGAAAATAAATTCAATAAAATTCACTGGTTTGTATATTTTTTTGGTTTTAAATTTTTCATATTATCTAGGATATTAGAAACAGTAGATATAATATGCTTAATATACAAAAAGCTTGCTTCTTTTGATGAAAATATTCCCTTTTGGATTCTTTGTGACCAATATCGGATAATTCTTTTTGTGAATCGCCACATTAAAACATTATTTCTTTTGGTTCCAGATTATTTTTTTTTCACTCTAGTTGAAAATGTTGATTACAGGTAGACGAAAAAAAAATTCGTCGTCAATCGAGAAATTTTCACAGTTTCCAATACCTCGAACTGTTGAAAAATATCTTCAATTTATTAAAGAACTAGATATTTCCTGTAATTAACCAAAAAATAATTTTTGGTTAACCTGTATACTATTTAACACTGGGCAAGAAGTTATAATTTCAATCAAATTTATCTAGTGTTTCTTCTAATTTCATTACAATATTTTTATAAAAATTCAATTGTTCCTGCAAGAAAGTTCTCATTGTTAGTCGTAAATCGGTATCGCGTTCTTGTTGAAAATGATTTAATTCGGCAAATACTGTGTAAGTCAAAACATCAGCTCTTCTTCTAATATCTGCTATAGCACTTTGTGGTCCTTGAGAATTACGTTCGCATTCTTTTTTCTTTTGTTCGGAGAGTTTTTGTAGATTGAGTATATTTGGGAGGTCGTTCGTAATGCCTTTGTAAATATAAAGTTTATCAAATAAAGGTTGCCAATCTATTTTTGCTTGTTCTCCGTATAGTTTTCCGATTGCCATATAAGTTGTTCCAATATTTTTAACATCTAAAAAATAAAGATAAGACCTAAATGGGGAAAAGATACTTAATTATCATATTAAGTCTTATGTTTGATGTATTAACTTAATGTCTAATACTTTCTATTTTCAAATGTTGATCATTTTATAAAGTTTATCAATAATATCCATCAACTGTTCTCTGCTATTCTCTCTAAAACTATATTGGTTATTATTTTGAAAGAAAACTCAGAACAAAATATGCTTAACAAATGTTTCACATATCTCAAGTTCATAATTTCCCTTTATATGGCAGAATATACCATTTATGGAAGATTTCACATAAATTTATTCCCTTCTATTGCTTATCTTTTCATCTTCTGCATGTTCATCTGAAGACCAAACTATTTTGCTTTTTTGTCGAACTTGAGAAAAATTTGTTTGTTGTTTTTTGACCTGGTTAATAAAACCACATTTTTTAATAACGAATTTCCTTGCACCAGTCTTCTCGATAAAGAATGCCAGTGAGAAAGTTAGAAGTAATGGTTTATGGCTTTTTAAAAGCCACTGATAGCTGTTTTGTCCAAAATGAGCCAGCCACTTAATGAATATACTTCCAATTTTGCTTTTATTGGTTTAAGGCTTCTAATTTTTGGAAAAATATGATTTCTGATCATCCAATTGGGTATTCTAAGCATCATAAGACTTTATGTTATAATAACATTTACTAATGTCAGAGATTACTTTTAAAAAATCATATTAGATCAGTAAACTTTGATATTTAGATCCAGACCATCACGATGGCAATATAATTATAACATCACTATATAATATCTCATACTTATAGCATGAAATGATTTTCCTGGCTTAAAGATTTACATTTGAACTTTTATTTAGTTTTATACTGCAATCAAACATATATACATCGGTAATTTGTATATCTAACCATAAAAGTTATGTTGAGAGAAATACTTTTACCAATCAAGTTCATATATAAGAAAAAATCTACTTACCTACAGAAGCTTTTGAGTACATTCCTTGCTGATTGTACTCAAAAGCCGATCCTAGCGCGAAGAAACACTCTCCTATCCTCATAAATTCCCTTTTATACATATTAATACATTTTTTGTGTTGATCTTGGGCCGTATTCATTAAATTTTTAATACATTGATCCAATCTTATCATATAATTGAGATTTTCTTCTATTTTTGGTTCAGACAAAGAAGCTAAAATATCCTTTTCTGGCGCTTCAATTGACATACAAAAATTGGCGCCTACTAACTGGTCCCTTTCAGCATTCCTTTTACCCTGTTTCCATTGTTTTTCATCAGTACATGTGAGAAAATGAAGCCATACTTCACATGTACTTAGTACCGGATGTCTACACATGTAATTTATAAATTCCTGAAGTTGTGCTCTTCTGTGTTCTATGAACTGTTCTTCATATCTAAAACATTTACTATTCATTCTAATATGATTTGAAAATTTTTTTTCTTGAATATGAATGAAAATCTCTAGTTAACTTTTTTTAAATAGAAAAAAGTAAATTTCAATTGAACATTACTACATTATAATAAATTATAACTAAAAAAATTAATTGTTTCACACTATCTTTTGAGTAATATATATATGATAGGGTAAATATAGGGTCCTAGAATGTGAGAATTTTATAATGAGTAAGAAGTTGCAAATTTTAGTAGTGGATTTCAAAACCATCTCTGACAGAATTTGTAAGTTGAGAATAATATCTAAGTTTAGAAATTAATCTTACTGAATGTGCATGCCCCATCAGAGGAGAAAGATAATGAAGTAAAGAAGAATTTTATGAAAAGATTCAATTTATCCATAATAAAATACAAAAATATGATGTTAAATTAGTATTAAGAGACTTTAATGAAAATAAGAAGAGGGCGATAGGATTTGTAGTTAGTAACGATATGAGGATAATGAGTACTTATTTCGACCATAAGTCAATCCACAAAGAAACCTGGATCTCTCCAGATGACCGCATAAGAAACCAAACTGATCATGTAGCGAAAAAAAATATAAATTTGAACTTACTCAAAACGTTAAAGTGATTTTAACAAGCCTATTTTGATCTACAAAAGACAATTACCTGCCAGATACCTGCTTATCCGGTAAGGGAGGTATAGCTATAACATTAAATTTTGCTGTTAACCTATCATGTAGCCAATCAAAGTGCTTATATCTCCTAGAAACTTCCACATTTGAAAAAGATGGGGTCAACTGATATGCTATGAATGATTTTAATCCTCCCATTTTGGACGCTTTCTTTGGAGATGCTATTTGAACTGTATATGGGTTCGAAATCACTTCCCATCTTCCTAAAATATCGTCGCTATCTCGAAAAATGACAAATTTTTTATTGGCTACTGGTAAATTCGCAGAATTTCCTGAAAAACAAATACACATTCAATTTTTATAACAATACAAAATAAAGTGTGAAGATTTTATAATAAGGCGCATAATAATAGAGTTTGAATGTAGGCACAAAAGGCAAAACATTATAAGTTTTATTAGAAATGGAGGTAGGCTCAAGTTGCATTAATATAAGTTTAAATCAATTAAATGGAGAATTAATAAATCATTGTGTAGAAGCTAAAGTTGAATCAAATACTTTTAAAAGTTTGGAAGAATCTACACCTTACATGGTAAAGCCAATTTATTGTAACAAAAATTACTACTTGTAGAACAAAACATTGATTAGTATCTTTTTGATGTTTTTCTAATAATACTTTGTTCAACAAGAATTACTTAAGTTGTGTAAAGAGATATCAATTGTTTACACTTAACAGTTTCAATATAAAATTTCATTATTGGGTAAAAACGCAAAGAAAATAGTTCAGCTTTCTGTTTTACTAACATTTTAGAATATTTAGCAAATAAAATTCAATATGTTTAAATAATATTAAATAGGTATATGAAGTTCTTTTTAGATTCAACTTTATATATTAAAATTACAATTTGTATGGTTTATCATAAAACTTTTTTCACTATTCTAATTATTGGTTTTGTCTCAATTGTTGTATGGAGTACAGATATAAGGATGTTTGAATTATTAATTGAATTTTTTATTCAAGCTTTATTTGTTTTTCAACAATCATTACTTTGAAAATATTGCTCAATTGAAAAATTATATACAGTTTTTGTAGAGCATGACATGTATTACATTTCTTGACTTTTTGTCTAGTTTAAAAAATAATTCCTTTTTTATAGGGAAGAATTTTGATCTTTCCTTCTGACTTCAGCTTTATAAAAATACAAATATGAAATTCATTTTGTTTTAATACAAAATAATTTTACCTTAATTGTGGAAATTTTTTATATGTGAAAAAGAAGCAAATATTTATAAGCACATTAATTTTTTTTTTGTATTAGATTCTGTTTTTTTTGAATTAAATATATGTTTCATGTTTTTTTTTGTAATGATCTATTATCCAAATACTGTGATATATGTCCTATGTAGAGAGCACCATAATTATTACTAGGAACTTCATATATTCTTTTGATTTGTGGTGTTTTGATTGAAGACTAGAAATATTTTGATAATATAATGTTTTTTATGAATATGAAAAAGTACCTATAGTAAGGATACAGTTTTTATAATTTGATTATTAATATTATTTATATCATATAGCATTTGCTTTCATCGTATTGTCCACAAAATAGTTTCTCATTTAATGAAATTTATCTCAGGATTTTTAGACATATTTCAATAAGAATACCAACAGTTTGTTGTATTCAAATTTGAAGGGTAATAAATTTCTTAATATTTTATGAAATAACCGCAACCTAACAAAACTTTTTTTTTAAATAAATGAGTGTATACAGTCGCTATATTTGATATATTTAAGACCATATAGACTTGGATCTAGTTTTGAGAGATAGTTTTTCATGCTTATATTTCACTCATATTGTTTGTTTGATAAGAAAAATGTAGCATACAAAAAAAAGAAATTCTACTAAATAGTTTATAAAATAAAATTACCTTTACATTTCCCATTTTTCATATTCTTTGGTTGAATATCATCAACATTAATAGTATTTGAATCCATTGTTTAACAAAAAAAACTTCTCACAATCACTTATACTCTAGAGAGACACTACATATCACAAATTAGATTTATATACAGGAATACTTTTAACAATTCAACTGCGAAGGTGTTTCTGATACTTATCAAAAATGATTCACAGGTGCTTAAAGTTTAATGTTTACAAAAATGATGTAAACACGTTTTCTGAGTCACAGCTGGAATTAATTTTCAATTTAAGTACTTGTCTGACCTGTTGACCTTACAAGACGAGAGTGGAATATAATTGTTTATTGTGGACAACTAATTAAAATTTATATATGACCAAACAAATTCTCGAACAAAATTTCAACCTTTTAATACAAGTAAGGAAGCTGGTTAAATGCGATGTTCTCAAGTTATGTCAGTGTCTTATACGAGGGCCATTTGAAAGGAATCCCTACAAATATTGAGGATTTACAACATTTAGTGATTATAGCAAGGAAGATAAATTAGTGAACTACCACGAAATAAAATGAATAATAGCTATGAATTTTTTAATGGATACAATAATGGTAATTATTGCCTGCAAAGGCTTTCCTTTAACCTACAGCTGTAATAGCCAAATGGTTTGGATTTGAATTCCCTATTTTCCATCTTAAAATAAATGTCACAAAAAAGTTCATAGAGTTATCATAGAATTAAAGTTGTTTCAACGATAAAATATCAATTGAGCCTAGCTGTTGTCCTATTGAAGACTTTTATTTAATTGGATCTTAAACAGATCTGCAGTAGATGATTTATTATAGAAAAAAGGAATAACTATGAAATACCAGTTTTTGGCAGGCATCACTAATAAAGTTATCCATCCAATTCATTGGAAAGATCTATATTATCACCCAAATAGTAAATGTAAACCTGCTAATACTTTAGATACGGAGACTGGCAGATAAGAAATCTGGTCGAGTAATTTATTATTAACATTTTAATTGTTTATAAAGCTATAACTTTTAAACAAAGAGAGATATAAAAAAAGTTTCAATTAAAAAATAATCTACAAAACAGGCCTCAAAAGTTTTTTGCAATAAATCGATATTTAAAAAGTTAATGTCCATATAATGCAAAATTATTGCAAAATTGACGTTTTTCTCACTTTATCAGTAAGTACTTGGTTCCTACATGATGTAGAAAGATTTAAAGCAGCTCATTTTAAAAGTTAAGGTTTAAGCTTCAAAATGAGATGTGGTAGAACTTTTAAATATTATCTGTTAAAAAGTTACAGAAGTTTGAATTTACAAATTTCATGAAAAAAAAAACATAATTTTTTATAAGTGTTTTAAGGGTATATAAATTTGAAAAATTGACATTTTGACCACTTCCAATTATGTTTCTACGTACGTAGCTGCCTTACTAAATATGAGATGGATAGGTAGAAAAAGTAGTGCCTGTTTCAAGACAAATTTAATTAAATGTATATTTTTGTTTTTATCTATTTATTGTTGATGAAAAAATTTTAATTTCATAAAATAATGCATTTTTTGCTAAATTCAAGTGTCATTATCTTTGATAAGTAGATATTTTATTGTTATTAAAATATTTAGCTTTATCTTTTTCAAAAAAGAAAAGATACTCCAGAACAAAATTAATCTACAGTTGAATTTCTAAGTAAAAACTAATTATTAGATGGTTTGTTGAACAGATGTAGATCAAGTAATCATAATTATCAATTATCTAGAATTTCAGGATAATGCAACAGGATATATGACAAGAAATAGTTTGCTATGAATATTATGAAATCATCCCAAAAACAAACAGTTTTTGGTAAAAGATATACAGTGTTCCATATCATAATTATCAATTGACTTACCTAATATATATCCTTCTAATCCACTTTTGACATATGAGGAAAATATGTTCAAACTTTTCTTCGTAACTGTTCCTTTATTATCACCTGTTGTACTAACACCACCCAGAGACATGTTATCAAAGTGGTGAGATATCTGATTTTGGTTTGGTTCATTACTGTAGATCTGATGTTGACCTAGTAAAAACATTTTCAAAATATCATTATTGATTTGAATTTGACAAATTCTCAATTTAATATTTAATTCATTTGAAAATTCAAGTTAAGCACAAAACTACTTTTTCAAATTTCTGTAAAACACATCTCCTCAGCATCAGTTATTAACAGGAACAACAAATATGAAAATTACATAAGAGCCACTACAAAACTGTCACAATTCAAAATAATATTTTAGTTAATTGTGTATACACATACAGATCAGACATTTCTGCAGCAATATTTTGTGAATAACTATATAATAAAAGAAGTGGTACTGTTGGAAATATAAAAATTTCTTCATATAAAGGAATTCGCTGCCTAGTAGTAAATATTTTAGACAATTTTTTTTTCAGAAATAATTCATTTCTTCATTTTAAAAATACTATGAAATGATTTGTTTTACCACTCAATCTATTATTTAACATATGTACTAAATGTTTACAATTTCTCTCGAAATAAGAAAACTAGTTCATAGGAAAAGCAAATTTTTCAAGAAGACTTTACAAAAAAAATTTCGTCATAGCTACAATAACAATACATGTTACTGATATACTACATTTTGGTGATTATAAAATTTGCAACAAATTTATAGGATATAAATTGGGTTCTCTCAATTATAAAGAAGATTAAAATTGGAAAAATTAATGTCTACTATATCTAAAACAAAAACCTTATAAATTATGAGATATACGAATAATTATTGCAACAAAGTTTTGCTCGAAATAAATAGTGCAATTTACGAACTATGCTCATTAAACTAATGGATAAATTTGAAGGATACATTTATATGGTAACAATATGTAGTATGAAATATCAAAAACAAATTCATTTTGAGAAAATATATGAAATTTTAGGCTTATTTTCAAGGTGTATTTCTAAATAAAAACAATGAGAGATTTCAGTGTTTAAATCCATACATCCTCTGACTCCATCTGTTTTTTAACTAATTTATATTGAAATTATATTGTACTGACCATGATTGTTTCCAACTTCAGAGTACACAGTGTCATCATCCCAGTCATCATCATCATCCCAATCGTCTTTTTGATTTGAGTCCCCCCAGTCATTCTGAGGTGGCAAGACTGGTGCTGGAATATTTGGAGGGTGGGATGAAATATTTTTTTCTACATAAGCTTCAGGAAAGAGACCAGATTGGCCTTTGCTGTTAAAACCTTCCCACCAACCTTCTCCTACATCAGTTCTTGTTACAGTTAAAGTTTCACCTGAAAAACCATTTATTAAAACTATTTAGTCTGCAGTTGATTTCTTCTTGCATTAATACTTGAAATTCGTTATTGTATTTTTATGAATTGGTATATATGAATCTTTTTTTATGGGTCATAAATGTTTCAATACAATAAAAGTTTTAACTGAGCTGATTAAGCAGATTTCGAATACTTTAGCTTAGTAAGTAAACATTAAAATAAATGAGTAAACAATGCACTTATTTTTTGCCTCGAATGTACAAATTTGGAATCAAAACTTTCAAGAAGTGAATTCTAGTAAGAACAAATTTTACTTTACCTGCAACAATACTCATTTCTGCAGTATTGGCCTCTCCTTGAAAATCGTACAGAACCTTGACTTTAAACGAACTCATTTTTAGTAACTAATACAACTCAAGTACCTAAAAAGATAAATTAGTTGTGGGTGGTACAAGACTAATGAACCTTTTAACTAACCTATTCTTTGTTTGATGTCGTCTTCGAACAGCCTGTTGTTTATTTAGTCACGATTAAATTTATTACATAGACGAATTATAGCAAAACAGTTTTGGATTTTGCTAAATACTACCTAAAAAATTTGCCATTAGCACGCAGACTTTTTGTTATAGGTATTTCGACATGATTTGTCATTCATGTTTACGAACATTAAGGATGTTGACGTTTCACTACCTTATTGCACTTACGCCATGCGTCGATACGGTACGATACACTAGATGTGACTACTAGTGCGAATAACCGACATAATTCTCACGTTTGATAGCACAACTGAACGTTAATTTACGGGATATCAAATAATATATCCAATTTAAATTTTCTCGTACTTTTGAAAAACGTCATTCCATTCACTTTTTCTTAGAAATAGTTGTTTATATTAAGAAAATAAATCAATATTCATATACAACTAGGAAAGAGTTCAGTCTTGATTTAAGGAGATCAAGCGATCGATTCAGCTGGTAATAGTTTCACCACTATGACTGTGAAGCTACAGCAAATCGAATGTTTAGCATTAAATGAAATATTTGCTAGAATTTCTGACTTTCATACCGAAGCCGAGATCGAAACACCAGAAAAACTACAAATTCGTTGGTTTGTGTATCAAAACGATAAAAGTTTTTTATTCTATTTTTAAGTAAGGTGCATTGAAAACAACTTTAGATTTAATTAAATATTATTTTGAAACATATGCATCGGACAATTATTGGTTGATATTACAAAATATAATTTTATAAAGATTATTATATAGTAAAACATGGTGAAAACGATAATGAGATTTTTATCGATTGAAATAAATTTGTTTTGGCATAATTTATTTATTATTAACTTGGCTACCAAAGTAACACGATATGAGGCGTGCGATCTTTTTTCTATACATAAATATAGTGGGAAAACCACTTGACTTGTGAAATAAAATGATTTATGTCATATTGCAAACTAACAAATATCAACTATTGTACTGTATTTTGTAGTATCAAAACATAAATTTTACCATAGAAGGTGATTAATGAAAGTCTAACATAGTTGGTACCGTTTATTTTTAATCGAATTTAATATATATTTTCATTTTCTTAATTTTCACTTTTTTCCAAAGCAAATTACCATTTTATTGTATTGTAATATTTCTAATATTCTATTAAAAATTTTTATCCTCTTTCCGATAAAAAAAAGTTGACAGAAAGAGGATCAACAATCTGCGCTACGTCGACGACACACTGATCAAAGCTTCAACCATACCAGCAATAACAGAAATTATGACCAGACTGTCTGTTATCAGCGAAAAATATGGCTTAAAAATTAATAAATCCAAAACGAAAATAATGATAGTTCATAGACAAGGCCGCAATCTCCACAAACATCGGAAATAACAGGCTTCGAAGTGGTAAACAATTTTAACTATCTTGGTTCCTCAATTAAGCCGTCGTCTGACTATTGTAGCTCAGTGACTACCAAGTTAAATAAAATATGGAAAGACAAATCTATCACGAAAACAACGGAATTCCGTCTAGTTGATGCTCTTATCTTCCCCATTCCAACGTACGCGATATGAGACTGCATCATGCCGAACAGATTGCAAAGGATAGGCAAGCATGGAAACAACAAATTCTATAGTATTTTAAAATCATAAGTGAAAAACAAATTCTTTTTAGTTAAAAAAAATGAAATACACAGAAATGTACCCAATAAAAATGAAGAATCTGCAAGCTAGTGTTATTGGTTTCCTATTTTATTTAATATATACAACGGATTTACCCACGACGATGAACTAAATCGTCGCAACATTCCCAGATGACACAGCCTTGCTTGCATGAAATAAATGAAAAACATGTTTCAAGACATGAAAAATATGTCTGTTCAATGGTCTTGTCGCACAATCAATAATTCGCAGTGAAGAATGGAGTGAACTACCTTGCAATTAACTTATACTAAAGGTTAACATGGAGAACCCAATATTCTCGAAAATTAGCAGTTGGAGATAAAACTCAAACAGTACTATTAGTAGATAACCCTAGCTATGGAAAATAATTAGATGATTTACAACCATCTCAATCAAATTGTTTTTATAGATACAGAATTACTCCAAGGAGAAACTTTCTTAATGTCACATTTTACTTTTTATACTTACAACAGCTGAACAGACAAAACAAAAGCTCTTACAAACCATAATTCAGAAGAAAAATAGACTATCGTGGATAAAACACAAACTATGGTTTCCGAACCGATGGAACTCATTCATTTGAATGATGGGCCAGATACGTTGTTGATAGAAGAATTTGTGTCTTATGAATTGAAAAAGAAGCGTTTTAGAATAAGCAAAACAATAATATTTCGGCTTCTGTTATAATTTGGGGACCCATATCGGCTAGTGGAGTGGAAGACTTACAGTTCGTGAAGTGAAACCAACAAGATGGTGCCACATATCATATGGCTAAAAAATGATAAGATTGGAGATAACCAAATAGTTCTAGTTTGGACTTCAGTAGTCCAGATCTCTAATAGATTTAAACCATATGACTTTGGGTATTTTTGGATTTCTTGTAAGGGGCAAAATATAGAGAAAGTGGTAGATTGGAAGTAACAGAATAATTCTAATAAGGACGTCCAGAAGCTTTTTTTCTAATTTTATGACATTTTGAATTCTCTGATTATCAAATTCCACATGTATAACATGATGTTTACTCAAAAATATTTTATTGTGTATTTATTGACTACACTCCTTGGATTCGCTGAAATTAAACATTCTAAATATACCTTGTAACATTTTTACAACCGATAAAAACACTAAGTTACGGTTTCTTGTGATTTAAATCTAAATTTACTTATAATTAAAATGTTTATTTCTGCACATGTTCTGATCTATTAACATTAAGGTTGTGCAAATTGTTTTCGGCGTCGGTTTTGAGAGTAAATAACAAATGAATTTATTTTTAAAGATATTTATAAATTTACTATTTATTCATCGATATTTGTGCTGCCTTTGATAGCATCAATAGGTACAAACTAATGGAATTCGGAATTAGAGTGAGATGTCTGAAGAAGCTACCCTCAAAAATAGTGTTTGCCTGGAAGACTCACTTTTATGTCTACTTTTTAAAATTGCGTTGAAAAAGATATCGAGAAACAGAGATTAAAATAAGAGGACATATTTTTTGGGGTCTATTCAAATTTTAACGACGACGTTATTATCTATTATTTCAAGGTCGTTATCAGCTCTGGTTGAAACTTTCCGAGTTTTTGGAATTGTGGCAAAAATATGTATTGAAAATAATCACAATTTATTAGCAGAATAACAAATTTTTAATATATAAAACTATTATTAGACAAATGGTTCTGAGACCTAGACACTAATAAAATTAGGGACTTTTGCGTAACAGATTTTGAGGAACTATTCTTAGAAGTACCAATGTAAATGATAAGAAAACACGACAAAAGTGAAATCCCGATGCGAATACAGATTTTGCAGTGTTGAAAGTTTGGAATTGGGAAGCTGTTTCTATCCAAAGAAATACTTGGAAATTTCTTCAGAGGAAAGCTTCAGCTCACTCTGGACTATTGTGCTATTGATGAGTATTTTGATTATCATTGGGACAAAGGTCAACTTCTTGGTAACTTCCTAAGATTATAATTTATATAGTTATTCTCATAAATCTCTTCCATATTTCGCATTTTCTTAAAATTCATTTTGATAGAGTGAGAGATATTATGATATTTGAAAACTGTGACTCATTTGGATATGTGATATATAATGTTATATTAGTTTTGATTATTATTATTAAAATTATGTAATTGAAATTTTTTTAATTCTTAATTTTCTTTAGAGCACTGCAGCACTTATGCACTAGCAGCGACTGACTAAGGTGAATTATTTCATTAAAACCAAATTAAAAACATAACCTAAGATACTCCAAAGTATTGCTTTTGTATAATATTGCCCTTAAGGTGGATCCATCAGAAGCATTTTTGGAAGGCATCTTCCGGAATTGTTTTGATCTGATGTGGTCTTCTCAATGTCAATTTCCAATTTGAGTTTCTTCAATATTTTGAAGTTATTTTTTCTTTCAATTTTACATTAGAACTATAATTCCTCGTGCACCCTTTCTGGTCTCCCAATAAATTGAAATGGAATCTTTTCTTTTTTGAAGAATATATTTTTTTCAAAGGATTTTGTACAAATGAACTATTAGATAGTTGAAATATGCTGAACAATTTTTTGCTCGAAAATAGAAATGTTTTGCAACAGTAGAAAATTAAAACATTTTTTTTGTGAAATTGAACTATCCAAAAAATGAATAAATTATATTCTGTTATTTGGTGGATTGACCCTACATTTTCTTATTTCAATCAATTTTAGTGAATACAAGTTCTACTTTTATTAGTTTCTGGAGCTTTTTTTCGTGAACTGAATATCAGGTGAAGTATCACACATTTGCCACTGGATGTCCCTTTCCATTTAAGATTCCTACATCTCTTAGAGGTTTTGACTCCGAAAATTTATTTAAAGGGTTCCCTTTGAATTCCAAAGTTTTAGCATTATTCACTGGGAAATATTGAGGGTGGGGAATACAAAATGACATACCGTATAGACGGACTATTCTATTAATGAAACTAAGAAATTGGGTTAACCACCCGTTTGAAATAGATCCAACAAAAACATATATAAAGATATTTTAGCGTTCGGCCTCTGTCCCATATCTAGCACAACTATACATGACATCTATTTTTAATTAGATATTATAAGAATTTCTTCGTCGGTTACATTTAAAGAAATTATGGACGTTTTAAAGATTTTGTTTGTTGTTACATAAAATATAATTATTTATAGAAGACGGGCAAGATATTGAAACAGTATAACTACATATTTACTATAGCACGTGTAAAATATTATACAAATTGTCTTGAATTAAAATTCCATATGGAAAAGCGTTAAAAGTACTAAGACGGATGTTTAAAGAAAAATTGAATATTTTGGGATACCTTAAAGTGGCTTGATATATTTTACAATGTCTATTTAGTCGTTTTAGATTATACAAGAGAAATACAATAAGTTGTTTTATAGTTTGTGCTGCGAATATTTTTTTCATTTCTAACAACCATATTGAATTTTTATATTGTTGGGTACATAACACTTCACTATGGTCTATTATCTCTATCTCTATGTATCTATAGAAAGAGCAGCAACACAACGTGCAATGCAATGCAAGGCGCAATCTATTTTGATAAAAAATATTCACAGTAGTGCATACCGTTGCATTGCTCCAGAGATATAAAAAAATAAGATAATAATAATCATAATTTAAACTAATATAACATTTTATATTACTTATCCAAAAGTGGTCAGTGAATAACTGTCAATAATGATATCTGCTGCCTCACTTTTGAAGCCTGATGGACAAGTTGATTGTTACGCGAAAAGTAACTAGACTTCTCCCTAGAATTGCAACTTGCACGCAAGGAAAATAGTACCAAAACAATGATGTTACAAGTGCGAGATTTTGCATGAAACAAAGCTGAAATTAATCTGCGCATGTTTCTGATCAAAAAATATTGCGTCTTGCATTGCATTGCACGTTGTATCGCATCATGTTAAACGGCTTTTATACCTTGATCAAAATGCAAGCATAAGCGGCATAAAGACAGCTTGACAACGTGCAATTCAATGCAAAACGTATTATTTCTTAATCTGAATGTTTCAAGCAAGATCTTGGACTTGGATTTTTGGTTTAATGACATTTTTATTGTGTATAATTTATAATTCTAGAGAGGAATGAGTTTCCGATCTGCTGATATCACGTCTCTTGGCATGGATTCCTTGTTATTTTCTTTAAAAGTTTTCCAAACATTTTTGCATTCATTTTCAAATACTTTTGTATGTTCTTGCGTCTTACTATATAGCTGAATTCATGTTTACCATTGTTCTATCTAACAATGGCCTGGTCCACCATCGCCTGGGTATTTTTTGTCTATCAGACTCCAAAAGCGAGGCAGTAACAAATATGATTATTGCCAGTAATGCACTAATCATTTTTTTCTTGTTTACATACCCAGCTCAATTTTTAAACCGCTCACAAAATATTAAATGAAATTTAAGGTTAAGAAATTACTTTTACTTATGGAATTGCAAGAGACTTGCATAATGTCATTTCTTGATCAAAAAGTAGATTAAATTCAGATGATTGTTTCATTCAAGATATCGCACTTGCAACTTTATCGGTTCGGTGCAATTTTTATTGGGTACAAGTTGCAATTCTAGGGAGAAATGTGTTTAGAATCTGCTGATATTACTTCTCTCGCCAAGTATTTCTTAATTATGTTATGTTTCATTTTCATTGGAAGTTTTCAAATGTTTCTTAAAGCATTCTCAAATGATTTATGGTATTTTTCTCGTCTGAGTCTATAGCTAAACTCATGTTTCCTCTTGTTCTATCTAGCCAGCATGCAATTTCTTGCATGTTGTCTTGTATCATATCGATTTAGTTGCAGTATTATCATTAATCTGGTATATACTATGGTTTTTATAATTTTGTGCAATATAGAAGTTGTTTTTAACTTAATAGATACCAAGATATTATGTAAATATTCATACGAAAACAAAAGAAAGTTAGGCCATTACCAAATATTAGTGTAGAAAAAAAACTGAGCACAGAAGAAAATTTGTTCATGATATTTATGCCAAAAGTTTTTAGACTTGTGGTTGTAACCAAACAAAATTGTTTTTCCTGCTTACTGTTTGCTGGCGATAAAGTTTTTATGGAAATAGGGGTCAGCAATCTAAAGCACTTAAGTTTGAAGACACTTCTTTACAATTGCATAGAATATTCGTTATTAGGATAAACCAATATTATGGCTCAATGGGTCAATTATCTGCTTATTGGTTAAATATATAGAGACATAATATAAATATGTCGAACAATAGGTAGGTACATTTTCTCAAACATTATCAATTGTATTTTGTAGGGAATTTGAATTGGCTCTCATCGGACTTGGCGATCATTGTAGCATATTCCTGAAACGTATACATTTTTTAGTTGAATTAGATGCAGCTCTAAGTGAGTGTTAATTCTAGTTAAATTGCTCGGTACCTTTTTACAACTTGAAATATTCTTTAAAAACAATAAATGTAAAGTCAATAAAATCAATCATGGTAGATGTCACAATTGCAACCTTATCGGTTTGGTTTTGTTTTTATACCTTGCAAGTTATAGTTCTAGGAAGAAATCTAGTTGCTTTTGATGTATTGACCTAGCAAATGTCAATAAAATTAACAGATTAGTTGAAGCACTATTGTAAAACTGACCTTGTCGTATTCTATTGTAAATTTAACCTTCTTTTTGGAATTCTTATTTCTGTTTTCTTGAATAAAATATTTTGTAGAAATAGGTACCAAAATAGAAAAGTGTTAGGTTAGTGGAAGTTATGATATTTCTAGAAATTTCTCTATGAACAAAAATTCTAATAAAATTTGTTATATCTATTGTTCTAAAACCTTATACCTATAAACAGTTATTTCACAAGATTGTGCACCATTCCTAGTTTACAATTTTTTGACGAATATCGAGCTTCGGGACTGAAAAGGGGCTTTAGAGTTTTTGGCAATAGGAAAAGATTTCTCAGGAGACTATAGAATATTGAAACGCGAGGAAATAATTGATTATTCTTTGTTTTTTCCCTGATGTTTAAAGTATGGTACTTGTTTTATTTAATATGGAAATGTAAAAGTTGTTTGGGAAATAACGAATCAATCAGATTAATTTTGAAGAGAAATAGCTGCATGTGTTAACAGGAACAAAAACCGTTGATAACAATATAGTTTACACTGAAGCTGGAATTACTAAAAACGACCATTTGTACAGGGAAGCACAACATCAAAAAAAGTAGTCTTCCAATTTTGTAAGGGTTAAGATAGAAATATGAAACTAGTATTTAGTATTTTCACGTTGCACAGTCCATATATAGCCTAATGTAGGAAAAAATGTCATAAATAAAAAGACTGTTTTCTCAATATATTCCCCTTTAATTTTCACACAATTTTCAGAACGTCTGACTTAAGTTTCTTGGCCTCATAACCCTTAATTCGACCCTCAGCTTTGCGAACAAAAAATATTCGGACGAGGACAGATCAGGTCTATATGGTGGGTATCAAATTTCTGTGAAACTATATCGCTGTACAGTAGCCTTGCAAAGCGAAGCAGTGTGAGTTGGGGTATTATCATGAAGCAAGCTCATATCTCTCTTGTATATTGGATCATAGCAAAAAGCTATTTTGGCATATTTAAATGTTCAGGTAGAAAGAACACTTGTTTTTGAAATGTGCTGTGCTGTAATTTCTTTTGTTCTTAGGCGCTGCTCACTTCACTGATCAATTTCTTCCACTGATTTAATATTTTCTGGAGTAGTCACTGTGATATGACCTCCCTCACGTGAGTCATCTTCTACTTATTCTTGTTCCAAGCAAATAACTTAACCAATTTTCAATTTTTGACAATGATGGACTCCTCTCTACTTATATTATTTTGCGAATAATTTAAATTATAATCCTTCAAAAAGTTATCTGCTAAGATAACCTAAAGAGCTTCACATACCGTTTCCACTACATGGGAAGAAATGAATATTTGACGTATTATATTTTTAACATTCATTATACTCATTCAATTTAATTATGAATTTACTTAATTAAATAACTAAAACACCCCAAACCACTTTCCCTATTTAACTATATAACATCTATGCGTCTATTCATGTAAACAATGAAGGACAAATTTTATTGCTCACTCTCTCAATAACGATGACGAAATACAAGTATACTTTTTGTCACACCTATGTCAACCTTGGAATTCTATATTCTATTTAATTAATTTACAAGCAGGTATTAATTATTACTAAATATTATGTTGAATATATTTACAATGAAGTAGTGGTATATACAGAAGATTACTAAATTGATATCCTTATAACAAAAATAAAAAGAAAATTTGCTTTCGAAATGTATGTACTACTGATCAACTGTTGTTTTCATACCCATGATGTAAGATTGGTTTCGGTAATATTTGTACTCGCGATTCATGGAACGATGAATTATTTTGGTAAATATATAATTGATCTAACATACATTAAAGAAATTGGAAAACGTGGAAATTTCTCACAGATATATTTATTTTACATTAGGTTACATTGAAGTTCAGGACATTTTATACAAATGAATTTGAAACAATCTCCTTTTTTAATCAACGTTTTTAAAAATTGCTTTAATCATTTCTAACTTATGTAGTGGTTGAAGCATGATTTTGTCTTTGCTTAATAAGTGCCACTTTACCAACTTACCGATAGTTGAGTAATTTCTTATAGGCCACAGATCTAGTTACCAATGAACAATTTTACTATCTCACCAACAACTTTATTGCCAAATAAAAAGTTTACCATTTTGAAACCTACACAAATCACCCATTAACATCACGAGCATTTAATTTCTTACTTTCCCTTTTTATATATGCTGTAATGGTGATTCTTTGTACTAATGGATTTGATTCTTTCGTTATTGGAGGTAACAGTCCCGATCATTATTTTAATAAATTTGGAGCACGTATAAAATATCAAATTTTTATTTACTTTATTCACTTCCGCTTGTAGATTTTAAAGATTCCTGTGAATTTTACAGCATCATTGCTCTAAGCATGAACGAGTTGAAATACACATAGGCTGTGGAAGATTTCCATTGTGTGAAATAGGACATTTTAAGGGTGAAATTTCTACAATCCATTTTTTTTCAATATGTCGTTCATAGAATCATTGTGAAGTTCGTGTAAAATGGAATCTCACCATACTTACGTGGTTATGCGAAAATAAGAGAAAAACTACATAAATTAATCAGTGAAATAACGTTGAATATGTTCTTCAGCCTCTACTCGGCAGAGTCTCAGGTGATAATATATCTATGAAATAGCGTCGGCCGATATGTTATTTGATTGGGTACTTAATTGCACCACGCCGCCCAATCTGATGTCCTGCAAATATTTTATCAAAATGCTCTCTGTTGAAACTTCTATTTCATTGAGCAACGTGACAGCTGGAGGTACTAATTCGAATATAAAAAGTTTAAACCACGTTCAATTGTAAGATTTTTTTAAAAAAGTATGGTGGTCTTAATATCCTGTTGTTTTTGGCAGTTGTCCAAATATTTATTTTTTGGGGACACTGCGTGTCAGCTTCAAATATTCACAGTAGGTTTTTCTGACACCAGAAACTACAATTATGCCTGCTAATTACCTTATTAAAATAAAACATAGTTTCGTCCAAAAAGAGTGTATGTATTTAATCTTTCGAATTTAATTTAAGATATATTCAAGCGATATTCCTTACTTACCTTTTGTATTTTTAACATGGCCACAAGAGGAGATAAATTATTCATTAATTCATCAATATCCAAATATATTAATTTTCTATGTTGGTATTATTATTTTTTTAATAATCAATAGTAAACATTTTAAATTAATTGGCTCGGTTCGGTATATTTGTAAATGATAATTATGGTAAACAGGGCGGGCTACTGTAGATATGATAAACAATTTCTTTGTTTTAAAATTTCGATAGATAAAAAACCAGTATATTCAAATGATAATGTAATATTACAGAAAACAACTAAAAACCAATGGTTACAAGGTTGCGTAGATTCGATATTTAAAAAGGTCATCCGCGTATATGATGTCATAGCTACTAAATCTATAAGATAAAGCAGGTAACTTTAATATAATTCGAAAAAACATAGCACGGATTCTCAAAAAACTGAACTAGTTACAATGACCTACATTTTACTTGAATGAATGAAACAAATTTTATGCCATAAATGGATTATAATAAACATCAAGTCTATAGTTTCACTATGCGCATTACCGGTTTGAAAAAAAAACTAACATCTAGACAAGGTGTCAACATTTAATAATATATTTATATGAACCAGATACTTACCGTCACTGATGATATCATATTCTTTTGCGTTTGCAGATTTGAGAAAAATTCACTAAACTAACAAAAAATCGATCATACAGCGAGATTTTTCAATGTCAAAACGTTCGGACGCGCAATAATGTTGTTGTCTACTGGATATTGAGTAACTAACTGGCGTTTAATTCTGTTGGTTAGGTTTACTTGGACCGCGTGTAATCGAACCACGTGAGTTTGTGTACAAAGTTATTATTTTTTCTTTTGCTTTCTACTTAGTACTCGCTAAAATTGTAATGTAAATGCACTTTATTCGGATAATGTTGATCACCGATATGCATTTTAATGTGAACTGAATAACAATTGAAAAGAATATACAAATAATATGATATTATATGTATTACGAGGGTTACTGTATATGTAGTGGGAAAGAAAAGTTCAATGGCACATAAAGCACAAAATTTTAAACTTTACGTTTAAAAGTGCAAACTTTTTTGGGTAATTTTATAGTTTTGCGATCCCCCCGTTTTTTGGCCCTAGAAAATAAAAAAATTATACGATTTCGATGAATTTTTATTAAAATCTTGATAAGATTTATTGAAAAAAAATATGGGAAATATCTCACCTGGAGATTTCATATAGTTTTATGACTTTAAATGTGATCATAAACGCACTTCTTCGCATATAATCGTTCATAACTTTTTTACAAAGCATCAAAAGCAGTTCATTTATTTATTTTGTTAATCTAAACAAAAAAACGAACATTTTGGAAAAAAATTGAAAAATGTTTGTTTTTTCATTTCTTATCTGACTTTATATGGTTTTATGACTTTAAATATGGTCATAAATACACTTCTTGAGATATAATTGTTCATAACTTTTGTGCCGAGCATAAATCAAACTCAAAAAAAGTTTATCAATTAATTCATTGCTACTCAAAATCGGTGATAAGAAATATTATCAAAAATTACCGCTAATTATTTGACCACGTTGAGCCCGATCCAAAATTGATGAACTTTCCCCTGGGCTCAATTTTTTTTGTCTTTTTGGGTGTGTATACAAAGAAAAATGAAGAAAAAATTATTTGAAATAAAAAGTGCGAAAAAATAATGTTTTTTGTGTGCACGTCCATAGGCCCGCTCTGGGCCCGAGGGAAAGTTTACCGTTAAAACTTTCCTCAGGGCCCAGAGCGGTCCTATGGACGTATTCAAATGAAATCTTTTCATTATATTTCTACTTGCAGTATGGAAAAACAAAATTTTGTTTGCTTTTTTATCCTTTGAACGATGATTTATGCTTTTATGTAAAGTGTACAAAAATGTACGATGTTCTTTGATAAATATTATATGAGATCAGAAATAATGTTTTTGAGCTGCTATTTGATATTTACAGCAATGGTAAATGTCCATATTCTTTATAAAAGAATAAATCGATCACTGATTTTCAAATTAGTTTAGCAAAGGAGTTACTGAAGATAGAAACTACGGATGTTGCTAACCAAAACAAAATAAAACCCATTGTATAGTGCAGAAAGAAGGTCCAAGTCACAAGATGAGAAGAAATTGTATAGCTTGTTGCGAAAAAAAAATATTGTAAAATCTAACAACAACAATTCATTGTTATTATATTGATTTTATAATAAAAGTTCCGTTTTCTTAATTTGTAATTTTTTTATCTCTTAAAAACAAAATATACCAAAAATAGGTACAGGTAATTTTTGATATTTCATAAGTTTCTTCGTCAAATTTTTTGAGTGGAAGGAAAACTTAATGCTTTCCTTAAGTTCCCACAAACACTAACTCATTAATGCGGCTATTGTCACTAAATGTCTCAACAGTTGAGAATAGGGGATATACTAGTTAAGATAGATGCAGTGTGAGAAATTTCTGCTATTCGCCGTATTTTTTTATCACATCTCGTAGTTGGAATAGATAGCGATTGACTTGATTAATCGATTGTATGACTACCTTACATAGATTATATGGGGTAACGACCTAAAGATAAATTGAGTCCCCCAATGAAAACAATCCAGGACCAAAGTCTTTAAAACTTTAAGGAGATTACATTCGCACTCGTCTAAAGCATTTTCTTTATTTAATTCTAATGAAAAGACATTCGACAACTTTTTTCGGTTACCCGCAGAACCTGCATATGCCAATTTCTGCTAGATTCAGTTTAATCAGGTTCTTCCTGAGAAAACAATGTCCTGTAGGAAATAAACTGAATATATTTAGCATATTTTTATTAAGATCCAGAAATTCCCTAGCTCCCAGCAATAAAGTTTCGAAGGGACTGTTTGGAGTGGTCTAGTCTAGGAGGTAACCAACACTTTCAGACTTTTCCATTTTCTGTTTCCAGTCCAGTAAAAGGCTTTTGTCATAAGTAAAACACAAATTTTGGAGAAGCATGTTTGTTGATAGAAATCCAAAAAGATCTTCCTGTCGATTGATTTCGTGTAATGATGAAGAAAAACTGTTGCATCAAAACAATTTATAGCCTTGTCATAGGTAAATAGTCGTGCATGCATTTATGAGTCAAAAAGAAAATATTAGTTGGGGCTTGGAGTCTTTCAATATGAGAAAGAATCAACAAATTTTCAAACATTAAAACATTTGGCATGTTTAATCACGAAAGTCGGTCTAATATAGACTGGGCCCTTGCGAATATTGCCAATTTAAACAAGTTTGGAAACACAAAAAACGCATTGTTTGATTATCTACGTTACAGTTTTGAGACTCATTGATATCTTTTTTCACATTAGCTGTGAGACTGCCAATTCCGAAAAAGCGGTTTATGCGTTTAAAAAGAACGTGTTCAAGCTATTTTCTGAGTGTGAACAATACATACAATAAAATGAAACAAACTCAAAAGTAACTAAATTATTTTATTGTCACAATAAAATGTGTGTTATACAGGTCATTAGTTATCGGTATAATATAACCAGGACTAAATTGCTTTATATGGAATACATCAAATAACGCTGCACAATACATAAACTTGAATTGACACAATAATAAATTACATAAATACATCCAAGAAAAATATTTTTTAACAAAAAACTTTTTCCTAATTATTTCCTTACATCGCAGTTGTTTTCTTAGGATTCTAAAAGTTAAGCAGCAGCTGTAAAAAAATTAATAAAGGTTAGAATAAAATTTGTTGTTGAACTTCGAATGAAGTATAGAAAACGATTACCGAATGTTATGTATGAACTTCAATGCTTGTTTTTGTTTATATCATCTAATATCAAACACACAACACCAAATTTTATAACTTCATGTGCTTCTATAAAAATCAGTTTTTCTCAAGTTCTTCTTTATAAAGAAACAATCAGGTTGCTTTTTACAATTACAGTATGTTACGGAATAGATATAACTACAACAGAAAATGCTTGCCTAAATGAATTATAACAAATCTAGTCCTAGAGCCGTCCCTGCACTTTTATCTAGAAAAATTTCGATAAAACGACATTCACCACTTATATGAGTTAATTTCGGCAATTATCTCAAAAACCGTTAATCACTGTTTCCATTGAGCCATTGAGACATTTGAACAGTTTAAAAATCTTATTACAAAAGCTAGATCAGTACTATGAATTTTCATGAAACTAGTCACTCATTTCATCACTTGGAAAGTCAATAACGAGTAAAGAGGAGAACGACATGTAGATGGAGCGCAGGAAGATGACTTTATTGACGCTGTTACGAACACTAGACGTAAGTCGAGAACTCTAAAGGAGGTCGAGTCTTACAAAAAAATAATCTGTATCCATATCATATTCAAATGGTTCAGCGACTACATCCTCCAAGATTGAATCCTTATGTTGGAATTTTGTATATAAATTAACAATCATAGACCAATACTGAACAGGACAATATTTACAGATAAATCCCAATTTACGACGAGATAAATAATTCCCGTAATTCACTTGTGGACAGAAGAAAATCTCTATGCTATTCGAGAATGTCGTTCCCATTTGGGGTTTTCGGTTAACGTATGGATTGGTGTCATAAATGACCAATTAGTAGATAGACTTTCAACAAAATATTTTGCCGAATTTGCTTGCCAACGTGAATGTTGTTATCCGAGGGATGTTCCCAAATATCCACCTTAATCATTATTCAGATGTTTGTAATACTATTAGAAACTATTACCAAAGTATACGTTTTTCAATTCGGCAACAAAAATTTCAAGAGGCTGCTGGGTTTTACTTTAGAAATCCTGTTATCTCTCAAAGTTAATTAGGTCGATATAGTAGTTGTAGCTGAGGACAAAATTTTGTAGAACATCATCAGAATGATTTCACCAAATACGTCTCTAATAGATTTCACACCATTTATATCCTCAGGAAACATTAAACTTGAAACACAAAGAAATATTTCAGCACTTGTGTAAAAACGCGTATAAAGTGAAAAATATGAATATTTCAACGATACTGGGTGTTCATTTTGAAATAACGTTAACAATCACCACATACAATGTGAATTTTGCATATATGCGGGGATAGTAATTTGAATAAGAAAAATATCAATAAGAATTAGTGCAATTCGTCAGTAACCGTAGGAAAATAGAGTACGCAACTCGTGGAAAAGTGAATTTCCTACAAGCATGTAATTTCAGGCAGATGGATCTTCACTACATTCACACTTATGTATTTTTTCTTTTCTTATATAATAAATTATTGTTTATAGTTGAGAGTTATTAATTTATAATAAATAAACATTAAATATCAGAATATCGGCCTTATTTTCTATTTTTATTATATTTTGATTGAATAAAGATTAAAGTTAAAAAGCAGTACCATTTCATTTCATTTACAATTCAAATTTTATATTCAGGATCTTATTGAGCTAATTTATTGAACAGATTTTTTGGGATGTGAATCACTTCTAACGCTTAAATTTAATACGTTGGCGGTCTTAAACAAATTAATTTTTATGCCATTACCCATATATTAACTTAAAGAGATTCTTCCTACCCACCTCGTAATATTTTAATCAAAATGTATGGTATATTAGGATAGTGGGCGTTGCTAATTACTTTTCACGGTTTCTTTGATACATTATGAATTTCAATTAAAAGAATATTGAAATATATTACCTTATACCATATTAGTCAAAATGAGAAAGTATACTTACCAAAAAAAATGATGATTGAAATGATGGCATGAAAACAGAAGTATCAACTTATATTAGAAATAAAAGATGAATAATGAGATGATTGGTACACAGAACGATGATATGAAGAAATATAACAAACATCTTCATTTAAATCATCACCTTCTATAATGGGAGGCGATGAAATAGCCGGTTCAGGCTCTGTGGGGGCAGCTTCAGCGTCTATAGGGGCTTCCGCAGTAGCTTCTGCTGGCGCTGCATCAGGAACAGGTTCGGATTCAGCAGGCGCCTCTACAGCTGGTGTAGCTTCTGTCGGTGGCTCTGGTGTACCGTCGGCTGGTGAAACTGTAAATAAACGAGGAATATTAAACAGAAAATAAATAAAAATTGTTTATTTTCCGACAAATGTTTAACACAGCTAAATATATTTCTGTTTAAACACAAAATATAACATTTATTTGTCTATCACAACAATGTAGAGACGTAACCGTTAGGAAGCACTACAATATTTTAACGTCGTATGAAATAATACCTTCTGCTGGAGGAGCTACTTCTGCTTGGGGTGCACCTTCTGCCGGGGGTGCACTTTCAGATGCTGGTGCACCTTCTGCTGCTGGTGCTCCTTCTGCTGCTGGTCCAGTTTCTGTAGTTGAAGCACCTTCTGCAGTCGGAGCATTTTCTCTAGGAGGTGAAGCTGCAGCAGCTAATGCTTCAGCTGCGGCTGTTTGTCCTTTTTATCACAATAATGAAATATCAATATCTTTGTTTTAAAGTATTTGCATCACAACATGTTGGAATGGAATGAGACGCTGAATGAATATTGATCAAATTTAATGAAGTGGAATTAAATTGATATTACCAGGAATAGAGGAATGTATTACTTAAAAATTAGTATAGATAAAATGGTTGTGAACAATAGTGAAAACACATCCTTAGTGGTTATACCAGGCTATCATCAAGAGTTGTCTCTATGTTTAGTTTTGTTTATTGTGTAATGATTAATGGTTGACGAATGATGCACAATAAAATATGATGATGAAACAATTCACTTCCAACATCTTACCATTCCTCTTCAATTTTTCTAATAAATCTTCGAAACTTAGAGTGGCATGTTCAGTATCCGTAGCTGCAGTTGCCAAATCTACAACTTTATATTTTAGAGAATCTTTGACGTACATAATGACACCATCTCCACTGCCTCTACGGTTTTCTACCAAGGAATAATTAGGTATAGATATTGCTTCTTTATCTTCCGTCGGTGCTAATATTGTTTCTGGTAATGTGATTATGTCGTAGCCTTCGTTTATGACTAATTTCTTGAACGTTTCAAATCCTATGGGATCAATTTTTTTATTTATAAACATGGTTTTGAAATTTTTTGCTGCTATAATTTGGAAAGGAAAATAATATGAGACTTTTTACACTTATTAAATCTTGAACGAAAATTTTACAGACAAATTTATAGTTATGTCATGGCAATTGCAAGAAAGTAAGGAAATGAAATCAACTTTTTTTTATTCGGAATATTATGTCCCTAATTACAATTACACTCGAGATTTGTGTCTTTTATGCTGATATCTCTTTCATTTTTGCTCGTACAAACAAATTGTGAACATAGAAATTGTAGGTGATTTTATGCTCTATAATAGAATTGAACTAGATTTCGATAATTTTCTTTTCAACCTTTGATTTCACGAAAATTGATTGAAAATGGAAAATTTGTTTATCTATGCGGAAGGTATAATAAAAATATCAAAATCCAATTGATATTATATAGATATATAGAGGAAAGGTTTCTAAACGAGTTTTAGTTTTTAAATTTTGAGAAGTTCAAAATGGCGTCTGATAAAATGAATTTATATACCTTTTCAATCGTTGTTTATTTCATAAATATTAACAATTTTGATAGAGGTATGTTGATAAATAACACCGATGAAATATCAGAATTTCATTACATTTTTTTATGTTACGAACAAGATCGCGAAATGGGTCCTTAGGCCGGCCCTATCTAGCTACAATAGAATTTTGAAAATCGGCGAATTCCCGCGGTGCCTTTGAATTGTTTTTTATGAATGGCGGATGCGCCTTTGAAGAACTTTTTATTATAGTAGGCGGTTTATTACAGTATTTCTTTTGATTGATTTCTAAGAAAGTCTATTTATTTATTTCTTGTGTTCCTTTTTGTTCTGCATCTTGTATAAATCAATTTGTGGTATATAAATAAGTTTAAGTAACGTAGTTAGTTTTAAATAAATATGCGTAGTGGAAAAACTAATTAGTGAAAGTAATCGCAGGAATTATCTAAGTGATATTTATAAGTAAATTATTACAAGTTAAGGGAATAGTGTAGAGTGTAAATGAATTAAGAACGTAAGAGACAGTGTTTATTAATCTGCACTGCACGAATAGAAAGAGTGTATATAAATACGAAGACGTTAAATTATGCTTGAACTAAAATTAGTTTTGCTAGCAATTTGTGTGTGATTATTAAGATTTAATACGTATCTCAAGCATTCACAATTTTTTTTCTAAGAACAATAGGATGAACTACAAATGATAATTCAACTGACCTGATTCTGGTGGCGGTTCTGGTGTTTTCTCTTTCTCAGGTTCAGGTGGTGGACCTGTTTCACCTTCAGTCGGTTGATCTTGTGCTGGAGGTGCTCCTTCCGGAGATGGTGCTCCTTCTGCAGGCTGTCCTTCAGCAGGCTGTCCTTCTGCTGGTATTTGTGCTCCATCTGCTGCAGGTTCACCTTCAGCACTAGGAGCACCTTCTGCCGATGTTACTTCTGTAGCGGGCTGAGCTTCTGCTGGTGGAACTATATTTTTGTGTTCAAATATGTTCTTTATTGTGATTAAACATGCATCAAACACATTTCAAAAGCTTTAAAAAACGTAATTTATTATTACAACGTATTAGTGACTGTTACTATACTCCTTTATATTTGTCATGAGTAACCAACAAGATATCTTGATGCGTTGCAAGGTAATAACTGGTTAACAAAATGGGAAAAATAGGATACAAGTTAATGTATGACACATATTTAGTGTATAGTATGTTTATTATTGAAAAATGGTTAATGACCCTTTATTTATTACTTTTTAATAGCTTGCATAGTGTCTTAGTTTCAGCAATTACATTTTGTTCGGCCAATTTGACTTGAAAATGGTATAAGATTGAAATTTTGTATGAATTGGTTGGATTTTCTTTAGCATTATCAGTTTTCTAAGAAATTAATAGATATCCCATTATTTAGTTTCTCTGAAAACTAAGAAAAACACAAGAGAGATACAACAACTTCTAATAAGTAATTGATGACTTTGTTTAAACTGAGCTTTTAGTTTGAAAGATACTTGTAAATATAAATGAAGAACTACTACGAGAGTTGATCAATTGGACCAATAGACCATTCACTTACCGCTAGAACAAATCTGAGAGCTACAACAATCTAAACTTCTTCATAGAAATTGCCTTATTTCATCTGTAGCATATTTAACTACTATCTACTTACTACGAGGGTTATTACTTATGTTTTGAGATAGACAAATGAAGACAAATATTTATAATGGGATCAATCGCTTTTTCAGGTGTGCAAAAACGTTCATATCGCAAATTATTTTTAGTCGACGGGAATAGCAAGGAATCATTGGGTGCCAAACAAGGTTTGTACGGCAGATGACTCATTAACTCGATGCTTTGACTGTTAAAAACGTTTTTGTTTGAAATGATGTCTGAGAGCTCGTATAGTTGTGATGGAGTGTTGGAGAATGATTGGTTTCCCTGATTTTTTCGAAAAATTATGGTAAACAAATGCTGGTGTACCATTTAGAATTGACCGTTATACATTGCTCTAATAGAACGGTGCTGACATGTCCAGTTATTCTGAAAAAAAGGCGTCCATTTACTTCAAAGTATTTCGTGCACGAAAAATTTTTGTTTGATTTAACCCACTCAGTCCATGGTTCGTCACGATCTTATAAACATCTGTTGAAGCACCGCGATTTTTTCCTTCGCAAAATTAATCCTGTAGCGAAGCTTGACTACGATTGACTTCGGAAAACCAGCTGAACACGGGGCTCGAGATGGTGCTTCATCACCAAAAGTTCAAGCGAATTAATCAGCAGTTGCTCATTCATAAACATATGAGCATTTCAAGTATCTGTAAATATTTCAAACAGCACTCGTATGTCAACACGTTCTGAGTACATCCATCATTAAAAATTTCAAACTTTATGATGGCAATGTTAGATTTGACATATTTACATCAGTGTTGCCATATCTCACAACGGTAGCGGCCCTCGTAGGCTGCAGATTTTCATTGTTTTTGGCTGACAATATATTAACAAACAGGTGTTTTGATTATCCTCGTTAATAATAGCGATATGTTATGGGTTTCTCCAATCTCTTTAGAAATAATGAAGGCTAAAGGAATATCTTATTCAGACTAGTCTTGATAACTATGTTACAGCTTTATAATCTGTTACAATTAAATTAATTAGAATTGCGATTTGGCTTAATCAACTGAATATATCAATTTAAAATTGAGAAATGTGATTTAGTGGACAATACTAAGAATATTAATGTTAACATATGGTAAATACAATGACATGCCCCCCTTACCTTCTTCTTCACCTTCCTAAAACAATACATTTTAAATTAAAATAAGATTGTGGAATTGTAGATTGTACGGAACACATTTTAGTGGTACATTCATATGATTTATTATATAACATAAATTCGATTTTAATTATCTCTTATAATCAGATATTGTCTCATAAAATATTATTTTTATTGAATAAAATCAGTACCAATAATCTTCGCGGGCTTGAGAAAGCGAATTGTCTATGAATCATTATGCATACCTAGAAAATGGGGAATAAATTTAATAATTTTTCAATTGATTAGAGTACTACTACTCTTAATGTTTTACGTTGTAAATAAATTGAATACGCTTTATATCGAACATTTCACCAAGATTGTATAATTCATGATAGAATTAGCCCATAGAAGTTATCAATTATCACTTGGTTTCAATCACCTTGGTGTGTTGCGATAGTAAAATTTCTCAAAAATTCATAAAACGTCGCATGCTCACAATGAATTACTTTGGAATGGCTTCAAGATTCGATTATCTTTATTAGCCGCTTCTAGAGCACAGGAGCCTTCGTAATTTAAAAAATATTTTATTTGTCACAATATTAAGCAGGAAGTTCTTACATATATTTAAAGAAGGGGAGGATAATAGAATATTAGAGTTCTGTACCTGCACTCAATAAATTTTTTTGATGAGAAATATTTTCAAAAAAATATGTTTGTTGAGGCTACTATCATTTTATCGTCTAATATAACTCTAGATACTGCACCATAGATAATCCTAAATGGGTTATAAATTGTGAAGACCTATATTATCAGCAAGTTAATGTTCATTATGGGATTTTAGAAGAAGGAATCATTAAACGCTGATTTTGGGACGCAATCTATAATCTCCTTATTAAAGTACGTCAGTGTATGTATATTCTGCTAGATAGTGCATCAATATATAATTCACAAAATTGGAAAATAATATTTCTATTTTTTTTTTGATAATTGAAACGCAATCAAAATAGCGATGCATGAATTAGAATCGTATTTTGATAAATCGAATTCATGCTAGTTGACGTTAGTCCTAATAGATATTTCGCTGGGAAGAATCAGTCCATGTAACTGCATGGTCTATGAAGAAATCCCATTTAATGACAGTTAATTACACTAGTTTACAAGTTTCGACTTATTTATTATTGAGGTGAAGTTTTTCTCAAAGCTAAATTTTTTCGATGCGCTGTCCCAGGCATGTCGCAGGGCTGGTCATTATTTAGGAACGCATTTCTTTGATGATTCTGTCTTTGAACATTCTAAGTGAGTGGGAGATTTAGAATCACTTCTAGTACAGCTGTTGGGCAAGATTTCATGGCCCAGTTGCACATAGGCACGCCAGTCTTTGTACCTTTGAGAAATTCTTCCTCGTGGTTTTCAGACTAGTTGTAGTACCCCACACCACTGCCCCCATATGTGATGATTGGTCTCACGATTGTCATGTACATACACCGTAAGATCTTTGGGTAACAACCCCAATTCCTCCCGGCACACCATCAGGGCATATTTTTTGTTCAATTGCTTTTTTGTTTTTATCATTATGCAATTATTTTTTTCACGTTTATCTAGATTAAACTGGTCATTCTTTAAAACAACAAAAAATCAAATCACAAAACTAATAAAAATGAGGTTAAAGAGAAAATAAAACTAAACTTATGTAAATGGATGAGCTTATGGAACAGTGGGATAAAAACAAATATGACGTACACAATACTTCACATTTTTTAATAAGTTATACATAAACAAATAATATACATGCGGACAGACATACTTTTAGTCTGGAAAGTAATGAATAAAATAAATATTTTTGAATGTCGATATTACGACTAATCCCGGAAGTGGACTAAAGGGATTAAACATAGATAAGAAAAATCATGCTTCAGCCTCTTGTACCTTCTTTTCGTCTCCTTTCTTAGACCAATCAGGTTTCTTCTGAAAATTGGAAAGCAAATTATTTAATACCTACGCTATTCAGTAGATGTATTAAGTTGCAAAAAATAAATTCCCTATATTTGGTATTATATTTAAAACATAAATTCTGTTTCTGCAACTTAATAATAGTAATATATATTTTCAAAACAATAAAATATTGATTTAAATTGATTTTTAAACTTTTTTAAGATGTATGACAATTGATGTTTGATATCAACTCTAAAAAAGAAGTAACTTTGTTCTGTATTAACAAGTAACGGAGGTCTACGTGATTGGTAATGAATTATTTATATTTTATTGTTCTGAAATAGCAGCAAAAACATACACTACATACATCTATAAAATTGTAGGCCATTCGTAATGTGTAACAAACAAGTTCTGTGTTGTATAGTTTTTAAACTGATAGAGGAAAATATGCGCGATATATTGTGCTGCGAAGCGACAGTTCTGCAAGAAATGCGTGTTTTAAGCAGATTTTTTTAGTTATTATTAAAATGCATTAAAACCAATTTATGTAAGACAAAACAACTCTCTTTTTCAAACTTCTTATAATGAAAATATCATTAACAACCATCAAGGGCATGTTTTCACTAACAAACTTTTAAAAAAAGCGGGCACACTTTCAATTTCAGTTAAACACTACCTGCCTGGGTATTTCATTCACAACCGCATAATTTAACTTAGGCGAATGAAATGTCAAATAGATAAAGTAAATGGTTGAATGGATTGATGCAAGTGTGGGCGCTCAACATTTCTGCAGTTCTCAATTCAATTTAATTTGTGTAAAGACTGCATAAGCCAAATACCCAGAATCGTATGAAGAAGTGTTAAAATTGGCACTGAGAAGTTTGGTCTTAGTAAAATAAACACTTGATTTCGGCTTTTCGTTTAAATGAAATAAAGTTGAAGAAGTTTGTAGCATCAAAAGCTGCTATATAATCGATAAAGGCTATTAGAAGGTGAGTCAACAAAAAACACTTGACACAATTATTGTTGAAAAAAGTGCAATTTTTCTCTATGCGGTGCATTTTAAATAGGAGATCATACTGATTTGAAGTAACTTAAAAGTAAGTTTGTTGCATAATTTAAGTTTGATAATTTTTTTCTCATGAAATGTTTGTTTACTATCAATCAAATTTGATAGAAGTTGATATTTTTAACAAAATCAGTTTAATCAACAATGCGTATATTTCTGAATTTAGAATAATAAAATTGAAAGTGAAGTAGGAAATGAAGATTGCAACAATTGCAAATATCACACATCCTACCACCAAGCAGATCCTACTGCCTCCTGTGACAGGAAAGTTGAGAAGGGAAAATTATTTTCCTTAAACGGCTTACTATTACCTTTTCAGCTACTGTAATTGAAACTCGAGGATGCGGCAGCATAGCTTCAATTTTTCAAAGCATGATAAAATGCATTATATCAATCAAAGAGTTTTAATCATGAATCGTTTGCGATTTCTGCCGTTTGCTATGATTCTTTCAGCATGGCAAGCATTATTTTGGTTATTTATTCTTGGATTTGAAAAAAACATAGAAACAATCACAAGAGGACAAATCCGGAGATAGAATCGACCACTTTGAATCGCCTCCAAAGTCCAATTCATCTAGCTTACGACTTCATTTTAGATCTAAAAGTCCAAGGGCAGATGTTTACTCCTTAATGTTGTCAAGTGATGTAATGGGTTGAGGAAATACACCTCTTTGTTTTTTTATACTCGCAATTTGACTGAATGTAATGATACACTTTAGAATTGATTTCCGGTCCGGAACATGGAACAACAGGGTCCATTCTGAAATGCGCTATGGGTTGCAATAACAGAACATTCTTTGGAAAAAGAAGCCAAATTGCACGTGCTCCTGGACAAAACTCTATAGGACGCGCATTTGGAAAAAGGAAGTTATGATGCCGCACACTGTATATCCGTAAATATGGAGTAGATTCTATTTCAATGGTTACTTCGATGCGTGAGCTACAATAAATCGCATATTAATTTATGCATTTTCGTTAATGATATGAATGTACTGGAATTAGATGTTTTTTGATTTACATGAAGAATGCAATACCTGATCAGCAGTAAATTTTGCCACAAAAGAAGCTAAAGCAGAGCTCACCTTGTTCAAAAGGATTATTTCCATTTAAAAGAAAGAAAAAATAAAAAAAGCCCAAAAATTAAAAACATTTGGGTGTGTAAAAATAATTGGGTGTTGTGGAATCTACTTGAGCAGTAAAAATACTGAGTAGATTTTAAAAATTTTTATTTAAGTGTTGTGTGTTTGTGTATAATTCAAAAAATCTTGAAATATTGTAAAATCAAAAATTAGCGGCCATTAGTAGATCATTTCTTCGTCTGCCATTCAGCTTTTTCCGATTTCTTGGGCTGCGAAAAATAAACTCATATTCTAGCATTGTCTGAGAACAATCTTTTTTTATTTGTTCATCAAGGTTGGCAACTCATAATTCTGAAATTTTTGATAATACCACAAAGTTTCTGAAGAATTAATGGTGGAATTGCAACAAAGAGCGTTAAAAGATATCTAGTAATTTTAGCTACATCTAACTTACAAGTTAGTCGTTTCGGAAGTGATTTTCTTCCTTAGAATATTAGTAGGTACGTTGAGCCCTTTGCCAAAAGAAAAGTTTTGTTACTAATTGGAAGAACGTTCAAGAAACTAGATAGTTGACATAATATATACCCCACTGAAAAAGTGTCAAATTATTAACTACAAAGGTATTATTTCAAATTTACGCGATTGTATATCGCGAGGAAAAAATCTTATTTATCTTATATACTTAGTATCACATTGATTTGTCTTCAACGACAGTATACATTTAATATTGGGCTGCCTAATGCGAAATATGCGTACATCACAATGAAAATGTAGCGCAAGAATTTGAAATGTTCACTTGTACATATTCTTAACAATCTCACTTTTGTAACCAACGTATGAATAAAGTACAAATTTAATTGAATTTTCTCAGTGAGGTTTATTATGTAAATTACGTTATGAGCTGCAACCTAGGCGAACCATGACTTTGGTGGATCGAGCTACACCTTTTTAAATGAGTATATTTCTTTATCTCAAGCTGTCGTTAATATAAATACCAAGTTGAAATAAATTCAATTAATATAAATCGAAAACACTGCGAGCTCTAGTAAGTGAAAGTAAAAGTCGGAATACTGAGGAAAGAACTAAGTATTTTGAAAATGAATCTATCAAAAAGTTTCTAAATATTTACTTACTTCTTTGTCTTCTTCTTCTAAGGTAAATTCCTTCTTCTTCACAACTTTAAGTTGGTTACGGAAGTTGAATTCGGCAGCCTTCTTTTGAAGTTTGGCGAATTTGTTTTCATATTTGGATACCTTTTTCAAAGTTGGTTTTACACTAAAACAAAATATTCAAATATACTATAACGATCTAATATTAGTTTTGTAACGCCTTGTAAGGTAAAGTTGGGTTTATATAGCAAATAGACAAACATTGAACTGAAGCAAATAAAATATAATTGTTGACTTCAATTTTACAAGTTGTACCTTAAAAGGTAGTATATGTGCAAACGTGAGATTATTGATATAGATATGGAGACAATCACAAAAATTGACTTTTCAGACTACCTCAGGAATTAATTTGAACTAAATGAAATGAGTACAACTTTTCTTAATATAAAATTCTCATCAACTACAACTGATGAGTAGGGACTACACATAATATACAAATTTAAGAAAAGTTGGTGCAGAATATTGAATATGGAAATTTGAATGTGAATAGTACTGTACATTAGATTGAAAGATGTTAAGGTATAATTTATGGAAGCCGGGCAACGTGTTACGAAGGATAGAGTATGTGAAAATTAATATTGAATAATCCCAGTATGACAAATTTACTTTTGAACTCAATTTCATTCTATTTCATCTTCCAATACAACGTTCAGCTCTGACCTCCTCCTTCTTTTTTATTTGATTCCCATTTTCAATGATTTTCCAGTATCCTTTTAATATGGTGCAACCATCTCATTCTTTGAGCTCTTAGGAAACTTTTTACTGATAGTTATTTATAAAGATTCTTTTTCATTCATCTATTTCTATCTTCCCAAAGATTTTCTGCAACATCTTCCTTTCCGTCCTTGTTAAAACCTATATTCCATTTTTCTATGCTACTCTTGTCGCTTTATTATTCGTTACAATCTAATTTTATTTAATGTGAATAAATCCTGTGATCCCATTAACTTAATTAATGATCCAACGGCTTTTCTTTCCACTTTTTTTATTTATTTTAGTCCGCTCTTTGTTTTTATTTTTGTCTTATATTTTCTCTCCTTTTCCGCTTCATTCTATGTGTATTCTTTTCTATCAACCACATTCTGGCTTAGCATCATATTGTTTTCTCTTATTCTTAGTCCATAAGTTTTTGCAGCCTTTTCTAGTCGTTTAGCTCTACAGAATGCTCTTTCCATTTCCTCTTTTGTTCTGATTATCGGAGCCAAATAATCAACATAAGCAATTATTAGGTGATAAATAAGATGTATTGTTCTATTCTGTATTCTACGGTTTGAGTTGTCTAATGTCATTTTGAATCTCTTCTCAATTTTTTTTATTCTTAGTTAGTCAATGTACATTTTATTTCTATCTATTGTGTCAAAAGCCTGCTAAAAATCTATAGACATAACATATAGGACTAGATCTCGCTCATAGCTTTTATCCATTATCGTGAATATCTGATCCGTTTTTGAAATCTCCTTAGTATTTATTTACTATTATTGATTATTGGTTATTGGTACTCATTCAATCTGTCTTTCATAACTCTAGCCTAAATTTTGTACATCAAATTCCGAAGTGATATTTCTCTATAATCCTCACACCTTTTTATCTCCCTTCTTGAATATTTTTATTGTACATAATCCCCGTCGAATCCAATAATTTTGGCTGGAAATCCATTCTCACTCGCACTCTTATGGTTTTCCAAAAATTGTAACCATAAGATTTCTTTATCTGTTGGTTTCTCCACGAGATCTACATTTTTTCCCCCCCTTTTACTTTGGATTACTTAATCAAATTGGAGCTCTATCAAATTGAACTTAAGGCAAAGTATTGGAAATTTTTTGGGGTTCAAAACTAGTTTGAAAAGGTCCGTCTTAACCGACTCGAATATGATTATACTTTACAAACGAACTATAGTTTCACTGAGGCCAAATAAAATAGGTATTCTTTTTCAGAATTTACTAAATAGAGAAGAAGAGGAATGTTTTAATATGGAAAATGTAGTTGTATGTAGATGATTTATGATTTGTGTCCATTCAACGATGGATAGTCTGCGATTATGTGTTTTACAGTCAATTTACACATCTAAATTTTGAGGGGGGCCTATTACTTTGTGGAAGATATCTTTATTATGAACCTCATAGACCATAAACATAGAGTAAACGGTATGATGCAATTATCTTCCATTATAAATTTATTCAACTCACAAACTTTAAAACTAATAATAAGCTCGTAACTAAAATACTTACAATTTTCCTCTAAGGTCGTTGACTTGGCTGTTCAATTCGGAGATCTGTCAAAAATAAATGAAATTGAGTGATATTACATTTTTCTATATATAGTAAGAACTTAGCTACGTACACTTTATTATATGTAAAATTATTTAACAACAACTTTCTGTACGTTTTCAATTAGATTATAAAGTATACGTAGCCTCAAACAAATAGTTAGTAAAGGTGCGAATGTGATGAAACAGAACAATAATTAATAGAGCTTCACAACAAAAAATCAGATTGCTTAGGCAGCCAATTAGTAGATATATAAAAAAGAAAATTATATAAGCTTGCACAGTCAGAACATTGACAGGAACAGTGGAGAGTAAAGATAGAAACAAAGGTAAATAATATATATGACAGTTCTTAAAACAACATTTGAATAATATAAGAAATGAAACAGCAAATTTGAATGAGTCAATTTCAAATATTTAGTGAATATTAAATTATTACAATTACTTCGTTAATATATATTTCAATTTTCTATTATGAATGTTATGTTAGGTTAGTACGGACAACATAGTGATTTGTCGTGATTCAATCCGAAGTCCAAAGCCCATTGTTTTACTCTTTATTTCCCATTATTTAGAAACTTAGTTGACTAGCTAACCAGCCTCCCATCTTTTTCTCTTCTACAGCTCATTTCTAAGTATTTTCAACACAAAATAAAGTTTGTTACTTGTTCTATTTCTAATTATGTTTTCAAGGTAATCTATGGTGTCATCCCCCAACATCGTTTTTCCGGCAAGGTAGGGCACCGGAAGAGCAAATACTCAATTACATCTTATTCTTTGTTACACTTTTTGCAATAAGTGTCCGATGTCATTCTCCATTTTTGGAGTTTTGTGCCAAATGTACAATATCCAGTGATCACTCCAATGATCTTCTGGATTGAATCTTTTTTTTGTATCTTTTTTATTGACCCTTAGCCAAATCGCTCTAGATATTGCGTAATCACTTCCGTTTAATCATATTCTGTTTACACAATCCCATCGGCAGTAGTATTGTTACTGTCTCTTCGGCATTCTATCCTAGCAAGCCTATCTGCCTTACACTTGATTTCAACTTCATACTCTTCAAGTAGACTTGTATAAGTTTTTAAGTTGAAATTTCATCATATTTTGCAAATAGTTGTATAATGAATTTCTCAATTTTGTTAAACATTATAACCTTCTTCCTTCCTAAGCAGTTGCTGCACATTAAACATCAAACCACGTTCTACAATAGGTCTACAATAGTTCTTAGATAAAAAATCTGGCAGAATGTGCGCAGATAATCTAGAAGTACTAGTAGTTGATTGTACTAATAGGTTAGTACAATTTTCTTGATAATCAATTGGTGATTTCAATTCTAATTCATTTTCGCTGCGTGATCGGATCCAGTTGATGATATCGTTAATTTTTTCTTATTGTATTTTCACAGCTAGTTGAAATTTCAAGTATTTCAATAAAATGTCAACTGGAAAAAGTTCGATACATATAATAAATGGTTATTTCTATAGTGATTTTTACTCATAAAATGCGATAAACAGGATAAAAATGGTTCCGCTTGGGAGATCTTTCTGCTAGAAACTATAAATTATGTTTTAAGAACGATCATGTAGTAAACAATAGGATTTGACGATACACAGGGGAAAATATAATTGTAACTGCTTCTACAAAAATATACACAATATACAGGTGGAGGAATATCAAAAATACAACTATTTCTCAAAAAAAAACACACAGAGTTTGTTTAAGATGAGGAAGTAGATGAATCTGCTCCTCTTTTCAAAACAGGATACGTTGATCAGGATCCGGGATCTAAACTAAATGAAAACTTTTGCTGGTCTTGTTCAGTTTTTGGTTCATAAAATTGAAGCTAATCAATAAAAAGCTACGTACGCTTTCCATTTTTCATAATATATAATTTTAGGGTAAATTTCTAGTTAAAATTTAAAAGATTATTTCAAAGATTCAATCATGAATATGAAACTAGAAATTTGCCTTCAACCTATATTACAATATTATTTACAAAAGTCCATCTTAATGCCCTTCCTATTTAGTATACCCAATACTTCCGATTTTGAACAGAACCATCAACTTAGATATGTCTTTACATATGAGTGAAAAAGTTATTGTCGAAATAATGATGGAATTCAAAAGAGGCTTTCAACTGTATTATTACAAAACAGCTGCTTCAAAAAAATATACACAATTTATACTGCCCGTGAGCAGTACATGTTCAATGTATATTATTTTGTTTCTATTGTGAATATATTTGCTTTAGTGTTAGTATAAGTTCCGTTTCCTACTTTTTAAATTCATAAATTGGACACGTCGATTAGTATTCAAAATATTTTTCACGCAATAATAATTTATACAGGTCGTCCCTGTTATGACGTTTTCGTTGATTTCATTATTTGTACGTATAAAATCACAATCCATGACTAAATATATATTGATACTTGAACAATTATTATTTAATGAGAAAATAATAATTTTGATAAATCGATGAATATTTTGGAGAAGAAAATCTATTATCAGCAAAGTGATGTTTGTGGAAAATTCGTTAACTATAGTTTATTTATTTGGAATATTGAAATTATAAAAATAATTGATTATGGAACAAAGGCGAGTGCACTAACGAAATTAACTATTGAGTGAAAAATAGCCCGTTTTGTAACTCATATCGCGTAGTAGTGAAATAGAAATACAATAATGGAAAAATGGGGATGAATAAAAATTAGTAACAACGATAAGCCGCCCTTAATGAAGATATTTACTCGATTGTATTGAAAATTGTTTAAGACAATTTTACTAGACTAATCTAATTATGTTGAAAGTACACAGTCACAAATTCTTAAAGTATATAAATTTTATATATAAAATATATAAATTTATAAAGCAATTTTCAGGGAACTACAGAAACACGATCCTGATGGAAAACTGCAGTTTTGTGAACAAATTTTGGATTAACTAGACAAGAGTATATTGGACGTAATGAGAACCCACGTTTCTCAGAAAAAACTCATTGTGTACAATATTTGGAATTATTGAGAAAAGAATTATTTCAGCCATGAGCTAATTTATTATTTAGAGATTGAGAAATTGGCAGAGAATTATTGAATGACCAAGGAAATTCCCAGATCTTAATACTTTGGATATCTCTTCATGGTATTACTTGGTATAAAAAATTTACAAATTGACAATTTTTGTAGACATAAGAGCACGAATAATATATGAGAGTTTATAATATTATCAAATAGTCAACATTATGATTATTCTATTTAAGTAATTGAGTTTAGTTGTGTTTTTTATCTCATGTAAAATTTTATACGTCCTATAAAAATAGAAGTGTATGGAAATCATGATTGTAACTAAAAAAAATAAAATCGAAAGTTAAAATGAAGAAAAGTGTATGGAAAGAAGAAATCATCCGAAAGGATAAGAAAATGCGCCGTTTTCGTTTCATAACAATTTTATTCGAAAGCGACGCATCAACTATCTCTAAATTGATACACCATGTATAAATGACCTTTAGAATATGGAGATTGTGAATACTAATCAAGTTGTTTGAAAATTGAACTTTTCCCACTGTTTTCTTTAGTTGTCTCCATTGTTTGTTCCTTTCTGTGTCAATCCGCAATCTCGCATTATAATTTAGAGGTACTCAAACACCTAAAATCATTTCAAAACTTGCTCAAAATGGATTAGTGTGTTGTTCCTAATATTCTATTTAGATTAAATAAGATCACTTACACACACTTACAAGTACTATCATGATATTGAGTTCTGTACATTTGACATTGAATATATATATATATATATATATATCATATGTTTGGGATTATTTTACTACAGTACCTCTCTTTTTCACAAAAAATTTCTTCTTATCATGAAAAAAAATTCCACATTATAAATTAATAGAATAAAATGAAGCCTAATTTGTTTAACGTATGTATATATTTCCACATAATTAATTTAAGAATGATTAAAAATCGATTCATTTATTCTTATCCTTAGGTAGCTTACACTTTCTTTGAAATATCACAGAAATATTTGAATTGGTTATTTCATGTTTTACCTTTTTTTATATTCCATGATGACTATTAACAATTTTTTTATATTCTATGATTACTATTAACAAATTAATTATTAGAGATATTTTGTACGTAAAACTATTCAAATCTTCAGTGTTTTTAATACATATTTAAATAGATTTAGTTGATGGTTCATGTTCTAAATGGGGTAAAAGCGTTACAATAGATATAAAAGTTTCAAAATGCGTGAATATATTTTATTAATAACTAGATAATGTTTGTTTTTAAGTCGCGTAGTAACATTACGACACCATAATATCGTTTGTGATGATTGTTTAGCACATTTTAAAAATACTAAACATATTTTAAGAGCTCTTTAAGGCTGTGCCATCTACATAATACGTATGTCTATAATTCTCAAAGCTGGTTGCATGTCGTATTTCAATAGATTAACAAAATGTCATTAAAAGGAAAATAATTTTCTGATCTTACCGATACTTTTGAAATCATCTAAATTCTTAGCGCATGAGAAAGTTTAAATCTGTTAACTATATTTCAATGATGAAATAAGTTCGATTATCACTTTGAACAAATAAAAATTTATCACTCAATAAAAAAATAGATTCGAAAATAATTTCAATTTTAAATCTCTATTTTGAATAAACTTTCAAAAAATAGTTTATAATAACACAACTCACACCGTATTTTTATTATTAAATGTGGGTATTTTTTTCACAATTCAAAGTTGACTTCATTTCAGTATACTATAGTACAACTATTTTACTGCAAAATCCTATACAATAATTATATGTATATCAATATAATTATAAATCAAAGACCATTTCAAAACCTCTAGAAGGTATTGTTGATAATTGTGCTCATGCTCATGAGCCATGTTTAATTTTATTTTATTTTCACCAATCATGAAATAACTCAGATTACTTACGCTAATAATTCAGGAAAATTCCAAGGTTCCCACAAAAATCACATTTATATAGTTTTCATATAATTGGTGCAGTCAGTAGGAATGTCAAATTAAGTATTAATGCATTTAGTTAGTTCCAACGATTCATTGATTATTAAGTTTAGTGAACTAAGTGTGTCAAGAGGCGAAAGACTTAAGTGGTATTAGTAATAGGAAGTGTGAAATTAATCATTGGATTTTGCAGTGAAAACAAGTATTCATGAGTGCCATAGAACATCCAAAAATTTGCATCACCTTTTTTTGGAGTATTTCTTGTAATATATACAGTGAACATGCTTGAAAGAGCTCTGATTAAATATAGTGTCGAAATGTTTCGATAAAACTAAATATCGGAAACTCTTTTTCACGATATCTGCATTTGAAATATATGATAAACAAATTATTGCGATTTGTTGAAGGAAGAGCAGGATAGATAGAGCATGGCACTTCTGAACTGACAGGTTCCGTTTTCCATGGATCATAATTCCGATACTTTTGGTGATTTGGAATGGTTACGTTGCAAAATTCTGAATATGGTGGTTGTTTTTTTACACTTCAACGCAAAAATAAAAGGAGCAAGCATGAAGGGCCATGCCGTATCCCATGGAAAGTAGCTGGGGGTGAAGCGTTATGCCCGTTTTAGTGCTGCTCATGTACTAGATAAACACTATTATATTATAGTATTAGTATAGTTAGGTAAAAGATTTTGCGATTCAATCTATTTTTCAATGGAAAAAAATCAGAGTTGACTTTTATTAAAACTATTTTTACATATACAAGGTGTGATCAAAAATGTGACAAATGAACTTATATAGCAGCTGCTATTTAGGCTTTATCTATTCTAGTTGTATATCTCGTACCCCCTTATGTTTTGTTACAAGCAGTGACGGGTTTAAACCCGTTCCTACTTGGCAGTCTTCTGTTATAACCGTTTTAGTGAGATTGTGTTTGTAGTGTCTGAACTTAATACTAAATCTTTTATTATAAGTTGAAAAGAAAGTGCCAAAGCATCTCACGAAATGTCAATATCTGTTCACGATGCTAATGTAGTAACTTTGAGTGTGTAGTAACTAAAAGTGGTATATTCAATTTGGAAAAGGAAATTAGCTAGTTAATGACGAATAATCGTTACGTCGCCCTAGGATGACAGAAACAATGAAAATGTGCAAAGCTTATGTATATATGTTCGTGTAAGGCATTTTAACGTTTAATTATCAAACATGACGAGTTCCAAACTCATTCGAGCAGATTTAAAATGGAGTGCCAAAAAGTTGTCTGTAGAATAGAAGATGTCAGCAGCATTTTGAAAGTATTACCGATATAAGATTATGATAGAGTAAATAGAAGCCTTTTAATAGTATATTCAATGTTGCATCTGTAACCAAGGGTAGTTCTGTTGTTAATAAAATAAATCACTGTATTTTTTCGATCACACCTGGTATATCTGACCTTTGTCTAAAGTTTTCTGGATCAAGGTTTTCAAAATATTGGAATGATAAGAACATTCTACTATAAAAGCTGAAGAATTACTGTTAAAATGATAAAATTAGTTGAAGAAATTCGTAAAATTTTATTAGTTTATCTAAACTTTTATAAAAAATTTGAATTTAGTTTAAAAGCACTTTCAACAGCAATATTTCCATGTTTATCTTAAGCTAGAAAACTTTTTTTCATAGTCAGTGAACTGAATACAATTGGTTATTATGTAAAAATGAATTAAGGCAGTTAGACTACAAATAAGTTGGATGAACCACTAAAAAGCTTGCGGGAGAGCATAAGCGTTGGATATAAAGGTATATGTGACTATTGTGAATATATGTGAAAATTGACAATTGTATTTTTTAACGATCTATGATATGATATATTTTTTTATGGCTGCCGAGAGCTACAATGGTTCAGGAGAGGGACACTACGGCTTAACGCTTCATGTACTTACTATGTAATATTTAGTAAACACAACATAAGTAATCGGTTTGAAAATGTTTGGTTTACCTTGTTAACGATTCACTCATATGTTTCATTTTGCAAATCACTTAAATTGTGAGTAGTTTTTTATAATGTTTCATTTGGATTCTCAGGCAATAATGAGAAAACCTAAAGTTTCTAGAGTTATCAGTAACTATACAAAACTTCAAAAATTTTTGAAAATGGAATTTCATCGTTTCTGGAATTTTATGTTTTGAGTTAATTCTAGCACCACGATGGATAAACTTGAAAAAGATTATGTAGAGAAGCATTAGAGGCCATATTTGTATTATTTTATACATGTGCGTTAATGGAGCTCGTCACAAAAATGAAGAAAAGAAATCTCGAGCCACGCGTGGTGATCAATTTTTAGATACGACAACTGAAACTGAAAAGTGTTTCATTGGCATAAAATTTTCAATGAGGGACGTGAAAGCGTGGAAGATGGAACGCGAGGAAGAAAACCTAACACAAATTCGGCGTCTAAGTACCCTAATACGCCCAGATCTTCAGTTAACGGATTGAATGATAGCAGACGAATTAAAAATTCACCATAAAACTATCATAATATTTCGTCCGATAATTTGTCGATTAGACAAAATTGTGCAAAAATTGACTCAAAAAAACTTTCAGAATAACAAAAACAACATCGAATATCAATCGCTGTTTGGCAAAAAGTGATCAAATAATGATTGATCGTATTATTACGGATATTGACCATTGTTTTTTCACAACGACTCTTCAATGAAGCGCCAAATACAACCGTAGCTATCAACGAATGATCCAACACCAAAAGGCTCACAAGAGTAACACGATGCTTATCTACTTCTCTGACAACCACGAGATTGACTTGACCATAAGAAGTTTGTTCCAACTTGGATACATCGTATAGTAAGTATTCTGTCGCGAAGTACTTGTAAATATAGTAAATAGAGTCTTCCCAGACATCACCTATCATTGAGTGCCGCATCACGACAATGCATTCTGGTACTGCACGTTGAGTGTGTGCAGTTTCAACTAGCCCTGCAACTTCTTTATCTTTGTGAAATTGAATTTTAAATTGATTCATGACATTGAAACAACTGCGAGGATGCAATCGAAGGCTTCAGCCAAGGTCCAAACACCTGGAAAAATCGCTGAAGCGCAAAAGTGAAGAGAACATTCTATAAAAGATAATAACATTACCTAATTGTTAAATTTCGTATTTTACTTGATTTTATGGAATATATGGCAGCTTCACAGGCAACTCGAAGACTTTATTGTACATGAAGAGGAAATTTTTATGCTCCAGAAAAATGTTTTCTTTATTTCTAACTACTGAGCTTGATGCTTAACCCTAATAAATAATTGGAATATTTGCCATAACGATGGTTTGTTCTCATGAAGCAGAAGCAGGTAAAATGTTTTGATAGAAATGTTTAGGTGTATATAGTTCCATTCTTTCAAAACAGAAATGAGCTGATCAATATTTATTTTCCCATCGAAGATCATATATTCGAAGGAATAATAATTTGTATTTCATTTTTATATTCAAAGAAATACACTAAACAAACTTCCAAGTATGTCTCTAACTGTTTCTCAATCTTCATTTTTAAAATTAAGACTATAATTCTATCAGTTACAAAAACATGCTCACTCCTGTCTTGATGATTTCATCCGCTATTTTTATTTGTACATTTGTGAATCGTTAACATAAACCTGTTGACTTTTGGTATGTATTTATGATATGAAGCACAAAACAAGTGGAATTATAACAGATGTGTGAGTGTCAAGATACCTCCCAATCCCGTTTTCGAACTTCACGTTCCAAATCCCACTTCTGTTCTTCACATATATACATGCGGTCATAATAGTCTTTGCAAATCTTCTTAAGCATCCCTAGAAATCGGAAACGGAACCAGCAGTCAGCAAATAGATAGGTATTACACTTTAATTGCCCCGATTATTATTTTATGATTTTTATTTTCAAAATACTCAAGGGTTTATGAATAAATTGAATCTGTTTTAATCTCTGGCTCAAAAAGCTCACACTTTGTTGCCGGATTTGAGACTAATAGAATAAAAGGTTATTCAAGAAACAAAGATAATAATAAAAGAGGAAGGCAAAGAGATTACCAGAAAATAGGAATAATTTCAAAGGTATTTGTCGACTTAAAATTTGAAACTCAAAACAAGCAGGTAGCTATAATAAACCTAGATATCAGACGATATGTTAGATGATGAAGTTTCTTAGTCAACGTCCATTTCTGTCTAAGCTATCTAAGTTTGAATAAAAACGGTTGCTGCATTGGACATTAATGAAGAAAATCCACCAGATAAACTATTTGAATCGGTTCGAGAATTATAAGTGTTGTAACATTACAAATTGGATTTTTGGAAACTGTTCATAGATAAATTTAGGCAATGCTTATCAGTAGTGAATTTTAGTAATAAAAATATATAAGAGAACTCAATACATGAAACTGGATTTTCGAAAAAATGAAAATGTTCTGATGTTTTCTACAAAGCCTGTATAGTATTGCTGAAACGCAATTATTATTTTGGCTAAATAATAAATATAAAAATAACAATTCAACATCTATTAGTTTAAAAAGTGCGTTAGAAAAGTAATGAGACTGGCAATTCTGGATAATTTGATAACGTGGTACCTACCAATCTGTGTTAGATCGCTTCTTTTCCCTTGCGTTGCCTCAGTGTAACACATTTTTTTTTATAAATATCATTATTGATGTTGTGTATAACAAAATGGAACATACGAATTTAAAGCTATAATGTTTCGAGTTAAACTTGGTTAATCCGCGAGTTTGATTTTGAAAAATTTGAAGAAGCCTATAAGAATAATTGCCAGAGTAGACCACAATATTTCCACTTGTGATCTTGTGAAATCGGACCTTACTTTAACAATAAAGATGAGGATTTCGAATAGTTTCAACAAAAATCAAATTTTGACAAAAGTTTTGTATTAATTTGGAGCCAAAATTGTGCAACTGAACAGAAACACGCATAAACTGATTATTTAAAAGACATAAAAGACATACATTAAGCGCTAGTTGGGGGTGTATAGTTGCCTAAGGAGACTGTTTGATGAATACCATCAGTCTCATCACTTCTCTCATAATAGAAATTAAATATAAACATGTTTGAGTATTTTCAAAATAAAAGAAATTGTATACGTTTAAAAAAATAATACCTGTTGTTTTTTCAAAAAATTGCCCTAGATACAGATAGCGTTGGCAAAATATTTACATTGCAGGTAAAAACAAATCTTCCAAAAAATAATAATTAAAAACAAGTGATATTGAAACTAAATTTTTTGTTATTCCCATTAAAGAAACTACATACTACCATCTATCTATCTATTGGAAAAAAATTTTTCAACGTTGTTTATTATTTTTTGGAGTCTATTTACCAATTTTAAAAATGCCATTCCTTAAATGCGACCTAAAGTAATAACGAAAATAAAGAAAAAATTAAATAAAAAACGCAACAAGGCCTGTGTATCGTGTATAATTTGTACCTCCTGGGCTTTGATACGTTCGATTACTTCTAAATCATATTTATCCCCTTCAAGTTTGGCTATTTTCTCATGATAACTTTTACAAATAGTCTGTAGTTCGGCTAGAAGAGACATTCGATATTATAAATATGTTCGGGATGTATACCCTAATAATACCAACGTGTATAGTTACCCAATCTTATATCCATATTAAACTTGTAATACATCACAAAGAGAATCAATATTTAATGTAAATATTTATTTTATTTTCAGCGTAATAAACAAAATTTTTAACGAAAACTTTCCTATTGGAGTGTCTTTCATTACTTGAAGATGAAATATAAATTACTTAAAATTAAATAAAAGCTTAATGGTTTTTATGGCATTGTGAAATATTACATTCATATAACAAAATAATCTCATTTCATCAGGATGCCGTTAAAAGGATATCAAATATGTCTCCTAAAGTTCCTCAATCAAAGCTACTTCTCCATATTATTGCTTTGGTTGTAATCATTTGTGAATGTGAAAATGGAATAAATATATATAATATAAAATAAATAATAAATATAAAGGAATAGGAACTATGGTATTACCTCTATTACTAACAACATGCAATAGCTGTTTTCTAACTTCCAGTGCAGATATAGAATAATTCAATACGTGAGTGTGGTTTGAATGTAAGATATCAGTAATCCACTATCTCAATTTTTATGATTTAAGTGAGCAATTTCTTTTATAGTATTTAGTCTCTATGTAACGTATCTTTCTTGAGAGTTGGCATTTATGTAGAGTGGAATCTATTAAAATTTGCAATATGTTCTGACCTCCTTGGGATAGAACAAAAAGCATTATCATTTTTTGAATTACTTCTTATATTTTGGGAATTACATATCAATAATCCACTCCTTCCATATTTGCTTCATTTCCACTAATTCCAATGTCGGGAACATCGTTTTTGGTCGCAAATTTAGATGTGAATATAATCCACAATTTTACATTTAGAAAAAAAGTATGAAAACTCTTTCTGACATCGCGAAAAGAGCTTATCTTGCCTTGGCGTTTAATTGTCAATATTGGACAATTGGGTCGCTATTTTAGTTTCTGTAATATTAATGGCATCTTTATCTAGATTCTGCAAGGAGACCTTATACAGTATGCTAAAGAAATACCCGTTCCATCTTTCAGCAGCGTTCTTGAACCCCCAGAAAATAATAAGGCTCGGGGAATCCATTTCAATTTGAAAACTACGTAATTACTTCAATAAAAAAGTCTTCTAGTGTATATACAAAATTAAAAGAAAAGAACCTAATTTATCCATTTGGAAGCCAAGGTAATACATACTATACATACAACTCATGAAAGAAGTTGAGGTTTAGTTCAGGTTTTGTAGCCAAAAAGTAACCAGAAAGAGAGTGGGGATCAAAATGTCTACGGGCCCATGGGAGGGAATAAGCTTTGCCGTAGAAAATTTCACAATTCATTGGCATAGCTTTTATATTTTGAAATACGCTTCATATGGATTAGATATAGTTCTACGCATAATTTAAGTTTTATAAGTTGTCAATTATCAGTTCAGCAATTTAATAGAAAATATGTCATATTTTGATAATTATATGGAGGAGGGGGTTTGAATCAATAACCAATATTTGCCGTAACAAAGTAATTATTGAAATTCAGTAACCACGAAAAAGGTTGTTTAATTCATCAAGAATAGGTTTCAAAACTTTCAATTGATCTAATTTCCATTAGACAATTCGGACTGAGTAAGCGAAAAGCAAGAAGCAAAATTCTGTAAAAAATTTGGGAGGAAGATACATTTAGAGTATTTACAAAAAAATCTTGAAAAGTAAAAAAAAAATAGAAAACTGAAAGTTAACATGTATTTTATAAAAAGAGTGGCAAATGTATGTATGTTTTAATTATATATTGTATGTTATAAGTCTTGAAAAAATAAATGTTAACTTTCTTTAGTACACATATGTTATTTAAATTGTGTTTTATACAACGACCAAGTCAAAAAATCAAAAGATTATCGTCGATATACTCATGTAACAAGTTTGTGCAAAAAGCTCTAAAAAATAAGTTGTGTGATGTTATATAAATCTACGCATGTGCTATAAATGTCTTCATGCCCTCCATTTTCTACCTGAAAATCTCTGAATTCCACTTCCTTTTCGAGGTCAAATTTCTTATTTTCTAGTTCTACAATACGTCTGTGATATCCCTCACATGTTTGTTTTAAAGAGGCTAGAATGAAATATTTTGTGACATTTTTGTTTCAAGACTACACCTAAAGGAAGTTCCTTTTTTAAAACCCTTTTGTCGAATGTTTTATTCAGCTTGGTTGGGGTTTTTTTATGAAATAATTGCGCAATAGTGCTGTATCTACTTTCGTTCTCTAAACCCAAAAAAATTGTTTACTCGTAATTTGAAAATATAATGTACATCTGTTTCAAAATGATTAGAGTTCAAAATTAGATCGGAGGCATAATAGAAAGAGATAGGGATAGAAAAAAAGCAAGTACAAGGGTGTACATTTGAAAAATAAAAAAACATTCTGAATTCTGAAAATAAATGTAAACCCTAGTAATATAATAACCTTAAAAAATGTATTAAAAAGTCTGCTGCACCATAGTGTAAAAATTACCACTTAGAAAAAATCAAAAAGCGTAAAGCAGACGAATCAGTTAATAAAAAAAAAGTATAGAAGTCTCTTCTGTAAATAAATTTGAATTTGAGTTTCAATAATTACGTAAAAACCTTCTAGTTTGTGTGGCGATTAGCTTTAAATTTATACGAAATATAAGCTGACTTCGATACTATTTTTGCTGTTAAACTGACAAAAAAGTGAGATGCATCGTTATGCATTCTCGTATAAAAAATATAAAACACGTGCAACAATATCTTTAACTACACCTAACCTCCATATCTTTCTTTTTGACCAGATATTCCAAATCAAATTTTTGATCTTCTAGCTTGCATATTCTGTCATGATATGTTTTGCAAAAGCTTCTAATTTGTTCTATGAAAAAATATATGTTAACTCATCGAATTTTGATTTTTGATTAGAAATACTCTCAATTTTCATTGGTTCAATGACTCATTCCTGACAGTTAATTAAATTCTTTTATGTTCACTATTTAAAGAACGGTCCCGCTTATATACGTTTTTAATTATGAGGTTAGTATCAAAAGTCAAATATGAAGAAATATGTGGGTATCTATAACCATAACCTGTGAGATCTTAGCCTACCTATTTCAGGACGAGATAAATTAGATATTGAACCATTAATAGAAAAAGATGTCTCAGAATTGAGAAAACTTGTTATAGAGTCATTCTGGACTGTACCAAAACGGTGCAGAGCATCAACTATGAAACGATTTCTAGCTTCGCGAGTGAAGTTAAAAGTCCAGAATCGTCTGAAAGCATTGGAGTTCCGTTGGAAAAATTGGGAAATTCATTAATAGTTGAGGAATATGGTTTCGATTTATTAGAATATTTACAAACAATATTGTAATTTGGAGGTAGAAGTAGCACTGGAAATGGTTGGTGAAGCGGATCAATTTTCTCTTAATACTCAAAATCGAAAGAAACAAACTATCATTATATAAAAATAAATAATAACTAGAATAACAGAACATTAACATGAAAATTTGGGAGTAATTCTAAAGAAACTTTACTCACGCGAGTATTTCAGTAGTTGATTTGTTAATTAAAATATTCGTGATTGATCTTAATATTAAGAAAAATAACCAAATTTCTCCCAGTGCATAATTTTCAATTGTTTCATTATTATCAATCTCGGATTACTTAGCATTACATAAATACGTGTATATATTTAGTGAGGAATTTTCAATGCACCCTGTAGAATATGAAGTATAGATACATTTGATTCAATCATGAAATTATTATACATATTTCTAGTACAGGAAAAGACAATACCTTCATTTGCTTCATCGATAAGTTTGGGTTTACCGCATCTTTCTTCGATGATACGTCTCCTTTCAGCAGCTTTACGTTCTTGTTCTTTCTTCAATTCCTCGGCAGCTTTCTTTCTCAACAGTAACTGAGAACAAAATATGCTAAATTATTTATTTTGTAATGTAGAGATTGAAGAATAAAGAAGAAAATGGATAATACTGAAAAAAGTTGAAAACTATGCTATAAAAATGTATTGAAAGAGATTATAAGTTACAACAAATATGATCATTATGTTACTGACTGGTAATGTATTTACTCACCCTAAGTTTCTTCTTCCTTTCAGGGGTCATGAAACCTTTCTTGGCCTTCTTGGCTTTTGAGGCCTCTTCCATACGAGCCCTGACCTCGGCCCTTTTGCGTTCAATTTCGGCCTGTTTCCTCTTCTTTTCCTATTTTTCATGTCAAATAATAAGTTATAAAGGTTCATTCAGAAGCACCAAAATCAGAAAACAATATCACTTTAATCCCATTTATAAAACCTTACAAATAGGATAGAACTTTACTCGAAACAAAGTAAAGTTGCAGTACAGCAAGGAGTATAAATATCAATGAGTCATCATACCGGGAAAAGAGGTGCCCGAGATTCACCTGCCACTGTAGGCAACTGGGGCCTCAGTCTTTCTACTATGATGTGGATATTAGAGGTCACACAAGTTAGATAGACATAGCTGGATCTAAGCGTAAACGGCCGCCAAAAAAACAGCTATAGAGCTCAAGAAAAAATTAGAATACCACAAAAAAGCAGCACTTTATTATCAAACCTAATTCTGAAATAATACATGGCGTAAAATGAGCTGGTTAGCGAAAAGGCGGTAGAGGTCTTCTGGGTCCCTGGATATAAAGGACTCAGAGGCAATGAAATTGCCGACGAACTGGCCAAGCTTGGAACATCTCAACTTGAGTTGTTGACTCCAGTCTTATAACAATAGACGAGCGAAATAGTTGAAAATAACCCCTCAGATTAGGCTGAGTTAAATAGTAGGAAGGTAGAGACTCTGACAGACCTAGTTCATAGAATTAACAAACGAAGGTAAATCCTTGCTTCAAAGCCGGAGGATTCTCCAATTTTGTAGAGGTGCAAATGGTCTACCCAAACAATTAGAACTAAAAAGTTTCATTCTCATTATTAATCAATATATTTCACGCATTCCTAGGAAATTTGAAAACAATTAATATGAAGAGAATATATTGACAAATTTAATGTAGGTGTGATTGCAGTAAATAATACATTATTAGATTTTTTCTTTTAGTGCGAAAATGAAATAAATTCGGGCATAACTTCTACTGAGAATTGTGTTGTATAAAGTTTTCTGTTTTTGGTTTTCTGGTCTATTAGTTTACGTGCCTCCTCCAACTTCTTTTTCTGAAAAGGTAGAGAAAAAACTACATTAATACCGTCAAATGACTTATGAATACAATTAGTAGCAACGAAGAGTGAAGTAAACATAAAAAATGATATTTTAGATAAATTATGAATGAACATTTTAACTTACTCATTGTTTTGGGTACAAACATAATTATTGCGAGTGAACGAACTGATTTGATATCTTGGAAAGATGAGTAAAACATCTAGTGAATGTGAAAGAAGTAACTACAGATAATATAGATCTTGTTACTACTCTTTGTTTAATAAAATAAAATATCGTTAAATAATTGTCATAAAATACAATAAGTAAGTTTCGTTTCTTGTATACGTACATAAAGTGAAAAGTTATCTAAACACGTATGAAGACGTAGAAATATTTCTGTATGTGAAGTACAATAAAATATCAACACGCTCTCGGAATCGTTGTAAAGAATTGTAAAGGATTTTTCTTCATTTTACAAAAAGTTACTGTTATTTTGGTTGCATTGTATCTCCTCATGGTTTAATATCGAAGCTAAACAGACACATACTTATAGTTCTTACTGAAATTCTACAATTTGTAAGTTGTAACATAAAAAATTACATATAATTTGGAATTTCTAATCGCTTCCTATATTTATTTTTGTCAAAAATGTTCTGAAGTAGAACAAGATTCTATTCGAACGAAAAATTGTCTCTGAATCGAAAACTTCAGAATGAATTCAACCTACTTCAAATTTCGAAGATTTAGAATAGGTTTGTGCATCTTAATTTTTTTCCTATTGGATAACAAACAAAATATACAGGATAGTTATTTCAACATTCTTCTGAATATAAAGTTGATTCAGATTCTACGTCTTCAAAAACATTTATCCACAGACAAATGAAATGAATTTTTTTTAAAAAGCATTTCATTTCAATATATTTATAAAAACTTAGTCACAATTTATCATCAAAATGAAAAAGCTGATAAGAAAATGTTTTCATTGTTAAAACACATTAAATACTGCTGTAAAAATTAATAGACAAGAATTATAGAAAGCATACAAACAGGAACAATAAAATTCATGTTAGATTAACTCAAATCTACTTACAATCCATTTTAAATTATCAATAAAAAATTAAAGCGTCTATTTACATAGTATATAGGTAACTCTAAAACTTCTAGCTGAACAGATTCTACGTTCAATATAGTCTTAAATAAGAAAATAGCTTAATAAGCGATTCTACTACGGTATATATTATTATTTATCAAATAAGTTGTATGCTAAATAGCGATATCTAATAAATCTACTTGTCTCTTAAATAGATTTCTCTAGAAACTACAATTATGAAAATTTCATTATTGACAACTTAGAGTTTGATAGTTACCTTTTATATCGGAGAAGACCAACTTTGTTTCTTGTCATACTGTAAAAAAAGAAATAAATAATTATTATATTGAGAATTCTTTGGAGGAATATTGCAGTTGAAAATTTTTAAATACCTTAAAAGCAGAATTTACCCTATGCCGATGTATGCTTTTGCCTAGGGGTGAGTTTAACTTCAACAAATTTTCATGTTTAAAAGAACCGCGGAAATTTATAGGAGACCAAATTTTAAGCAAATAATGTTCCTAGCATTTGTTTTTAATAATCAATAGTTTTTTAGTTATGCGCGATTGGAAACTGAAAACACGTTTCATGAATAACTCAAATACTTTTGATTTTATCGCAAAAACTGTAACAAACAAAAATGAAGCTTATAAAAAAACAAAGAGATTGTTTTTTTACAATTTGCTTTAGGCATAATACAAACCGAGATATGATTTATTGAAAGCTGAATATTTCTATAGATCGAAAATTTTTTAAAATTCAACCTCGAATAACCAGGGGTCCAGGGGTGCTCTATAAGAGACGAAATAGATCAATCAGCATTAAATAACTTCTAATTTTATTGATGTTTTGCAATAAGAGATAGTTTCCACCCCTGAGTGTTATAAACACATATCGGCATAGGGTAGATAAGATAAGTCAATCTTAATTCCAGATTTCATGCAAAGCGATGCAGGTTCATGGAAATCGGAGGTAATACTTTAATTTTAACTTGGTAACCTGGACTATTATAGACATAGAAGCCCGAATATCTAGTAAAAGTTTCGTTATTTTTTTTGCTCACCACCTTTTTTATTATAATCATAATAATTATATTCATAATCAGGTGATGAATATCCTCCTGGGTTATATGAGTCCATGCCACTCCTATCTTATCTCAAAGAACCATCTGAGTTTAAGGAGGACATTGAGAATTTTTCAACCTTCTACCGATTATATATATATATATATATATATATATATATATATATATATATATATTTAATTAGGAATAAATCCGGTAGTCAGAGTAGTAGATGACTTTAAGTCCAATGAAATAGTTTATTTACAGCGTTATCTTGATCAGAAGTTATATTTCGAGATGTCCTGAGATAAGAGATCAAATGAGGGTCCAATAGAACTGAAGATAATAATGTGTCAGACCCTCACTTTATTAGTAAGATAATCTCTTCATATGAAACTAAGTTGTAAATTTTGAAGTAATACCAATCCTAGAGGGTTGCCATAATCTCTTTGTAGAAGGCAATTTAAACTAACTTAATATTTAGATTTGTTAGGAAATTAGATACTTTCTGTGATAATGATATTTAGGTTCACTCTCTCCGAACAGCAGCAGTAAACAAGATTAAACCTGGTAATCAGGATGAATTAAGAAAAAGGATACTGATAACAGTAGGTAAAATTAGTGAAAAATTAGGAAGGTATATAGGATTTAATATCCTGTATTCAACTAAACAATGCAGATGGCTTAAATTCTCGAAAAAAGCTTTTGTACACCATTTTGTTTTGTAATATTTAACTAAAATCGAAATATTAGCAAAATGCGTTTCTTTATAAATACACTGTACGTAAATTATATAATCTTAGATGATTTTTTCAAAAGTTTATTACACTCCAATAGCTTGCAAATTTGTAGCAATATCACGAAAAAAGTCGATAAAACATTTACGATTACAAGCAAATCCAATTAAATAATCTTTCTGTTGATATACGTACCTAACCTCATCGTCCGCCATGTTGGAAGCTTTTTAGTTGGTCTGAAAACAGAAATATATATAAATTAAATAAAATGAAAAAATCTTATTTGAAGTAAAGTCAATCATCCGATATGCTGCGACGAATCTATTTCGGGACCGTGTTACATGCACCTTTCAGTTAAAAATAGATTATCTTGGCCCAAATCCAAAATAGCTCCACTCTGTATTCTCGCCACCGAATTTGGATACATGCTGATTACTATCGAGTTACGTATAAATCATTATTTACTTACGTATTTATGATTTATTTGGAATTGGAGTTATATTGTTAATATTTGTAATTTATACGGATGTTGAAACAATTTGGAACATTTCTACTGGAAAATTATAAAAAAAAGTGTTTACACAATTGAATCATATAGAGCTTTCGTAGCAACATCAGCATGTTTATGTACAATGCATCAAAATTATTGTTTAATATTATTATTCAACTGTCATATTTTTATTGCGATCACATTTTCTTGATAACAATAATGTTTAAGAATGTCTACCGAGATAATTCCTTCCTGGAGTGATTTGTAAGCTGAAAACTCCTAATTTTGTCAGAGACGTTTCTCCCTAGATCTATAACTATGGTTAACAAGCGTTTATTATTAGAATATATTCGAGAACAATTTCAAGTAAATTTTCTTGTTCGATCTATTACTGCCGAATGTTATGGAAGTGGTTGTTATACGTATTTCCTTTAATTCACTCCGAAGCATTTATTTCATTTGAAAACTTTGTAGAAAATCTGGAATACATACAAAGCCGTTCTGTCACTCTGTCACATTGATTTTTGTAGGATAGAATTAATCAGTTTTTTAGATTCATTCTTATCATTTGAGGTTACGTTAATCATTTAGACATAGGAGAATTTCAGGCAATGTTATATTAATAGCAGAAGCTACTTTTGTTTGAAATAAGTAGCTGCTTATTGTATGGATTGAGTGCCAAAAAGCTTCTGATAATTTTTTATTACTAGCCATGCAGCCGTTTCCATTTATTCACACCCATCGTAGCTCGATTAACATAAAATTTATGAGCACCTATTGCAAATATGAAAATGATGATCTCATTAAAATCAATCTATGGGATACGTAGCAGTAGTAGAGTGAACATTTTAGAAAATTGATTACTCATCTTTCTTTTGAATGAGTATGTAAAATTTATAGTGGGAGATAAAATTGGTTGAGTTACATGTTGTACTTTGAAAACTATTATAGTAATTTCACATGATGCAATCAACTAATATCGATAACAAATGAAGTGGAAAGTGACAAAGTCTCGAATTCCTACTTTATTTTGTTAAGTTGGATTATATTGTTACAAAAAAATATTGTTTACTTTTCCTGTATAATCATTGCAGTTTATATATTTAATTATACACTATACACATTCTCTAGCCACCAAGGTCTCAAGTATTTTTAAACTCTATCAATAATGGATAAATTTTATAGTAAACCATCATATTTCAAGAACAAATGAATTCTTTTGTGTTTTTACGGAAATTATTTCCATATTTATTACCAAAAATATGTTTGCCACTCTTCAGCAAAAACTAGGAATATCCATTAGGTACAAATGTCAACCAATGTGGATTTTCTATGCAAAAATCGATTTGAATTCATTCTTTAAATTCATGAATTCTTCAAAAGTTAATAGATGCATTATTTTCTCCTATTTAAGGAATTGATAATCAATTTCTTGAAAAGAATAGAAATCAGTTTTTAATCTTCAAATATAATTCTTATGGAGTTCAAAAATTTGGAAGCTATTGAAAACACTTTTCGATTCTTTTCTTAAAAGCATCCAAGGAAACATGGAATAGTGAATAGTCGTGCAAGACTGTTGTGACGTTAGTTCTTATAGATGTTTTATCCCTAGCAAAAACTTGAAAATTCATTTTATTCGATAAATAAATAACTAATTAAAAGGCAGTTATTAGTGGATGTCCTGAATATCATTGAGATTTTCATCGAATTGTCAAAAAAATCCTCTAATCACATTATCTCGGAGTATAAGAGAATACGGAACTCCAGAGCATTATATATGGATGAGAATTAAATAGAAAATGGAAATTTATGGCAGCTGGAGCCATCCTGTATCCGGAACTTTCTGTAAGGAGTGTATTAATGAATGAGCTGAATATCATCGATGTTTTCATCGAATATTTAATAAAGAATCCATGTTTGAATTTAGACATATAATAAATAGAATTCGCAAAGAAAAGTTTAGATAACAACTGATAGTTTATGGCTAGTATAAAAATAACCCTTCCAAAAAAATCCACTAGCTGATCTATTTCGAGCTCCAAGTTTACTCAATAAACGTGCCTACACCTATAGTTGCCAAGCACCATTTTAGTTTTATATATAAATTATATATGAATATTTCGATTTTTTTCATTCTAATCAAGTTCTAAATGCACATAGCTTTATTTTATTCATCATGATCTGTAATAAATCAAAGAAGTATTAAGATAGATTGTAGATAATTGACAATTGTTGTTCTGTGAGTTTGCGCAACGGATTTGAATTCCCAAATTTATCATATGGGACCAACAGAAATATGTAAAATAATCGTGGGTATTATGTTCAATTGGTTCAAAATAGTAGTGAGTTATCTCGTATAAAGAATATAAAAAAAATTAGGATCAAAGTCTCAAAAATCGTTACCATACCAAGTAAACCTGATATAATAAGTTTTTAATTAGTTATTTGGTTGCATGTATAGTATTTCATTAAGATTATTTTCATCTTACAGATTTCAATTACACTATAGGTAGACGTTGAGCACAAAAGTTTAACACTGCAAAATCCACTATAAGAATCACTACACCATAATCCACAAGAAAATAAAATAAAATAAGAACAATACCTGGTTTCAACGATGGAATAAATGAGCAGTCAACAAGGACTCTCTGCTGACTGTTGCTAATTTGTCTGTGTGAGATTGAGACCCTCCTACCCCGCGTTCCCCTTCCAGCTAGACAGAAAATTGGATCTTACTTGTTTCCCAATCTATTTTTGACATAGCCTGCAGCCAAAATTAGAATTTTCAGAAACTCGATATCCAGTCAGAAACGATCGAACTTTGTAGGCAGACGTGTTGAAAAGGAGAAATTGAGAATTTACTGTTTTTTACTAGCTAGTCAAAAATTAAATAAAAATAATGTTTGCAGAGTGTATGTAGCTATTTCAGGAGAATCCTACTTTTGCATACAATCCTTATACTATTTTTTGTTCTAAAAGGATAATATTTTAGTCGCGTAGATGTTCAAATTTTTGCAAAACAATTGTTTTTATTAATTTTTAGAATATATATATATATATATATATATATATATATATATATAGTTTCTTTTATTATCAAAAAAAACTAACTTTAAAACAGAAGAGACCTAAAATCAAGAATATTTAGATGCTTTAATATATCAAGCAATTTATACTCGTATATAAACAAACATAATTTCAATTGGTAAATGATTGTGCATTTTTTTGCATTGGAAAATATTGAGCCCTTAACTAATTCTAAGTAGGTAGGTAAAGGTCGTGCTTCACGTTCCTAAGTGGATAGCCATGCGACGTCCTTTCTGAAATCGAAGAAGCTTGCTTATGAATTAGGCAAACGGATTCAAAGATGAAAAAGGAAGGAAGAGTCAGAATTTTTAATGTTTTAAAGAAGTGCCGGCCGTGAGTCCTACTGTTTAGTCCGAGTGAATATCTGATAGCTCTTTTTTGTAGTTTGAAGATTCGCTCAAATTGAGTTGCAATACACGTTATTCTATTAATACTGGTTTATGTTGAAGGACTTTTTGTCTGTTGGTCTGCTGGTTCATTACCTACCATTCGAATGTGGTAAGGGAAGCAAATAATAGTAACTGTTATTTTTTTGGATGTGAAAAAATCATATAAACATTTGATAATAGGGTGATCGGTAAATATATTTTAAATAGGAATGATGAAATTAATGGATTTCAGTATGTTCAATAGTTTACTTGTGTCAACGTGGGTTAGAAGATTAGAGATAATTTATTGTAATGGTTTTATTGAAATCCGTATATAAAATGAAATCATAGCTGCTACCAATTATTATTTATTAAAAAAAATTTCTATTTATTTATTTGGGTGTTGAGTGTTTGTGTATCTCGTCATAATTTAATTTTTTTATTTTCCCAAAATTCTTCGACAACCTTGTTAAATTATTTCCAAACAGCTTTTTCATGGACAGATAAGTGAATTCCAATGTGAGAATTTTAACATATTTCAAGGATCTGTGGGGCAATAAATATTTCCTCTGCTATTTTTCCTTTGGAAATATTGTTTATAAATACCGGAATGCAACACTAAGTTTGCTTAGCGCTTGCTTTTAATCAATGACTGCTGATCTTCTTTTTAATTAGTTATTCTCCGAAATTATATACAAGATTCTTCGATAAGCCCATTTTGATTTCACTACACATTTTTCATTGAGGTACTTCATGTTTTATTAATTTCATCCACGTATATATTGATCCATAACTCTTTTTACGATTAACGACCTGTCACATTGACAGCTTTTAGACTGTAAGATTAAACGAATAAGCGTTATTTTGTTTTATTTTTTAAAATCCAAGAAAACCTCAATAATCTTGATGGATTCATCATCAACAGCATCTTATGAGAACTATTAATAAATATACTTTAATACGCAATATAATTATTTTTTTAACGACATAACTGCTCAGGAGCGCAGTGTACTTTTTTATCGAAGCAATTAAAAATAAAGATAGAACGATGTCAATTAATTCTTTTTCTATTTCGTATTGTGTAACAATGAAATATTTCTTTAAATATAACTTTGATAAAGATGGAGCCCGCTCGCTTACCAAATATTTCACCGGAAATAAGTGCTAATGTATTTTCAAAATTATTCTTTTGGTGAGTTCATCATCATATTTTATACGAAAATTGAGGAATTGTATTTTTAGTTAAATTTTGGTTCGAAATATTGTAAATTACAAAAACAAGAGTAGGCCGTTTGTTTGATACAAGAATAGAACGTAATTTTTAGTTTCTAATTTTAGTCGATGGTAGTTCACACAGATACGAAATTTGCGATCAAAGTATTTTAAAATGGTTACTGTAATTTTTGTAGCACATAAACGATCTGCTAGTTAAGAACTACTGCAGCTCTCAAAAACAATCTAAAATGAACCAATTTTTTTCGTAAACTACAAATTGGTTTCACAGTATTTTTTGCTTAAATATAAATTCACAAAAAATAAGAGCAGTTGCTAAGAGCCGTTTTGCTTGGAGTTTTTGAGCTATTTAAGTTCAGTTCAGCAGCTGTGATATCTTGATGGAATTATTGTTTTTCATTGTCATATCCTACATAGTCATATAGAGAAGTGGCGTCTAGAATTATAAAAAAAAACCTCACAGCAAAGTATATTTTCTATAATGCACATATATTAAACTGTGTAAGCAATTGTAACATAGTACGGCTGCGGCAGATACTACTAATATAAGTGATAGCCGTCTAAATGACCCATAAGAGCGATACGTTATTTTTATAAATGTACTTAATAAAATCACCCTTATTACTCCAAAGACTACTATTAAATGGCCCATTTTCTCAAAACCGGAGAGAAAACTTCCATACTTCCCTTCTGTCACCAGCAACAGCCTATCAAGAACTTCTTGAAAATTGCCTAACATCTCTTAACGATTTCCCTATTGCCATTAGGTGAATCCGAGTCCCACCACTTCTCATCGTTTTCCATCTAATCTGGTGATCTCGTTTTTAGTCAAAACATCCTAACATCTCTTTTAACTGTCTAGCCGTTTTGTTGTGTTGTTATTTATTCTCCTTTGAATTTCATAAATTTATTTTTAACACACCTCAGCTAGCACGTTTCACACTAAATTACCCCAGCCCTAGCTCAACAAGAGATACTTGTTCCTAGATCAGGAATCTTTCGAAAACAGACCATATCACAAATTAATTTTCCCCCATCCAATCAATAAATTGTCTGTACCTATAAGCAGGGGTACCTATAATGCACACAATTTTTATACCAAAGCTTTTATAAGATTATCCAGAAATCAACTAAACTATATATTGTAATAAGTAATTGGAAAGTACTGCTGAAGTCAAAATACAAGGTTTGATGAATCGAGAGACCTCATTGTTTGTTAAAATATACGACGAAGCCATATTTAGAAATCTCTAGATGAATTGAAGGGTGGAATTTTTGTTGGGGAAGATCGAATCAACAACTTGCCCTATCCTGATGACACCACCATATTTGGTGCAAAGGAGGAGAAAATGGCGGTCCTCATTAATAGAAAGAGCGGGAGAGTGGATAGTTTGGTTTTACAATAAACAGAGCAAAAAGTAATCAAATGAATCTGGTCCGAATAGTAGTCTTCTCAATATTTACAAACGGCTCAGAATTGCCGACACTTAGAGTTAAGAAGCACAAATATATTCAATCATTTGAAATATTGTGCTACAGGAGATTGTTTAGAATTCCTTGGACGGCGAAGAGAACTAATCAATCGATAGTAAAAGATTTGAGTGTAACTACCAGACTATCATCATTATGCATGATGGAAGGGCTGCAATATTTTGGACACGTAGCTAGAATAGAGGACAAGATGACATTATAGGAAGGCTTATAGTGATATGAGAAGTATATGGGAAAAAAGAAGTAGATACCTATCGCCTAGGAGAGACATTCCAAATACGTTATGACACTTATGATTGAGGAAACGAGAGAGAGAGAGAGAGAGAGAGAGAGAGAGAGAGAGAGAGAGAGATTAAGGGTAATAATATATGGGCTTGACATGTAGAATCAGAGCAATGTTTGTTAGAAAATTTACTTTGAGATTTTCACAAGAATTTTCATACACATAGAAGCCAATGCTTTCATAAAAGTATGGAGGATTTCATCTTCTGTTGTGAGAAATTACAAGAATTTTGATACTGATAAGAAAGACAGCTTCTTTCTAAACAGTCTGTGTTTTAATTCATTTATTTTTGAAGAGATTGTTTGTACACGTTGAGAAAATATTACCATAATCAAATTCATTAATTAAACTTTTATTCCTATATTTCAGGTGGGTATTGCCTTTCATGAAGTATGCATCTAGTCATACTTTACACATTCGCGATATTTACGATACTGTTGAGGAAGAATCAGCAGCACATGTAACTGAAGAATTTGAAAGGTGAGCAATATGATAAAAGTAGAAACTACTGTGAAAAGTACACGAAGGAAATTTCCTAGAAATTAGAAAAAAAACCAAAACGACTATCGTGTGACAAATTTCTCTATGGATATCAAATATTCGGAATGAAATACTTGATTTTCATTTTTCTAAGCTTCATTTAATCGAACTAGAAAATTCTCAAGTGGAGTTACAAATCCACTTTGATATTGGGTTTCAAAAAATTCCATGAATCTTTTCCGATTTTTTAGTATATAAGTATAGTAGTGAGTTATTATAACTCATTTTGTTAATTTATAGATATAAGTATTTGCTTAAGAGTCAGTTCAATAATTACAAAAAAAATATCAATAGATGAACTAATTTGAATTTAGGTAGTACGTATTTTTCAAATTTTCTTAAATGAGCACTTAAACTATTTCCTTCCAGGAATCATTTCACGTGATTTTGCTCTATGTTATGTGAATTATATTACTCAAAATAATTTTTTAGGAACTGGTACCATGAGGTTAAATCGGCGAGAATCAAATACAGATCTCCGAGTGTGACTAAGGCTTTATTATTTACACATGGACAACGATTTTCATTACATGGAATATGTTTGTTATTACAGAGTGTTGTTATTAGGTATTTATTAAAAATAGCTCAGCGTAATGAGATGTTTCCATCATTTTGTAGTTCATATTTTTACTCTTGTATCTTTTTTTTAAAATCACATATTATTTATTTCAATCAAAATTATCTAATTCAAATTATGATTTTATTTTTAGAATTCTTTATCCAATATTTTTAGCAGAATATATAAAATACTTTGAAGTAACAACAGATCAAGCACTTGGGTGGTATTTAGGTATTGGTTTAGTTATTTTAGCCATAATTAACAATTTTATTTACCATCATACATTTGTCGGATGTTCGATGATTGGAATGAGAGTAAGGATATCATTGTCATCAATAATACAGAGAAAGGTAAGAGTTATAACCCCACCTAAGAACTTTTTTTCCCATTTCTCTAATAGCCAATTAGATCTCGCCTTTTCACAAACTTTTAATATTCCTACTCCTCACCCGCCCATGCTTTTCTCAAAACTTTTGTCATACACTGTAGAAAATATGTACATATGTACAAAATCATCCTAAAACCAATATGGACATAATGCATAGAGCTATGGGGTTGCAATAAACCATCGAACACCAAGATACTGCAAACTTTTCAATCTAAAATCAATGAAGTTATTCAGTCATCAGCGATAACAAACAAAAACTGCAACGAAAACCATCAAAATCCACTAACATCTAAACTTTACACCATATCATTTACTTATTTCTCTGTATTTTTTTGAGTTGATTGTAAATTTGCAATTGAATTAAAAAAATACACTGTGATACGTCACAAAGTGTAAATAATTATTTAAATAAAATGAATTTGTTCTAGAATTTAGACTCTGTATACAAATTTATCAACAAATTACAAATATTTTTTTCCAACGCTGTAGTAAGCTGTTAATTGTAATTTTCAGGTCATGCGATTGAGCCAATGTTCATTGAACAGGACATCTCCAGCAAAATTAGCAAAACTTCTAACAGAAGATGTCAAACACATTGAGGATGTGGTTCCATATTTGCATTATTTATATATAACACCTATTCATATCATAAGTTCGGCTTACATCTTATTTAACTCAATCGGCGTAGCAGCCTCAACAGGATTGATTTTCATAGTTTTTGTGTCTTTACCAGAAGGTACAGTGGCTGAATATTATTTTGATATAAAAAAATAGTTATCAGAAAACTCTCACTGTATCAGGGTATTGGAAAAGTGATATTAATATTGAATAATTACTTAAATTTGAGCATTTCAATAATTTAGCTACAATAATTTCAGCGACGATCTCCATTTACAATTTCCGCATACTTTGAATAGCCGAAAACAATGCTATGTTTTGATGTTTTCGAATTTTGTATTAGCATAATAATAAATTAATACCCAAAAGACCCAGAAGTATATTTGATTCCAAGTTTATCATAACAACTGATATTCTTTATTACAACTTATACATTTGTTCCAACGGTGCTTCCACTCTTCAATATTATGAAATCGATGTCCTATTATACCTCTTTTGATATGTGGAAATAAGTATAAGTCACATAGGCTCAGTCACAAAGCAAATCTTTTTGGATACAGTGATGTTGCTTTGATTATGGGTCATAACCATAGTATCATCACTCATTATCAGTAATGATCTTTCATAGAATGGATCGGTTACAAGATGTTATTTCCTACTTAATATCCTCTGTTTATTGTCGGTGAGAGCCTACAGATTAAATTCCACAGCAACCCAAATAATTTCTAAGTCTTCCCTCTTCCACAAAAAGGGTCGTCATCAATCGACATGCCGCTATTTGCAAACCAATCGTACCTTTTAATTTATTTCACGGTGTCATTTTTGTGAGCTGTTTCCAATATTGAATCAGTTTCGGCAGAATTTTGGCTAGTAAAAAACAAAAGTTCACAGCATCACGTTGTAACTTTACATCATATAAAACTGAATAAAGAAATTAGTGGCACTGGCAAAAACATCACTGCGGATGAACAGAACAAGCCAGTTTGATAACACAAAAGGCACTGCACTGGTAATGAGTTGCGTAGTACAAAATCTAGGCACACGTAATCCTATTCCGGTTATTATTGGGTCCCCGTAGTATATAAGTTTATCGTTTTAAATAGATCCCAAGGTTACGTAAAATTTTTGACTGTGTTAGCAAATGTTGATTGATGATGACACAATTGTTTGGGTTACAGGCTACGTTTCAACTCTTCAACAAGATATAAAAAATCAGTTATCAATCATATCAGGGGAAAGAGTTAAGCATATGGCAGAGATTATATATGGAATTCGAATTATCAAAATGTATGCATGGGAAATACCGTTTGAAAAAATAATGAGTAAAATTAGGGAGTGAGTATATTTTTACTAAAATAAATAAGCTCCATTCGCCAAAAGATCATGAAAAAATGATTTTGAAACAGAAATTTTCATAGACTACATTCATTTTTAGTTTCACTCAAAGCAAGATGTACTAACTATTCATTTACCTGTATATCTTGATTTCTATTGATTTGTGTTTCATGAACAAAACATTCAACGCTATTTGTTTTAACTGTTTTTCTTTTATTTTTAATTTCTTCGAACCCCAATATCATTATTCTCATATTTTCCATATTTATATTTATGTTTCTTAGCTTTAATATCTGCTCCCATATTATTATATCTTGGTTCAACTCCTTTTCGTTATTAGCGAATAGTACTAAATGGTCTGTAAAAAAGCTATTAGAGATATCCAAATAATTTCCATATTTTTGTATCCTATTCATATCTGATTAACTTTTTTTCACTTCTTTTTACCACTTAATAAAGATATTCTGAGTACTTTTCTTTCTTAAGTCTTTTATAATTATAAGCTGACCATTATTTTTTCTTCAATTCAATTTCCAATCCTCTTTGTTTTTATTTTTAGTTGCGAGTTACAAATACTTTCAAAGTTAGCGTATCTACGATGCTTTTCAACATCAACATTATTCTGCTCAGAAATAATAGCAGTTTTTCTGACTTTAACTACTAATGTTCTATTAGGAAATAAAATAGAAAGTCATGCTGTATTTGTTGTGGTATTAATATTTTTCAGTATACTACAATATACAATATATTTTTTACCAGAAGCCATTGAAAGGTAAGTCCCCATTGATTTGTATATCTTCAATTTATGTTTGGAAATACGCCGGAATATTCTCATTATAGTAATAGGTATTGTACTCTGAAAGGAGTTTAAGTCGTACAAAAACAAAATATAGTTGATTTCTTTCTTGGGATTAACAGAATATTGAAGTACTTAGACTCTTTCATCAAGGTAATGTCCCCAGCTATTACCGAAGCCCGACCAAATTATTTTAGCATCCTTAATTTATATTCTTGCTTAGACGAAGGCTACAAGCCTTTTAAGGAAAGTTATTTCAAGTACTTTTGTAATCGAGGTTTCCACAACTGGATATAGTGGATGATGAAATCACGTAAAATTTTTTTTCGCATTAAAATCATCACGTAAAATTGAATCTACTATTGCGGATGCAACATTAAGATTTGCCTCAATCAGTTGGTATGTGCATCTTAGATTTTCTCCGTTCATATGTCCTCTTTTCAACAGTAACTGAAGAACAAGATCTACCAGCACGTACTTTATCACCAAGCGATATCCGTCATCTTATAAAGTCACTATACCAGCGAAACACAGTTACTTGTGTTGGATTATCATCACAAAATGTGCGTTACAACCGTTAAAGGCTTTGTTGTTCATTTGAACCGACCTCGAAATACCTTAAAATATTAGAGTGTACATTTTCACAAATTTATATTTCCATGGCAAATCGCATGCACCACTATTTAGTCTGTGATAGCAGCGATTTAACTGCAGTTAGAACTTATTATTTAAGGGTGGCGTCGCTCTTATTTTTTAGATTTAGCCCATATCGATTACCAACTGTTTCAAAACTTGCGGGTGATTAATTTTCTTCGGATAATTTGCGTTACATGAGTGGTTTATATAGGTTGCATAATTTTATTTCGAGACATATTAGAAATACTAAAACATCGATTGAATAATTGTGTTTACTTTAAGGGGGGGGGGAGATTTTAAGAGTGAAAAATAGCATATTTGTATGCTTTCCTTGCGGCGAGGTGAGTAATATAAATTTATTATATTTAATTAGATGGTGAATCTCCAGAAGCGCCTTAAAAAAAGTGGTTTTGCCTTAAAAAAAGTCGTTTTGCAGTGAACTCCCTACCGGACCATTTGAAACAAAAGAATTGATGTGCATTTTTAAGGTGATGATTTTTCCAAGTAATCAGGAATAGTTGCTTTCATATTTTTAGCAGCACTTGGAAGTGAAAAACGCGATTCAACTGGAAAAATCGCGTTTAATTTGTTATTAAAAAATAAAAAAAAATGAAAACAAACTCTTCCTGATTACCTGTTGATTTACGTATGAAGTAATGTTCAAATTTTCAAAAAAATTGGTTCAGTAAATTTTAAGTGCTAACGAATTTAAAAAATGACGGTTTCGGAAAAATCGCTTCAAAGTTTTTTATACCTGAAAATTCGAAATCAACTATTAATAAAAGAATATGAATTTTTATACTTAGATAGAATAATCAATGTCAGCAATACACAGACGGTGAAAGCTGCTTTCTACTAGGGGTAACGAGCGGCTACCGGGCAGCTATAAAAATGAGGTATCAAAGTCGGTCGTTTAAAACGTTATAACTCCGTTAGCTTTATTCTGATTAACTTAAAATTTGTACACAATATTTTGGACATATTCTTCATTTAGAAAAAAACCTCGCCCCCCTTTAATAGAGACTTTATTGAAAAAAATGTTACCATTACCATTTTTTTACTGTAAGTGTGTCAGGAGCAGGGCAAGATATAGTGTGAAACCATCGACTTTCACATTGATAAGGACTCTAATGTCCAACTAGTGTATCATATATATTTCTTGGACAAATTTCTTTCTGTTGTGTTTTTATAGATATATCAATTTCAAATCATCTATTGAACGGATAGAAACGTTTCTAACTTTAGAAGAGAAAGAAGAGCAATTGAAAATAATTAGCTGTATCAAGGGAAGTAGAAAACCAGGAACTGTATATGTTAAAGACGTTAGTGCCAAATGGGCGAAGCAAACTGTATTACAAGTGAGTTTGTTTTCAATGCCGCTATTGTGAATTTGTGTACTCCAAAATTCATGAGCTTTTGGTGATATTGGATGAGGTCTAGCTTGATATTCAATACTTATATCAATTTATTAGTGCTACTATAATGAAATTCTTTTATAGGATCTCAGTTTGAAGATTAGAAATGGAAGTCTCTGTTGCATTGTAGGGCCACCAAGTTCTGGAAAAACATCCTTTTTGTCTCTTGTTCTAAAAGAAATTACACCACAGTGTGGGAGAGTTGAAGTTGTTGGATCCATTTCATATGCAAGTCAGAAGCCATGGTTATTTCAATCGACAGTCAAAAACAACATACTTTTTGGTCTTCCATATAACAGGCACAAGTAAGTGAATAATTATATCAAGATAATGGATAATTGTGTTTTGAATATGTCTATTGAAATGTCTGTATAATTCTTTTACTGAATATTGATGAATGGGTCACGATATATTAGATAATCTTCATACGATTATCTTTTTATCAAATTAATCTGTACTTTATCATGCACAATAGTATCTAATCTCAGTTCCATATATTGCAGATATCGTGAAGTTACTCGGATTTGTGATTTGGATGTTGAATATCAAAAGTTGCCACTAGGAGATAGAACGTTAACTTCGGAGAGGAGAGTCTCCGAAAATTCTATTCTCAAAGAAAAAATTAATATAGCAAGAACAATTTATAGAGATGCTGATATCTATATTTTTGATGATTGTTGTGTTTCGATAGATTCCGAAACTGAAAAGTTCATATTTTTAGAGTGTTTCAATGAATATTTGAAAAATAAAACCAGAATATTTGTTACAAGAAAATTATATTTGGCAAGAGAAGCAAGTCTTGTTGTTGTTTTTAATAACGTAAGCTCTGGTCATGGTTGACAGGACATTTCATATTAGTTTATTCAATTTTAGGGCAATATATGTAAAAAAATAGATGGGGATGATTTGAAGGAAGAAAATTTCGACTTTTTGAATTCAGAAGTAAGCAAAGAGGAAAATCTTTGCACTTCTCCAGGCTGGAAACAATTTTTAGAAAAAACTGAGGCAAGTTTCTTTTAATTTTCCATGATTAGGCATTTTAACAGATATATCATCCCATTAGTTTAAACGATACATCTTTATTTTTATATAGCAGATTCTCTTGTGTGGATTTTGAGTTCTCTGTCCATACGACCATATCTTTATTATAATCAATATAATGACGATGAATATGAATGATATTATCTTATAATTAAATAAATTTCAGCTTTTGTATTAATATATTATCCCACATTACAGTTGAATATGCACGAAAAGGAAGAAGAATTCACGAATATCGAAAATAAACGAAAATGCTATAGAACTATTGCAGATTTCTTAAGAACATCAGAAAAAAAGTTCATATTTGAAATTGTGATTGTTTTTATGGTAATTACACAATTGACTGCGAATATTTCTGATCTATTGCTCCTAGAATGGTGAGTATAAAAATATTAAGATCACATACACGTTAATTTAAGGAAAAATCTTATATACGACCTATTTATAAATAAAAATAAGAGTCACGCCAGAAACTGAACCTGTTGAATAGTGTCTACAAAAGGACCTCAAATTCGAGAGATTCACATCTCAGCGCCAACAGTATCAAAATTGATCGCTTCGACCAACACACAATAAATACTTTTCATACCGTATGTAACAAAAGTTTTCGGAAAAAATTCGTTGTCTTTATTTTAATTCTAAATAATTTAGAAGGCCAGCCATAGAAAATACTGATTTTATAATGTCTCACTTTTCATGTCATTTAAATTTTTGTCAAATTTCAACTTAGTTATGGCCTACAAGGTATATATCCGAAAAAGTATGTGCAGGATATTGCGCTTTCGATACCATTTCTAAAGCAATAAACTGTGAATAAAATTACTTGATATTTGCAGAATTATTTTCATTTCCATACTGTGATGACGATAAAAACAATTACCGATGATTAAATTAACATAATAAACTCTCATAATTTGTAGGATGAATCATTCGATCAATGAGACATATTTCTACCAGGCCGATAACAATTATGTTCAGTTAAACGAATCTTCAACAATAATTATATTATATCATAAACTTGTTCATGATATATTCCACGGAATTTCCTTGAATCAAGAAAAATCAGATATTAATTTTGAGTCAACAATACTGAAAAGTAGCCGCGATGATTTCTACATTTGCTTTTATGCGGGGTTCATTTCTATTTGCATCATTTTCACTGCTGTAAAGACTCTTCTGTTTCATACACTCTGTATGAAAGCATCAAGAGGATTGCACCGTAAAATGTTTGAAAACATTTTGTTCTCTCCTATAAAGTTTTTCGAAAATTTTCCTGCAGGTAATTAATAAACATTTGTTTTATTCTCCTTACCTGAAATACTTGATTTACTTAAGCAGGGAAGTAATGGGTTTTATTCAAGGTAAATATATATTAGTGAATAAATTTATTTAATAGATTGCTAACTTGAAGGAGAGACTGAGAACTGTCGTTGTCTAAGTATTCTTAAGAAAAAAGCAGAAAATAAATTCCACCTCTCTCCATATCTCTCCCTTGATCTTCTTTAATCTTGCTTCACCTTTATACGTCTCACTATCTTTCGATCTCTTGTTGAATATTATGTAAGAACTATTCGGAAAGTGAGGAATATTTCTGTTTGAGCTGGTGTGACGAATATTTTTGGGTTTGCCTCAATATATCTACATACTATACTAGACATTATAATAAATCGATCAACTACTGGATACATTATGAAATCATACATACTACTTCAATAATATATTTAGCATTATATATTAGGCCAAACTTATTGATCCTGATATAAATACGCACACTCTAGAATAAACTAGTACGGCCTAGTCTAAACCAATTTAGCACAGTTTTCCCTTTTTTTAATATGGATCCACCTACGTTAAGTCGACAAGCAAATCAAAAACAATGGGAGGAAAAGTTTTTGACAGAAATATCACAAAGTGAAAGTAAGAAGTCTTCACATTATAATGTGTTATCAATGAGGTTGGGTTAGGCAATCATACTTTGCAATTTTAAGTGCCACCAGAGTACACCTTGTAAAAATAAGAATAAAATCAAAATAGAAATTTCAAATATGTAACAGTACTTAATCAATCAAATTATTTGTAGTTTTATAAGAATTTACAAACAAATAAGTATAGCTCAATCTATTTTTCGAAAATTCTAGTTTTATTCTTGGGTATTCCTCACTCTAATAAATAATTCCCAAATTAACTTTCTCGAAGAAAATAGTATCGCAAGAAAGCTCTTTCAACGAGAAGGACGAAGGAATAGAAATATTACTGATTGAAATAATTTCACTACCATCAAATCATTACAGACATTATCACTATCAAACATTATCACTATCTATATGGAGGAGTGAAAATTATAATAACTTTTTTAGACAAGTATCAGTTAAAAGTACTATTTTAGACTCAAATTTAGAAAAAACATAGATTCTGTTGTTTTCGATATGTTGTAGGTAAAATTTTGCAGAGATTCTCCAAGGATTTGAACGTTATAAACGAGTTATCGCCCAAAGTTTTTATTACTCTACAAATGTTTGCTGCAGTATTTGGTGCTTTTCTGCTAATAGCATATGCTATACCAACAATGATTTTACCAATTATTCTCATTACGATATTAGGCTATCTTTTGGCTTCATGTTTTCTCATCACAAATCGAGGTTTACAGAGGCTTGAAAAAAACTGTAAGTTCAATTTGGCTATGATACATCTGTGTAAAATTAAAATTATCGAACAATAAATAATTGAGACTTCTGTATTTTTGTTTCCAGCACAAGTGGCCGTAGAGTATTTTTTGGCCACGTCCTTTTATGGAGTTTCCAATATTCGAAGTGCTGGAGCAGAACAATTCATTACAGAGGTTTTTGAGAGTTTGCTTGATCAACACACCAGCGTTTATTCTTTAATTCTAATGACGAGTGAATATATTTGTTTCTATTTGGACTTTTTTACCGTGTTGTTCTTAGCAGTTGTTACATTTTTCAATATTTCAGTTGGAATGAGTAAGTGAAATGCGATATAATTAGATGTATATTTATTTATATTTGGAAATATAGTTGAGAAAACACAGATGATATTTACTAATAATCAGTTATGAATCTTGGAAAACGGAAAAATAACAATTAAAAATGATTCAGAGATATGAAAATCAAGCAAACGAAAAGGTGGAGATGGGGAATAGATTAATGCATAAAACGATTTAAGCTTGCATTAAAATAGTGAACGAATTTGTCTAGTAGCAATTATTTACGCTACAGCTATTTAACTTATTTTCCGATAAAAAGAATAATTTTCAGTTAACACAAATTTTCACAAAGCTAAATTTTAGTGGATATCTAGAGCTTATTGTTGTACTATTAGAAATACGTTTTCAGAATTACCTGTGTATCCTAAAAAAGTTAATAAAGGTTAACATTATGAGTTATACTTGGCGCATTTTATTAAAGTATTTTTCCCGCTAGAGGAAAAGAAAGGTGTTTACGTAAAATTGAGTCTGAACATATCGTATACATATCAAACTGTCAAATGTGAAAAGAATAATATAAAGCCTCGAAAGTATGAATTTGTTTGAAAAATATTGAATTTTCACCCGGAAATTACTACTTATTTTGATCAGTTATTGGGGACAAAATGAACATTTTTATTTAAAATAAAATATCAGGATCAAAAAATACATTCATTCAAAAAAATTTAAGGTGTTTAAGTACGAGGGTTGTTACTCAACTTTTAAGATATGGCAATACTAATGTGAATATATCCAATTTGACATTGCCATCATAAAGTTTGACATTTTTAATGGTGAGCGTATTCAGAACATGTTGTCATACGAGTGCTATTTGAGTTTATAGATACTTGAAACATTCAACTTGATCAAAAAATGGTATTAAATCGCACTTTGCTACAGGATGAATTTCGTGGAGTTCGTCCAAAATTGGCTGTTATGCCAGAAAACATCGTTGATGGGCGTGAACTGATATTGCATGTGACATACCTTAAGATTAAGGCATACTTGAGCATAAGTTCCACTTGCAAACATTCAATATTACATGATTATTTAGCAGTCAAAAAGGTTTGTTTACTTTGGATACCGCATAATTTGACAATCGTTTTTAAAGATAGCTCATGCCGATTGGTGTAAAGAAATGCTGAAAAAATTTAATCGCGGTGTTTTGAAAGATGATGACAGACGATGAATGTTAGATCTATGCGTAAGAACCCAAAACTAAACAACTTTATGGGTTATTCAAGACGAATCAAATCCTACAAAATTTGTTCACGTACGAAGCACTTCGAAGCAAATGGTCACCTGTATTTTCGGAATATCTGGACATGTCGCCACTGTTCCATTAGAGCAACGTGGAACGGTCATTTTTGAATGGTACACTAGCATTTGTTTGCAAGAAATGTTCGAAAAAATCAGGGAAACTAGTCGCAGAAGACGCATAATTTTTCTTCTTATTCCCAAAGATCAAAATAATTTGCGAGGTGAACGTTTTTCTTCACCTGAAGAAGCGGTTGATGCGTTCAAATCACATGTTTTAAAGGTACCTCAATCGGCTCAAACGTATACAAAAGTGTATTGATCTTAACGGAGAATATTTTGAAAAACAGTAAACCTACATTCAATTATAAATATTTGTAGCAACCTTCGTACCTCAAAATTTGATAAAGGGATTGCTTCACCAACAAACAAAAGCAGCAAAGTTGAGAATAGAATAGAATGAGAGAATAGAAAAATGGTAGATGAGGTAACACTTGATAAATTGGTCTCAAAAAATATATTTCGTGCTCGACAATTAGTGTATTGTAGGTCATATCGAAATTCCTACAATTAGTCCTGGAAGCGGTTTCTCTACATTCGCTGAACACTATTTTCCAGTCTTGTGACGTAAATCATTTAGTCAGTGTATATGAAAAGTTGATACGTGGAGAGAAGCTAATGAGACAAAAGAATTATATGAAAGGCAAAGAACATACCTGCAAAAATGGAGAAAAAATGAGAGAGCATAAAATGATATATATGAAATTTCATATTAAGGGAATGTTAATGGAAGAAACCAATAAAAAAAGAATTTGCACAATGTCTCCAGAATTCATCATTCGCAAGGTTTCAATTATTTGAAAATTAAGTCTTTTAGTCAAATTCAACCTATTTGGATTGACAATATTAAATGAAATAATATTTTTGAAATAAAATAAAAAATAGACCGATTTTGCGTAGGCGTTGTGTACTTTGGTGATTATCTATTCGTTTATTTAAAATGTATTTTATTTCCGTAAAAATTACTTTCAAATTAACGACGATAAAAAATTTCCAAAAACCATAAATGGGTTTCCATTTGCCGGTTACGTAAAACTGAGTAAATTATTTTAATGGTATCTTTATGGTTTCAATTAAAATAATTATGCAAATTTTGCTGGATGACTTATCAAGAAATGTTAAATTGATTGTTCAAATATTCGTACGATTAATAGGTTGAAGATTCGGATAAGTTCTTATTCGCATTAATCGATTTGTCAGACGTTTCAACAACTATTAAATTTAATATATTTCCGTAGATAACTCTCACAGTGGTTATATAGGATTACCAATTACGCAGGCGATAATATTAACAGAGTTACTACATGTAGGAATCAGAGAAACTATTGAAGTATTAGGTAAACTTCCCTCTCTTGAAAGAAATCTGATGTATACAAAGTTGATAACCGAGAAAGTTGATGAAGCTACTTTAATTCCGAAGAGTTGGCCTTATTGTGGAAAAATAGTTTGCAAAAACGTTTATATTAAAGAAAATGATGGTCGTGGCTCTCGCCTTAAGAATCTAAATATTGCAGTCAAACCCGTAGAAAAAGTAAGTTGTTTTATTTCGATTCTATCTACTTTTTCATTCTTCTCAGACTTGATTCAGTTTGACAGTCATTTAGTTTATGTTATGAGACTGGATCCAGGTGTCCGGATAACATTTGCCACCTGATTGGAAGACAATGGCAAAGTACCGATACGAAAATGTCTAGATAGCCTCTCAATATATACGTTCGGATCCATCGATAAACTGTAGGTAAATGAATAGAACAGAACAAATAGAAATGGGAAGTCGCCTACGACCGATGGGAACATGGAATGACAACAAGAAGATAGCAGATTATCCAGTGATTTGAGAAGCAACTGTAGAAAAAGTGCCCATTAAGGATTGAAAATTAAGAAGTTAACAGAATATCCTAGGTAATCAAGCACGGCGATTCGGGAATATTTTTAGTATTTGATGATTCTAATGTTTTTCAAAGCCCAAAATTAAGCACACCGCAATTCTTACCTGATTAATTCCAAACGATGATATTTGAAAGTTCGGAAATGTATTAGGGATAGTACACTTTAATGTTTACAATCCCCCTACGAAAACGCTCCTAATATAAACAAAAGAACTTGGTCCACGAATGGAACTGCGTTGGAATTTGGATAAGTGATCCAATTCCATGGTCTCAATCTGCTCCACGAAACGAATCACCCCTTTTTTGGTTGATTCCAAGGCCAGCAGTGTTTGTGTTAGTAAGCATATTACTTTTTATTTTTATTTAAATTTTAAAATTTTTTTAGATTGCAGTTGTCAGCCGAAACTCTGAAGAAAAATGGGCTCTAGTGAATTGTCTTTATCGTTTAGTTAAAGTAGAGGGTCTAATAACACTCGATGATGTTGATACGAGTCAAATAAGTTTGAATAAATTGAGGTCGTCAGTTACTATAATAACACAAGAGCCTATATTATTCTCGTCATCAGTGAGATTCAATTTGGATCCACTGGAGTGTGCCAGTGACGACATCTTATGGAGGGTATTGGAAGAGGTACGCTTACTTAAAAACAATTCCTCGACGCTATCCCTAACGCCATTAGATGAAATCTATATTCCAAGACCCACCCTACAATTCTTCGGAGTTACTGGTTTTCTGAGGTAACCTAGTGAAATCGTACATCAACTAAATGGTACACAAAAAGGGAATATGCAGACGCAGCTGTAACACCCTTATACCTACTCTAATCCTCTTAATTATGCTTTGTTTTAGCGAGTAATCCTTCAATAAATTCCTACATTTTCATCCGCGATATACATCATCAAGTGATGCAGAGGAACACGTTCCTATATCAGGGCGATAAACAAATCCAAATCACTTCCTTTCTCTCTATGCAATAGATAATCAGTATCTTCAAATAATGAAAATATATATGCATGTCCTCACATTAGCTTCCTTATTTTTGTTGTAGGTTGGAATGAAAACTAGTATTCAAAGTCTATCTCAACCAATTATAGATGGAGGAATCAATTTCAGTTACGGTCAAAGACAGTTACTTTGTTTAGCAAGAGCTATACTTAGGAATACAAAAGTTGTCATAATAGACACTAGTCCAAACAATCTTGATCCAAAGTGAGTATATATAAAATAAAACTGTTCGATTATAAGAATATTACAATAAGTTTTTTATTCAAAAGCTGAAAAAATATGAATAGTGCGACTGTCCTACATACTATTCTCCTTTTGAGTATAATAATGAGAATAAGATGTATTTTTCGCAACTTATAAGCTGAAAACTTAAAAAACTAACTGGTTATTTGAAAATTGACTTTATTATGAAAAATAATTTTTAAACGTAATAAAACTATAAACATATGGTAAATTAATTTTGCAAAAATATATAATGTGACTTTTTTGCCCCAGTTCTTATTTTCTATAAAATGCTTCCATTTCCATCCTCTCTATCTATATCTATTAAGAACAGTATATATAATAAATAACAATCGTTTTATCCAGTACTTACAGCTTGATGCAGAAAATTATCAAAGAAAAATTCCGAAATTGCACAGTGATAACCCTAGCTAATAATTTATCATCAGTTATGGATACTAGTAGAATTTTAGTACTCGAAGAAGGGAACGAAGTAGGATACGCCCATGCTAACGAGCTACTTCAGAATCAAGAAAGTAATTTTTCCAAGATTGTTAAAGAAGCTGGACCAGCTAAGGAAGCGATATTGAGAAAACTTGCGAAAGATTATTTTGATCTCAGAAACCTTGGCATAGAATTCAAATTCTCCCCAAAATAAAAAAATTATCACAGATTGACTTAGTTTTATTTCTAATTTCACAAGTCATATTTTGAGTTATTGTCTGAAAATGTATTACTAGATATAAGAGTATAATTTTTAAAAGATATTGGACCAGGTTTTTGAACCAGAACGTCGTTAAAAATAGTATTGTTAATGTTAGGTAACGATAAAAAACGTATAATTCGAGTTGATTAACAAACACATGCTAAAATATAACAAACCTTGTAACTATAACAATCAATTAAGTAAAGTCAAGGTATTTGATACTTATATAAATATATATAAATATCTTATTCAGCGTAATAATCGGACAGACAGTTTTATTACCTCAGTAATATATGTATATATATATATATATATATATATATATATATATATATATATATATATATATTTATATATATATACAATCTCACTGCAGTACGATAATATACACCTTTTTCGTCTGGGATGTTCACGTGTTTATCACGAACTGATCATAGTTTTAGTTTATGCTGATTCTGTTATTTTAAGAAGAGCTAACTTGAAAATAAATACACTACTCCCACACCTCGCTTTAGGTTTTTATGGAGTATCCCGTATTTTCATCAACAATATAATCTTGGAGTGAGCTGTTTAAATAGAGTTATAGTATTGTATTTTGGAAATTCCATATAGGATTTTTAGTGGTTATCGATTAATATTAGGTATTCATTGAATTTATTAAATTTCCAAGTTCAAGCGAATCGTTTGAATTGAATTAGTAGAATTCCCGTTTATTGCAAACTTTTTTATTGAATCATACTTTAATCATTCTGTGAAAAATAATTCACTTTTTGTAGTGAAATACGTTTTTGTGTAGTATAACAATGATAAAAATTCTTTTGTGATGATTTACTTTTAACAGTATTTTCTATGCGAACCATAATCCAATAAGGAAATAGAAATCTATCATTTTTTATTTTCATCGTCACCAAAAACAGAATACAAATTAATCTGAAACAACTTTTGGATTTTGTAAAAAAGGCAAACAATTTTTTTTATATCAGAAATTGGGCATCTGGGACAGGAAAATTAATGCATGTTAAGTTATCAGGAAAATTTGAAAATTAATGATGAGAAAAAAGTGATTGATGAATTTAAAATTAATATAAATGAAGAAGTTCTTATGGCATTTCTGGAAAAAAGATCACAAACATTTTATTTTTTTTTGTTCATTTTAAATAAAATATTACCCATTTAATTTTTTATATAAGTAAAAAGCAGCACTTTTTCATACATGTCCTCAATGAACTTCGATCTACCGACAATAGTAAGCCACGTTCATGAACCATTGGAGCTATTGTTCTTTTTGACATCTTTGTAAAATTCCAACTCTCGTCTGCTTTCCTCGACCAACCAACCACTACTCAGGAAATTTGTAATCACCATTACAATGTATTCTAGTACAACATGGAATAGTTTTTTTGATAAGAATAAATGTGTAATTAACGTATAACATTACAGGATAGTCAGAATTTATTAAAGTAAACTTGTAGGGAAGGCGATTTTTCAAGTATAATTTTCAAAATATCCAAGCTAAATACATTAACTGGAGAGCAAATAATGCAAATACATTAGTCAAAACAAGTATAAAACTCTTACACTGTTTCATGCTCTTTCACTTTTTAACGACTTCTATGCATCCCGTTCTTGACGGCCGTGAAGTTATTCTTCTTCGAAGATTTTTTTTATTTCCAACTCAATTTTGTCTTCGTCGTGTGAATTACAGAAGATCATATAACTAATATAACAACGTCGAATCTTCAGGTATAATGACCTAAAGCTTTCTAGTTTCAATTATAAAATTTCTGATTTTGATCAATAGTCATGAGTTTATTAAATTCTTTGATGACTTTTCACAAGACTTCCTCAATCATGCAGTTAATATAATATAAGGCACATGATCTGTTGGTAGAGATAAAATCGAAAACTGCATAAACTATTGGAAACAACGATTACCACCAACCATTATTAATGAAACTTTATTTAGATTTGTTGATGTATATTTACTCACGAAATGTTGAGACTTCGGAAGACGAAAGAACAAAGTGAATATTTTTTTTTATTATAGTTTAACGTGCCTCGACAGCGCTAGCCATTGGCACACGAAAACAATAATATGATACATAAGTCTTCTTTGGCATGGCGATCTGCCGATTCCTGGAGCTGGATGTTGAAAAGTCTGGGGAAGGCATTGGATCTGGATGAGTATCAATCGAGTCGAGAGGGGAAAACGAGAAAGGGATGTCCTCCGAGGATACTACGGGAATAACTGAAGTATTAGTAGTGGTAGGATTAGCACAAGAGGAGGAGTTGAGATTGACGGAATATTTGATTTGAGAGGAGGATCTTGTGGGATGGAAGTTGTGGCATGAATCAGTAATGTGCCCAGCCTGTTTGCAGAAAAAGCATTCGAGTTTGTCGGAAGAAATGAATATTCTGTACGTTGTAGCTTCATGGCTAATGACAGTCGAAGTTTTAAGAGAAAAAACATTGTTGGTTGGTAATATGTAAGTTACACGGCGGAAGCTGAGGACATGTGCGTATTCATCATCATGTGAGCCAATTTTGATGCAGTGCTATCTTGATGACGGAATGGGAAATTGATGGACAAACATTGGAAATAAGTATTCTTTTGGTGATATTCTGGATAGGAAAATGACATTTTTAGGAGAGACGATGTTAGCTATTGCTTTAATGTTGTCAAATAGTACAGTCCTGGAGTTAGAAGGCATAATGATGGTCTGATCTCGTGAGGGAACAGAAGGCGGCGGAAGTAGCTGCAGCATATTATGAAGGTGGAGAGTGAATATTCGGATTTTTAGAATTAGGTTATTTTTTGGAGGTGAAAGAGGCACTGGTTATTAAGGTTTGTGGTAGTCAGAGGAGGTTAGACATATTGCTGTGATCTTGGTTAGCAAAATCACAGTCAATTGTTGGAAATAAGTAAATCTCAGCTCGAAAAAAAAAAAACAAACAGTTTGTGTTTCAGTGATTGGCCTATTGATTTGCGGATAAATAAATAATTTCCAAGTATACATACCAAATTTTGTTGTGAAATCACTCCTTCAACAATTTATGGTATCACATTTTAATGGTGGCAAAAAACGAAGAATTTATTATGGGTAGAAATTAACTTAACGATCTGAACCTAATAAGGTATACAGAATGAATGAGTGAATAATTGAGAATAAAAATTATCAGATAATTCGAAGATAATTCTAACTTTTAATCAAGCTATTGACTCGAAATTTTACATAATTTCTCGCTTTTGATGCTTATTTTCATTTTTCATTGCCTTTCACATAAAGTATGGTTTAAATATTTTTTAATAGTAATCTCAATTAGCTATCCCATTTAGCTAATCATATTTCTGATAATCCTGGCTACACTAAAACAAGAAAATTAATTAGATATAATGAAATTATGAAATGATATGAAACAACAGATGATCGTTGATTTGCAATTTTTATTAAAAGAAAAAGCAAAGCATTGAAGTTGACTTATAGACATCTTGAGAAATCAATTGTTAATACATTCCTACAATCAATGCAGCATGTTTATACAATTATCAAATCATGACTCTCTAGAAAAATATTTGAATTTTAAAGCATTTCTTATCAGAATTTAATAATCAATAAAATGAAAATATGTGCTAATTATTCATTTTCAAACGTTCTAATTGGAATCATGGAATTGACTAGAAACATTCACATCGTAAATAATGAATTTCTTATCTATTCTGCCTGAAACGTAGATTATTGAAATTTATTATAATTTACGATAATTATTTCTAATTATTATTACAGGCACCGAAGTTATGTATGTATACCGACACATATCAAGTCATATGGTACGTATAAATAATTCAATTGAAAATGAGTATTTCAACTAGAATTATAGTTTTGCTAAATTATTATACTCAAAAAATACCAATCGTTATTGAACTGCTTGGCAGCCCTACAAGAGTTAAATAAATCCAACATTTACATTCAGTAAAGTTGTATACAGTCAGCTACTGCATTATGGAATAAAAAGATCATTTTAGAAAAGGAAAAATATTAACGAAAATTACGAAACAATTTGGTGGATATTACGAATCCTTATATTGTTTGATATACACCACGTACTTATGTCAAGGTTGATGGTTCTAAAAATTGTGTCGTAAATACTCATTGCTTAAGGGGGGAACATAAAACTATTTTTCACACAGGCAGAAAGATAATTTTATACTAAACGCATTATTTGTAGCCGATTTCATTATTCTTTTCTAATTATCGTGCAGATCGCAGCATTATTTGAAAAGTGGTTCACGGATCAGCTCCTACCAAATCCATTGTTATGGATAATACCTTGTATTCGCTTTTGTTGAGCATTTATGTTTGGCATTATCAGACATTAACAAAATCTTATCCTTAGAACAAATTACTCTACCAGCTTTTATGATCTAAAAAGTGTTTCAAAGCTTACTATTAATGGCGCCTACGCTTCTTTTCTATTAATAGGCGAAGCTCTTAGAAATTATTTAAGCTCATGACCAGACTATATGTCCCTGATGCAACGGAGAGCATTGTGACTTATGAAGCTTGTCTAAGTTTTTGAAATGTTGACACTTATCTTGGACCCAAGCTTACTGTATTCGACCAAAATCATCGCGCGTTGGAATAATCAAGCTCAGTGTTGTGATCTTAGCATAGTAGTCAGTCATTATTAAATGAAAGTGGTCTTTTTTTAAATCTTAGTTCGCCCTTTGTAACGGAGGGACAGTTTTCTCGTCTGTTTGTGGAGGCTACGTGGATGGATTTAAACTAGTCAACTTGAGGATTTGTGGTGCCGTTTGATGATCTCGGTGTGAAGCTAGTAAAGTAGTGTCATCGGCATATGTTACACTAATTGTATTATCTGATGTGAGTAAATCGGCTGTATATAGAAGATATAGTATAGTGTTGATTAGATGATTTCCTCTCTATTACCAAAGTGAGTTATGTATAAAAAAATTTGCTTCTAAATTGACCAAGTAATTTTTGAAAAGCTGCAATAATCTACATAGAATTCAAATATAAAAAATATATTAAAACATTATTGTCTATTATAATACAACTTAGATATTTTTATTACAATGTGACGCCGCTGAAGACGGCTGAATCCTTTGTTATTTTCTACTTTCACCGTATTTTAGGCTCCTTCAAGTACGTTAAGTACAACTACTTAACGTGATCTCGAAACAATTGGAAATAGCGATTCTACGTACTACTTAATTTGGAAATGTGTAAACACAAATTGATGTGTGAATAAATTTATTCACAATAAGTATACAGGTATATCACGTTTACATATCCAAGACAATTTTCAAACCAACTTGTGATTTAAGAAAAATGAAATAAATATTATTTCTTTCCAGTAGTATATCGAAGTAAAACTTTTTATATTGTTATGAATTTTAAATACATTTTTGTTTGTGTTTATTCAATTGTTTAACGTAAGTGACTGATTACAGTGGATTGATATAGTTACTTGTTTATCACATATTATAATTTCAAATTATGAAAACACCTCTACACAACTTTATTTTAAATAAATAAGTATATTATGTTGAATGACGTATATTATTGAAAGTGTGAGTTTGTAGTAACCTAGACACAATGAACAATTTTAATAATATTAGAAATACTTTTCTGACGGAACTAGTCATATCCACATATTTAAAAAACTCATTGATTATTAGTTTGGCTGTTAGAACTATCAGTTTCTCAGTATATTTGAACTTCGATTAAAAAAGTAAAAAATGCATTGAAAAAAATTTCCGATAAAATCACCATGTGAAAGAAGAATAAATAAATATTATAACCAAACAAACAAAACAAATTCTAAATATCAAAAAGTGAAATAGTCCAAGCTACCAAGAAAAAAATTAGGTATCACCTCCGATTTCCATGAGCTTGCATCGTTTGAATGAAAATTCGGAATTAAGCTTGACTCACCCTTATATTCAAAATCTACCTTATGCCGATGTTTTAATTACTCTTAGGGATGGAAACTACCCCTTAATGCAAAAAATCAAAATTATAAGTATAAGCATTTAATGAGTAAAAAAATACTTTTAAAATTTGAATAAAATTTGTTTATTTGTTTGTTTATTTATTTGTTTATTTTTATTTCAAATATTTTGCATCCCAAATGTTCAACACTTATAAATCATCCCTTATCCCGAACAAAAATTGAAATATTTATTGACGTATTCATTTTTTTATGATTTATTTATTTTAAATGGACATCTTTTTACCTGTTTGGACTTGAATATTTTGTATTTATAATTTTCAACTTCAATAAATCATGACAAAGAATGTGAAAATGATTTACATACTTTCACTTATACTCTAAAATCTGAAAAAATTAAAAAAAGTGCATCAAATTTTTTGGCCATATCTGGGTTAATTTTCAAGCAAATTAGTCGCCCACAACGAAGATTTATAGGAAATTTTATAACCCATAAACGTTTTAAATTTCTTTAGCCTCATCTTTTTCGAAGGATAACGTTTAAAGGATTCAAAAATGATATCAGCCATATGTTAGGGTACGATTTGTAAGGTGTCTCAGCTATTTTAGAAGTTACAAAAAATTTAAAAAAAGCAAAATATTTTTTAAGACCAACTTTTTGATCCTTATCTATTTTTATATATATCCTATAGTTTAACAGAAATTTGGAAAAAACGAGACGTTTTTAAAAATTTCAAAAACTATTTTTCGTTAAGCATAATTTTTTTTGAGAATATGCATTCTAAATCGTTCAATATTCCAGAAATCATTATTAATAAGTGAATAAAGTAAATCATCACTGAATTATATTTTTATTGCAATTCGGGTACTATTTCCAAGGGTGAAATTGAGCTTCCTTTCTACACAAAAATATAAATCGATTCTATTTCGGCCATAACTTTCTTCGTTTTTATGTTCTACTAGCTATCATTGTAAGGCTTTTTAAAAGTACTCGAAAAAAATTATATGCCTTGAAAAATTGACCGTTTTTCCGTTACTCGACTTGAGTATATAACAAATATTCGTTTGATAGAAATATTTAGCATTCAATTAATGATAACTCGGTTTGTATAATGCCCAAAGAAAAATAAAAAGCCTAGTCTCTTCATTTCTTTATAAGCTTCTTTTTTGTTCCCCACACTTTTTCTGATAAAAACAAAAGTATTCGAGTTATTGATGAAAAATCGATTGAAAACATGGTTTTTTTCAAGAAAAATATTCATTTTCAATGGCGCATAAGTAGAAAACTATTCATTAAAGAAATTCTAATAAAATTTTTTGTTCAAAATTTGGTCCTCTATCAATTTCCGCGGTTATTTTCAACCCCTGGTTGGGGTAGAACTCACCCCTAGGACTAAAGCACACATCGGTGTATGGTAGATTTTGCTTTTTGAGGTAGTCCCCACACGCTGGAGTAAAAAACTTTTCCTTGATGTATGTTCAAGAATTTTATTAACAGCTATCAAATTTTTCTAATGATTTTGAAACTGGAAAAGTCATAAAGGACATAGATAATGCATCAACAAAACATTATAGTAGTCTAAAATTCAAAACAACAACAAATGAAGCAAGAAATATTATATATGAGGCTGCTTGTACTAATTGCGATGCTGCTAATATGGGAATGACAATGCAATAATTAGAAGATAGATGAAAAAGTCACCACTACGATAAACGACTACGCCAATAACAAAAATAACAACATGATTTATCAACTTCTGAAAATAAGGTAACTTCAATTTAACAAATAAGACAAAGAAAATTCACCACAAGATCTTTGGTGTCACATACAAAAAATAAATTTGAAATGAGACAATGTTCAAATTAATACTTCTAATTTTTTATTGCTCTTTTTCTGTTTTGGAGATGCTCTTTTCTATTCTTTAATAAATTAAGTTACGCTTTTATATTTCTTAATTTTTAACCTTCCCAACGATATTGTACTAATTTGTTCTCTTTCTCCTATTATTTTCATTTCGAATTTACTAATTTTATAAATGATTTTTTCAGAATGGCCGGTCAAAACCTTTTTTTAACAAAGACCTCCAAACCCAAATTCCGTAAGCAACCATCCCCTAGTATTTAAAACACAACCTAATAACAGCAATATTTATTATGAATTGTATTATTCATCAATAATACACCAAATCATAATTACAATTGATAGCACAAATCTAAAACTCACCAAAATATCTTTTAGTTTAAAATTGTTGATAATAAAATTTTTTCGCATTTCTTTATTCTATTCATTTCAATACTCAATTCTTTACTACTTCAGCTTATTCCAAACTCTTGTATCCATTCCTATTTTTTTCATTTATAAATTATCAAAATATTTTCTTTTCTTTGTTTTTAGCTCTTTTTTTCCTTTATTTCCATTTATTTATTTATATATTTATCTGAATTTCCAATAAACTTCACTACTTGCTTTTGTTCACAAGAGCTCTTTCTGAGCTACCTTTAAGTCAAATGACTTAATTATAATTGAGTCAAATAAGTTTTTTGTCCCTCCTGTTTTTGTTGAAGCATTTAAAGAATGTTTTTTTTTGTGTTTTACGTCTATGCTTAAATTATTCCGTTGACTCGTAAAAAGAAAACTTATACAAATGAGCTTTTGATTATATTTATCATCAGTTACAATTTTACCTTTCAAGTATAAGTATTTAACTTTATATATACCCGCAATGAAAGAACGCGAATAGTTTGTGCTTTCCAAATAATTGAATATTTTTACAAAGGGAAGAACATATACACCTTAATATTTGATTATGGATTCAACTAAAAAACACGATAATCCCTCACCGGAGGTTTCTGCAAATTTTTTATCTAAAATTTTTTTTTGGTGAGTTAAAACATGTTATTTTTATAATTATTTCGCCATGAATAAATTCATTTATTCAGTAAAGTCTAATGGACACCTCTTAGGGTTATTTTTATATTTATTAATTTCATTTAAAACATTTTGAGATTCTTCGATAACGGATTATTTTGTAGATCCATAATTTGTAATATTTCAATTGTTATGAAAAAAAAAAAAACTACTACCATAACAAAAAGTTGTATCTGGATAATAGACTCATTATATGTAACTATGTTGAATTTTGAAGTAATTTCAGTAACTTGGAAGATAGTTAATGTCTCACTGTAAATAACTGTTTTATATTGTATATACCGGTATGTGTTAAATTCAGATTGCCTTAATCACATAGGTAAACTCTGTTTTTGTCACACGAACTTTGTGATGAAAAAAATAATTATTTTGTTTCAGTCAGTCCAGCTTTTTTTGTGACAGGTATATATTCTTCTCTGATCTCATTTCCATGTGTTGAAAAGTATTTCAACACATATTTTGAAAACTATATAAACATGTGTGCTGAAAAAATCCTACAAAATATTTTTTATTTTGTAATAGTAGAGATGACTAAAACGAAGGCATTAATAGTAATAACACTTAAATTTAACGTTTAAATTATATTGCAGACACTAGTGTGTATTTGAACACAAATGACAACAAACTTTCAAAACTCGTTTAATTTGAATATTCTTTGATAATTACAAGTTTAACGAAACTGGTGCAGTAAAATATTTATCCAAATCCAAACCTACAATAACTGGAAACAAATCTTTCAATGTTTGTGTCATGCTAGAAGTAGATCCACATTTGTGAAGTAGAAAAATTTTAGAAAGCCTACAGTAAAGGTGATTACAGCAGATGCTCAAAATGTTGTCCATTTACTTCAATACATCAAGCAATTTTTAAAATATATTTTGCAACATCTCCGACTGCTTCTTATCTGGTAATTCTATCTTTTAATCCCTGAATATTGACAAGTTTTGTTTTATAAACAATGTTTTTTAAGTGATATCACAGGAAATAGTCTAAAGGATTCCTGTTGGGCCGTACAATCCATCTTCTGGGAAACTTGGTATTGCCTCACTACACACGCAGAGTGAGGTGATGCACCATCTTGTAGCCAAATATTATCGTTTGAAATATTGTTATTCTCCGAACATTTCTGATAATGAAGTTTTTTTCAAATGTAATTGAAAATACTTACTTGGATTTGGAAATATCCGAGCCAACTCAGGTATAATACTATTTTCCAATAAATTTAAATACATCGGACCATTTGAGTTACCCTCAATAAAAAAGGAACCATTTATTTTGTCGCCTATTATTCCAGCCCATACATTCAGTTATTCACGCTTCCAACGAGGATTGTTACGTGACCAGTATCTACAATTTTGCCGATTTGCGTTTCCTTTAATACAAAAAGTGTCCTCATGGTAAAACATAACATTAGTTAAGAAATTTGGATCATTTTTTTTCGTATTTTTTCATCATTATCATTAGGTCTGCAAACTCTTCATAACATCTGACAATTCTTGAACCAACGTTACTTTGTATGGATGGAAGTTCCCAAATTTGCTTCTTGGCTCTTGGGGTTAGAAGCAAAATCTTGGAGCCCATCTTAAGACCAAAAAGCATTAGCAGCAGATTCTAACCCTTAACAAAGTCCAAATCCACAGGCATCTCCACACGGCAGGTAGCATTCGAATTACTCGTTTAAGTGTAAAAAGGCGTACCTTGTTTTGCTTTTTCTCACATAAAAAATGCAAAGTGCGGGGTTTTATCAAAAGTTCATGCTCATATAATATGTCAACTCCTACTGACACTAGCAATAGTAGGCTTCCTTTCTATAGATCCAAACTGTTCACTTTTTTCTCTCCAAAAGATAGATAGATACTTCGAAAAATAATTTGTTATAGCCTTTTTAATATGTAGGTAATTATTTCAACTTGAAATAAACATTAACGAAACGGTATTTCAAATCCTTATAATTCATTTTGCTTCAATTTATTATTTTAGTTGGATAATTCCTCTATTCAAATATGGAAATAAGCATAATTTACGACCAGAAGATATCTACAATCCTCTACCTTCGGATAAGTGTGATTCAATGGTTAGTCAATTGGAAAGGTAAGTTGTCAGTAAAAACCAAATTACTCACGGATAGTCAATGGTTTCTTCATATTTTTTTTTTGGCATATAGTATACCGTTTGAAAAAACCCAGATCGTGAAGCTATATATGATTTATTCAGTGACTGATCACTTAATGTTAATAAATACGATCGGTATTCTGGGTTATATAGAAATTATTATATTATAAAAATTATATAATAAACGTTTAGATGGTTTTTTTTCTTCAAGGTATACCTTTTGACTCATATATCACATGCATGTATAGGGTGGCGCAAAAAAACCAGTATATCCAGTAAAAAATTATTAGTTTTCGATGTTTTAAGAGCCACCATTGTTGAATTTTTTAAGTAGTCAGCTTCAAAGTGTCTGAAAGCTAAGTACTTCCCGACTCAAAATTCAAATTTTGGAATAAAACTTTCAGGAATTTATTTTGTTGGTCCATAAAATTATACCTTAGTGAAAAAAGAAATTCGATTCATGATGATTTTTGAAATTTAAAACAATTTGGAGCGACCTCTTGAACATTTTTTTCGAGCTGTCATTTAGAGAGAACTCTTAAAACATCAAAAACTAATATTTGTTCACCGGAGACCCAAAAAATAGTCGGTTTTTTGTCTTTGTCGAAAGTCTTTGAAGATAACTTTGGTTATCGAAGCGCACGTCAGATAATAGTGAGTGATTGTGTCAGGTTAATAAAGTGTTTTCAGTTTCGTTAGTGATATGAGCTTTTTATATTAACATATTATTTCGGAGTTAATTATTCTTAAGTCTGTACATGATTTTTTTTTGACATAATCAAATTTTATAACTATTATTTTAGGCATTGGAATAAAGAGCTGGAATTGTACAAAAATGGGAAACGACCTAAACCAAGTTTGAAAATTGCGCTATTCAAAACTTTTTCTCTGTCATATTCCATACATGGAATCAATATGTTCATACAAGCAGTTATTTTGAAGTAAGATATCTTAATACCTTCGGATGATATGTTGTTTAATAGTTGAAGTTTTCGTACCTACAAATTATTTAGAAATTTTCTTATGGAAATTTAAAATGACATTGGATCTGCTTATTCAATTATATTATGTCCTAGGGTTTTTATCCTAATCCTCTATCTATATCGTGATGTAATCAAACGAATGCAAATTGCGTGTCAACCTTATTGTATTGTGTCACTTAGTTTAGCATTAAATCTTACAAGTTTTTCTCTCTCGGCTACTTCAGGATGGCATCCGTGATTACGAGAAATGTTATAAAACATATTAAATAAACCCATCGTTACAACTTTAAGAGTACTTTACCATCTACGTTGTGGACAAAATAAATAGCTGCACAATAAATAGGACACATGCAGTTTAGCATTATTTTTCTCATAATTCGGAGCATTCAACAGTAAATTGGAATGTAGTGCTATATTCGACTAGGGGAATATCACGTTGCCTTTTAACTAGAAAAACCCTTTTACATTTGACTTATTGAAACCTATTTGAATATTAGTGATTCTCGATACAGATATAACTTAGGTACATATAGGTTTTGAAATAGATTGATACATATTAAATCTGAACCAAAAAGGTGTGCAAATTGATATCTAATTTTTATTTCGGTAGCTTTTTCATTTGACACCTTCTTTTTGTAATCCCTTGAAGCAGATAGTGTATACATTTCCACCTTGTGGATGGATAGTGGTTATAGCTTTGAAATCGAAAATTAATTTTATGGCAAGAGCTTATTTCACATTTCAATGGATTTTCACAGTCAATAGTCAGTGATTTTTTTTTATTTTCTTTTTTCCATACTTGGGTTATGAGATATCAGGCACCGTTGCGTACATATGCCTTTTGATGAGCTATCAAAGGTCACTATGTGTTTAGCTTCGCACGTGTGAATGGTGGACACTAATGACGAGCAGTTCCTCCCTCCTCCATACACCAGCATTATTTCGAATAATCCGTGAGATGGAGATAATAGTGTTGAGATGGCGTTTTAAACCACCGAGTCCGTTTAAACAGCCTTGGCAAAGCTGGGTTGGACAACTCAATTCATAGATATTAGAAAAAGGCATGAAGCCATAATTTTATGAAAAAGTGGGACGGAAAGAGAAAATAAGAAACACAGACTAGGACCCCAGGTATCAAACAATGGAAAGGAGGAGGCAAGAAGAGTAACTGTTATGCTCCATTACCGTTTGACAAACATCGAAACAGCTCCTGATAGCTCTTATCTTCTCCGTAAGGAACCCTATTCTGTGAGGTCGAGGCAGACCATCGACACAATCTACGGTACTTGGATTCACTATTCTTAACACCGGAGGTGATATGTACATGTAACTCACTTTGTGAAGTCGTTGCTCCCTTGGATTGGTAGACAGTTAAGGAATAAGGTAATGAATAAATCAATAGGTAAAAATGTTAGCTAAGACTCATTATCTTATCCGAATTCTACTAATTTTAGATTTTTTGCAAAATATTTATCAGTTGTCTTTAGGCAATTGCTTTGGATCATTATATTATATCACTAGTTGACTCAATGGCATTATTAAAAATAAATCATATTGGCAGAGTATATACAGAGTGTTTCTCAATTCAAGCGACAAAATTCAGGAAGTAATTGCTCGTTTTGAATCAAGATGGGTTTTTTCTATAACAAATTTTCCTTAGACCACACCTGTCTAAGATATTATTCTTAAAAGATGGTGACTACCATCGAGTTTTTATTTTTTTTTCTAAAATTTCAGTAGAGCTAGAAACTTGTTTTATACAAAAATATTTTTTATTGTTTAAGTATTTTCTACCTAAAACCACTAGCTGCAGAGAAAGAAATAAACACCATAATTCATAATTTTTTCACTGAATTGAGTGAAAAACAGTGAAATGTAAAACGATAACCACTTCTAGCTAAAATACATGAACGTAACCTACATGTCATGCATTGTGAGTGCACGGAAATTAAAATTTTTAGCTCTATTAAAACTTTAGAAAAAGAAAAACTCAATTTTAGTCACCACATTTTAAAGGTAATATCTCAGAAAGATGTGGTCTGAGGCGGCAAATTTTGTTGAATATGGTGCAAAAGTTCCAAAATTGGTAGAATTCAGATAAGATAATGAGACGCTATCATTTTTACTTATTGATCTATGTATTACCTCAAACCGTCTACTAATCAAACAGCGACGACTTCACAAAGTGAGCTACATCTACATATCTTTTCTGGTGAAAAGAATAATGAATGAATGTAGCTTTTGTCGATGGTCTGCCTCGCACTTTCAAAGTAGGGTTTCCAGAAAAGAACTTTTTACCATTGATGATATTATCAACCATCGCTTTGTTATTTTTCGTACAATCGCAATATCTCGAGCCAATTCCGGCAGAAGTATATATATATATATATATATATATATATATATATATATATATATATATATATATATATATATTTACATATATATATATATATATATATATTCATTGAAATTGAAAGTAGAATTCGTCTGTGAACCCATATTTTCATAACAGCCTATTCTACAGCAAAATTGTCTCAACTTTCCAACTCAAGATCTCTCTGCATAAAAACCACAACTAAAAATTTATCTGCAGTAATTGGAGCTGAATGGAAAGAAATATTCTTGTGATCTTAATCCATCCTACATATATAATAATGATAAATTAAGTGTAGATTATATGAATTCCATATTTAAATTTTTCAGGACTTTCCAGCCCATAGTTTTAGCAGCTTTCATAAGATATTTTGATAAGACTAAAGATAATGCTATTTTTGGTGCAGGATCAGGATGGATTTTAGGATCACTAACAGTAATTATAGCGTTTCTGTATGCATTAGGTCTCCATCATTCGATGTTAGGTGGACAAAGAACTGGAATGCGAATAAGAGCTGCATGTTCCTCTCTAGTTTACAGAAAAGTAAGTATATATAATATCGAATATAAATATAATTTTAAAATTTGGAATATAAAAAAGTTCAATTCATTTCAAGTAGGTACATAACCAGTTAAATTTAAAAACAGCGCGTTAACGATAATATGAAGCTGCGATGAGGAGTCAAAAAGAGGTGACATTATCTGTTAAATGATATTTTTTCCAGTTACTGCGGCTTAGTCAAGTATCTTTGAGTAAAACACCAGGAGGAAAATTGGTTAATCTCTTATCGAATGATTTACAGAGATTTGATTTGTGTCTGATGTACCTTCACTATATGTGGATAATGCCCGTCCAAGCAGCTATTGGTTTTTATCTCATGTATGATAGTGTTGGTATTGCTGCTCTAGCTGGTACAGGTGCGATGATACTCGAAGGAATTCCAATGCAAGGTTCGAGTTTTCACAATATTTATTATAACATTATTAGAATATGTGAAAATTTTCAACAACAGAATAGTACATTTCTATGAACTGTTCGTTACAAAAAATGTGGGTTTAGTCATTTTAAGATTATGTCAGATAATTTTTATATTTTACATCCATTTTGGCTGGTTTTATTGTATTCATTTTCATTAACATTGATTTTGTAAAATTCTGAAAAAGTATACTCTATGTCTACTTACTATTATCTATCTATTATCAATTATATTTTTCAGGTTATTTTTCAAAATTACAAGGTAGACTCCGATCCAAAATAGCTGAAAAAACCGATTTCAGAGTAAAATTGATGAGCGAATTGGTATCTGGGATTAAAGTTATCAAAATGTATTCTTGGGAGAAGTATTTTGCCAAAGTTGTTGAATCATCCAGATTGTAAGATTCATTTTCTATTCTCAATACTTTCTCTGAGCCACAATGTATGAATGAATTCATACCAAACCAGAGGAATAGCTTTCTTTCTTGAACAGCATTTCTAACTTTTAACTAACTAGAACTTTTTCCTTCCAATATTCAATTATTTAACTTAACTCACCAGTTTTTACACACAATATAGAATAAGTTTTGTGTGATCAGTCAATGGAACTGTGTCCAAAAGCCGTTTTGAGGTGGCCAATTAAAAATAAAATTACAAATCTGTTAAATTTTTATACAGACATAAATTTCCCACAAAATTCTTGGTTAGACGTTAAATTTGAAAAAATGGGATCGATTTAAGCACATCCAACTTCAATGTTACCGTTATTTCATTGCAAAACTCTTGACTGCATTAAATGTTTTGAACATTTTGCGGTTTACAAAATTGAATATTTCATCTCTAAATTTGACATAGCTCAAGTGTACAGCGTACAGTATTCGTAATGGTAATTTAGTGATTTTATAAGACTTTTCGTGAAATATGATCGGGTTAAACCGATCATGATCTGAATGTTCGGCAATTAATCCGGATCACATTCATCGTTGTTCAGAAACTGATCGAGCTAATCGGTCGTAATCATATGGTATGATCCTATTTACCTTGGTAGACCAGTGAATAAATAAGGTAAAGGGTTGTTTTATTTGTCTATGGTTTTTTGAAATTTAAAAGTTAGTTATTCCCCTTAAATGACTGAATGCTGTTGATTCTTGTGAGCAGCGTCATTGATAGGTTACTGACGTTTGCAGTTTTCATACTTGTCGGTATTTCAACATAAAAATAGCTTATTGGTATTAAACTTTTGTGCAAAATCTGTGAATCCGTATGAGGTGGGAAATCGTTGATAACTGCTCAATAACAATTATTAAATAACTAAAATCTATTATACAACTAAATAAGAAATAATATTATGGAATAATCAACGCGCAATAAATTAATTAAAATCGAAAGTTCTTGAAGATTAAACTTTTCGAAACTGTGATCTAAATCTTGTTATGGGCTAGAATCCGCAACCAGCTGATAGAAGATCTACCTGAACCCGGACTATAGTTTCCGAAAAGTCCTTATGTCTATCGTGATTTACCTATATTTTATAACGTGTGTCCTACATGGCGCCTACTTGCATATTATCAATTTAACAGTTTTTATAAGAATTGACTTGACTCCAAAAAACACTGTAATATCATTTTATCACATGTTTGCTATATTATTTATCAATTATGAATAGAATTTGGTTTTAGACCAGCATACATTTATAATTTTTAATAACTCGTAGTTTTAATCACTCATATTTCCCAATTTCATTGTAAATATGAAACGATTGTTGTTGACTTGCTCTATTGGTATTTGATAAGATAATATCGGTTCTAAATATTCAGTTAGTATTGGTTAATTTTATAGGTCCAATTCTCAAAAAATTCAAATTTGAAAAGTTGCTTGAAAAAGTAGATTTTTTTCAGCCTTATCAACAAACTCACTGTTTATACTACTACTACAGCAAGACTCACACTTACAGTGTCTGAAGCGCGTTTCGATAACCAAGTTATCGTCTTCAGAGACTGAGTATTCAGTATAAATATCACCAATGGCTCCCGAAATTTCAACTTAGTCAGGAATTGGTTTTTTAAATGTACCATGAACAAAGCATGGCTGTCATGAGAACAGCTGATTCAGTTCTATTAAAAAGATGATTAACTTAATTGATAATCAAATCAAATTAACTTTCCCAAGTTTAATTTAATCAAACAACTGTTTTTTTAATTGTCTTCTGATATATTGATTTTTTCAATTTATTATTTATTGAGTTTAATCTTCATAAAAAAATTGTTTATTTCGATTTAATTTGGATAAAGATTGCCTTCTTCGACGTTAATTTGTTCGAAAGCTAGTTAATTTGTTGAAAAACTAGTTCGTCTAAATAATTTCCTATAAATTGAGATATTCGAGTTGTTGTTTTTGGAAGATGACCCTTTCAAATTCAATATTAACTTTTCCTCAATTTATTTCATGAAAAATTGAGTTTTATAAGTTTATTTCTATTAACAAAGGACTTATTCATAGTCCCTTCAAACAAATTGCTCATTTGAGTGTTATTTTCACAAAATGTCGTGTATGAATTTCCAGCTTCCATTATGAATATATTGAAATATTTAGTTTCGCCAAAAATTGAGTTCTTTGTTACTTTAATGAGAAATTGCTTTCCAAAATGCCGTGTGCACAATACTTGGATTCTTTGAGCTCAGTTCTATGAAATAACTTGAATAATTGTAGCCAAAAATGGTTTTTCCAAATTGAATATGGATCAAAAATGGCTTCTCGAAGTTTAATTTCATCAGAAAACTCTATGACTTTATTTCCTGAAAAGTTAAGTTTTCAATTTAATTTTTGTCATCAAAATAGATTTCCGTAGTGAAGTTTGATCATGGCTTCTCTGAGATAATTTCGCCAAAAAACTGTTTGTTTGTACCTACAGTTTCTTGTAGGTAACCAATTTTTAATTTATGCAGGACTTGTTTCTCTTTTTTCATTTTATTAATGCTGAGGTTTTGAAGTTCAGACATAATAATACGGAAAAATGACTATACTGGATTTAATATATTCGAAAATTGATTTTCTTGGTTTAGGCTGGATATAAAGTGGATATTTCAAATTTAATAAGCATCTTCAATCGCATATTGAAGTTTATTATACGAGTACTATCTTCTGTGAGTTAAATTTGGTGAAATTTTTGCTTCTATAAATTTAGGGTCAAGAAATTACTTTTTTACGTTTAATGCTAACAAACAATGATCTTTCCGAGTTCAGTTTATCAAAAATAAGTTTTCTAGAATCATATGTGAACAAAATGCTTCTGTGAATTAAATTTTGTCAGAATATTTCAATTTTTGTTTGCTCAAAGAACAGCTGTTTCAAATGAAATTTGACCAAAAATTTAATTTCCACATACTACATAACTACTCAATATGGCCAAAAAATAGCATCTCTAAATCCTCTATACTTATTGCAATAGAAAAATGTTAACGTATTATCTAAATTAAATTTAGTTTATATGCTTCAGAATTAAATTAAATGCTGACAAAAAATTATTTTTCGAGGTTAATTTTGTTGTAACTGACGTGTTTGAATTAAATAAGCTTGATTTCAAATAACCATACATTTACTGTATCGTACCCACTGATAATTAGTCTAGATTCTTTTTGTTGTTTCATAATATTTTTTTCCTCAAATAACATAAAGTCTATGTTTTCCGCTCAACAAAACGGAAAATAATTTGCTTATTTGGTAATTTCACTTTAATCCAACATATCATTACCATCACATTTTGATTTTAATTATTACTGATACAAACTCCGTCATGTTTTTAATAAGACTTGAACTAATTAAAGAAAATCTTTGTTAAACTCATCGATTTATTAAGAGATTTTCCTTTTACATTGTTTGTTTTTAAGAATTAATGACTCGTTTATATCTGAAAACTGAGGAAAATTAGTATTAACCTTGGTTTTAATGCTTTTAGAGAAGAACTCACGAAAATCATTCAAACTAATAAAATTAAAGGTGTTAGTACTGCTCTTATGGTGATTACCGAAAGATTCTCTCTTTACCTTTCAATTATGACGTGCGTAATAAGCGGGTTCCAAATCACTTCAGACGCTGTTTTCAGTATAGCGCAAATGTTTAATACCTTACAGCATTATATGTGCTATATGTTTCCGAATGCGCTTTGCGGGTATGCGGAGGCATCAATTTCTGTTAAGAGAATCGAACAAATTTTATTATTAAGTGAACAAGAGGACGTTTTATTGAGTTTGGAAGAAATTGAAGGAGCAATCACTTGCGAAAATGCTTCGGCCAGCTGGGATTCAGGAAATACTCTGAGTATGATCAATTTAGAGATTCGACCTGGATTACTGTATGCAGTGGTAAGTTGAATGAGTTGTAAAAAAATTGAGGGTGATTAAAATTGAACTATTTCTCTATATTGTGGTCGTCAATTAAGTATACAATGTGTTTGAAGTTTCTTACGTTTTTTTCATTTTCAATATTTTGAAAATGGAGAGTAGTCTTATATTTCATTTTGTAGATTTTTGTCGACATTATTGGAATAAAATTCTATATTTATTGCAGCTTTGAAAGTTTTTGAGGCGTTTCCACTTATTTCAATCTCTAGCACAATCTTTCAGCAATAAGATGGAATGTATCGTCGAAATCTTTATGAATTTACTTGGTGTCAACTCTTTTACATGAAAGTATTTAATCACTCTCTTGAATTTGGGCTTATTCTATAGGCATGGTTCAATACTTTATGGCTTGTCGGTTTTTAACGTGAATCCTACAAAATCAAAGTGGATTATCGCATATAAGCAATTCAAGGATTGGCAGAAAGCGCACTTTTTCGTCGTCTTCATCACTCTGAGCTTTCTACTCTATGCTAAAGAGTACCATGAATATTCAGTATAACATGACCACTAGGAAAAAACTAGGAGGGTGCACATTAACCGCAGTTACCGAGAGTTACTTAGTTGATAACGTAAATAATAAGTTGAAACAAGAAATGAAAATTGCGGAAGTAATTGATAATTTTATCTATAGTGGTGTTAACAATATTACAAGTATCACAGGAATTAATACTACATATACTATTAAAGCTAGAGAAAATGCACTTGTAAGTTTCAATAGCATCATAATTTGTTGACAAACATTAATAATATATATTTTTTCTGATAGAATAGTATTGAATCTTGATTAATGCGTATTACTGTCATAACTTGAAAAATATACATTTACTACACATCTTCTATCTTATTTTGTAATTGTTGATTATTGTTAAAACGCGATATATTACCTCTTATGCTCTCACTCCTGAAATTCATTCATTCTTACATTTGGTGAAGAGAAAAAATATTAAATTGTACTTGTCATATGAATGAAAATAAGCTGGACAATTTCTCGAATGAATAGATATAATACAAGATTTAAAACTTACTATGTTAGTTAGTTATATCATCCATTATCCTCCACACATTCCATTTTCCATTAAAAATTGAGTTTCGTCATCATATTCTTAGCATCTTGGAACTATCCCACTTCTTAAGATATTCTGCTAATATAAATAGTTAGTTTATCACTATTCATCAATTTCTTTCCCATTTCAGTTGTTCGATCTGTTTGTATTAGAAATTGTTGAATATTTATTGCTTTCTTTATCTTTTTATCGATGTCTTCTTCTTATACTTTTCAAATTTCACTGGCAGAGGATTTCATTTCAAATTTATTATATAAAAAATTCTTCATATTATTCTTCTTTATCGTACGTTAGGACTTAGTCCTGCTTGCATTAATGGTTGCCTATCAGCAGCTGGGATGATGAAGACCAGCTTTCCTGGTGGTCGGAATGTATTCGGTTTTTCTTCCATTGAAATCTTTGCCAACCAGTCATCTGACGTACTGTCTACACTCCACATGGCTTCTCCATTCCCTACGCCGATTTGTCGCCCATACCACTACATCCTGAATGTCACATATCTCCCTTATTTCATCATTTATTTTGTTGGTCAATGTGTGTCCTGCTATTGATCTCAGCGTTCGCATTTCAGTAGTTCTTAAAAGCCGCTTCTGTTCTCTGCTCTGGTCTCTATCGCGTATGTCATTACTGGTCTCACACAAGACTTGTATATGCTAATTCTGCTCCTGGTAGTCATATATATATATATATATATATATATATATATATATATATATATATATATATTCCGCCAAATTTCATATCTCTGATATTAATGACGCCGTTGTTGTTTGAGTTTTTTCTTCATTCTTCAGATTTTTATTACTTGTTATGCTCGCTCCTAAATACCCTCGCTCCATCTCGGTTCTCTGGATCTTGTAGAAGATTTGGTTTTCTCAGGGATATTTGCATGTTAAAAGCACTCGCTATTTGTTAAAACCTGCACAGTAGCCTTTGTTATCTTCGACTTGCGAGATGATCACTGTGTAATCAGCATAACATACTATTTTTATTTCTTTGTTTTCCATCCGGTATCCTCTTCCAGCTTACTTTACCTTGTTTATAATCTCATCCATTTTGATGTTAAACAAGATCAGGCTGAGGTTCTCTCCTTGTCTGATACCGGCCGGCACAGGTATTCTATTGCTTAGTTTATATTCCATTCTGATATATGTGTAATTATCGGTGTTCGATTATTTTTATTATGTTGGGATGAATTTCCCTTTCTTACATCCCTCAATCGTACCTTATCAAATGCTTGGGTGAGATTGATAAAGCATATATAAGCTGTCCTATTGAACTCTTTAGTCTTTTTTGGATCACAAAAATAGCATTTATAGCAGACCTGTTCTTTTTGAATCCCTGCTGTTCCTCAGAGATACTAGATGACATCAATCTTCCGCTAAAAATTTAGTGAAAAGCTTTTGTACTGCACTCGTCAACTCGTCAACTAATACGTCGATAATTTTGTGGATCGTTGTTTTCACAGTTTTTTAAAAATTAAAAATAGTTATTGAACGATTCCGGAAATTGTCCAATCCATTGGTTGAAGTTAATATTCACAAACTTTTAGCGAGGAGGTTAAAAGATTAGCTGAGACTTCAAGGATTAAAGGATTTACCCTTGCGTTTATGGTTATTACAGAACGATTTGCTCTGTATCTTACATGCATAACGTATTCATTATTAGGTAATAGAATTACCCCTGACGCAATATTTTCATGCGCCCAACTTTTTAATTCCCTTCAATTTTATATGTGTATCATGTTTCCATACGCCCTTTCTTCGTATGCCGAAGCAAAAGTTTCAATGAAAAGGTTGGAAAAATTTTTGATGCTGGAGGAAAACTTGGCATTGTTATCTTCCACTACTGAAGCAAAAGGGAATTTGAAGATTCAAGAAGTATCAGCCAAGTGGGATGGTCCTTTAACAATTGACACTCTTTGTGATATAACTTTGGAGTTGTCACCTGGTACTTTATGTTGCGTGGTGAGTAGAAAGATGCTGCTTCAACAAAATATATCATATTAATCATGAAGCACACTTATTTCAAACAGATTTCATGTATCACAATATAGACTTCATGCTTTGCAGCTATAAGATAAGCTACATTATCTTCTATTCATCTGTTTCGTCAAGTAGAAGGATAAAATGCACAAAATAAGAGATAATATTTAAAAGAATCTAGTCACATTAGACCAATTTGAGAAAATGGAGAGGAAATGAATAATTGACAAATTGTGATTTTTACTTTAAAATCGCTTGGAAAATCGTAAACGTAATGCACATACATTTCACGTTGCAATAATTAAAAATAAAATTTCTTTCTCGCTTCATTTATTCGATTCTACAGACGTAAACCAGGAATTCCACCTATTTTCAGAATCATTGAAGTTTGTATGAAACAAACTACAATAATAGTGTTAAATTATTATACGAAAGAAAATATTTCTCGAAATAATCAACATTTCATCCATATCGTCCAATTGATATTCATAATATCACCTAAACTAATTACATTCGTTTGCAAAAAAGAGTCGTAGTTGCAGTTAAAAGCTAGGAGTTGTTATTGAAGTAATTTTCTATGCAGTATCCAAAACAAACTTCAGAATTACTCTACGAGGATGATCCCAGAAATACCTGACCTGACCTAGAAATGGCGGTAGTTGAGTTGAGGAAATATTAGAAAGTACACAATCTATACAGCATATGCTCCTAGTTTGAAGACGCAATGTTGTTTAGTATTTATTTGGCAGCTATCGATAGTAAAAGCTTTTTGTGAATTTGTCAAATAGAAAAAATTGGTAATTATTATTTTTATTTGAAATATTTGGAAGGTCTTAGCACAACTAATAAATTTGGACATGAGATAGCTGTGCGTAAGATGGGTGCGATAGCGTTGTGAGCAAACGCGGTGTTTGTTCACATTGGAACAAAAACAGCGTCGTGAAGATGTTTCAATCGAGTGATTGGCAGTATTTCATAGAAATAAAGTCGAATTTTTGCGCCGTTCATAACCATGGATGGAACGTGGGTCTATTACTTCACACCCGAAACAAAACAACAATCAAAACAATTGTCTGAAAAGAGAGAACCGGCACTAAAGAAGGCAGTTCTATCTGCAGGCAGGCGCATGGTTTTTTGGGGGGCGGTGGAATAATTTTCATTGACTATCTTGAAAAAGGAAAAACTACCAACGGCGAGTACTATGCGAACTTATTGCAACGTTTAAACGAAGAAATCAAGCAAAAACGGCCGCATTTGGATGCACCAGTACACACATCCGTAATTGCAAAGGCCAAAATTAATAAATAAATACTTTAACTGTTACCTCCTGCACTCTATTCGCTAGATTTAGCCCCATCGGATTATTTTCTGTTCCCAGACTTGAAAAAATGGAAAATGGCTCGGTGGTCGAAGATTTTCCAACAATGAAGAGGTGATGTTGGCAGTTAATGGCTATTTTGAAAAGCTTGGAGATTCTTTTTATAAAAATAAATTATAAATTTTCGTTATTTCTTTGATGGGCCAGGTACTTCTGAGATCATCCTCGTAAATAATCAGAATTGCTCTAAATGATCAACATTTATGATATTTGACAAGATGTATTCAATATATAGGCTCACTTTTGAGATTTTAAATACCTTTTGAAGTACTTTCTGTCCATTTTTTACTACTTTTACTATTGAACTGTTATAATCAACAAAAACTGGTACGCCATGTCCTATCGATTTGTATTACATAGTTTTGGATATTATATTTGTAATATTTTGCAGCTCTGATTGCTCATAAAGTTGAGGAACAGCATTTGTCATCTGAATATCATCAAACTATAACTCGATACAATTTTTACAACTTAAAAAAAAATTAGTGAAATCAGAGTAATTTTTTAAATCTTGTCACTTGAGTATAGAATCGAAGTTTTTTGAAAAAATATTCAATAGAGAAATCTACCGTGAATTAAAACAATAATGACACATATTATAACACTAATTAGAGTATCTTGGATAGAAGAAATGTCAATTGAATTTACAACCACGACTATTTTTTCCGAGTGACATTTATTGTTAATTTGAGTAATCATTCATCTATATGTTTTTCATGTTAATGTTTACTACGTTCATTAAGTAATAAATAATAATACAAAATAACTGAAAATCATTAATTTTAGGTAGGAAGCGTTGGAAGTGGAAAAAGTTCCTTACTTCATATGCTACTAGGCGAACTGCCTATAAAAAGTGGTAAAGTAAAAATATCCGGAACAATATCTTACGCTTCACAAGAGCCTTGGTTGTTCGTTTCAACTGTTAGAGATAATATATTGTTTGGCAAGCCTTATATTAAGGAGAAGTGAGTTATACAAAATATTTGATACGTAAATATTATAAATAATTATGTTAGCTATTATCGTCAAAAGTGATCAAATTCTATATTTTTCAAAATATGTCTCTTAAGCCGAACTCACACAAATTATTGTGTTACGTAGTATCCGGCAGAATTTTTTGCGACGCACATGTTAAATGTAGATGTAGTGATGCGCACATTTTCTACACAAACTTTTTTTGTCACACATGAAGCACGCTAACCGGCAGTCAATGAATGTCAAATGAGTGGCGGCACATAGTGATGTATATGTGGACGTACTAACTGCCGTCACGGCTGAATTAGAATTAAGGAAAAAATATATTATGAATCACCTCATCACCAAAAAGAAGGCTAAATAAAGGAGAAATTGTTAGATGAAGAAAATGTATGTAAATAGAAATAAATATCCTTTGAAGGCAGTACTATTGATTTTCAAAATTTCTTACGTATGTCTCCTGCAGATTTTGATGTCCTAATAAATTTGATCCGACCAAAAATTGCGAGAAAAGATAGATACTTACGATTAACCATGAAATAAAAATTAGCTGTAACTTTTGTAACGCTTTTTGGCAAGTTTTGATTCGTATACAATACGTTTTCAGAAAATCCAAACAAAGTATATAATGTCAACAATTAGAAATAAGACGTACAGACTTAGTGTCAATGCACTAAGCACGGCGCCATAATTTACGTTGTTTCATTATTCGTTCCCTGGCACACATTTTTGCGCTGCATCGTTGTTACAACACATGAATTTATGTCAGATGTGGACCCACCTTAGTATTTAAGCTAGAAGTACAAAAATACATTCATTGATATTCTCACAATATATCGCACCTCCGCTCAAATAGTGTCATACCTCAAAAAATATACCAAATCTCTTTAATTTTACTATTGGTGCTAGAAAACTTGAAAATCTTACCTCAAATTATGTCAAGTAAATAGTTGTCTTTGCAGTAACTTTGTCGGTTTTTGAGTAATCACCAAAAAATTGAGAAATAAAGCTAGAATTAATTTCAACCGCTTATTACTCGATAGTTTGTTTTTTTGACTTATGATACTATTTGAGTGGAGGTTCGATATGTTGTACGTTGTTCTGAAATTCATCAATTGAGTTATGCCCATTACCGTAATATCAATACTAAACTTTATCCACAACTAGAACTGTAAATATAAAGTATATATAAAAAATTTCAAGTGGTAGTAGTAGTTAGTTATAAAAACTACAGTTTTAATTACTCATTCTGTTTATTAATATAGAAAGAAGTCATTGAAGTTGCACGGGCTTCTTTAATTTGAATCCTTATTTCTGAACTTCTCGACTCTTTCCAGTCTTTCACCTACCACGAATCGTTATTCAATGGGCGCTTCAGTTTTGAAGACAACAATACAATTGGTCTTCTTAACTTTAAGTGTCTGTCAATAGTATCGACTAACTTTTGTGATAATATCAACATATTTTGTACATCTGGCATGCTTTCGACTAGAAGTGTCGTCTGCATAGCGCAAATTGTTCAGTTCCTCGCTTATTTTTCCCTGCATGCGTTTGTTGTGACTTAATGCGAACAGACGCTGATAGGTTCAGCCAGAATTTGATTATTATCTGCTTTTATTAATACTTTTTGCGTCACTTTATCAAATACCTTATTATAATAGATACAACAGACGTATAAATTTGAATTAACATCTGGACATCGCTGCCTTGAGGCATTGTAGGCAAACAAGCTGCCCTGCCGAAACAATTTTTGAGGACGAACTGTGTATTTATTATATCTTCTTGTAACTTTTATACACATTACCATCGATGACTTTGAGAAAGGGCTCATTAGGCTAATAGTTTGGTGTTCTTCGAATTTTTTGGCACATGTTTCTTTAGAATTGTGTGAATTATTATAATTCATATCAATTGTTAATTTCTCAGTTAACTCAATCAATAGGAGTAGATCTAAAATTGTATTTACTTATTTCGACAATTTTATCTTTATAGATACGATGAGGTGGTGCGGGTATGTGCCCTGGAAACGGATTTCAACCAATTTCAATTTGGAGACAATACCTTGGTAGAGGAAAGAGGGGTGTCTCTTAGCGGAGGCCAAAGAGCCAGATTAAATTTAGCGAGAGCAGTTTACGCTAGTGCTGATATATATTTACTGGACGATCCGTTATCGGCGGTAGATACGAGGGTAGCAAAACATCTTTTTGAAAGATGCATTAAAGGTTATTTGGGAACTAAGACGACTATTCTAGTTACTCATCAGTTACAATTTTTAGAAGATGCTGACGTAATTGTTGTAATGGACCAAGTAAGTATTTCTAATCGTGGATGAAGTAAAGAGACAGGAAATTTTTTTCTCCTTTTAATTTGGTTAGTCTCTCTATTGTATGATACCGAAAATAACATTTATCACATAATTAACAAAGTAAAAAAAAATTGATTAATTTTAAGTTGGATGTAGTATTAAGCTATCAACATCCAAGTTGATACTCCTAGTACGTATATATGAATCCTATTGCTTCTTTAGTAGATTCCCCTACAAATTTTTCAACTCCTAACATGTGTAACCAATACATACTTCTCGGTAACTCCATCCATCATAGTTTTTCACAGACTTTTATCAGTTGTAAATTGTAATGTGCTAGTCTGGAAAGATTACGTAAAAGCTGACGCTTATCAAATAAATGTATTGGCTTCTTAGAAGTTGTTTTATACTTTATCCGATGATGACCCTTTGACTCACGTTCCAAAAATGCCTGTAAAATCAGATAAGTCCTTAGGATATAATGGTAAATAGGTTATAATGGTAAAAAAACTCAATTTTATTTGGATATGCATTGAATAACTTGCAAATTCAAAAGATACATTGATTACACAAAAGTGAATAAAAATGTTAATTAATTTTAGGGTAAAATTGTAAAAGTAGGATCTTATAATGACATATCAGAAAAATATTTAAATCAGTTGGCAAAAAATGAAGAAGAGATAGAAGTTCAGCACAAAGATCTTGTTCGTAGATACTCACATTCGATAGATGTTGGTGAAGTAAGTTAACAATAAATATAATAAAAAACAGATAAAACACTTAGAAACTTTTATCGGTACACAGATTGGGTTGTGTTCCATCACTACCAAGTTTTATATTTAATACAAATACAAAATTTTATTTTATTGTACTTCATTGCAAAGATTTATGTTTTTTTATATGGAATTTTCTATATTATTGAAACTAATATCGATCTCAACATGAATAATAACTGATTTTATGGCATATAATTGTTTTTTGTTTGTTAATATGATTATGTTGTGACTAGAATAGATTTATCTTCGACACCTTGGAGTGAAGCCACTGCGTTGATATTCTCATAATAGTAGTTTAAGCTACTTTTCTCCCGAATTCAAAGTATCCCTTCATATAAGGGTTACTATGGCGTTATTTACATTTTAATGCTTGAAAACCTCCATAAACTTTCAAGACCAGCTTTATGAGTGCTTGTGTCAGTCCTTTGCGAATTTCTCCCGTTTTATAGAGATAGTTACATGATCAGATGCCCTCATTCCTCCAGCATTCAAAGAAAACTTGAAATTCATAAAAGACATAAACAAATATCAAAATACCAATGAATAATAGGTAACAATTCTACGTTTCGACCTATTTCGGTATTTATTAAAATATTGTTTATCAGTAGAGACCTCAAAATTATCACGAAAACCATATAAAAAGGTCTAAGATGTAAAAAGTTATAGAAAAATACCAACATACAAAGCAATACCAATTTCCGGTAGTTAATCACACACTAACAGTTACTATCACCCTGTCTTCGGTTCACTATTTTATTTTGTTTTGCGATCTAAAATGTGTAGCTTGAGAGCGAGTCTCTGTCTTCTTTTACCTCATTAGTAACAAAACATTTGGAAGATTCAGTTAATTTGAAAAACCAATGAGATCATAATTGTGATACTCGAAAATAGTTTATGAGATTTCCTTCCATGAATGAAAATATTTTCTCTTATTCAGTGAAATAGATTCAAATAATAATTTCTGGAGATAATTCATATTCATCATTTCTAAGCTGTTGAGATTGTTATTTATTAACGTTGATCCAGTTGTAATTAAAATGATTTCATTTAAGATATTAAGAACCGATGAAAAAGCTGAACATAACGCTGAAGCTATGAATACCGGAGCAATACCATTCTCAACATACGCAAAGTACTTCGGATATGGAACAAGTCTTACAGGATTTTTAATCATGTGTCTACTATTTATTCTTGCACAAGTAGCTTCAAATGCTGGAGATCTTTGGTTAACACAATGGTAAGAACACAAATTATTTTCAGCTCCAATAATTATATGAATTGTTCAGTTTATATGTATACGTATATGTTATTGTGAATCTCCAATATTAGTTAATGTTAAGATGCACCAGTGTATGTCGACAATCACCAATTCCGATGGTGTAACTCGAAAACTGTTCTTAATTTGCACTTGAATCGGACATACACCGGAGGAGATACTGCGAACCTTAAATTCGGCGATTTACAATTTGCGTGAATGTTAACAAGCGCCAGTGTTTGTTCGAAAAGCGAGAACGTCATATATACTGTTCTATCTTCAATATACACTGCTTCACTCACTGACAGTCGTAAATGCGTCGCTGCGCTATTTTGTTTTCACACATGTAACGAAAAGGTTATTTTTCTTCAACTTAACCTAACCTAACCTAATTTACCTACCTATACCTAGTATAGGTAGGTTGTTTCGATTGATAAACAATTTATGATTTTATTTATTGTGAAAATTTGTGACTTCATTAGTCATATACTGGCCTAGAACTTCTGTTTCCACACATCATTATTTCTCTACATCAATCAGCAGGCATCATTACTTCGGTCATAACGAATATTGACCAAGTCGTCGTGGTCTATGATAACAGTCACCGTTGAATGACCGAAATCATCATGAAAAGGATAAGTAACAGTCATTCACCAACTACCTTGGTGGATATTAACAGGCACCAGAGTATCTTAACATATACTGCATTTCGGACATTCACAGTAACATATATAAAGATTTGGGGTCTCGTAACCACTGCGATCCAAAGGATCTATTTTGTCTCCTTTTCTTGCTGCGATACTGGAGATCCCAGTGTTTACAGCATTAATCCACTAATTCCTCTCTTTTTAGAAACTCTAGAATGTGGGATGGCTTTAATTGCCAGAGATCTTCGTCTTCTATTTCAAGCGCTCCCAGGTGTAGTGCTCTGGAGTTCCTTAGTGTTTCATACTTCGAGAGAATTTGGATAGAGGTTTCGTCCTCTGTGCAACAAAATTTGTACCGCATTATCTGTTCTTACTTAGGTTTCTTCTAGGTTCTTACTGTTTATTTATACAATAACACTTGAATTAAACAATTGACTAACAATTATTTTGTAATTCATTTTAATTCACTATTTGGTTTACTTTCTACTATTCCGATGTGTTTCCTATGACATGAAATTATTCACGTACTGTTAGATACTATCCTAATTCTCAAAATTTTCGATTTCCTGGAAATTTCTAATTGTTAACAAACAAAAAAATAGAAAGTAATAGCTGCCTTTTAGGAAATGCTTTCACTAAACTTCAGATTCGATTAACAAATCCGAACAGGACAAGCTTCACGGTCTATATCAGTGGATGAGTACCAAACAATACAATCAATTAAAATGTTTTAATAAAATAATATTTTGACGTCGCGACGGTTAATTATTTTTTTAAGGTTTTGTTAGTAATGCTGAATCACTTCATTGACTGGCGAAATAATGCTTTGATATTTTTTAGGGTGAATGAAGAAAGTGAAGTGGCTAGTTTATCACATAACCTTACACAAAATATAGTTATAGCAAATGACAGTTCAATAACAAACTACACGAAATATAATTATACAGTTGTAAATTCTGAAACACTTCCCAAACATGAAGAAACATCAATTACTCGGAATATGTATATTATCATTTATTCGATAACAATGGCGTTAGCTTTATTTTTCACACCATTGCGTTCTCTCAATTTCTACAGAATTATCATGAATGCGTCGAGAAATTTACACAAAAGGATGTTCGGAAATGTACTCGAAGCCCCCATGAGATTCTTCGATACTAATCCATCAGGTTAGGGGATATTTTCTTCTTTTCAAATTGAAGATTATTTATGTTCTCAATCCATTTTAGGAAGAATTCTCAGTAGGTTTTCAAACGATATGGGAATCATTGATGAACTTTTACCGAGAGCTCTGTTGGATGCAGTTCAAATATTTCTAGTTTTATTGGGAATTTTGATATTAGTATTTATAAAAATACCATGGATGATCGTACCAGCTTTAGTTTTAGGTGTACTCTTCTACTATTTTAGAATCGTATTTTTAAAAACTAGTCAAGACATTAAAAGATTGGAGGGAGTAAGTAAGTAAAGCTATAAATTAATACAGTTATATACAAACATTTGAAACAAATGCGGCAAACTTTCACCGACAATAGCAGTTTTTAGAACGAAACAACTTACGGCTATTAATTTTTCTAAACAATAATTCCGTGAATATTCGCTTTCATCATCTTTTTCATAAAATATAACGAAATTTGATTGAATATGCTTCTATTAACCGATTGTTGAATTTTATCATTATTTTTAGATCGTGCTCCAGTTTTTTCACATTTAATGGCCACTTTAGATGGTATGGTAACAATAAGATCTAGAAAATGTGAAGAAATGGTGATTAACGAATTCGAATTTCTCGTGGATCGCCATTCAGCCACTTGGTATTTATATTTAGCTTCCTGTGAAAGTTTTGGATTTTATTTAGATTGTATAAGTACGCTTTTTATAGCTATAGTAACCTACCAGTTTCTTATTGTAGAAAGTTCCTGTAAGTATACAGCAAAATAAGAATTAATTGTAAATTATATATTCGTATCATGAATGTCAATTTGACATTATGTGGCTATTTTGTTTCTCTCTATTTTCCCATACAGAGGTCGGTCGCAACAAATTTGCATTTAGAGATAAAATGCAGCGTCAAAATGGATGTATTAAAAATATTTCAAAAGGAATTCGAAAAAAGTGTTCAATTTAATGCATTTACGGCAACGTTTCTTAACGGAGAGGCAGGTCCGGCGAAGTATATCAAGCTGTACCCGAAGAGTTTCAAAATCTTCTTGAATTGCAGTGGGGTGTCATCGAGTAGCGCATCCCATCAATACAAGTATAGAGGAAAAAATACTGCTCGGCAGCCTTCCTGGATGTTAGCCAGGCTTTTGATAAAGTCTGGCATGTAGGTCTGTTAAATAAAATCAAATTCTATTTACCCAATTCATACCACACTTTGCTTCAATCATATCTGTCAAACAGAGCCTTCAGAACAAAAGTTACTGATGAGACCTCTGAATTTCAACCTATTGAAGCTGAAGTTCCAAAAGGCAGCGTCCTAGGGCCAGTCCTGTACCTGATTTATATACTTTTGAGTTTTCAACCACAAACTACACTATGACAAGTACATTTGCTGATAACACAGTGATACTGGCTATACATGAGGATCCAATAATAGCTTCTGCCAATCTCCAAGACCACTTATTCCAGATCGAAGCATGGCTCGAAAAATGGAGAATAAAAATTAACGAAAACAAATCCCAGCACATAACATTTACCTTTAGAAAAAGCTAATGTCCTCCAGTTACTATTAACATCATAGTGATACCTGTAACTTCTTGTGTCAAACACCTGGGATTACACTCAATTGGAGGAAGCACCGAGCCAAGAAACGGAATAAAATCAACCTAAAGTCCGGGAACTATTTTAACTACTCGGAAGAAGATCGCCAGTCTCACAACAGAATAAAATCTTAATATATAGGGTAGTCATCATGCTCATCTGGACATACGGAATAGAATTATGAGGATGTACCAGCAAATCTAGTATTGCTCTCATATAACGAGGATAATCTAAAATCCTTGGATTACTAGTGAAGGTACCATGGTATTTCACAAACAAATTGATCCATCATGACTTTCGTATACCAAAAATACAAGAGACGGTCCAAGAAAGAAGCCGTAGCCACTATCTTAAGCTGGACAGCCATCCCAATCTACTGCCACAGCCACTAACCCAAGAATCAAACAACACAAGAGTGAAACGAAGCTGGCCCATTGATCTCAAATAAGACCAACCTATAGGTCCATAACTAACAGAAAAGCTCATAGAAAATGTATTTCTGATTGTTGTTGATGGTACAAAAAAAATTGCATTTGGGAGGTCGAGAAGGGTCCATGGTCCTCTTGCAAAAACGCGGTCCTTCAGAAGGCGCCACAGAGAGAAATCATGGGGTGTCACATGACTGTGTGGACTACTCAAAGAAACCTTGTCTGCCAAAATGAACATTGGGATTCTCCCGCACACAAACACGTTGTGCGGCGAAGCTCCAGCCTGCATGAAATAAGGGAGGTTCGCGATTGTTGGATCGTTGTTCATTTGCCCACGTAAATTTTCGATTATTTTCAGATAACTTTGGCCTGTCACGTGACTCTCAAAAAAGTACGGTCCTCCCGCAAGGATACTTGTCGATGTTTCGAGAGCGTTGCCTAACTTATGCCAATCTATGTATAATATAATTCATTCTAGTCCTTCTTCATTAATTCATTCAAATATTTCCTACTACTTCTTCAGTCTTGGTTGTTTAAAATACCGCTTAAGTAGCATTTCCTTCAAACCACCAGAAACGAGTATTTGTACCAACAAACCTGCAAAATTTTTGATGACTTATTGTTAAAAAACACCTTATGATGTGATAATAATATGATAATAATAACCAAAATTAATTTTTTCGAATTAAATGGTGCTTCATTTGAAAAACAAAAGAACAAAACACAGAATTACGTTGTATGATGTTTCACGTGCCATATTACAACTTTCATTTACCCCTAGGCTTAGAGTATTTTTTTATTCACATTCAACACTTTCAGAAATACACCTCTATTATTCCACTTTCAGCTATCGAGACAACTGGCAACGTTGGTCTAGTTTTATCACAGTGTCTTATATTAACGGGAATGCTTCAGTTAGGAGTTCGACAGACAGCTGAAGTTGCCAATAACATGACTAGCGTAGAAAGAGTTCTTCAGTATGCCAATTTGGAAAGGGAAACTGAAGAAAATAAAACTCTCTCAGCAAAAAATTTGTTTGCTACATTCAAAACTCTTAATAAAGAATGGCCGCATTCTGGTGAAATCAGATTTAGAAACGTTTATTTGCGGTACACTTTAGAAAAACCACCAGTATTAAAAAATTTGAGTTTAACATTTGAAGCAGGAGAAAAAGTGAGTATTGGTTCTCATTTAAATTCAGATACTTACCTAACTATTAACTAGCAGATTCTTAATGCAATATAAAAAATTGCAGAAATCTAAACAACACGGTATAAATTTTGCAGTTTGAGTTTTAATTCACAGAAAATAAATAAATGAACAATAGAAAAAAAATACAGAAACTGATGCTGGTATATCTATTTCATCCTCTTTACCATACCCCTTAACTTTTTCCTGATATCCAGATTTTATCTTATTAGTAATAATTTTAGATAGGTGTTGTTGGAAGAACTGGTGCTGGAAAATCCTCCCTGATATCAGCCCTGTTCAGATTGTCGCCTATAGAAGGATACATATTCATAGACGATGTAGAAACGTCAGAAGTCAAACTTTCCGAGCTGAGATGTAAAATTTCTATAATACCTCAAGAGCCAGTTCTGTTCTCAGCAACAGTCAGATATAATCTAGATCCTTTTGGTACAGTTACAGACGGGCAAATATGGGAAGCGTTAGAGCACGTAAGAAAATTTATATTGAAAGAAAATAATAAATTTTATCTCGATTATATCCATATCAAATATAACTATCAAATCATGACGTACATTCGGCAAAATTATACTGAATTTCATCTTAATCAATCAATCATAAAATATTTCATATTATACTTTGTAGAACAACGATTTTCACTAGATTTCAAGTTGTTTCAAGTATAAGCAAGCCCAATTCCAAACACTAGTCATACTACATTAGATACCCGACCCTATTGATCGTTTATTCATATACAATTTAAATATATGCACATATTAAAAATGTATTACTTGGTCATTCAATTTAGGTGAAATAATAGTCCAAAAAATCATAACAAGATTCATGATTTGGTTGTACAAATTAGAGATCAATTTGCAACTTACAATTTAGTGTTTATATTGAGCGTTATATTATTACACGTCATATAAGAAGATTTAATTTCAAACGTCTTAAAATCGCAATAAATCGCTTTGTAATACTTTCAAGCTTAGAAATTAATAAATCTATTGAATTTTTAACGCCTCTGAACATGCTGAAAATGCAGAATGCACTTGGCAGCATTCTGTAAAGAGAGAAATTATGAAGCTCTTGAGGAGATTTCAAACGAATACATGTGGTATTCCAAGTTCCCGCTAAGACGTGAGCTAATGGCACCGATTATAAGGAGAAGTTGTTAAAATGGTTTAGAATATTTCAGTGGAACATCGCAAAAAAAGTATTTCAAGATTTTAGTAAAAATATGGACCTATTAAAGACATAGTTCCTAATTTTGCCAGAAACGCACAGAGGCCAAAAAAAGAAAGCTACAAGCGCCACCAAAGGAACGAAAATCTAGCTCTGCAGCTCTGAAAACTGAAGTTATCATCGGGATTTTGGAAAACTATGGAGAATACTCACCGAATGCCTAATAAAAGAAGTTCTATCAAATATCTGTCTTAGAGTTCCTGTGACTTGACTATGAAGCAAACTTATATTTAGTAGAATATCTCAAAAAACAGCAACCCCTTTCGTGACTACTCGATAAATGAAAATTTTTTTTTACTTTAGTTAATCCAGCAATTCTTATTATGATTGCATTATCAGATTGCTGAATATTTTCCTTTTTTAAACATTCAAATATATTCAAAATAACTTGCTGTGTTTGTATGACTAAATTTTTATTATTAAATTCATACCTATCTTTATTCTCACTACACTGTGCAATTTCATTGTGATCATTCGCCCATGGTCTAAAGGACGCCATATTTTTATTTATTTGAGGAAATTTATGAATTAAATAAATCTCACCAAGCCAAGCCACTGTTTATCGCAGACTGTCTAGCAGGAATATTTCAAAGAAATTGTGTACATACGCCTTCCGACAGCTTCGACCAATAGAAACGCATTTATGTAATTGATATTGGAAGAACTATATACAAAGAAGCGACAGAGAGACGAAGGAACACAAGCGTACCGTCCTCACTCTCGAATCCGGGTTCCTGCGTGTAGGTTCGTGGAGTTTGGAGCGGGCTTTAAAACCCACTGGAGCTACTCTCTCGTGATGTATCATAAATTTTGTAATATTATTCGTAAAACAATCTATTATTTTTGAAATTGCTGACTATTTCAGTATAATCCAAATGTTCACACTGTAGAACCTATCACAAAGAAATATGGTGTTACAGTTAAAACACCAGTTGGCTGGTGTTTCAACTTTGATGTTTTGAACGACCATGGATACGGACAGTTTTACAGAGTTATAAGTTAAAATGTGTCAATCAGTTATAATTTCAAACGAAAATAACATCAAAAATATTAATTAAAATGAACCCAGTGATATATTGGGCACAAAAAATATATTTAGTTCATTGAAATAGAATGCCGTTTTATTATACAAGTTTTATTATTATCTATTCGATTTATGTAAACGTGAAATATGTTTTAGGTTGAAATGAAAAACTCAATAGGTAATCTCGAAACAGAAATCAGAGAAGGTGGATCTAATTTTAGCACAGGACAGAGGCAGTTGATGTGCCTTGCAAGAGCTATAGTGAGAAACAACAAAATTTTAGTTTTGGATGAAGCTACAGCGAACGTTGACCCTAAGTAATTGAATTTTTATCATATAATTCATTGTGGAAAGTCGGCTGATATTTTGTATGAATAATCAAAAAGTGACGCTAAACGGATAAGCAACTTTCAACAAAAGCCATCCATAAATAAGCAGAAAAAGACAATAAACTTGTATTATTTAAGCATGCTATATACGGTAGTTTGAATATATCATATATTTCCGAATAATTTTCAATCTTGTGATTTTGGTAGGTCTTCAACCCTCATTTATTCTAAGGATGTTCGTATGTCCGCAACTTGAATTTACTTACTTAATCTTGACACCAGCAATTTCTATTCTCTCTTGCCCGGTGTCTTTTGCTTAATTTTCTCCTCCTCGGTCTATATCCTTCTTATCAATCGCTCTTCTTCCATTCTCTTAACATGGTAAAACCATCCAAATTGTCCTTTTATTCCTTTTATTGTCGTAATTTGATTTATTATCCATTTCCTTTAGAAATCTCATTTCTGTAATTTGATTTTACTTTTTCATTTCAGTAAGAGTGACCATGTCTCAGATCCAAATGTTAATATGGGTGTATCTGTTGATAACATTGAATAATCTTTCAGCTGCTCTAGTTCTCTCGTTTATCTATTGTTCCATTCTTCTATTTTGTATCAGTGTAGAGTATTTGCACCTTTTGACCTGCTCTATATTTGATTCTACCAATTAAGTTTTGTCTTATTATCATCGACTGTTAGTTCATATTCATTATCTGTAGATTATCATTGTATATTTTTAAATTTGAGTTGAAGGTTTCTCATCTTCTGCCATTTCGTGTTTTTATTCCCTCATCTAACACTATGGTGAATAATAATATGCATCCTTGCTTTACTCATTTTTGTTATTCTGAACCTATTTGATACCTCTTGCCTAACTCTGACATAGTTTTTCGTATGTTTATATGAAGCCTCTGCTCAGTTTGTTAGTTTTTCTTCTATACCTCTATTTTCTAGGCTTTTCCATATATCATTCCTATTGACTCGGTCGAATGCTTTTTCAAGATCTATAAAACATATGTTAATCTTCCTGTCTTGACTTATTGCTTTTTTCAGTATTTGTCCAATTATGAAGTTTGCATCTGTTATTCGTCTGTTCTAAATCCTTGATATGAGTCTTCTATGGTTCTTTCTAGATCGTCTATTAGTCTGTTTTCTATTATTCTCGTATATATCTTGCTGATTGTACTTAGTAATGTGATTCCTTCATAATAGTTACAGTTTCTTGTCATATATTTTGTTCACTATGTTTTTTAGTGTCTGTGTTATTTCTCTCTGATTTCTGATTCAAATCATCAGTATACCCATTATTAATTTCATTATAATTTTTTAGTACCGACGCTCTGATTCAAAAAACCATTCGCAGGAACTTTAGACATTGTACGGTCATAACAATAGCTCATAGATTAAATACAATAATGGATTCCGACAAAGTTCTGGTAATGGATGCCGGACGATCTGTTGAATTTGATCACCCACACATTCTATTGAAAAATCCGAAGGGATACTTTACAAAAATGTTAGCAGAAACTGGACCAGCTACGGAACAATCATTAAGAACTATAGCTGAAGATCATTACAGACGAAAGTTCTCGGATAAAAAAGAATAACCAATAATTATCAGTAATCATAATTTAGTGTATATAGAGACGAAGTCTTGTGAAATATGTTAAATAAAATCATCACATACTGGTTTTATTCTCTTTTTCTTTAATTGGTTTCGAATAGTCTCAAATTCATCCTTTAGGATGTTCTACAGCTCTTGCTTACGGCAAACTACGATAATTCAGAAAATAATAAATTTTGTTACTGTACTAGACTAAACAAGAATTGCCAACATCTTGATTTCCGAAATTTTAGGCCTTTTAGCTACTAAAGAAAAATGAAATTTTTAGATCATGATTTGATAGTTTAAATAATTTCTTATGCTATCATGGAATTATACGGTGGAAATTTCATGGAAATAATTAAATTTTTGTCATAGCCTAGTGGCAAAGACACTTTGATTCATGCTATAATAATTAAGTTCGCTAAATTTTTACACAATTTTTCAAAGCTTATATCTCCAAAACTGAAAAAACTGAAACCTGCATATTATAAAAATCTAATTCTAAATGGTTTACAATATCCAACTTCCATGATTTAGTTTTTTTTCCAATACTCCATGAAACAATTTGAGAATAAGTGAAAATTAGTTTTTTTCCGTAATTTGATTGCCTTGGATAGAAAAGACAATTTGAATATGCTAGAGGAAATTATTAAATGTACTTATTGACAGAAACATTTATTACAATAATGCTTGAACAATTTTCATATGCCTACAAATGTAGGTGTAAATTATATTTTAGCTTTTCATTCGATAAAATTTACTAAAAGTTGTCGGCTCTCTGTAAAGACTTGATATTATTTTCCTCTTGAATATACTGCATAGCACTAGCTAGAGTTAAGCCTGGAGGCTCTTGGAATTTGGAACCAACATGTTTCTGAAATCAATCATGGTCGCACTTCGCTACAGGATGAATTTCGTGAAAGTTGTCCAAAATAGCCTACCGTGCTAAAAAACATCCATGCTGTGCGTAAACTGATGAACATTTGGCTGTCAAAAACATTTGTTCACGTTGGATACCATGTATTTTGAATATTCAATGCGGTACTTCAAAATATGTCGTATACATATGAACCCGAAACAAAATAGAAATCGATTGTAAGCGTCTTTCAAAACGACCCAATTCAACAAAAGTTGCTCGCGCACTTCGGAGCAGATGGTCGTCTGGTTTTTCGGAATGACTGAACATGTCGATACTGTTCCATTAGAGCAAAGTAGAACGATCAATTCTAAATTGTACACTATCATTTGTTTGCTAGAAGTGTTCGTAAAAATAATGAATACTAATCGGAGAAGACGACTCATTCTCCACCACGAGAATGCGATATATCTACATCAGTTCAAATAAAAACGTTTTTAATCACTCATTGAATTGATGGGTTATACGTCGTACAGTCCAGTCCTTATTTGGCACCCAATGATTTCTTGTTATTTCTGCAAATAAAAAAAAAACTGCGGCGATGTCAACGTCACCTGAAGAAGTGGTTGACACGTTCAAGTCATATGTTTTGAATGTACTTCAATCGGAATGGAAAAAATGCTTCGACAATTGGTTCAAGAGCATGCGAAAGCGTATTGATCTTAATGAAGAATATTTTGAAAAATAATAAAGTCGTATCCAATTGTGATTTGTCTATCTCAAGACTTAAGTAGCATCCCTCGTATTGAAATTCTATAGCTCTACTTGTCATTTTTGGAATAATACTTTGTAAACGTGAAATATTTTGGATACAATGCTCATTACCAGGAATCCTATTAAAATAAAGATTCAATTCAATTCAATTCAATTCAATGTTGAAGTTATCTTGATTAAGTCATACAATTCACTGGAACTTTTATCGAAATTCAGTAAAATATAGTTTTTCACGTCAAATCATGAAAGAGCCATTGCATTTTTTTTGAATACCTCAATTTTAAATAAAGGTTCCTCAAATATCTGCTGATGAATAACTCAAAGGATTCAAAGCAGAATAATTTGATGTAAAATGTAACTTATAGTTTATATTATACTGTTAGTTTATTACTTTTGTTGGACTTTCGTTTTTAAAACAAGAAAATATAATATGTATATCTCTTAAAAAAATTATTTCTACCAACTTTCTCTCCATACTCTATTTTAATGAAAAACTGTTACCATTGTTAAGTCGTGAGTATTATTCTTTATTGGTTGAACAAATTCACATATTCTAATATAATTATTGAAATAAAAATTTCAAAATCAAGTATCTTGCACAATCCAAGCATTTTGAATCTCCTCCATAGTTTTTCCGTTAGTTTCCACAATACAAAAATATACAAATATAACAGAAATTAAGCAGAACATAGATAAAATGAAAAAACAAAATCCCAATCCTAAATGATTTATAAAGAAACTAAAATAATTCACTATTGTGAACACTGATATCCAATAAATTGTACAAATAAATGAAACACAAAGAGACTTGATTCTCCATGGAAAAACCTCAGAAAATATCACGAAAGGAATAGACCCAAAGCCTATTTGATAACTTACAATAAAGGAGCTCAGAATAAAAATTGGTAGGAGGTCTAAAGAATACATTGTAACTCCTGAATCAATTGAAAAACAATATATACCCAGACATGTTAAGAATATCGACATTAAAATAGATGATATCATCAATAAAATTTTTCTACCAAACCTAGCCCCCAAACAAGGAGTTATAAAACTTCCGATAAATTGAAATGTTCCGAAAATTATCGAGCACACAGACGAATCCATATCTGTATTGGTCATGGTAAAAATAGTTTCACTAAGCATTAGAAGAGCATTTATACCAGTTAGCTGTTGAAAAATAAATAGCCCTGCAACCGATAAAAACTTCCTAATAAAAATACCATTTTTCAAAAAATATTTTTTATTATACTTCCGCTGTTCCCTAATGATGTTTTTAATCTCAGCAAATTCATTATCTACGTTTTCATTCTCATATCTAATTTTCTGTAAAGCTTGTCTGGCTAAACTATCCTGTTTTTTTAGTAAATGGAAATACACAGTTTCCTCTCCAAACGTTGTAAATGAAATAAAAAAAAGAAGGGGAAAAATTCCTAGCAGCAAATTAAAGTGTTGAATGGTTAACAAAAGTCCAGATAAATAAGTAAATAAGATTCCCCCACAAATCATCACACCCGCTATCGAGCTTAGAGTTACTCTGTTGAATTTATTAGACATTTCTACTGCATAAATTGGCACTACTGAAAATGTACCACCAACTGCTATTCCCAAAATAAATCGTGCTGTATAATACATGTAGATGTTATTGGATAAACCCATTATTAAATAAGGAATTAAATACGGGAATCCCAAGGATAATACAGTAATTCTTCTCCCAAAATAATTTGCCAGAGAAGTGAATATGTATCCACTTATAGATGCTCCGATGGTTGGTAGAGTAACTATCAATGACAGTTTTTCGTATGTTATTGTTTCATTAAAAATGTTAGCTGTTCCATTTTTAAGTTGAGGTAATATGGGCGATGTCCAAGTTATGACGGTTCCCAAGGAAATGAAAAGGACGTTAGCTGAAACAAATCATAGATATCAGAAATTTTGTTTAACAACAAGTACGTGAAGTGGTGGCGGATTTACCGTTTTACCGCCTGTAGGCTATTCATCTTTTACCGCTTTTATTGACTTCTGAAATTGGATACCTTATTTCTCAATTATTCAAATTACATTTTCTATCAATGAAATTTCAACTCTATAATCGGAAAATTAACGTTTCGTGTAAGATACTTGGTTTTTTCACGGCAAAGGGTTGTTCAATAACACAATTTTTAGCATATTTAACAGAGCGTTCTACAAATTACTTTTCTTTCTATTAAGAAATCTGATCTTATGTAAATAGATTTAAAAAAATTGATCAAAATTGGCTGCACCTTGAAATCTACCGTCTTGGCTGCAGCCTACTGAATCTGCAGGTAAATTCACTACTGATGTGAAGTAATGAAAAAATGAACTTGTGTGCTGAAAGTTTCCTATTAGTCTATTGTTAAATCAACGGCGTGCCATTTGAAGAAATATTTACAAGGTTCACAAGTTCGTTTAGTTTACAAGCGTGTATTTAGTAGTTTTGGATAAACCATCTGGGAACGTTTCGGTGTATATTACGTTGTCCATTCTGTTTAGAGAAATTAAGGCAATGTTCCTCTTTTGGAACAACAGGTAGTTTTAATTTTTCTTAATACGTATGCAGATAATTAATAAAAAGGAAATAAAGCTTTATATGTATAATTGTTGCTAGAACTTTTCCCAAGTAGCAGTACTACTTTTTTTAATGAAAAATAACCGTCCACATAAAAATTTTGGGAAGCTGAATGGTACTCAAAACACGTTTAAAGTTATTTAAATAATTCTTATTCATTTATGAAAACAATTTTCTAGCTATTATCCTATAACTATTCAACTATTTGCTTTTTCTCATACGCAACCACGCAATAATTAGATTGTATTTGTGAATAATGCCATTTAATTTGTTACTTATCATTTGAGAGTTGCCGGCTTAAGAGCTGTATAAGGTGCATGTACAAAGATGTACCAGAAGTACCTGGCCTGATATAGATGTGGCGGTAGCTGCTTGTGAAACAACTATTAGACACATAGTCTGTACAGCATATGTTTCAAGTTTGAAGACGCCACGTTGTTTAGTATTTGTTTGGCAGCTATCAATAGTGGACGTCTTCAGTGAATTCAACCGGTTCTAAAGAAGGTAAAGACTTACATCTACAGGCATAGTGTCGTTTTTTGGGATGCGCGTGGTATAATTTTCATTGACTAGCTTGAAAAACTATTATCGGCGAGTATTATGCAAACTTGCAACGTTTGAGCAAAGAAATCAAGCAAAAACCTCCACATTTGGCTAAGAAGTGTTGTTTCATAAAGACAATGCACCAGCTCCCATATCCATTATCATTATTAAAGTTTGAATAGTTGACTATGTGGTTATGTCGTCAGTTAATGGCTATTTTGAGGAGCTTGACGATCTTTATCATAAAAAGGTTGTCGAACTTATTGAACATTGCTGGGAATATTGTATGGAATTAAAAGGAAATTACGTAGAAGAGTTAATATTTTTTTTCAAATTTATGTTTATTTTTGAGGACTAGGTACTTCTGGGACCATCCTCATAAGGTGACTCATGACGTCTGTTGAATAAATATTATTGATCATGAAACGTTATCAATAAAGAACATTTACACAAATATATTATTTTAAAAATATATATCCCAAAAAAGAGAATGAAAATTTTTATCCTTTCATCAGGATAAATAACAAATTTCCTGAAAATGGGCAAGTTCTAAACAACTCAATAAATGATTATTATAAATATCATAATCATCCAAAATTTTATTAGTTTCAACATCATTCAAAATTACTTTGCAGTGGAATAATATGGCTACGTATAAGTTTTGTTTTCTACCTCTAAATAACACTTAGACAACGTGAACGACCCAATATGAGCTCATTATTATGTTATTCTAAGTAATTTTCACAGTTAACAGTTTGGTACCGAGATTCAAATGACACTAACTTCTTTTTGAGATACGGCCGTTCTAGAATCAATATGAGTGCCAATATTGGAATGACAGATTTGTTGGCTCCTTTGAAGGTTATAAGAATAGTTGTATAAGCGATATAAAATTTTGATAGGTCTCTTAAACGGTAGGTACTGCGTATATACGGTAATCGTGGACGTTTTTCTTGAAGCTCCTAAAAACAACAATAAAGCTTTTTTTATTTAAAGCTTTTGAATCTAACAAAACATTTCGGTAATGAAAGAATATGCTGTGTGTTACTTAAATATTAAGTATTACATATTTATTTAATACATTAATCACAATAACCCTCTTCATAGGAGCCTTTGTTAGTGTGGTTTGTGAAATATTAAGATAATTTAAAAATAACGGATTACTTTCTAGTCGCTTACCGTTAGATTTTTCTGAAAACTTCAATTTGGAGGATCATACATAGTTTTTTTAAGAATGAAATACTGACCATATTCTTGTACATATTGGTAAAAGAATTAAACTTTGAGTGGAAAAATATTTATTCTCAAAAAACACCCAGTAACTTAGCGATATGGAAATCTGCTTCAAATTAGGAACCATAATAAATGACAAACAGAAGATATTCAAATGAGACCTAGATTAACGCAGACTGTACTGTGAATAAAATAAGGTTAGACAACTCACAGAGCAACCTAGTTAGAAAGATTTTCTGCGAAGGTATTTAAAAGATTCGAAATAATAGTGAACAGGTCAGATGGAAAGGATTTAATTGTGATGTACAGTATATGAAATGAATGGTTCTCAAATATTGAAAACGAGCAATAGAAAATGTGAAAAAGGAGAAGATAATTAGTTGGAATCATACACGAGATGGAACCCGTGATAATTAATTCTGGAGAATTTTAGCCAGCCTATTCAATTCCAAATCCTTCAATAAGTTGTTGGTTTTTTTATGAAATCGCCGCAAGAAAATGGGAACTAATCGTTTTTACCTGTTTAACCATAATTTTTACAAGATATTAACTGGAAAATTCATACAAAATTCCGATAATTTATTGTTTTCTAATGAGGTTTGTCAAATACCTAAATATTACTACGCAAATGGTTGTCGAATGCTAACCTAGCCTAACCAATTTAATCGTCCTTGCCTACACGAGCTATCTGCAAGAACTAGAAGCACTATTATGAGAATCTTATAAAAATGAACAAAGAGAGAACAGATGGTTAATACCAAAATTAATTAACGTAACTGTTCTTTCAATCTGTCTAGTTGTTTAAAATACTATTCTCTAAAATAGTATAGTAAAGGATATTGATATTGTTTATGGAATGTATAATTACCTGAAATTGTAGCAGCATAAGCCGTGTTGATTCTTTTTAATATCATCATTATCACGAATATAAAGGACTGAATACTTTGCGACTGGTTAAAAACCAAAGCGTCTTACTATAATTGATATTATTTTCTGAAATATCTACCTTTCTAGTTTATTGTGGTAATCTTTTAATAGCATATTGACTTAAAAGGCTTGGTAAAAGAAATAATATCGTTTCCAATTACGTCAGCTTCAATTTCACTAAAAGATATATCAAGTGGAAGTAGGAATTCTATAGGGACAGTACAAAAATGGAATTTTAATGAGAATTGAATTAATTTTCTGATTATTGGGAGATGATAATGCAGGATTCTCAATTCATATGTCAGATAATTGATGCTCCAATTTTTCATAAAAGTTCTCCTAATCCTATACTCTGGTAAATCTAATCACCGTATCAACTTGGATAGATTTTTCTAATATTTCTTCTATTCTATACCAAACTCTTCATTCATACAAATTTGACAAATACATTATTGTTACATAAAAATAAAAACACGGTTTTATAGTTAATTAATGAGATTTTGTTACTTTTATGAATGGTCAATATTGATGAATTTTTAACTAGTTTTATTCCAAAACGAAGAGTAGATTTTACACAAAAAATGTCGTACAAAACATGCCACTACATCTGACCATTTCAAATGGGTTATAACCGAGTCCAAAGCCTCCGTACATGCTCTTCTGGTGACCTTGGCGAGTACATTGTTGATAATTTATGAAATAATTGTAATTTTGTGAATGGTAGAATTATTTTAACGATGAAATAACATTAGTTTTAGACAGAGCATGATGATTTGGACAAAAATGATTTTATTTAAATTTATATTTCAGCCAGTGCATAGATTGGAAGAATCTGGCATAAAATATTCCAATTTGAACCGTGGGGTCGATCTTAAATCCAATTGGAAAAGTTGAACATCAGTGAGTAATTGGTTACCTACCTGAAAATCGACAAGGTTTGTCATCATTTTCAATTTTGCTATTGTTCGTCAATACAAAATTCATACAAGAACCCAATCTTGGTGTAGCCAAAAATGTTGCTATTACTACTCGTTAGGTAGACTCTGCGAATGTGAATGTAAACAGCATGAGACAAGATGAGGCACATATAGAGAGGCCTTCTGCTTCTCACCAAACTGCTCCACTCAAGCAGGTGCGAAATGGACTTTTAACAAGACATGGTCATCTAAGGCATAATTTCGTCACTACAGGCACTCTTCTACTGGTTCATAAAGAAGGAAGATCACGTCATCAAATGGGGCAAAACGGGTCTATCAAAAGGTCTTTGTCCGCAATGGTCCTTGGCCGTTCACAATGCAGCTATAGACTATGAACGATCTTTAGAATTAACTCAATATTTTTGACTCAAATTGTGTCCTTTTTACTTCTGCATTATCTCCAAACCACCTTCAAAAGCATCATTACAATTTATAGTTTTATTTCCAGTATTCATAATATTATCTGTATCAGAGATATTTTGTTCAAAGGAGTTAATTAAAGCTTGACTTAGTTGTATATTCTAGCGGTCACTGCTCCTCAGTACAGTCCTTAATCTTTTTTTATTATGTAAATGAGTGAAATTCAACGTATTCGACAGAAAAATATAATTTAAAATATGAATGTATATTCGAATATTAATTTTCTACAGTTTTTTCTTGTTTGAATAATGAACATGATAAAAAATAGTTTTAATTTGCACCTAGTATAGAAAGCCCAATCCCCTCTGAGAATTGTATATGTAACTTCCATGCACTTCTCTATATCATTTTAGTTGGGTAAATGTAAAATCAGTTTACCATTCTCTGGACTAAACAACGTGCATCTTTACCGAAGCTGCTGTTTCAGTCTCCAGCTATTGAAGATTTAAAATATTTTACATTGTAGCTGAAACACAAAAATCTATTCATTCCTGTTCTTTAGGCGCAGCATTGGGGAAAATAATTGAAAGTGAACTTGAGATAGAGGGATTACCTATTAGTGGATATCAGGCCTGAGATAATTTTATCACAGTTTTCGAATATACAGTGCTTTTCAGATAAAAGTATCCACCTTTAATAACTTTTGTAATACTGGTATTTAGAAAAAATCCAAAAACACGTCAATTTATGTTGGAAGGGGCAAGCATTATGGATTATTTAAACTTACTGGAAATGCCACCCCCTCACCCCTAGCAGTATCCCCTTTATTTTTTTAAATTACTCTTCATATTTTTTATGTAAAATTTGGATACTCCTCTTTGAGCTGATTTCAAAAATGTATAATACTTGTAGGTTGAAGTGGTTAGTTTATGAGATAAACAATTTTTCTTTTAAGAGAACAAATTTTACTTATTATTTACTTTCACCTTATTTGCCTGTACTAAAATGGGTTGTACAACAGTTCAAACTCTTTAATCTTTTTAACTGTGCTATTTATTATGAAGTTACAATAAGTGTTCAAAATGAGTACCATTCACTTCCATACAATGGTATAATCTATTTTGAAATGCCTCTCTGACATTGCTTAATACGGCTGAATTTAATTGTCGACATTCATTTTCTATCCTCTCTCGTAAATCATCCAGAGATTCTGGTTGGGTAGCATAAATTTCGTTTTTAAATACCCCCATAAAAAGAAGTCTAGGGGTGTTAAATCCGGTAACCTAGGTGGCCACTCCATGATCTGCCCCCTTCTACCTATCCAACGAGCGGGGAATGTTTCGTTTAAAAATTGTCGGACAGGCATAGCATAGTGTGGGGAAGCTCCGTCTTGTTGAAATACCAGTAAATCTTCGGAAAGGTTATCATCATTTTCTATTATTGTTGTAATACGTGGGTCAACCCCTTCCCTGAGTAACTCAAGATATGATTCACCATTTAAATTTCCGTTGATGAAGAAAGGTCCGACAATGTGGTCACCTAGGATACCACACCAAACGTTTAACTTTTGGGGATGTTGTGTATGGAATTCACGCATAATATGTGGATCACTTTCAGCCCAATATCTACAATTATGCCTACTTACTAAGCCATTTAATGACCATGAGCATTCATCAGAAAAGCAAATATTGTTTAACAATTGTGGATTGTTATTGATAATTTGCGTCATTGATTCGCAAAACTCTAGACGATGATCAAAATCATCTTCATTCAACTCGTGCACTAACTTAACTTTGTATGGGTGGTACTTGAATTTATGTAGAACTCGGAAAACTGTAGAAGATGAAACACCGATCGCTCTACTTATTGTTGACAACGATTGGGGTTGTTGAGCCTCTAAGCTGACTTGCCCTAAAATTGCCACTTGGATTGCTTCGTTATTTACGAGTCCCTCTCGCTTATGCACTTTATTGCAAACAGACCCTGTTGTGGTAAATTTCTCCATCAGTTGAATTACATACTTATGAGTTGCATGTCTTCCGTCATGTAATTCGTTAAATATACTAGCAGCAGCTCTTGCACAATTATTATTTTGGTAGTATAAACCTACAATTTCAATTCTTTCTTGCAAAGAGTAAACCATTTCAGAGAAACAAAATAAATAATGTATCAAATTACACTATCAATAGTGACTACAAATTCTAGTTGACAATGTTAAACTTTAATAAAAAGTAGAGTTTTTTGTTGTTTGGATTTTTTAAGTAGAATAAATAGCACAGTTAAAAAGATTAAAGAGTTTGAACTGTTGTACAACCCATTTTAGTACAGGCAAATAAGGTGAAAGTAAATAATAAGTAAAATTTGTGCTCTTAAAAGAAAAATTGTTTATCTCATAAACTAACCACTTTAACCTACAAGTATTATACATTTTTGAAATCAGCTCAAAGAGGAGTATCCAAATTTTACATAAAAAATATGAAAAGTAATTTAAAAAAATAAAGGGGATGCTGCTAGGGGTGAGGGGGTGGCTTTTCCAGTAAGTTTAAATAAGCCATAATGCTTTCCCCTTCCAACATAAATTGACGTGTTTTTGGATTTTTTCTAAATACCAGTATTACAAAAGTTATTAAAGGTGGATACTTTTATCTGAAAAGCACAGTATATTATCAGTAGAAATTTATAATATAAAACTTCACCCCCAAAAACCTATAATTTTTTCTTAATATTTCATGTTGTATAGTTCTCTATTGTTTCCTAATTGTTATCGAGCAGAGATTAACATTGTATACACACGGATGTTACTCTAAATTTGATACCAATAAGCTTGAGTAGTAACTTGTCAATTACGTTACTCATAAGGATTAACCATCATTTTCGAACGACAGTTAAAGTGATACCGTGAACCTGATTATACTTTTCTAAAAACTTCAAGACAAATGAAATTAATTGTACCCTTGCATTTAAAAATACTTAATAGAGGTACACAATTCCCGGTATATCTTCCTCAACAAAAAAAATAATCCTTCCACTCCTGACTGACCGTTACCCGAACCAGGGCATTCCAAGTTACCTTCTTTTGGGAATTCCAAGTCTGCTTTCTATTGAAACTTTTTCAATGTCCTAATAGCATACAATTGAATTAAACATCTACGATATATCTGTAACACGTTTTAAGAAAAATCAACATACTTACACTAACCCAATCGAGACGTTTTCGGGTCAGCTAAGGAAACAGTTCTCGTACATCAAGGTGTCTGTAGAGCTACGCTGCTCCTACAGATTCGGTACGGCGACTGAGTTTAATTTTTCCTTTTTTATATATTTTTGTATATAGTGTTTTGTTGGTATTTATGAATATATAGTAAGTTAAGTAGTTATGCAACTTTTATTATTATTTTACCGCTTTGCGATCCTCGATCCCAAGACTAGCGCCAATGGGACATTGGAATTTAATGGTAATCAAATAACGAATATCTTCTAAATACCCTGTGGTGATAAAGTTGTATTAATGTATATTTTTTCCACTTTTATCGCAATGATGTTTCCTTCAAAATATAAAACAAGGGTATCAAAATAAAAAAAATTGAAAAAATATAATTTTTAATATCAAATAATTCTGAGTATAAACATTTAATAATATTAACAATCTCAAAAATAAATATATACACATACATATCAATGTAAAAATTATATAATTAATAAAATAAATTATAGATTTATAAATAACAATATATGTTTTGTTTTAATATCATCAGTTATTCTAATTACAGACTCATTAGAAAATAAAATATGTATGTACCATTTCTCGAAAGTATTTGGTGACTTTTATTAGTGTTTGTATTGGAAACCTTAAGCCTGTTTATGATTTCATATTTGTTTCAACTTAAGACATGTTTTCAAGTTATGTACAGCCACCTGGCCATAAAATTAAAACAGTTTATTATCTGTATTCTTCAGTGACATTTTTGTTTTGATTAATTTAAATTTTGAACATAATCACTCAAAATCTTACATCCTTCTGAATCTTATATAATTTCCAAATAATATAATTATCGACCTCCAGAAATACTTTAGTAGTAAACGCGACCTTAGAAGAAGATACGTTTGTTGTGACTGAAGAAGAATATATATGTATAGGGAATACCAAAACGAGAAATTGTGTACTTGGGGAAGAATCAATATTCAAAATTATTTTAATCGAACGCTAAATGAACTGCTCGAGAGTTTTGGTGAGAAAACTAGCACTAGATATGTTAATATTCATAAATAGTTCTCTCTCTTTTATGCAGGGCAAAAACAAAAATATTTTTCAGAGGGATAACTATAATATTAAGATTAGAAGATAATCAATACCGAAGTAGTGAAATTAATAGTTGGTAAAAACATTAGAAATAAATAACACGATTATTATAATGAATGAATAAATGTTAATAAATAGTTAAAATTGATATTACTCTGGTCTTCTAGCGAAATCTTTTATAAAATGCTTAGTTCTGGGTGGGCAAATACTTTGGAGTAACTTTATACACGTATAGAAATAATTATTAATATTTTTACAAAATACCTTCACTATACTTCATATTGCGATTTTCTTAATAGTTATCAAATACAAATTTGTTCATAGAACTTACTAACGTAATATATCATAGATATATGGGACCGAAATCACCGAAATTAAAGAGATATTTGAAGAAACATTAGCTTCAGCAAATCTCTTACAATAACGAGCTTCTAAAGTTAACAATTAACTTGAGCACCAGTTATCATCTGACTAAGAAGATTCTTTAACTAAGTTTCTTCAAAACAATACTCACATTCGGCAAATACTTTACTTAACAATTAAAATTTTTTTATCGGAAATTACCTTCCTTTAAAATAATACGCTTAACTAGCGTATCATAAGTCTATAGTAATACCCTATAGCTTATTTTTAACACTTTGATAACAAAATGTATTACATTTTATTAGTTAATACCCATCACCTCTACCCAGTTCACCACCCAAGTTACTTTGGTATTCTAGTGAAGCTATTTACATTTAACAAACAATTCTTCTTCCAAACTTATGCATACATTTCAAAAGAACACGGTGAGGACATGCCCTTACCAATTTTCTGATAGTATCCAAATGTTTGCGTTTCGTTTCAAAGAAAATTAATTCTAAAAATTCGATGCAATTTTCAGAAGAAGAATTGTAGCTGCAAACAGATCTTTACAACGAGTACGGGTGGCAGAACTGATAGACTAACCGTTGCGATCTTTCGGTTTTCTTCATTATGCCTTTCTTATAATACTGCCTGATCGACCTACTGAGTTTGTCGTAGTTCATTGCTGGACGATTTTTCCTTTTACCCCAGAGTCTTGCAACTTTAACCGAGTCTTCGATTTTGAAGATTCCTTTTGAGCGATCTATCCACCTAATACATGAGCCGTATGTTTGGGGAGACGCTAACAGTTCTTTTAAAAATTGCCATAAGTGGATATGAGAACCTGATCTCGAAGTAGTGGGCTTTGATACATCTGGCGGCGATAAAGTTTCTTCTTCTTCATCTGTAACAATGCGAAAAATTATCTAAATGATGGTAACAATCAAATATTGAGAAATATGGTCACATATGGTGTTGATGATACTGATAATACTAAAAACTCGGTTAATTTATCAGACTTAAATCTTCAAACATATATAAGTAAGTAAAGCAAATTACAGTTTATAATAAAATATTTACAAGAAAGTAGAGTTGGATATCATATTTTTAGTTAAAAATAGCTCTTATATTAACAGAAGTAAGATTACTGAAAAAAAATGAAGAAATTGTAAAAACATCTTCAGAAAGAATCTCAGACTATGTCAGAAATAAATTGGAGACGAAACAACGTTTTCCAAGTTTCATAGCTTCAAAGAAATCCATTATTCTTATTGTCGATAAGAATTGAAGACAAATATTGTAAAAAAGGCATCAGTTTATTTGCCATAAAAAGACAATAGAACGAATGTACGATGACTACAGCATTAGAAATCAGTTACCAATATTCGAAAGTTCACCTTCACAACTGCAGTTGACTAGTTGAGTATATTCGATTTATGAATACGAACGTAAATTATTCAATTATAAGGTAGATAAGTAGCTGCGAAGTACAGCTCGTTTGAGTGCCCAGTCGCTCGAACAACGACCAAGGTTTATTTTCTCGCCTGCCTGGGATCAATAAAACTACCAGCGAGCTCGTAGTCTATCTATGTATGGGCGTTCTGTTGTTTATATAAGGTACCATATCGATCTCGAATGCTGCTGGTACTTGAAGGAGGAAAAAACTGAAGACAATATCATAGGTGAGTGCGAAATTGTAACACATAACTCTACAGTTTACGCAGTACCCTAAAGATGTTTGAGCCTAGGCACCTATTTGACTTTTTCAACGACATCAGAAACTGGGAGTTTTATTTGGGCAAGAGCTCATGACCACCAACTGTCACAACTATAAAGATAGATGAGTTCCGAGGTATTTATTCTTAGAAGTAACCAGTGCAAAATATCTCGTTTTTTGTCCTACAGAGATCATATATTATTTTGAAAATTATTGAATAGTCAAGAGAACGAGAAGTCGATGCAGTCGACAAAATAGACAAAAACATTGAAAAAAGTTGGAACATTTTGTGATATATAGTAGAGAATAAAAAATATGGGTTGCGAGCTCCACAAGGTAATATCAATTATAAGGAATAATTTTAAACAATCAGCATAATAATAAAATTAACATATATAATTTCCAACTTTACAACATTTTGGAAATGTGTGGGCCGATTGGCATTTCTTTTAATGAATTCAAATTGTTTTAATAATATATGAGATTATATATAACTAAAAAGCCATATTTATTCAAAAAAGTTGACATCAATGTATATGTATAATAATTTATTGCATTCTCATTGCATAATTCATCTACTACAAACTTTTATACCAGAACAGAATTTTTATTTATTAAAATTTTTATCAACTCCAGATTTGTGATGCGAAATTTTACTATTCTATATAAATAATTAGTATTTTTTCACGTGATATTGAATCATAACAACTGTAATTGTTACAATACAGAAATACTAGTTTTTCGAAAAATCTTATCGAAATTTTTGATATGTTGAGGGTTCCATAATCTTTCATTCACCAATAACTATAGTTTCATCTAATTTTTCCGCTTACATGTGCAATTTATATTATCTATCTATTATCTATCTGTTTGTGAGTGAATCTGCAATCTCACGACATAATTGTGATTTACATTTTGAACGTAAAACAATTATTATTCCTAATATTCTTGCTTGAACAAGTCACAATAATTAACTCCTATAATTCTTACAATCACTTTAATGTCCACGGTAAAAAGACTATTTTTCGCACATACATATTTTTGAAATTTGATATTGACCCTTTAACATTTGAGAATTAATACAAGGTTAGGATTAATTTTACATGAATAACTTTCTTTCCATCAAAATTCTATTCTGACCACAAAAAAATATTTCACAATAAGCACTTTTTGTATTGGATAGCAAAATCCAGTACAGTAATTCTGATTGTAATATGAGCAAAACTATTGTAATTATATATTTACTCCTTTCCTGTCGAATTTGCGAATATTCTAACATTCGTACTACTATATCTTTCTACTGTTATCCCTTAATTATTTTGACATACTCTCTCTGTTTAACTAGTCTTCAGCTCTTTAGCTATTGGATTGGATACCTCCCAATTCCAATTAAGAACAATATTGAATCAAACAAGTTATCAAACCTGAAGTCGAATTATATTGTTTTTCTATGCTCTACGTCCTAAATTTAGAAACCAATGTCCTGTTTTGGCCCTGATAACCTTCAATCACTTCGTAATATTTCCTGAGACAAGGACTAAAATATATTTATATTCACTTTCTCAGTCAGACAGTCTCTATAATTCACCCAACGACCATAATAGTTTGAGCAACTATTGTAGGAGATCAAGTGATAGTGCCAATATTCTAGCTCTGTACATCTGCCAATATCCTTGATAGAGACAGAATATAGTCCGATTCCTGGATAGATGAATGGGAATGGAAATATTTGGAATCACAGCTATTCAAGACCACATTATATACAACTTTACACACACTATAATAAATCATCAAAATGAGATTGTTCCTATACAAAAAAATGAACTAGAATAACAAAAAATTCGATATTTAATTACATTGGATTAATTCTGAATTGAAAAATCTTTCTATATATTTAAAATGCAGATTTAAATGCACGTTTTGAAATTGTATTATTTACAAAGCCTCACAAATCAATTAGGTATTTGTTTCGTTCTGCGTGACTTTTATGTTGCTTTTAATTCGTGATATTTTTAATCTTGTGTAAAATATGCCGATCGCTTAAGTTGTTCACCTTCACAATCTTAATAAACCTCACTTATTATACAACTTCCCAACGATACAACCGCTAATCTTTCTCTTATGTATAGACAGTTTCAAATCGAATAAGGTCATATATTGGATCACGAAGTATCCAAGGAAGTGGAAAAGTAGAATATTAATTTTTCTCAGGGATTGCTTTTTCCATAGAATAATGATAGAGACTATATTGTTTCAACTTACTTTTAAAAATACTTCAAAAAAATACAGGTGTGACTAATATTTTATTCAAACATTTTGTTTCAAAAGTTTACGACCTCAACCTAAAGATGAGAGCACGTATCAAGATAAGTTTGAGAAATATATTTGCACAAGCTCATTAAAATTTCAGGCATTTTAGACGCTTAGATTCTGTTTGACAATCGTATACGTGAGTCATTGTGAAAAATTTTCCTGAAAAGGGATGAATAGAGTATTGAGCTGTTATTAAATACTTGTTTTTCGAAAGCAATACGTTCAAGTAAAAACAGACAACATTATTCATTACCGGAAAATTTTGGGCAGCTGAATTAAAACGTAAATGACGACAAGCGTTCGGGATGGCCAAAAACGGCGACATACCATTGGGTTAATGTTAAAGAGATAGAAAAGGGCTATCGGCTAACGTATTTTCCATATAATGAATGATGAATTATGCATGCGTAAGCTATCCGCACGTTATGCGCATTCGAATGAGATTTTCCAGGCCTTTTTGTTAGGAAAGTCATGAGATTGATTTAACCGACTGTCTTCAAAAAAGTAAACCAATAATAAGAGAGTATTTACACTCCATTACTTGATAACGTAAAGGAAGAAATTGCAAAAAAACGACTGAATCTGAAAAAGAAAGTATTTTCCATCAGGACAACACACTTTCTCAAACCTCGGTATCTCTAGGTAAAATTCACGAGCTGTAATTCGAATTGAATAACCACCTAGCTTATTTACCAGATCTGCCCCCCAACGACATTTTTTCTGTCTTTTTATCAATCGAGGATATTATCGCACACTTAAACGTCTATTTTGAGGAGAAAATTACTATTGTTTGGAAGAGTTGAAAAAAATAGAGCATCGCTGGAAGAAGTATTTAGATTTTAAAGTGGACTACATGATGAAAAATGGACATGAATGGAAAAAATTGTCTTGTTTCTTTGTTGGGTAGGATACTTCGTAGACAACCTTGGTATAAACAGAAAAATTTAGAATACTATGAGAATGAAAAATAAATGGAAAGAAGAGGTGAATCATTTAGGCAAGGTAAATTATCACACATACAAAATTTTTTGGATAGATACTTGCATCTAGTGATTCTACAATCTCTACACGACACGACGATAAAGTCAATTATGTCGTTACCTGCCATTATTATCGTTAACAGAGAATTTTACTAGGTAGTTTAATTCTTAAATTACTTTAATTATATTGTTTAAGCCATTACCTGACTCACTGTACCTCAGCAAATATTTTTTTCTATGTTTTTCAGTTGATTGTAGTTTCTAATTAGATTATAGACGGTAACACGTAATTACTCCATATTGAATATACCTATAACACGTTCATACTTATTTCACGCCTATGACTTTTCTCTGAAAAATTCACGTAATATTTCTATCATCCCATTATGTTGCTAGTGATATCGTTTCCAAATTTCTTATTTTCTTCTCTAAACACTTTTTATTATAGTCTGTATAAAATTCACCGTATCATTTGGCAATTACTCAATCAGTACTAACCTTCTGATAAATCTCCACTAGAAGCATTGCTTGACGTTGTTTCAGGTCTCCACTGTATGCCTAAATCATCCTCGGAATACGCAGCTTTCCATATTTCTAGCTGTGCGTGAAGTATCATACCTTCCTGAAAAATCAGATATTTGGTTGTAAAAACAGAAATTACACTCAAATCTCAAAGTCACTATAACTTATAATGGTTTAGAAATGCACCATGATGTCAAGAAATTCGCAAAAGTTGATTGATGAAACAAAAAAATACTTATTCGAATTTATTACATCATTTCTATTTGTGCCTAGTTGGATGATACAAACATCTTTATGTAGATATACTAGATTCGAGTTTAATAACCACCGAGATCGAAATTTTATATCTTTTATCGACATAAAATGGCTATCCGGAGATATCTCAGCGGAACGCGATGACCGTTTAATATATGAATCGTTAGAAATGAATCGATTTTATTCATTAAATTCAGATATAAACTCAAAGGAAAATTCTTATCAACACTTCGTTTTACTGCCAAGCTGAATACGTTTTTAATCATTCACTGCATTTCAAACCCTCCAAAATCGCACATAAAATACCATACACATCTAACTGTGTTAAATATACTTCACTTTTCTAAATTCTACATTTTAGATGATAAATTTCAAATATATCAGTAAAAACTATCATATTAAGGAAAAAAGTGAAATGAATAGGGACTTGTGTGTTTTACAATTGAAGCGGCCATGATGCTCCAGCTAGATCAGTTAAATTGACTGTAATACAATCAGTAAGTTTTTCCGAATAACCTTCGATGTATATTGCGTTCCATATCATGTGCAAATGATGACATTTTATTGTCATCATAATCGCCGTACCGCAGAGAACTGAGCAGAGTGGTGGATAAATTAAAATCCACTGGTTCAGCAAACAATCAAATAACTCATTCAATGAAATGTTTGAACTTCTGAAAACCAAACCGCTAACCCTGAGAGCTTGCATAAGAATCCGAAGCCGACGAATTTGCATCGAAACATGGGATTTTCAAAATTCAACATACCCAGAAGTAGAAGGAAAACAATCATAGGCAACGACAGGGGAATTCTAAATGTGCTCTGAAACTGTTTAAAAATCACTGTAACGGTTTTATCGGTTCATATTTCTTAGAGAACGCTATTGGTCAGATCGTCATCGTAAACGGTGAGCGAAATAAGATAATTATCAATACAGTTGGACCTGAATAAAATGATATGTAATTTCAGGAGTAAAAGCTACACTGAACATTCCGCATAAGCGATTTTTGGACATGAATGTCTAACGTTAAGGTGACGTGAACTGATCACCATGAGATCGTATGATTTGACAGCGAGATTTTTCTTTATCTGAATAAGTAACAAATTCTTGCAGCCTACAAACCTCATGTAAAAATAAGTAAATCGTAGTCTCGTTTGGAAGCTTCCCAAGTCCCAGGTCCAAAATAATGTCACCTTTTGGTTTTTTTTATGTAAAAAGCAAGTACAAGAGGGCAAACCCTATTATACTCGAGTAATTCGAGTGGTGCCTACCGTGTGAAGATGCCTGTAGAAATTGATGTTAAAATTCTGTATGTTTCAATGTATGGTAAAGACGTGCTTTGGTAGCTGATTTCACAAGCTTGCATTTCTTCAAAGAAAGGAGTCCCTATAAATTGAAATTCTGGGAGTTTGTAGACGAACTCGGTATTCATTAGCTACGTCAGCCACGAGTAGGTCTTGCAAATACTGCATTAGGTCTTGGTTAGTGATTTAAAATTAATTTTGAAAAGCGAGAGAGCCAAGCACTGAATTTTTTTCATTGATTGAAATATGCTGTGTGAAATATGAAATAAAAGTGAAGTAAACTATTTTATTTTCCCTCTGAATAACTGATATTCACTACTAAATTTCAAAAAATCAACTTGAATGTATACAAATCCTTGCTTGAAGAGAAAGGAACGTTTTACTGTAAATGTTGATTTATTTAGATTAATAGAAAAAGTGGAATGTTTTTGTTAACAGGTTGGATTTTAAAATTATGAAAAATTTATGAGTCTGCCTTCTAATTGTAAAGTAATAAACAATTCCATAATTGTAATATTGTTGGTAAAACCTAAAACTAATATGCAAGAAACGTAATATGGGTATCCTCATTTTGTAACCAAGGTATAAGAGACGAAATAATAAGTTGGTTTAATAAAAGCAATTTCGAATACATTGACATAAAATTGCATTCCGTGGCTATTTTAATGGTCAAGTAGGTCACATCAGAAAGACTTTCTCTTCTTGGACGTTGTAATAGTAGAAAATATTGTTTCTCTTCTTCATGTAACTCCCCTCGTCTCACCCGGTAAGAATTTGTTGTGAAGGACGGGCAACGACATTGCTGCTGGCGAAAATTGAAGATCTGATTTAAATATGGTGTTCTAGAATGTGAACTCTTGATACGTTTTTAATTTTGTTTAGAGGCGTTTGTATCTGCTCATGCAGATACATGGAAAGCTAATAAATATTGTTAAAAATTGATTTGGAATTATATTTTATTTCCAAATTATTGTCAAGGTTGAATTCAAGAATGCAACGAAACATTTATTTTTAGAAACGAACGTTGGCAATTTTTTTAGTACTATATTATAAAAATTGCATCAATAATGATTTGGATAATACACTATCCATAGTTGTGGGAAAAGTGTTCAAAAAATATCAATTATTGTCGTATTATAAGATTTAACAGTTGCATTCATAACTTGAAAGCCAAATGGAATGAATTCATTATTCCAGTTACTGTACGTATTGATCAATTGTAAATCACAAATTGACATTTTTCAACGTGATGCGGTTTCTACCCTTAACTCCATTCGAATTGCAACCTCAAACTTTTTAAATGGAAAATATAGAATTGTGATTTATTTATCATTCTCTACTCGAAATTTTATCTTTTTTTATATTTAATTTATATCTTATTTAAGCAATACATACAGAAATTAAACATAATATACCAAGTTGATATTTATTAAAAATACTTTCAGGACCCTCCGTAAAATAGAGAAGCCTTTTGGAAATATAAGACAGATAAAACAAAGTAGTGGTGAATGCACTGAGTGACAGAATCAAAATAAAATGCATCCCTACAAAATAACACTTACTCCGGAGTTCATGAGAGACGATTTTGCTAGGACAACTTGCTGTTTTCTGATCGTGCACTTTTTTACTCAACGTTCACGTTGAGGCGCAAAATTACTGCATCTAATCATTGGACAATTCTCATGAAATGATAAAAGAACACATGAAATATCCTCAATATCCTCCCTGTCAAACGTTGATTTTTGAGCAGAGATTGTTGAAAACGCTCTCATTGATTTACTGTCTTTCAATGGATCGATCATTTGGAAAATTATCCAGCTTTGGCTATTTTATATTCCGATCCAGGAAACCCTTAAGTTCCAATGAATGTGATATGGTTTCAGCAAGATGGAGAACCACCACATCACCAATGCAATTTTCGGGAGTATCCCTATGTAATATTTCCCAACCGTTTGACAGGGAGGATTGATAGAACGGCCAATTTGATCACTTGATCTTACATTATTAGATTTCTTTCTATGGGGATAAGTGGATGGTGTTGTATACAAAACTAAACCATTTATTTATATAACTTGAGGAACGGATAATAATTGCGATTTGGTCGATCACGCCTGATACGTTAAATAAGATGTGTTATTTCATGACTTTATATTTTGCAATATATTTTAGATTTTGACAGTATTATAACAAATTATTTTAGTCATCATAAATTTATTTCATTATATCTCAATTGTTGCAATAAATTTAAAACCAGTAACATTTTTTAATAGAGAACGAAAAGACCAGTCAATATATCACAAACCTTTACTCTCCAATTCGAGGTTGTACCTTATAATCGAAAGAAGTCGAAGGTGGGGATCACATTTTAAAGATTTTTCATAAATATGTTCAGTGATCGAAATAATAAATTTATTCTATTTGGTTTTACACAATTTATAAATATGATTAAGAACCATGATATATAGTAAAGGATAGATACTCAAATTTTTGAAGAAAATCGTAAATTGTTGAACATTATGGTAGAAAAAAAATAGATATAAGAGTGGGTTTGATGAAAATTTTTATTATCTTCATATTCTAAAATCACGTGAAACGGGACTAATAATTCGTGAGATTTTTCTTTAATAAAGAGAAACTAAGCAGACATAAAACTTCAATGTTTGTTACTATATAATTTGAGGTGATAATCTCTATAGAATAAAATGAGTAAAGGAACTTAAGATGTAATAGTATTTGACAAGAAATGCATATGGTTCAAACAGGTAAATAGATGAGTAAACCACTATCGATAAGAAATTCTCGACTCATTGTGCTACTCTTTCATTTTAACGAACGAAATTATCACGTTCTTACTTTATGAAAGTGATCCTACCATTCCAATGCTGTGTTTGAGATTGGACAGATACGAGAAGTACCTGGCCTGACCTAGAGATGGCAGTAGTTGCTTAAAAAATACCGCTTTATTAGAAAATATACAATCTATACAGCATATGTTTTAAGTTTGAAAACGCCACGTTGCTTAGTATTTGTTTGGCAGCTATCAATAGTGAACGTTTTCAGTGAATTTGTAAACATGGAAAAAATTGTCATTGTTATATGATAAAATACTTTTATTTGAAAAGCGTTGGTCCAAACAATATAAATGATGAACTAGATTCTACTCTGGAAGAGATTGCTCCTTCGTTATCAACACTAAAATATTGAGTAGCGAAGTTTAAACGAGGCTCTTGAACCTGCGAAGACCAGTATACCAGCGGTCGACCAAATGATATTAACGCATATTAACTAAAAATTTGGGAGAACCTGCAGGCAACTTCATGGCGTTAGTTCGATGGGATACATGTGGGATAATGCTCATTGACTATTTTGAAAAAGGAAAATCTATCAACGGCGAGTATTATGCAATTCAACGTTTGGGCGAAGAAATCAATCAAAATCGGCCGCATTTGACTAAGAAGAAAGAGTTGTTTCATCAAGACAATGCACCAGATCACACATCCGTTATTGTAGTCACCAAAATTAATTTAAAATTTTTAATTGCTACCTCATGCATTCTATTCACAAGATTTAGCCCCCTCGGATTATTTTCTGTTTCCAGAGTTGAAAAAATAGCTCGGAGGTCTAAGATTTTCCAACAATGAAGAGGTCATGACGGCAGTTATGGTTATTATGAGGAGTTTGACGATTCTTATCCTAAAAAAGGTATCCAACTTATTGAACATCGCTGGGAAAACTGTATGGAGCTAAAAGGAGATAACGTTGAAAAATAAATACATTTTTTTCCAAAATTTTTGTGTTTTCTTTGTTGGGCCGCGGCCTATCCGGCGGACTATCCTCGTACAGTAGATATTAGAAAGATAAAAATATTGATCATATTGCTCACATTATATTAAAACGTAATATACCTAATTCGTTTGGATATAAACAGATAGTTAATTATTACTCCACGTAATTAGTAGAATATTTATTAAAACAATAACAAATTAATAGTTCTTTGACCTCTAACCTACAGCATTTGTTACGGCAAAAACTATACAAGTCATGATAACTTTCACTTTCGAAAAAGAAAATAAAACAGTTTTTACTCGTTCTTAATATCAAGTTATTTAGATATTCATACGTAGTTTGGGTGAGCGTATCACCTACACAATCATGTTTAATTTCACAGACCACACAAAGCTATTAAAGTTTTGAATTATCTTCGTTATTATGAAGTATTAATGGTAATCTTGAGCAAAGAAAAGAGAAAACATTCTGGTATACTGCGGCTACGCAAATTACTAACAGTACGTAAGTGGGATAATGAATGCATCTAGTTGTTAAAAATGGAAGTATTATCTCTCTATATTTGAGTTTGATCCAAATAATTTTTGAACAAAAAATAAATAAATTCTCCAGATGAGGAATATAAACACCAGCACATTTGTTTGGAGATATTCATTTTACATTGGTTAGTTATAGTTTCCATAACTTTGCTTTAGGTACCTAGTGTTTAAAATAAAGAGCTGGTACATACTGCGATTGTGTCTTCAGTTTAGCTTGTAGATTATTCGCGAGAAAGTATTCAAGTAAGTATATTTTATAGTAAAATGGGAAGGATTAGCTTAGAAGGTAATGATCGGCATGATCTAGTTTTCTGAGGAACTATTTTGATTTACAATCCAGAATATCTTCTGCAAATTTCAGCTTTAATACTAATCCTATGTGAGTAAAATAGATAGGGAACGATGACGAGATTCAAAGGAAGCAAATTGTGATAGTTGATAACTTTGTTCTACCACTGCTAAAGAAAATTCCGTCTAAAGAGACAAACAAAGAAACAATCTGTGAATGTAAAGTTGAATTTGTTAGATTTAAAGAAAAAAACGTTTGAATTAGGCACATGAAAAATATATGTTACCGATTAGAAAGGAAATACTGAAAGTGCATTTTTGGTGTACTTTAAGCAGGTATCAATAACCTTACAGGCCTCTATACTTTGATCACAATAACATTTCCGAGAAGACATTCCTAAAATTAGGTTTGTAATATATTAAATATATTGATAGTAGCCAATTCAAGAGAGTTTCAAGCAAACTCAAGTTCTATTGATGAAGTGAGAGGTTATTTATAAAGGAATATTTTTGGAATACCTTACACTTTTTTGGTTTGGTAATTTCTAAAGATATATTAAATACTGCTATGTATGTACTTTGTAATAAAAGGCTTTGGCGTCCAGAGTAAGGTGTTTCTGCTTGGTACGTGTGTTACATGGATACAAAACTAAAGGTTAATTGATTTTTCTCCAAATATAATTCTAATATTTATCCTGATATTTCTAATAGGCTTGACTGGTGAAATTGGATACCATCAAAAAAATCAAGAATCACTGTAACTAGAGCATTTTGTAATAATTACGAGAGTTGTTTTTTTTCAACCTCCAATCGTCCATGCAGACGTTACGCGGGCAGGAGAGAGCGGTCATGCGGTGTAGGCGACTGCGAAGCTCTTGCACTACACACTCCGCAATTATTGACATTCAGGCGTCAGTCGGCGTTGTGCTACAGCCACGTAAACATTTCCGCTATTATTGATGCTTATTGCGAAGTATAATTCGTTTTCTACAGGCTGAAGGCCATAGTGCTTCAGAAATCCATCAGAGAATGAGTCGTGTGTATGGGGAAAATTTCATGAGTGATGGTGTTGTGCGTGAATGGTGTCGAAAGTTTAAAGATGGCCATAATGATGTGCATGATGAAGGGAGCCAAGGACGCTAATCTGTCGTTTCAGATGACATGGTTCAATGAGTTGACAGAATGGTTAAAGAAAACCGCAGATTCACCATTACTGCTTTGTCTATGGAATTTCTAGAAGTTTCAAGATCTGTTTTGTACTCTATTCTTACTGAACGGTGAGGCGACATTGGCGGCAACTTTCTTTGAAGAGGGTATTGAAAAGCTTGTCCACAGGTATGACAAATGTCTCAATCGCTTCGGTGATTATGTTGAAAAGTAACCGTAAGTGTACCAATCATTTGGTAGTAAAATTATTGTTTTATATGAACGGCTCTCGTACAAAAAATATGCTGCTTTTTGACCTTTTTATTTTGAATTACCAACACAGAAAATATACTGGATACATAATTTCCAACCAATTTCCATCTATAGACTGGTCACTGCTTCAAATTTTCTACAGCAATAATTTTAGTAACGTCATAAGGGACATATTAACCTGCAAGCGGATAACAACCCAGTATCGAGGTAGAAGGATACTTGGAGGCGTCTATTGAATTAAAAAAATAAAAATATATTGAAGAGCCACTTAAATGAACACAGAAAATGCACCATATGCACCCCTCAACTTGTACTATTATATTAAAAAATTGTATTTATTACTTAACTTAAAACTTGAAAGAACTAGGACCTTTTCATCTTAGTCTTTCCAATCATTTGAATCAATATCAAGACATAACTTGTATTCTTTGAATTTTTGGAGTCATTAAACAGTATAGAGTCTAATATGTGCTGAAAAGTAATTTCTCACTCGAGAGTGTATGACAAAAAAAATTTCTCCCTTGTTGAATTCCGCTCATTTATTGTAGACTAAACAATTGGGCTCTTTTTAGTATTCTACTCATTTAATTGTCTTCACAGAATGCATCTATTCCACCGAATGCACTTTGCTTATCTGATATTTCACTATACTAACAAGATCCTCCACCCCAAAAGTATAAATAGATCAACACAAATGAATTTGAGGAAGCAATTAGTTTACCAATCATGTTTTTTAATAAACTATTTTTGATACAAAAAAAATTATGACATCATCCTCATTCATACTGTACCACAAAGCTTTTCTCACGGTTCAAGTAATATATAATTTTTTTTTCAAACTAAAGTTAGTCACGTTCTCCAAAACCTGTTGGTAATTGTGGTTACCTCAGCTTTTCAATTACTCATTGAATGTATCAAAGTGTGATATATGAAAGAATAAGCGATTTCGCAAATGATTTCTTGGGACAAGGACTCGTGTGTATTACAATATGAAGCCATTGGTTGTGAAGAATCGAATACGACATACCGTTACAACAATTCATGTAATGATATCAAGAACTTGAAAAAAAAAAACAAAAAACTATAGATGAATGAGTTATTTTGAAAAAGTATCGAATACATCTAAAAGTGATTCAATGAACATAATATTAATAATATATTCAAGTTAGCAATAGTATTTTTGAACATCAAGAAAATTAGTTAATTATTTGTAATTTAGTAACAAATCTAAATTAGTGCCAATTCCATAACTTAACTAGCAAACAGTAGCGGCTCCAGGGGAAATAAAGGGGTCACAAGACAATATTCTTAATGTCATGGCTAGATACATTTCAATCGTATGGTACCAATACAATTTATTATTGATCAGTACACTAGTATTAATAACTAAAATGATCATTTATAATTTTCGTTTAACTGTCACAAAAAATTGTCTACTGTTTATAGCTCAACTACTAGAGCAAAGCAATAGAGATGATTTCACAGGACAACGAGATGACCGTAATGTTAAAAGTTACGGAAGATCCTTATGTATCGATACGGAAATTATAAAAAAAAACATAACATAAGTCGTACTGTCGTACAAAAAATTCTATCTAAGAATAAAATGTATCCTTACCGTATACAGCGACTGCAGGAATTATTGGATGATGAAAAGTGATTAACATTCTGTGAGTGGGCTCAAGAACAAATTCAGCAAAACAGAGATTTTTTTCAATTTTGTATCATTTGCCGATGAATCAACATTTCATAAAAATGGGTTTGTTAATAAACACAATTTCCATTATTATAACAGATCAACCGCATTGTATACGGACTATCAGTCAAACAAGGTAATCATTAAATGTATGGGGTGGAATAATTGGGAGCCATGTCATAGGCTCATATTTCTTTGACGGAACTGTTAATGGGCAAGTTTATTCAAATTTCTTACAAAACGAATTACTTCAACTACTTCAGCAACTACCTGCTCATGACAGACGGCGAATGTGGTACCTACATAACGGTGCACCAGTTCACCATACCCAACTGATCAATACACATTTGAATAATGAATTTCCCGGACGATAGATAGGTAGAGGAGGACTTCATAAATTGTCACCTCGTTCACCGGAACTTACAAAAATGGATTTTTTTTGGTGGGATTACGTCAAAGAACAAGTGTACAAAATACCCTCGACTACTAAGGAAGACATGAAGAATAGAATTGAGGAGGTTTTCCAAACTGCTGATGTCAATATATTACATCGTTCTAGTAGAGCTTTTGAATATCGCATACATTATTGTGTGTAACATTTAATAAGTTATGAAAATTTTTTAGTTCTTTCTTATTTGTTGTTAGTTATTTTTGTTTAATTTGTTCATTTTTCAGGAAGTTGTTCCTAATTGAAATATCCTGAATTAATGCTCATCTAGAAACACCCCGAACACCAAATGAAACTTCTACTCTATTCAGACATTTCAGCCATCCTTTACCTTCGTACTTACAAAAAAGTTTAGTTACTTCTCATTAATAATATTTACTAGGTGGCATTTATAGTGCACCAATTTTTGTCAAATCTTCATATTTTTCGCTCCCACTTGACAACGTCTTAATTTATGGGAAAAGGGAAGACAGAGCTAGATGCAGAATTTTACGCTAAATTCGATGGTAAAGAAATATAGGGTGTCCTTTTAAAAAAACTTCACTTCATGCTGTCACGCTTAGGCTGAATACCATGTATATCACAAAATATTTTAGAGATGTGCTTCTGTGCAAATATAATAACTTTCATTTAAGAATTGTTTTTGTAATAAAAATTGCAATTTATAGTAAAATTAATTGTGGGTTACCTGAGGTGATCTCCGGGTGAAATCTTCTTCGGAAAGGGTGACCAGTTTAGAACCCGTCATATCCCATTGTTCTGATACTGGTTCTGATAGACCAAAATGCCTAGATGTCCACCTGATCCATGATAACACACTGGCTGAATCCCACTGTGAAGGATCTGAAATTAAAGTGTAATCAATAGGAATAGGATTCTCAGTAAGGCAAAAGTGAGTGATACTATTAGTTGTATCGTTTTTGAAATACACGTAGCATACTTGAATATGATCATTGATAAAACGCTTAATATGATTAAATATTCATAATCTAAGTTACTATCTCGTAAGAGCTAAAACTAAGAATTCATCCCTTCATACAATTTAATCTTGAATACAGATTTGAGGAGGTATGGGGATTTTAAAAATTTAAAATGAAGACTTCATTTACACAAAATCGATTCAAACTGTATGTGAATAATATGAAATAAGTCATGATTATCTCATAGACGCTCGAACTAAAATCATGCCGTGAAAATATTTGATAAACGCTACGAAAAATGAAGTGGACACAACTTATATAAGTCAGACATTACAGACATTTAAAAGGTTAATATAATCTAATAATCAAGTTATAGATTGATTCGAAAAAAATCGTAGGAATGTCAAAAACTGTGAGCTAAGTTCAGTTTTAACTGATTTATTTTTCTAATATCAAAACACAGTATATTGTTTTAGTAGATTTTATATGTTATTTAATCTACATAGCGTAGCTTCAGCCCATTATTTTACCAAGAGAAGAAGATCGTACCTCACATCACTTGACCTGAGTAATATAATTTAAGTCGCTTTATAGTATTGACTATTTATAAAACTTTCTTCTTGCGCTTAAGAGCTTTGGGGTTTGTAAATCTATCAACCCAACTTATCCTTAAAATACGGCGATAAAACCAGACTTCCAAAAGATTACGCAGGTTATTATGTAAAGGTTCATGCCTCTGCACCTTAATAGCTCACGAAGAATATATAATCATATCTCCTCATACGCAGTTCAAGGTTAAGATCATAGCTGCAGAGGATCTTTTGGCTGTCGCTTTGGCTATTATTCTCATACATCCACGCAGATCCAGTTTATTCTTTATCACGATTCCCACAAACGTGAATGTTCTCTAAAAATTTCATTGAATATCGCTTCAGAGTACGAATTAAAGAGCAATGCACCCTTGTCTTACTGCGACGTATGCAAATTAGAATTTTTTTCAAAAACAACGATAAGTAAACAACGCAGTCAGTTATATATATTTATATATTTCTATTTTTCCCAAGGCTGGCTTCATAACCCTGACTGGCACTATAACTGAAGGTTCCTTTAGATCAAAGAGGCCTTCATTTATTTGTCTCTCAAGTAAAGGCTCTTTTCATACGTTAAAAGAAGGTTAACAAGCCTGGCTGTAATTTTAAAGTTTCTAATTACTGCGGAAAATCTTCTGTTCTTTTCCAATAGGTATCGTTAGAAAAAGAAATAGCATAAAAGGTATAAGTGTGAGAGATTTAGATATATGTCGGGCTCAATTATGCCATTGTTCAAAATACTCTTTGCACTGTTCGGCTTCCAAAAGATTTTACGACACCTACTAAATCACAAATAGTTATCAACATGCTAAAAGTCAGTAGAAGCTGTATACAGCCACCCCAAAAATTAAATAGTACAATAAGATAATAATTTATGAATTTTGGGAATTGTTATTTTACATATTTTTTTACATATTTCATCCCATAATTGATTTAATAATGTGGGCGAAAAATAATACTCGTTCGAAAAAATCCAAGTCATCGTATGTTTTCAAATAGATCTCGATATATTTTTCGTCTTCGGACAATAATATTTTTTTATTCGGATTAGATTCGGATTAGATTGTCGAACTTAATGTTGCACGATATCTAGCCGTTATACCATAAACCTTTTATTTTTTAAAACTTATTAGGAAGACGACTGGGTCAGCTTAGAATTAAAACATGTTTGCATTTGACGTTTGCCGCTAAAGGAGGCTTTAATGTGCTAAAATGAAACATTTCCGAGATTACCTCAAAGTTCAAATTAAGAGAACATTCATGCTAAATGGCAATTATGAATCGCGCTATCTAATTTAATAAGAACTTTAAGTTTAAAGCTTTTTTAGATGTATAATGAAATCGATCGTTATCTGTTAATTTCCAAATCAATCATAATATTCATGATAGAATAATTTAATAGTAACCTTCAATAGTGTTGGAATATATTTCTAACTAATAATATTTAAGAGCGATTGCTATGCCTAATAAATAAATGTTTGCACGCATTATACGCCTGTAACACCTGAAGCAATAAGCAGCGTCCTAGAGTAGGCATTTTTATTCAACATTCTAATCTAGATCACACGGTGATTAGTAAAACAAGACTATAAATTGATAAAAATTGATATCGTATGTAACAGAGTCGGACAAAAACATAAAATACAGATACGTAGACAAATATCGTGAAATGAATAGCTCATAAAGATAACAGAATCTAGTTTCTAAGCATCATGCTTGTTCTCAATTTTTCTCGTTTCAAATCTTGACCAAATGATATGATATAAAAGATATTTGATTATTCCTCACATCGATTGATTTATTTCAATCAATGGAAATATTTCAAAATATGAAACAAGAATATTGTTAGGAGCCTATTCAAACATATGAAATTCTGTTTATAGGCAAAAACAGCGTTTATAGTTCAAATACAGCTGAATTAAGATAGAAACAAAAAAATGAAAAATTCAAGAACTATATTGAAAGAAGAACAAAAAGTAAGAAAATATTATCAATAGGTGAACAAATTATTCTTTATTTATCATTCTAGAGTGTTATTTTTTCATTTTTGTGTTATTGCTGTAATTCACTATTGAAAGAGACAGATATGAGCCAGATGAATTTATAAAATAAAGAAAGATTTCTATTACTCCTTTGTATCTAATATTTTCCCAAAATAAGGACAAGTTTTTGCAAATCTAAAATGATAATGCTGCGCCTTTTTGAAAACCAAATTAGACAAGATAATGTCACATAAAAAGTTTTGCAGAAAATATGTCTATCTGACCAACTTGATACAATAATAGAACTTATTTTTGCTGGTACTCTAAAAAAATTTCTTTTTAAGGAAGCCAGCCCTGTTTACAGAGTACGCACGAGGAGTTTCACCACGCCTTAACCTTCAAGGTACTATACTATTTGTAAACAGAGCACCATTCACCCACACAAATTGATTTAAAAATGTTCCATGGTCAATACATTGATTTGATAATAATACATTATGACTTTGCTATTACTGAATACAGTTGTACACTTGTAATTTACTTTGAAAAGAAACTTGATTCATTATAATACAAGAATATATACCATCAATAACTGGTCATGAAATTAATTGAATCTATTTAAAACGGAACATAATTAATACGCAAAAATTTACCAACCACTGATTTTTAAGCTTCCATTTTAGGGTTTGAATTGTTTCTGCTGTTTATTTTCAAAGTAATATTATTGGAAGTTGATAATCCCCACGATTAACATTCCAGTCCTCATTGAAGCCAAAAGAAATTTTTTGAGCCAATTAAACTAGTAATATTATCAAAATACTGGGATTAAATTCAACCCGAGAAGAGAACAGCAGAGGAACATACTTTTTGAAAGCAACCAACCTTCAAAATGAAATAATAATTTCAGATATTATGTCAATAATTATTTCATGAAAGATATAGATTCGCCAAATATGTCTTGTTAGTGAATTGAATTTGATTCGATAATGTTCTTCGTCTCATAAACAAAACTTAGAAATAAACAGTTTTTATGTGTTAGTTTTTGTTTTGACTCCCTCAAGAATTGCTGTACGCTGCCAATCGCTCAATATTTGGTGGAAAAGCCACATTCTCAGACCAAGCAAACGGAAGCCTCGTTGGTTATCAAATCGTAAATGCAGAATTTAAGTCCATAGCTGTCATAAATAAAATTCCTATACTCTACTCTTATTTACTTTAGATTCATAGTATTATGATGAAAATCACAACGGTAGCAAGTGTCAGAATATGGGCGATCAATTCACTATTAAATTTATACCGATAATAAGGTAAATTCATAGGCAATTCAATTTTCGACACAAGCAGCTTTATATACATTGTACATCTTGTTCAGGTCTGGGAATAAAGGCTTTGATAATTTAAAAATTTCTTCATGTGTTGAATCATCAAAGCCATACATTTTTCTACTCTTTTATCAGATTAGACTAATTTAAGGTTATTTTTCTTGGAAGTCAGTCTCTTATTTGAGATATAGATTACTTTTTGTGAATTATTTATTAAGAAGAAAATATAAGCTTTTTTAATGTATGATGAAATAGTAGTTTGATTGTTATCATGATGTACTTAAAAAATTCTTTAAACAGAAAATCCAATAAATATAAGACGCCCCATGAAAGCAATGATTCTAAAAGAAGAAGAATCAAATAAAGTTGCACAAATCATATTGTGTCCTAAATCAGGCAAAGATGCAACCAACGTGCCATTATACCGTTTACCTGCTACCAACGAAGTTCAATCTTCTTGAAAAACTACGCTTACATAGAATAACTGAAGACCTATCTCCACAGGAATGGATCTCCTCTCATCAATTTGGATTCCGACACAAGCATTCGAAGTCCACCGACTCACACAGAAAATAAACAAAGCCCCGGACAACAAAGAATACTGCTCTGCCGTTTTCCTCGATATCGGACATGCTTATGACAGAGTGTGGCACCAAGAACTGCCTTACAGAATTGTTCTTCAACAATTTCACGTGGTATTTTCCTCCAATAATAAGATACATGTATCTTTATACCGTTTCTTTTCAACAAAATAATTATACACTTTCATTAAAAAATTTTTTTCTTTGTTTTTAACAAAACTCAGTTACCTTGTACTTATAAACAAAGAGCACCTATATATTTTCGATTCTATCACTTGTATCACATTTTGATTGTATCACTTGTATCAAAGTCAGACCTTCAAGTAGTAAATTTGTTTCATTTTCCTATATTTTTCACTTTTATTTTCTTCTGTGTATTTCCCAGCTGTATTGGCGAAAATAAGTGGACGACATCTGTTCTTTCTGTTTCAAACTTCAATAGAGGTGAGAAACAAAGGCAGAATATGAACTAATTTTTGTTTTATGTTTTGATATTTAGTTTCTGTTTTGTTTCTTAATTGATTATAGTATCTATTTATTCTTTTCTTGAATATGTCGCTCACCATTTTTTCTGGATAATTATTTCCTTTCAATGCAGTTTTTTCTTTTTGAATAGATGAGTATTTAAACCCAGGATCTTATAGTTGGATAGTTCTATCAGCCAAACTAATCATCACTGATCTCTTTTATAACAAATGATGACATGAATTGAAGTTCAAATATCTTGTTATTGCTAATTTTGTATAATGTGACATCAAGAAAATTCATATATTGTTTTGTTCGAATTCGATTATGAATTGAAGTTTTTATGATGAGAATTGAATTTTTGATTTATGTTTTCAATATGATTTTTTGGTACAGCAGTAAAGTAATCATTTAGATAACAGACAAAGAATGGGATATTTATATTAAGTTTACTCAAGACAGTTACCACTTCCATTACTATTTCTCCTATAACACTTGATACGGATGCTCCCATGCCCTACAATCAAATTTATTCATATATTTCAATTTCATACTTCAAGTACGTTGTTGTAAGTATTAGTTTTATAGTTTTGATTCATTCATTAATATAACTTTCACAATTGTAATAAGAATATTTTATTTATATATAAAAAAACTTGAAAAATTTATTTCAATATTCATGATATAGGTTTACTTATTGATTAATATAAATACACAAATTATCAGTTTCAAATAGAAATTTCAATTGATAGAGACCTAAAATCAAGAAAACCATTTGAAAGAGATCTAAGAAGTAAGAAATTGAAGAAATTCTCCCATGACTACTTACCCAATTATTGAGAAATTGTTTTTTTTTGTATGGCAGAAAATTGTTTTTCATGATTTTGTGTGTATGTATTTGTCTATCTTAATAATGTTAATTGATATTTATCACCAAATGAATAAAACTGAATTTTTATTATGGAAACCGGTAAAGTATTTCACATGATAAGATAAATAATCTACTAACTGCAACTCAATTTATTTCATTAAATACCCTGTAAATACTTTTATAGCTCTTTTTCTTCGGATCCTGAAAATATATGGATATGTCGGTGTATCTCTCAATATATGAACGACAGAATTTCAAACTTCAAGAACAAGAATCACCTTAAATTAGAATTGAATACATAATACACGTTCAATATTCAATTGAATTATCAAACGTGCAGTATAAATAAAAAAAATTGAAATACAATAAAAGCATAAAAGCTGGAAGAAAATGATTAATGACGTTGCATCCACATCGTGCTGCTTCTAGTAAAAATCCATTATTAAGTATTTAGAACCGAGTAAGAGTATTAAAAGAAAGTTATGTTGAGTCTTAGGAAGGGAGAAAACTCGATTCTTTGCTTCGTTTTGAATGTATAATCAAATTTTTTGGGTTATTATATTATTAACTTCGTAAGAATGATTTTGAAAAATTGGCAAAATGAGAAAAATATCATATTAACTTGAAATCAGCTGTCCAGGATTCATAGAGTTTTCAAAAAACTGGTATATACCATATAAATCACTATTAAATAAGAGAGAGATCGGATACCATGAAATAGAGAAATATACAAGATGTATTATTTCGAAAAATATTCCGTGAAGAGTTCCCGGCAATGTAGTCGACCCTTTGGACTCTGGTAGAGTTGTCTCCATAATAACGCTAATAAAGAAACTATTTGAGTGAATAAGTTTAAAATATGGCAGCTATTATTTATAAGATTAATGGCTAGATCACTTAGAACGAATAGACGAAGACATACTCTTAAAACTAGTTACACGGAAGATATCAGAGGGAAAGAGGTAGACCAAAAGAATGATGGAGGGAATCGGTAGAAGAAGACCTTAGAGAGAGAAACATCTAGAGTGGAGGGTAAAAGCAAGGGACAAAAGAAGTAGAGAGAAATTACAAGGCTTTGGACCTAAATAATCTGCATATAAGCTTATATATATTTGTAAATCGGGCACAAATTGTTCACTGAGATAAGTAATGGTCACGTTAGCTGTATCTACTGTTTATTTTTTACTGTGCAATTGAAATATATCTCGTATTAATACTTTCCCGTACCATATACTGAATTTCCGTCTGAATAGAATTTTAAATTGAGTAAGTAGTATGAGATTATCATATCACAATTTCGCTAGCTTGGGTGTTTTCCAGTCCTACAAGGGATTTTAAACGCCTTTTAAAGGAGCTAGAGAACTAAGATCACGGTTAAAATTTGTATATAACAGATTCACACCAAACAGTGATAAATTAGTCACAAAAATGTTCAGAATAGACTTAAAATGTATTATAATCACCTAATGAATGATACTAACCTGCTGAAATTCCTAGCGCTGCGCACGTATTACCCACATCTTTCCTCATTTGTTCAATAGCCATGTCCAGAACAGGCTCGATGCTACCTTTAACAATCTCTTCGTTACAAGTTCTCATTAAATCATCTTGTTCGGGTTCCTCCATTTTAATCTCTCTCCAAAATTCGAATTCGATCGGTTTGATGTTGAATTTTTTTTGATAGCTAGTGTCTCTTAACGCTTCTCTCAACAATTGATGATCTTTTGGTTGTTCAGGTACAGTTTGAGATTCTGGACTTTTGATATCTTTTTCCAATAATTGTCGAAGAGTTTGTGTGCTTTGATAGCTGTTGAAGTTATCAGTAGCTTCTTTTTTTATTTCTTTCTCAATACCGACTGTGCTAAGAAGGTTCAGAACATCGGTGTTGTCAATTTGCAAGCAAATTTGTTTGTCCGAGGAATTAGAAGTGTATGATGCAGGACTTGTAGGTAAAAGGAAAGTCTCCTCTTTGACAGTAAATTTATAAAAATTCGATACGGGTGAAGCTTCTTTTTTAATGAATTGGTTCTGTAAATAATCTTCTCCACAGGGTGATGTAGAATAGATGGAATTAGGAGATGGAGTATACACCGATTGTTCAGGAGAACTGGGATAATAATTGGTATCCCTATAATTGGTGAACTTTTCGTTAGGAGACAATAATCCTTGTGAGATGGGAGAATAAGGACTCGGTACGTCTAAATAAATACTTCCTGTATATTTTTTAGTATCGTCTGGTACTAGCAGAGTTTGGAAATCTGGAGCCAATTGTTCTAAATCGGATTCTTGCTCCGATTGTGGAGATGGACAGAACGATGTAATTATTTTGGGCTGGAACAATTTGTCTGCTTCAAATGATTGGGGATAGAACTGCGTCGATGGTGATACTGGTTGATCGCCTCCTGGTAGAAGCGATAAATCAAAGTTGTCAGCAAAGTTACTGTAATCACAAGGGGGTGTGAACCCTGCAGAAGGAACAGTTTGAGGCATCTAGAACAAAAAAATGTCATGAAAAATCAATAAGATGTAGGTTTTTTCAATAAGAAACTATCTTCGTTTCTGTTGGGTAACTAGGAATCTTTCGTCGTCAATTTTGTACCCTTAGATAAATGATCTGTTATTTAGAATGCAGAAATGATTGTACCACATACGTTATAAAATGTAACCTTCAATAATATCGAACTCAGCCTATGTTTTTAGTTCTCCGATTGTTTTATCATAAAAGACTTCACTTTGGAATTTGATTTAGTAATATAAATATTATGAGAAGCTCTGACGATATTTTCCCTGTCCAGTAGAAACTTTTAACGTCCAAAAATATATTTTTAAACAAAAAACATTGCGTCAACTCAGTGGTGGTAAAACAAATAATCGCTTCAATTGTTTTTTCTAGCATATGACGTAAATGTTACGCAGTTTTTATTCTAATTGTCATCAAATTTTCAACGACTTCGCCGAAATAAAGTAAAATTCTCGCATAATGTATTTATTTTTCCAACGAATTCCTCGCAAAAATATATGAATCGACTTTTTAATATTTTCAAGAAGCTAAATATAGAACGTAAGTTTAAAGTGGGCTTAAAAATAAATATATCGAAGTTTAAACATGTGGTTCATAAACATTGATTATGTTCTTTTTTAGTCGAGAAAGTTGAAAATTCAATTAATGATCACACATTGTTTTGTGAAAATGGAAAAACCATTAGGAATATATAAGAATAGTATATAAGCTGATAAATTCGAATTTGACAACTTTATTTCTTGTGATAGTTGCAATTATTCTTTTCCTGTTATCATTAGTCCCGTTAAATCATTAGCATTAAATTTATCATGCTGTTTGACATCAATTGAAAGAATATTTATCTGCTCTGTCGGTAATAAAAAGAGAAGAATTTAAAATGAATCTCTTATCTGTTACTTCGTTATAATTTTAATAATGACGATAATGGTTAGAGAAAAAAGGAACATAAATACTTGGAAACGTTTGTGAAAACCAATTTGATAAAATTAAACGTCTGAGAAATAAGTTTCGCTGTTAATAGTCAAGATCTGATCCTAAATCCATGGTCAACGAGCTGGTAATAGAATAAAACTTATTTTAAAATAAATTTAGTATAATTATTAGAAATGGGTTGTTGAATAAATCCGGGACAGAATATTTCTAATTATTTTTGAAAAACTGTTTTTCCATTGAATGTTGCAACATTAAATAATAATAAAATTTGTTGTCTATTATTTACCTGGACGAACTACTGGATTGTGTACGAGGTCTGGATATTAAATAACGAGACTGCGCGCCTAGAGGGCGCTCTAGTTGGGTGGGGTAAAAACCGATTAGAGCGTTGGGTATCTAATTATCTTGTCTATGCACGTCCCAAAACACGTTTCCGTCACTATTACAGTTTTTATGCAGTAGCGGTTTGAAACGAACGTGTTTTTTTCTCGTGCCGAAAACCATGTGTGACAAACAACGGGTGCAAAGTATCAATCTCAAATTTCTCGTTAAATTGAAAAAAACTCCGACCTCCGGCCGAGAGAACACTGAAGATGACCAGCGCCCAGTCGCCCTGTGATTGGTGCAACTCCGGAAACAGTGACCAAAATCAACCAAATTGTGCGCTCAGATCATCGAATGAGCATCCGGATGATTGCCGAGGCTATCTCGCTGATAAACAAATGGTTAAAGCAATTTAATACGAGGAATTACACATGACTAAAGTCTGTACGAAGTTGGTGCCAAAAAATCTGACTCCTGACCAAAAGCGTCAACGGGGCTGCTCAGATTTCCTTGAAAGGTTAGAAGAGAATCTGTTTTGAAAGGGACCCGATTTGAGTCGATGGAAGTGGTTAAGCAAAAAACGGCAGAAAAAATTCAGAAATAAGAAGTGATATTTTTATATATGTTAAATACTCAAATTACCGACCTCTGCATTGTCATACCTCGTACCTTTTTCATAAATTATTTGTTAATTCTCAATAATAATAATAATAATAATACAAATTTTAACGAATTTCTGGAACAAAATCTAATATTTTATATCAGAATTAGTAAATTCATACACTCAGTACAAATATCGATGTGACTACTTCAGTTGAGTATTTCGAAATATCAGTTGATCTAGACTGAAGTATAACTAAGATAGTGTAGAAAAATTCTGATTTTTAACATTGGAAAAAGACTTCAGACTACAAGTTTGTTCAAAACTTGTCTTCAGAGGAAGTTTTCAAAGTTACCTATCGTTTTCTAAAATTTTCACAATACTATAAATTATGTAATCATGTTATTTTTCCATATTTATCAAATTTCACACACTTTTTTGTTATTATGTAATAGTAGTTTCGATCACGTTACACGCATTGTGAATAAGTTATGTTAATAATATTAGAAACGTCGTTACTATTTGCCGACTGAATCATTATCGGAAATACCAGAAGTAATATGAATAACGCTTCAAATATAACCTGACTGATGGACGTGAAATCAAATATTGTCAATTATATGTTGATATTAGTCTCTTATTCAACTAGATCAAATTTTGCCCACGAATTTTGGAAGATTTGAGTGATATTCATTGACGTAATTAATATAAAACCATTTCATAAATCTTTCTTGAATTTACATTTTCTTTTACAGAACCAGTTTTCCCGATAAAAAATAATATTTCTAATGATATGTTATATCTTATGATATATAATTTCACTAGATATTTCATCTTCATATCAAATGCTTAAAAACATACAAAGTATTGATTCATACAATACTAAATAATAGGGTCCTTGCAGTAGTTGGTAATTTGAGTATTTAACATATATAAAAATATCACTTCTTATTTATGAATTTAGGTTGTATTGTATTTTATTCAAATATAATAAATCGCAAATATAAATTGATGGTAATTTGAATAATAACACGTGACAGAAAACATGTTTCTATTGGTTACTGCGGTTGTGACGTAGAAAGTAAGTAAACACTGAAACGTGGTCGCCACTTGTCGTCTTTCAAACATCATTCTGTTGATGTGAGTGGAGGTAATTGGTTGTTTAGTGCGATTTGTGTTTTTGTAAGGATTTCAAGGACTATTCTAATTGAAATGATGGCCGAAATAGGATTTATCGAAGCAAAATCTGACAATCTACTAAAAACAGAAAGTTATGTTTTGATTAAAGCTTCGATGTTAAAATATTTGTATTATCTTTCAGTGCTGGTCGAAGCTGCCATTGGATACGTACAATTAAAACGAGAAGGTGCTTTCTGTAAAAGGCAGATTATGTCCTAAGCACTAAGTACGCAACCGAGTTTATAATGTTTCCCTTAAGATTAATGAGAAAGATGAGAGCATTATTGAAACAGCATCTTTAGGTATATAAGAGAAAATTACTTGTATAAATAGTTATTTTACTAATATCAATTTTTTTACGTGGCTGAAAGCATGTCGTTGCGTTTATTATGTGGGTGCACGGACGAAGTGAGAAGCCTGCAACTACTGAAGTGGCCTGTTCTGGGACTAAACCAAAATTATCGGGAGTGGGCAACCAAACTGAGAGGAGCTTGGCAAAATAAAACGTAGCAAGTTGCTAGTTCCATCGTCTGGAAACTTTCTGTAAGATTTTGTTTCTACTGCCAAGGAGAAAAATTTAAGTTGCAATATATTAAAATATTTTATAAAGGATATATCCTGTAATAAATTAGGTGTACACCAGCTTCTGATGGGCTTTATATCAGAAGGAGGCAGCACTAGAATATGCACAAAGCCACATGAGTGAAGAAATCTGTCGAGAAGCTTGTAATACCACAAGTAACCAAAATTATAACAAGATGTGACATCAACTTCGTTATGGACGTATTACGGCATCCTGCATTTATGAAGTTGCAAGATGTAAAACACGAATGGGCACATTAGTGGAGCAAATTGAGGGCAGTATAAAAATAAAGGAAACTGTAGCAATGCAAAGAGGAAAAACATTAGAAAAAAATATTGTCGATCATTGAAATACAAATGAAAATTAAATTACAGCCTGTAGGATTACTACACCCCAGCATCCTTACTTACGAACATCTCCAGATGCTATAATCAATATGTAGTAGAAATAAAATGTCCGTCAAGTGCAAAAACAAGAATTTATATATAAAAGATGGTTTAATTACAAATAAGTGTAAAGCACAAATAAACCTGCAAATGCATTAATTTAATAAGAAACGGAGTTTATTTTGTGTTGCTGATCCATCATTCGAAATTAATAATAAAATTACCATTATTATTATGTGAGTGACAATGTCTATATAGAAAATATTATTGAATGTGCATACCATTTCTGGTGTAATAATATTAAGTCTGTTTACTTACTTCCTACGTCATACGACGTCACACAACAACATTTTTATGAACTAATATTACGTTTAAAGAAAATTAAAAAATAGTGTGTGATTAAGAACGATATACTAAACGTAGTTAAGGTATAAAAAAAGTATGCAAAGACCCTATTCTTTATTTATTCCAAGAGAATCTACCATTAATAGAAGATTGTAGATCCTTACTGGTAATGTCTAGCTGTGCTCACAGATCTGATAAATCCTATTGAGAGTGGATTGTTACCATTTTAAGACAGTCTCCTATTAAAATAAATATTAGTGTACTAAGCAGAATGTAAGAAGTTCCTGTTCATATTTCACAATAAAATGAAGCTAAGAAAATTGGGAAATTTCAAAACAATTTTTGATGATATCATCATTACTGAGAAGAAAGAGAATTTCGAAAATAGGAGCAAGTAAGAAAAAAATTGACCCTCAAATGTTTAATTAGGTTTTGGTAGTTCTTGAAAGTGACTAGTGTCTAGAATTTTTTACTGGCATCAGTATTTCTAATTGATAATGTGTACTAAGCTAATTATCAAATAAAAAAATGTAGTTTGTTTGGAATGATTATGTTAATTTATACATCCCTTCATCAATTCCTGTTATCAAATTCAAATTATTCAAATCTACATTTAACGATTCACACCATGATAGAGTATGATAAAAAGTAATATGTCAAATATGGTCTATTTTTTATTTAATAAGTTTTTATTTGTTATGTTTGGTATTTACTCATTTAACTGAATGAATTACAAAACTGTATAGAATTTCAGGATTTCAACATGCATTTTTAGTATTTGAATTTCCCGCCAAAAATTTAAATGTCGAAATATCTAGTAAATAATTTCATCACGGAGCTTTATGAATGAACTTATTTCTATGTTCGGATTTCTACATTTGCAAATAATATGTTTTTAATTTGTTTTTCTCCCTTAAACTATTTGTATTGCACAACACGAATCCAAATGCGAGAACAAGATTAAGTGTAGAGATGGGACAGCCTAAAATTGGAATTCAGTTTTTAGCGCTAAAAAATGTGTGTTAATAAATTTATTTTTCTAGTAATTACGAATTATGGTCAGGAATGTATGAATCCTTAATATGCAAATTATTTGGATTGTCAATTGTTTAACGTTTTTTTAGAAACAATATATTGGAAGTCAGCCGAGATTGGTTCAAACATGTTGTCTTTTTCGTTAATTATTATATAAATTAGATTTTTGAGTCAGTATTTATTTTCTACTATTTTAATTTATTCTTTTTTGAAAATTTCACATTTCACATTTCACATCAAAGAAAGCAAAAAACTTATTTGATGAATAAATACCTTGTACATGTTCAGTCATATTCCTCTAAATCCTCACTCTAAAGCCTCCAAAATCACAAGACTTCACTGATATTTTGATCTCGCGAATAGTTACAAATTCATGTCTTGACTGAACGCATCTCTTTTAGTTTTGCACAACTCTCATTGCTTCCCTTTCTCCTACAACTTATGTTTACCTTGATTTTGAACAATCTTTTTCCACTCTCAAGGAATACTATGTCTCTTTATCCTTTTCTATTACACAGACAAATGTTGTTTGTCATTGTTACTCGGAAATTTTGTTTTTACGATCGCTTACGTCATCCATTGTATGCTTTTCTATGTGTAAGTTGCTATTAAATGTCCTCTAATTATGTTCAATTTTAGTTAGTACAGGATTTTTCACGTGAATCCCAAAAAAACTATTATAAACTGAAATGACATTTTGTAGTAACTTATTACTTACTTTATTATAAGTTTTCAGAAATAAGTTAGCTTCAGGAAAAGTATAAAAACTTGCAAAAAACCTGGTGCTTTGAGGATAATCAATTAATGAAATCTACATAATTCAAAAATTATTCAAAACCTAACCAAATGCATCAGCATTATCCGCTAATAGTTTTGTAGATTATTAGTTATAACATTTGTCGTGGGTTATGTCTGTTGTTAAAAATTATGTTTCATGCATCAAGAAAAAGAGGAATTCAGAAATTTCTTGAAAATTTGATGGCTATTCTATAAATGGTTTCATACATATTATCGGTAAATTTGATGTGATTTTCAAACAACTGATATTCATCAATAATTGCTAGAAAATGAATCGAAAGTGGAAACTAAACCAAGGTACGGAATAATTTATTTCTTTTCATAGTCAACAATGTACTAAGAGTTGAAAAAGAAACTCCAGAAATGGTTGTTGAAATTCGTGTCCCTGTTCTTAGAGGTCGTAGAATAAAAGTACTCCAGATAATTTATGAAGCAAATATTTCAATCGAACGATATGCAATATTTCGCAAGATAGGTTAGATATGAAAGAGGTATGAGAAATGAAAACGAATTATTTCATGGGACACCAACATACCCCTGAAAAGAAAATATAGGTTTTTCAACCAATACAACCAATGCGACTGTCCAAGTTGGATCCCTCCGCTTAGTTTCTATTTCCAAAATTAAAAAATGACACGTGGAAAACAATTTTAGACAAATAAAGAGGTGACGACATCGACAAACGAGTATTTATTCGAAATATTTGATGGTTTTGAAAAATTTAAAACTCCTTGGGATAAATATTTGAAGTTAAATGATAATGTTGTTAAAAATTATAATATTTTTTCACAGTAAAATAACCTTTTAATTTAAAAGTGTTTGTATCAAACTAGAGATTTTTTATTTTCAGGAAACTGGTTTGTAAAACAAATTTCATCTCTCTCGGACACATCAAAGATTTAATTAAATCGAAACTTTATAATACAACCGACTAATAATGAATTTTTTTTGCTTAAATTAGATCGCAATAAAATTTAATGTACGTCTCGAGAAGTGATTTTACATAAATTAAGCCATTTGGATGATACGTGAAAAGATTAATTGGGGTCAGACATATAGGGAATAAAAATATTTTAGTCAAAAAGTAAAACAGCTAGATTGGTACGAAAGTACCTAAAAACTATTCATCAGTTATAATATACAAACATTATTCATACAATCTCATTACTATGCAAAATATGGAAATGAAGTGGCACTAAAAATTATAGAGCTTACTAATCCCAAACAAACTGCCCAACAAAAAAATTCTGGAAAAATTAAAATAGTTTGTACTACTAAGTAAGATATTAAGTCTCACCTCTGTTCACTGTAAGCTTTATTGGTTCCATTTAATTCTAACCCATAATAAATACAGTTTAAAAAAACCAAAAAAACACGCATTTGAAGCATATCAAAATAAAATGTAAAAAATATTTTTTTAAAATGAAATTAAAGAATGATGAATGAAAAATATTAGTATTGTTTTGAAAAAAGAAGTCGGGCGCTTAATGTACGAGAAATGTGAAACAAAGCGCCCCTCGCTTTTTTTATAATACCAGTAATTTTCATTCATCATTATTTTCAGCTAATTTTAAAAAAATATTTCAAACTTTGTAGTTTAATGTGCTTAAAAGGCGTGTATTTTTAGTTTTACCAAACTATATTTATTTTTCCATTTTCAGTGCCATATGCTATGAAACTGTGTTTTTTGAGTGATTACAGAAGGTGTCGGATCGTAAAATTTGCGTAGATGTAAAGAGAAAATTTGCAGTTATAATTTATAAAAAAAATTTGCCGAAAAAAAAAACATTTTTCTACAAGCTTATAATAATATCTATATTATTTTCGGCAACACAGATCGTAAAAATAACGCTCATTATTGTACTAATGACAAAATAATGAGATAACATCTTATTAAGGGCGTTGTAACCAAGTAGGCAGGACCTGTCATTTAATTTTCATTTAATTTGATGTTTGTCACTTTTGAAAAGTGGATTGTAAAAACAAAAAGGAAGAATTTCAATATACACCACTTCGAAGAAAAAATTGCACATGTCACTCGGAGCAGAAGACCCATTATATTTGTCGCCCAGCTTGCACAAAAGAATCTGAACTCAACACTAATGATAACCTTCTACTCCTAGTAACAAAATGTACTATTTTTTACAGCAAGAACGGGATTCGAACCTACGACTGGTGAATCCGGAGGTTTATGCCTCAGCCCGCTCGGCTAACGAACGCAATTAAAGTCGTGTGATATACTAACAGTAATAAGCCTCAAAGGAGAGTTACAAACAAACATACAAGCTCACAAAAGCCCACATGCAGGTAAAGTTAATAAAAGCGTGTTATAAAAGTCTATTACCAGAACGTATTTTTTACGTTTATATAATAGTTAATAACCAAATATTCACAGTTATGATACGATATACAAACGAAACAATTTCATTTATTGCGTACAAACCAAAGCCAATTGTTTTCAGTATATTTATTGAGAATGGTTTTGTCATTTTAAAACGCGCCGCGAGTATATAACTAGTTGGTAATATAAAAAAAGTAAAATTCAAACCACAGCGTATAAGCCGGTCTTAAGGTAGATCCTCAATCTTTTATGCATAAACTTACTTTCTCTTCAAGTTCTTAGAAATGGCTGACGTACTAAATAACTGAAACTTATTACGAAATGTTTCGTTATAATAACAGCAGAACGAAATTGTTGAATAACCCTATCTTATTTCCAAGAATATAATTTTGTAAATTTCACTTATCGTAGTAAAAAACATGAAAATTATCTTAATTCATAATTGTAGAATCTTTCCTTACAGTTTCAACAAATGAGAAAAATAGCAAATATCAGATACACAATTTTTGTTTGTCGTAGTTTTGTTGTCATTGTTGTCAAATCTTTTGTATGCCTGTATAATTAACTTTGTTATTTTATGGATTAACATTAGAAATTATGAGAAAAATGTGTTTCGTATAATCTTCTCTATCCTTAATACATAGCCGCAATTTGAACCGTAAGATAACTGAATTTACTAGTTTAATTCAAATAACCATTAATAAACTGCTGCAGTAAATGATTGTTTTTCAAATCATGCTCCGGAAAAGCAGAAAACCCGAAATAAATATTTATGTAGTGATAGGGAAAGGTTGATATTTGAGTAATGACCAAATTAAGAGCTCAAAAAACACGAAATTGAGGTGGTTACTCCAAATATTTTCCATTCACCTATTAAGTATCAATTGGTCAGTGGAGACCACGGTTCTTGCTGTGACAATTGGAATACTCTGTGTTTACAGCTGATCTAATTTTCCAAAATCTTTTAGAAATAGAATCTTCATTTATCACTTGATACGCTCCCAGACTCTACAAAATTCCTGTTTATATTACAAGATTTTTTTTTACTTTGAATCATTCAATAAATCTTCTTTGGTCTGTCATGTCTAAGATACGACCGCGGGCAGATTCCGGCCCATGGGCCGTATCAATAAGCTCCTAGATCGCAATGTGTCACAGAAAGAAGAATCAGACTTTTAGACTTCATTTGATTCCTCTACGGATGTTTTAAATACTCTTACTCTCAAGTCTACGGATATAATTTCAAGTTGAGTCGAGTAATCGAAGCGATATGGTTGATTTGTTTGTGTCGTGCGCGTGCGATATCCATAATTGTTGTGTCGAGTTCCATAATTGTCAAAAGCAAGAGATCCTCAGAGCTCAACATAATTACCTACCACCTTTTATAACTTTTATATGATTTCTAACAACCGTATATTATATACTTATATAATTTAATAAATAAAATGTTATAAAAATTCAGTTCATTTTTTTAAATCTAATCCCAATCTGGGCCCAGTTACACAATCAAAATTTAATATATGGTTTTCTGAAAAATTGAGGTTGATACCTCAGCTGTAGATTATTCCAGTCACTTATTTTATTTCTATCTACCGTCTCTTCTACTATTTTTTCTATTCTTCTGTCGCTGTAGGTACATAGAAGGCTTTAGGTCCTATAAATATTTTACCCACCCCTACTTCAGCAATCTTCTTTAATTTTCTTGCACTTCAGTGTGTCCAGAAACCCATTGAAGTCTATTCACAATAATCTATGAGATAGTTATTAATTCATAGAGTTTTTGATTTTTCTATGTATAAGAAAGTTTAAAACATTTTTAATAGATGGTGGTAGCTACGTCGTTTGCATTGATATTTGAGTCAACAGCACTTAAGCCTCTTATTTTCAAGCAAACATTAGTAACATATCAAATAAGTAGGGGGATATTTTAATCTTTCTTTTCAAAAATTAAAACTAAAATATTAATTTATGATATTATAAACTCAAAGAATGTCATCTTGTTGGGAAAAAATAGTGTGTTATGTTATTTTTCAACGTAAAAATGTAATTTACTTTCGAGTATAATCAGAAAAATATCTCGGTTTTAATGTGGAATATAGTTCCACCGAAATTACTATTCTTAAGGGTTGTTCTCCCCTTGTAAATAAATTTTAGTTTTAAATGAAGGAAATTGTGTTAATCGTTGTTTCGCTTTCTCTTTCGACTCCGCACCTCAGAAGCTTCGTAAGTAACACTAGCTGCAAATACCCAGGTTATCAATCCAGGAAGGCAAGTAAAAACTGTTCAACTGGTTTCAACGTATTCGTCACCACCATACTGAACCCTTTTCTTCACTGACTGGAGCAAGTGCGATACCTGAGCTTTGGCGTGAAACCGTCACGAAACAGCGTTACAAGTTGCTTAAGATATGATATTTTGTTTTTCACAATTTGGTATTTAAAAACCGTTGAAATTTTCAAAATAGATTTGTATTGTATTAAAGGATTGTTTAGCATATCGCAATAACAAATTTCACATGCCTACATGCTACCTCTAAAAATGACTAGCCACATTACTCAAATACTTGGAAGTAGTAGAGACGAAAAAACAATTTCAGACAGCTTTTACTTTTCAATATAACGGTATATAATACATTTAATACCTGAGAGTGGAACAGTAGGTAACTGCTAACAAACACGATACCCAGATATAACAGTAAATACCACATTTTGATTGAATGGTCTTCGACTTCGCTTATATAAAATCCACCAGATTGGCAAAGATGGTATACGTATTGCGCTTCTAGCGAATACACTTGTATTAGGTATGTGTATGTATTTAACCCCGATTTTGACTTTTTTTTAAAACATCGTCGATATGTCAATGTAACATGATAAACTAGGTAATTGGGATAAAATTGAGGAAACGCCCTCATACGTAGATATATAAAAATATAAATTGGATGTATGTAGAAGTTCATACTAATTACTTAAGTAAGTGATTTTTTGTTGTTTCGAATGAGTCTCGTTAAATAGATGGAAATATAGATTTTATCAATCAGGATCTCCATTTTTACACCCGCGTTAATAATGAATAACTAGACAAAACTCAATAAAGTTAGGTTATAAGTCGTTAATGAAATAGTACATTATACATTCTTGGGCCGTTTTTTTTTAAACCTATAGGCTTTAACCAAAAGACAAGTTCATATAAAACAATTATATTACCAAAAGATTGGTACACTTACGGTTACTTTTCGACATAATCAAGGAAGAGATTAAGACATTTGTCATGTCTGTGGACAAGCTTTTCTATACCCTTTTCAAAGATAGTTGCCACCAATAAATTCAAGAGAAAGAGAGAGAGAAATGCTATGTCAACAAATTGTTACAATTTGTTGACAATAGCTTGTAAAAACTAAAAAATAAACATAGAAATAGCTATATAGATACAAATGAAATAAAATTTTAATATACAGAAGAAAACCACAATGAGTAACAAAATTATAGGTAATAGTAATAAGTAATAATTAGTATATCAATCCATAGCAAAATTAAGCCAGTATGCAGCATACCCGGAATTAAATATTATTATTAGAATAGAAGTCGTTTATAGAATAGAAGGCTCTTTCCAGTAAATATGCCCTCAAATTATTGCGAAATGCGGAAAAAGATGATATCGATTTGCATTATAAAATATTGAGATCTTAACTAATATTGAACGTGGAGTAGTTAGGTAAAGGTCGTACTAGGTATTCCTAAGTGGATAGCTATGCAACGATCTTTCTGAAATTGGAGAAGCGTGCTTACGAATTAGGTAAACGGAATCAGAGATGAATAAGGAAGGAAGAATCAGAATTTTTAATCTTTTAAAGAAGTCCTTGACATTGGTTTGAAGGTTCTCATTGGTTTGAAAGCGCTTCCCACGAAGCCACGTCTTTAGTTCAGGAAAAAGGTGAAAGCAGTAATGGTAAATCTGCGTTTTTCTTTAACCATTTTGTCAACTCGTTAAACCAGGTCATCTGAAACGACAGATTCGCGTTCTTGGTCCCCTTCATCATGCACATCATTACGGCAAGCTTTTCATACCATCACTCATGAAGTTTTCGACATACACACGACTCAGTCTCCGATCAATTTCTGCAGCACTATGGCCTCAGCCTGTAGTAAACGAATCACACTTGGCAGGAGCATTAATAATGGCAAACAAGTTTACGTCTACAATATCAACAATGGCGGAGTGTGTAGTGCGGGAGCTTTGCAGTTGCCTACAGCGCATACCCACTTTTTTTCTGCTCGCGTAGCGTCTTCATGAAGTGATCAGAAGTTGGAAAACGGCCCTCGTACATAAACCATTTATCGAGAATTTGACGAGGAATTGAAAATTATGCAGTATTTTTAGCACATGAAAAATAATTTGAACAGAATCACATTAAGAGACTGGTCGTAACCAACATCATATTAATATACGTGAAATAATGTACCCATATATTTTTACTAATACAATCTAGCAATGGAAAAATAAAATGAATAATGTAACTTCTTGGGATTGAAAGGCTCAGTTTATCTTATATATTAAAAAAATTGATGATTTCCATTCCGAGTCCATTCAGGCGTTCTACCCAACCGATTTGCTTAATTTTTTTTCAATGAAAGGTATTGATGCACAGATCAGCCATCAACCATAGGATTTTATCTAATTTTCACCATTCTCAAATTATACTCAAATGTACATTACTTATGGGAGTTTTTCACATACACACGTTCTATCCTCAATATCTCAGGTTCTATTCAAGATAAAGACTTCGTTTTGGTTTAAGAACACTCGCTGAAACACCTTCTTTCTTTTGAGTTTTTGAACACTTAAATCGGTTGAACTGGAGAGGAGCTAGGCGCGGACATTCAATGTGGAGTTATGGATTTTTGTAGGTTTTTGGCAATTTTTCTACATTCAAAGATCTATATCTCAGGTTCTAATATAGCTACAGAGTTCGTTCTTTTCTATTATAATGATTTCTGATACTTATTTAATGGATTCGATGCGAGTGAAGCCGCGGGTAAAAGCTAGTGTTCCTTAAACATGGATTAAAAAGATACTTTTATCACGTTAAATGCATAAATCTACTCCAAGGACACAAGGGTGAAAATCTCGCTTTGCTCTTTCAAATTTTTACACGTGTGGTGTATATTATTTTTCTTCATACGTCGATAGAAAGTACGTCCAACCAAATTTCTTGCTTTACTAGGTTATTAGGAACAATAGTGACAATAGTTGGAGACTTGATTTAGCGACAGAAATAGAAATTTCGAGTGGTTACTCACGCTGTTATAGAGGACGTACACATCATTCAAAAAGGAGATAAATATAGAACTTTCCATAATACTTAAAAATACGTCCTTTCGATCGGGATATGAAGAAAAATTGATTTCATAAATTCATATAACAGAACTACCGAAATGAATTGTTATTGATCAGGCAACTAGAATATACAACGTATACTTGCCAAGAGTCAAATTAATTTCATTTTAGTTTTACACTTTTTGGACAAACTTTAAGCTTTTTAAAACGTTTACAGACACTCATTTTGGTCAAAGAATGAAATTAGAAACATTTTTGTGCGATGATTTTCTATGACTTTCGACGTAGATTAAACGAACAGCAGTGTGCCGACCAAATCTCTTCGACTTTTAGTGATGAAGCATTATTTTCGGCCAAAGTGATTCTATAGTTTTTCGAATTGAATAGTGGACGCACTTCGCTATAGAATGAATTTCGTGAACGTCGTCGAAAATCGGCTTTTGCAGCAGAAAACATCGATGCTGTGCGTAAACTGAGATTGGAAGATCGTCATGTGACATTTAGTGAGATTGAAGCATACTTGGGCATTAGTTTTACTTGCGTACAATGAATTTTGCATGAACATTCGGTTGTCGAAAATATTTGTTAGCGTTGAATACCGCATAATTTGACAATCGCTCAAAAAAAGCTCGTGTCGATTGGTGTAAAGAGATGGTAAAAAAATTCAATCGCTGTTCTTCTAGAGACGTATATGAGATCTTGGAAGGTGACGAATAATGTATCTATACATATGAACACGAAACAAACAATCGTTTGTATTGGTCTTTCAAGACGCGCTAAATCCAATACAAGTTGTTCGTACATGGAGCCTTTCGAATCAAACGGTCGCCTTTTCTCGGAATAACTGAATATTTAATCACCATTTCATTAGAGCAACGTGTTCGAAAAAATGAGTGAAGCCAATCGCAGAAGACGAATCATTCTCCACCTCGACAATGCCAGCTCTAATACATCAGTTCAAACGAAAATGTTTTTGAGCAGTCAAAACATCTAATTAATGACTCATTTTCCGAACAGTTGTTTGGCACCCAATGATTTCTTCTTATTGCCGCAGATCAAAAATAAATTGCATTGCCAACGTTTTTCTACACCTGAAGAAGTGGTTGATTTGTTAAAATCACATGTTGTGAAGGTACCTCAATCGGAATGAAAAATGCTTCGACAATTGTTTCAAAGGCACGCAAAAGTATATTTATTTTAATGAAGAAAATTGTGAAAAACAATATCCAATTATAAATATTTGTTATTATTTGTCTATGTCAAAACCTTAGTATCATCCCTCGTAGAAAACTCTTATCTATTACTCAACTCAAAAGATATATCCCTGATTTTGTCTATAATGTCTCTTTATCAGGTATGATGTTCTTCCTTAAACAAAACGGGTCTTGCCAGCACTTTGAATAAAATTTGTCAAAATTTAATGAAATTATTCAAAGAAAACAATTTGATTTACCTATAAATTGGATTGTTTATTATTTATTAAAATATGTGCATATAATAACCATAAATATTCATACAACGAATTTTTATTTAAAGCTTCGGATAATCAAGAACTCTACCCATATCATTTTTAATCAACACATTCCAATGGTCATGTAATTTGAATATATCTGATTCGCCCTGTTTTGTGGTAAATCGCCTGAAGATGAAAACGCAATAGAAAACCTCTTCTAATGTATTCTAATTACACCATTAGAAACTTACATCAATTTCCTTCTTAATTTATTATACAGAATACTCTATTTCGCCGTTTATCATCCTTGAATAGTATTTTGAAATATGTTAACTTGCCTTCATAAATTTCATAAGGATTTTATATGGAATGAATCATTTATGGGGATCTCTCGCGCAGCTTATTTCTTTAGTGTAAATCTTTGTACAATTGGCCTTTAAGAATAATTTAGATAATGATAAAATTGGCTGGTATTTCGAAAAGTATGTTTGTGAATAAATAGGTGTAATATTAATATAGGAACTAAACTAGGTTCATTCACTCTTCAACTGTTTTTCCATACATTGCAACTGTTTGCCAATAATTTTAAATTGATCACATTAAACGTAACTATTCATGTATTCATACTATTTTCAGCTAATTATTAGCTAGTTATAAAAAGACCATTACATTTACGTATCTATATATTCACAATATATTTTTTCCATTTTGTCATCATCGGCATCTATTATTCAACTCATTCTTAAAGACCAATTGTGTCAATATATACCATGTATTTTATGTCTTCCTCTCTTAAATTGAGACGACACAGACACAGCTTCGCTAAGTATTACTTTTGACTAGAAATACACTCATTCCATAACTTTTATCGAATTCTATCTGCTCTGTCGTTGTCTTATTAATGTCAATTGTATCAAAACCTTTCGTTATTTCAAGTTTAAAAAGATTCTAAATTTTGCAAAAACGGACAAGAAGAAAGAGATTTGGCTGCAAAGAACACGCGAAATTAAAGTTCAAGTCTAGTAATAGTTGAAATAGATGTAGCGAACTGCTATGACAGTTTATTTTGTAGTATTTTTCATCACACCTCGTTTTATACACAATAAATACTTCTTGATATATTCAAGTACCACTAATTTGTGTAATCAAATCTATAACAATTTAACAACATATATGCCTGAAGGAAAAAGTTGGAAATGGAAGTTCCAGCATCTAGACAGTTTATTCTTTTCAAAACGTTTTTTGCAAATAGCAGCAATCGTATATTTTATCTATATTTGATATCGTTTTAACTTCATAATAGGAGCCTCAAACAGAATTCCGCATTAAGCCGAAACAGCTACATACAATTTGGCACTTCGATTTATGATCTATGACTGAAAATGGAGGTCTACAATTGTTCATGAAAATGTATTTGGTTTCAATACTGAAGAACTAAAATGCTGCTTAACGCGTCAAGACTTGCCGTTGCCGCGCCGTTCAGACAGGCAAATACGACTTGTGGTGTATGTGCTTGCAATTTTGCATGAACTTATTTGATTCTTCACCAATATGAACTGTAATTCACTATGTTATCCACCAATAACATCTAGTAGCGGAAGATTTGAGTGATAGATTGCACCAATTACTTCAATTTGTGATTAATGCAGTCATTAACATAATGAGAAGCAATTCACTAAATACGCGCTTATTTGCACAATTATGCAATGAAAATGACTATTGTTAAATACCGAAATACGTTGGTTGTGAAAAGGTGCATGTTTATCAATATTTTATTCACTTCTTGACTCAGTTTTAGAGTTTCTGGAAATTAAAGATCCTGAAAATCTTAAGAGAAAACTTAATCAATTTCAAAGCAGACATATTTGACAGATTTGTTCAAAAAATTTAATTATCTCAGCTCACAATTACAATTTCTTGGTAAACTGAAATTTATGAAGGAATCGTGAATTTTCAGTTTTTGTACTTGTCGTAGATAGAACGCCTTGATTAAAAGATATTCAAACACACATTCCACATTTGATTGCCCTAAAAATATCCTGCAGTGTGGGGAATCGAGCACAGCATCTGACCGGCATATCTTGTCAAAAAAATTTTTAGTACCGTTACAAACTTATTAACCAAAAAAGTAGATAATTGAATATCACAGAACGGAGAGATTTGCGATTATTCCTTACAAAATCGAAGCTAAATATTCAATATTCACTGTCAATCCAGCAAGTACATCCCTCTTATTAAAATTATATTCTATTTATAACAACCATTGTAGAAGTTACATTACGTTATGAATGTTTACTTTCTATTATATCACGAGTGTTATAACAATGATTAATAGTGTAATAATTTATATATTTGAATAAACATCTACAACACAAGAAAATATTTCTTTTTATCACTTCGAATGGGAAGTTTTCTAAAGAAAATTTGTGAGAATTGATTGGTTCTAGTACTGTGAGTCACTGTAGATTTCAAAAATGTAAAGTTGGATGGAGTCACTTTTTCAATAGGCCAACTTTGGATTTTTGATATCCACTCACAGCACAATTAATTGAAATTCAATTGAAAATTAGTTTAGTTGATTTTATTATTTGATTCGTCGTTGAAACTCAGCCACCACGCAAGTTTTCATAGATAGATCTAGTTTTCACTTTTTTTCGAGATTTGGAAATTAGTAATTGTGAAAATGGTCTATGAAACAAAAAAAGTTGGGAAACAATGGTTTATCGAATTAAATTATTTTTTAAATGCGAATCGGAGACTTTTACAAAAATTTAACCTTCTAAAACAACAGTTTCTCTTCCTTAATATCAACCAGATATCTAAATATTTCACATTCTTGGATTAGATTGTCCTGCCAACAATAACAAAGACAAGCTCTCAATAAGCAACATAACTTAGCGAAAAAATATACTGCAAAAATATCAAGGAAATAAATCGCTGGCCGACATTCTTTTTTTTTTGTTGATTATAATGCTTGAAAGAAGTGATTACGTTATTCTTTTGGGAAAACCGAACCGGATGACCTTGACGGTATTACTTTTATAATATTACAAATCTCAACTTGCCGCCGTATCAGGCCAACCTACTATTTTAAATTGAAATCATTATTCTAATTTTATTTGAATATCGAATTAGAGCAGCGATTTATGCATGACTGTACAATTACTCTCATTTCTACAATTTTAGCAACAAGTTAATTATGCAACAAGTGATTTCATATAAGAAAGAAAATATGAGAAATAGGCAGATGAAAAGCCAGGGAAGATACAAATCGATTTCAGCAGATTATATGACAGAAGGGACGATAATTGATCAACTATTCTCATTATTCATAAATTAAAAAATTTTGGAAATATGAAAGATTTGAAAAACGTACAAGTTTTCTCCACACGAGTAGTCTCTTACATCCATATACAGTTAACGGTATTGCGAAGGTTGCGTAGAATATACCGAAGATTGCTTAGGTCCCACAAGTTAATGTTTGACGATGGTAAGACAAAACATGGCCCTTGAGGCTAAGAAAGTGTACACCACCAAGAACCACGTCTTGCTGTTGATTAGATATATTTGACTAAGCAACAAATCAGCTCTTACTGATTAGATGAAACTTACTTACTGTATTAAGTAATGTAACTGACTAACAACTAATTAAGCAGTTAAATAAATTTAATTGATATATAACCCACATATGTTGTTAAATGAAAATACGTTAGATTAGGGTTAAGTTTTCTTTGTCTGTCACACTCCAGTACCTCAAGGGTCAGGCCTCACCCGATTAATATTTGACTCACCCTCGTCAAATATCAATCGGGAGAGCTATACGTAGTCTTCGCGTATTTCTCATATCCGCATTGAATAGAATTGAATGGAATTGAATATGGAATTGAAGACGTTATGTATTGACACGATATGAATGTAAATAGATATTCAGCATTATTTTGTCTACACATTTATTCCTAAGGATCCTTAAAAATATACATCTTTTGAAAAATTCCAGTTCCTATTTCAAATTTATACATACATTTTCAGTTATGCTATGTCGCGTAAATCACTAACAACTTTTAACAATATATAAAAATGACCGTTATTTGGATATAATTTTCGCAAATATTTACTTTCTATAAAGTGTTATTTGCAATGTACCTATATTTTGGTTAGTAATTAGCATATTTTTACTGTTACTCTCAATGGCGCTTAAAAAATAAAACTCTCTTTTGGTTCTATGCCACATTAAGCAGTTGTTATCACACAAATGAGGACTTTTCAGAAACCTTAACTCGGGTTCAGGCAGATCACCATCACCAAATTGCGGATCCTAACCCAGAACGAGATATAGATCACAGTTTCGTGTTGAATTTTCGGAGGAAAATTCAAAATTACTTTTTCATATACAAAATTTTTATTGGTTATTTAATTTTGTAATAATAAGTTATTGAGCAGTTTTCAACTATTTCCCATCACACACGGTTTTTGCACTGAAGTTTAATACTAATAAGCTATTTTTAAGTATGAGAACCGCAAACCTTAGTAACCTATCTATGACACACACAGTTTACAAGAATTAATAGGAAGCAGCCATATTAGGGGAACAAACAACTTTGAGTTCGAAAAACTATAGACAAAGAAAACAACCCACCAACTAATCATATCTACGCATCGGTCTACCAGGCTCTACCTATATGACTATGACCTGATTAACCTGATCATAGTTTTCGAATAGTCCTGTGGTTATATTATTATGTATACTCGTTCAATTCGTTCTATAAAAAACATTGTTAATGTTCGCGATAGTGTCGCAGAATAGCGGTTAACTTCGATTTGCTGTCGTACTCAACAATTAACATCTCATATCTCACATCAGTGATGCGCATGTTGAATAGAGACTTAAACTTACCCATCCACAAGGTTATATTGATCAAGAGAGGAAGCCTACTGACCTTTTTTATCAACAGTAATACGCCAATAGGCTGGTAGAACAGACAAATGAGTTGTGAATTTACACAGAGCGAATTGCCGAATTTGGACAAAAAAGAATCACCGACTGATTGTCGAAAGTCCTAATTAGCGTGAATAGTTTTAGTTATGGCGAGATAATAATCATTGGACAGAAATTGAGGATATGGAGCTGGGTCTGATACCAGCAAGACGATGCCACTGCCACAGAATAAGGAGGAATTAAATGACATCGCGGCGATATGAATCAACTGCCAAATAAAAAAACTTAATAAGATACGAACCATTCAAAGGCTTAAGAATGAGATAGTTCGGTACATTAACCACAATAAATATCAATTATGCCTCAGCTTTATGGAAAATATGGACTATAGGATAGAACTATCCATCACTTAATAAGTCGTGTGATTAACTAAGAAAAACATTTTTTTGTCAAAAATCGATTTCATTCATCAATATAATCTCTTACAAGAACAATATAATTATTCCAATGCTTCTCTAACTTCTCGATGCCGTGCTTGTGAAATGATTTGTCTTTTGCCTTAAAATAGGCTTCAGTTTCAGCAATTGCTTCTTCATTTGAGTTGGATTTCTGACCGGCGAGCATTTTTTTGAGATCAGCGAATAGCCTTTAATCACTGGGGATTAAGACTAAGGGATGAGGTGGATGAGGAAGCAAGTAATTCGTTCATTTTAACCATTGTTACCATGAACTTATGAATCAGTGCATTGTCTTGGTGAAACAATGTTTTTTTCTGCGACTTATAAGACCTTTTTGCCTTGATTTTTTATTCAATCAATACAACAACTCTATGTAGTATTCGCTATTGATTGTGTCTTTTGGAGAACAATATTCCATGCGCAATCCAAAATAATGAAGCCATAACCTTTTCAGTTGACTGTTGTGCATTTGGACGTGGTCCACTGGCTGCAGTCCACTAAGATAGTGATCGTTTTGATTCCGGAGTCAAGTGATCCATGATCTATCCATTGTCACATAACGACGCAAAAATCTGATTTATTACGTGTAAATATGGTCAAATACTGCTCTGATCATCAATTCGTTGTGGTTTTTGGTCGACTGTACCCATTTGAGGAAAGCTTTCTCGTGGTCAAATGTTTATGCATAATTGTAAACACACTGCCTTCTAATATCTTTACAGCCTCAGCTACCTCACGCAATTTCATTTTATTATTAGATTTGTGTGGAGTTTTTTGATGTTTTCTGAATTAACCACCTCAATTGGATGATCAGAACGTGCACCATCATCTGTACGACCACGTTTAAACTCAGCAAACCAATAAGAAAAGGTTCTTTTCGATGGAACAGGGTCTCGTACAGTATTTTTTCATCAAGAAGCAATGATAAATCAACACATGAAGTTGTTTTGAATCCATGGTTTTGAAAATAACAGAAGTAGATTCACTTAAATGGCTTTTACTTCTTTCTGACTAATCGAAATGTCATGAAATTTTACATATAGTCTTTTGAAAGCTGCTACTTCATAAACTTGGATTTGACAATGGCAGCATCATCTGTGTGTCAGTCACACGACTTATTGGGTGATATAATATACCACCAAAGTTATGGTGAGGATTTCGCCAATATTTTTTTTTCACACATAGTTCTTTCCAGATATAAAGAGAAGTACTGAGTTTTATTGAAAAAATAGATGAACTTTAGTAGATGTTACATCTAGTAAACTTTGACAAAGATAGACATATATTGATAGAAACTACAGTTAAATTGCTGTCTGAGTGAATTGTATAATTATGTACAATATGTGGAATAATACTAAGAATACCAACTGGTTTTCTTACTGTTTCTCTTGTCTACACAACATAGGTACAAGATATAGTTAAAGCTACCATAAAGCAACAAAAACAACAGACCATTCACTACACGATTATATGGTACAATCTATACACAAGGTAATTTTTATATCAAAAGAATTAAGTTAATAGCAGTCAGAAATTTTATTCGAATGCTTTGAGTATTAAAAGTTTTATTTTAAATATTCATAGAAATAATTTCCTGATTTCGTTATTTTTATGATCACATCGTAGCTTAACGGAATGTCATTATTCAGCTTTTGTCCTAAATAATAAAATTAGAGGAAATAATTCTAGGAACATTTTTTTGAAACGTCTATGGTTACCACGCATGATCGATCTTCAAAAGAGGAAAATGAGATACAATTGAATTGAATTAAAATTAATGGTTATTCAAGTGTTGGCAAGTCTATTAAATCGATCACATTACGTAATGTCAATTGCACAGGTTTTTCCAATACTGATTCTAACTATACAATTTTTTTATTCAAATGACTTTCAATTTATTATACTCATTATAATAAAAAAATCGGGATATAGAACTATTATTGTTTATCCGGTTTTTCAATTTTTGCTTCCCAGATAGTTTGTATTTTCCAAAACTATTGTTCCGCCTCGATTAATTTATTAGTTTCTATAATTAGATTGGATTCACGCCTATTGAAATTTCTAATAATAACCATAATATTATATCAACAATAACCAACTTGTGATTCCGAGGAATATGAAAATAAATACCATTGAAAATGATATAATACAGAGAATATGATAGGAACTTCTAAATTGTGATTCCAGTAAATTCACTGTAAGCCATCACCAGGTATAACAGAGAGATGGCTAAAAAATCGTACCATTCCACGTAAAGTAATGGAAGCTGATTAGGAAATAAGCTTTTAAAATATCTAGAAGTACTGATCATTCCATTCGCTGAGGCTCGTTTGGTGTTCTGCTCTAAAATCTCTTTGGTATCCTCCAACGATGCGATAACGATCGCACCTGGTTTTTCTCTTTCTTTATAAATTGGGAATATTAGTGCCTTTTCCTGTATATCTGGCATTTTCTCAACTTGCCCCAAACTGTGGAAAAGGTTGTACTTTATTTTGTAATTTTTTTGTACCATATTTTATGATTACATTTTCTCCTAATTATTTATAATTATGTAAACTTCTTCTCAGCTGCAAATTATTTTTCATCATTTTAATCCCCATTATTTCGACTTTCTTCCTGTATACTTTCGTTGTCATCATTTTATTGTTGTGTAGAATAAATACCACTAGTTTGTCTTTTGTGTTCTCAGAAGCTTCCTACTTCGTCTCTACAATAGTTCGTTCTTCTTGTATATGCTGTTTTGATTTCTCTACTTATCCATAGAATTTATCCCCCATTCCTCCCCATTATCTTGGTATGGTCATATTTGCTTCTTCATGAGAAAGATGGAATTTATTGAAAACAACCCCAAATGCTTTCTGTTGATAAACAGATTACCCAACAATTTTACTACTCTGCTTTATTATCATTATTACAACAATCTGGTGACTTCTGATTCCAATTATTAACTTCAGCATTAGTCTTACTCATAATAAGGACATCCACAATTATATAGCAAAAAAGCATCATGGATCCTCCCTATCACTAATAGATTTTATAAGTTATTTTTGTTACATTAACACTACAATTCAATTAAAAATAAGCAGTACATAAGTAATTGTTTGACCTTATTACTGCTTGTTAATATACAACTCACATCATCTGTGATAACCCTTGTCGCTTTTGAATCATTTAAACCGAGATAAAACAAACATAAACAATAAATATTATGGATTATTGTTTTTTATATAAATAGTAACATACATACACCATATAGTTTGAAAATAAGGAATATCTAATGGCATTGCCGTCCCAATTATTTAAAGAATATTTAAGAACGTAGTGGCATAAAATATATTCACTATCAATTATCATCATTGAAGCATTTCCAAGCATATTTGTATGAAACACTTCAATAAAATTGAACAATGGATAAATCTTTCCATCATAGTCCCTGTAGTGGACATATTTCCACGAAAAGTTTGTATGCAGCAATAGCTACGTCAGATAGGCTTTGGATACTATTTAATCAAAATGAAGTTAATCGCAACTATCAATCTATATTTAGCCAGTTATAACCAATACGTTGTATTTGCTCAAGTTTAAACCTTTAGAACTCATTTTGGCACATACAATGAGTAAAGTAAAATTTGGAAACGCCGATGTGGAGCGGAACGGAAACGGACTAAATCGTTTAATGGGGTATGGGCATTATTATCATAAAAAAATTGTATTTCCTAAATATCAAATATAGCAGTGGTGTATAAAACAAAACAGAACCAATATTTTAAATTAAAATTCAGAACCGTTCGCCACTTATGCTTGAATTCAAATGTTTGTATGTACCAATAATGTAACTTACTAATTGCATTTGTAATTTGTAGAACTTAGAATTTTTAATGATTATAAAAATGTAATTAACAGTGTATAATATCTTAATCCGTTATTAACTTGGTGTTATATGGCTATTCATGAATCTATTACACGATATATTACATGAAGTATATGCGGTATATGCAGTATGTGAATGGCATATAAAATAAAAAATTTTGTGATCACACAAAATTTTCAAATTCTATGTATATTTTTATCATTTCCAAACGGTTGTAAGGTTTGATTTTTATACAATATTCAGGTAATTATGAGGAGATTCGCTCGAAATCGAATAAATATTACTATATTTCTTATCTATTTTGGTATTTTTATAGTATATTGTCTTAATGATTTGACTCAATTTCGAGAAATTGAAACAAACCTATAAGTAAAAAAACATAACAGTATATACCATACCATGTATATAGGACGGGGCAAATTTTCAAAATTTTTTAATGTCACTATAAATGTGTGCAATTTCAATAATGAAATAAAACTACTGTTTTTATTTCGAACTTTTCACTTCTAATAAAAGTTCTACTTATAATCGATTTCAACTCTGGCAAATTTAGGATTCACATATTTAAAAACTAATATTTCGAAGTTCATATATATTCAAATATATTTTGGATTTGCCTCAATCTTGCCACTCACTAATTAAATAAGAATTTCGTGAGTAACTCAACGAGTTCTGCAAACAGTATAGCTCGCAACATCTAGTGGAAATCGTATGAATATTCTCAAAAATAGGAAAATTAAAAAAAAATGTAGTATAAAATTAACGTGTGATCTTTTTACTTTTATTTTCTAATTTAACCTGATCGTCCCTTTACATTACTACATTTTCTCCATATTAGTACCATTTGGTTGTATATATAACAAAAAAATATTGAAAGGTGCCATCTCTGGAATTACTCATGCTTGAGAAAGTTTCACAAATTTAACAGTTCTTAAAAGAAGGAAGAAAGTATTCAAAGACATACATATAATGGTTTGTTTTTAAGATCGCAAAATATATCTTCCTATTCTCAGTTTCTATTTCCCATCTTATGGTAACCAAAATCCATATATTTTAGACGAATCTACTATCACCTCAGTATGTTATGAGAATAATAATAAATATAATACAAAGTTTGATCATTTGTTTTCGAAAGAAAAAACCACTGTTCTCTTGGTTATGTGATTCTTCGGATTGAAATTTGTATCATTTATTGTAAATACGGCATCTGATTTTCTGGTTTACGGTTAGGAGTGGAAATTATGTTTATTACATTTTACTGATTATATAAACAACAAAATAGCAGCATTCAGATTCGAATTAGAAACTGTGAATGAAGAAGCATTTAGCTTTTTTCAAGTTAAGGTTACTCTTGATGCGAATTGAGTCGAAACTGTGTTCGAAACGGTACGACTGAAACATCAGAACAAGATTGTATTGTGCGTGTCTTCTGATATTCAGTATGTTTTTGCCGCGATTCAAAGATTGATTGATTCTATTTTCTTGAAAGACTGCTACAGAAGTTATTCTTGTTGAATGCTGATAAAAAAGGGAGCTGTTATTTTTAGGTGGAGACAATAAAGAAGATTTTTAAATAGTATATCAAGAATTGAAAGCCGAATAATATCTTTATTATGATAGTTTTTGAGTCCCATGTTCTACAAACATATGATCTTGTTCCCAAGACTCATTAATTTATCCTTTTATATTATAAAATGATCGTATCGTTACAAATTAAAATAATTAAAACTGCCTTAACTGACGCAGGTCGAACGAAAGCATACAATTTTTTGATCGCTCAAAAAGTTTTAGCCACGTCATATATGTCCTGACGTGTGGTCGCTGTCACTTGAAAGGGTTAAATTGGAAAACAGGTTTCATCTAATGAAGTTATCCTTAACGACACTTATCTAGCAAAGTATTTGTTGTTTCTTACGTATTATATTTTGTAATATTTATTGTACTATTATTCAAGAAACTATAAATTTTCGAGATTTCATTTTACTTTTTTATGAATGGATTCAATGCACATAGAATGAAAGTTGCCAATTGTCTTCTTTCTCATAAAAAAGTAGAGTTTAAACTATGATTGATTGGTGTTTACATTGTGTTCATAGAGTTTTAGAGTTTTGTTTAGAAAAAAAATTGAATTCAATTTCGTTCAAATAATTTGAATCGAATCAATTAGAATTATATATATATATATATATATATATATATATATATATATATATATATATATATATATATATATATATATATATAGGGTACACCATTACTCAAATATAACCTTTTAACGTATATTACTTAATACACTTTGAATACATGTATTTTTAATTTTTCGTAATCTATTAACTTACAACAGCGACCCCTAAGACTGCATAATTCCATTTTCAATACCACTAAAGTTTCATTAGTTTATAGTTATTGAATTTGCCTTAAGTCAAAATCTTAATGAGTTTTCTTCAAATTACTTAACTGCAAGTTTTCAAGGTGGATGGATTGCAAGAGGGATATACCAGCCATAACCCTCGATTTGTAACCTAAAATTAATTTTTTCTGAGGATATTTAATGAGTATGACATGACAAAAGCTTATAAATGAAATGAACTGAGAAATGTAAGACTGGTCGTTAAAAAAATTAATTTTTTTAATCACTGAGGAGTAAATGGTCTTGATAGTAATATTTATAATTCAATATATTATGTGAAAATACATGTATATGTTTGAAAAATATTATTTTGGACTTAATATCCTGAATTATTAGGAAAACTTGAACTCGTTGTCAAATTTATGTATTTTTTATGACTGAATATGTGAATAGCATTCAAATAACAGATGTTTGGAAATTGTCACCTTAGTTGAAATGTCAAAAATACAACAATATCATATGAGTATAAATATGAATTTATGTTTATAATTATAACTAGTTTTTTCTCAAACATCCTGTACAATATAACTCATATTTACTATTGTACACTACATAATCAAGTATATAAATATCTGTGGAGGTTGCTGGCATAACTACTAACTATCTGATACCGCCTGGTACAACCTCTTACTGAAGTTACAAATATATTTGCAGCACACTTACCGTGTCTTCCATCTCTTGACTCTTCGTAAATAGCACCATTCTCAAAATTAAATACCTTCCGGAACTGTATTTCACAGCACACGAAATTAAGTAATTATTTAGAAAAATTCAACTAATATAAAATATCAAACAAAATCGCATCGAAATTAAATAAAAATCGCAACGCGAACCACCTCGCTCTCTGATAGCTAACAACTTAATGTTGATAGTCGCGGTGATCGAGGCACGGCCTACTTTTTCGAGAAGTGAAAGACAAAAACAAGACGTTATTCACGTACTAGCTGATGGTCTCCGAACCGCTTTTTAGCAACATGCATTCTGCAGCACACCTATGTAATAATTGCAGTTGTACCTACAGGTAGGGTTGCGATAAAAAATCTGTGTCTTAGGACTTGAGGATATTTATTTTATATACTCACCTACTGCAAAGTTTTTTTGGAGACGTTCACACTATTCCAAAACAAGTTTCATGGGAATTTTTAAATTATAGTCATCGTATGAAGTGTGCGGTCTCGTATTCTTCATTTAAATACTACTTCTTTTTGAAAACTTCATGTTTGAAGGATCATTTGTGAATGTTAAATACATTGTTTACTATTGATTTGTCAGATTTACCTCAGAGACTTGATATAAATACTAAAAATAAATTACTGTAAACAAAAAATACAGTCAATTTAAGTTTGAGACAGATTTGAAGTATCTAAGTACCTCAAACTATGTGTCGAGAATGCGAATTTACTAAAAAATTAACGACGAAGTGAAGAAAAATATGTAAAAGGTTAAAAGATTGATGTTTGCGGGTTATTTTCACCATTTTGTTCTAATTTTTAAATTGTAGCTTCAGCTATTGAAAGAGAGGTACCACGGTTGCGGATACAAATATAAATGTTCATCATTAGTAATAGGCCTTTCCAAATAGCTGTCACTTGAAAACATATATGGCTGATGGACGACATACATATCTAACTTTTGTTTAACCTACCCCTCTGATTTGAATCAAAAAGTTCTTTACTGCGCCTACATTTTGCGTGGTGATAAACTGTAGCTATAAAACACACATATGTAGTTCGTAGAGTAAGAATCTTCATTCATTAATTAAATCTGTCTTAGTGAAAGGTTACCGGGAAACATGCTTGATGATGCCAACTTCTCTTCTGTCCGCAGTCCCAATTCTAATTGGGAAGATTGTAATACCAACCGACGTTGTACATGTAAATCCTAACTTCACCCGAGAATCGTCATTGTCCTGTTTACGCGTTGTAAACGCTTAATCATTTGTGAGTTAATCAGATGTGGTAAAAAAAACGAATTGCATATTTGAAATCAGTGTGAAAAACTGCTTAATGAAGATCTATTTTCATTTCGTCACAGATTTTGATGCAGGGTGGTTCCATTAAAGACTGTCCCCTTTGTCCTCTTAATACTAGTCCTTCAAAAAAAATTGTCGAACAAAGAATGTAATTTGGAAATCTGAAATAATCCGCTCTCATGCTCATAAAAATGATATAATTTATAAAGCTTCATTCGATATAGCTACTTATTCGAATATTCATTAAACTGACAGATGCTTACGTCAGAAAATCTGGATCCCCCTTTTATTGTAGTCGTAATATACTACATCAAATTTCATATGCTTTTGCTACTAACTCCTCAACTTCTTTAGCAATCACTATATGATCATAAAAATTGTTTCATATCGCACATCATTTCTTCCTTATCAGATTTAATCTCAGATCATTGTTTTTGAGGTTAGGTGAGGTAGGTAGATGTTCTAAGCATTGTATTCGTTAGCCACAAAATATTTTTCATACTAAAATGATGAGTCTTCTTAAAAAAATATTCAATATTCATTATTTTATGCAAGATTGTCATTCTCCTTCATGTATCTATTTTATAATCTTAGTTCAATACTAGATATAACCTTGAAAAATAAGGGATTCTCTATATCAGTGCATAATAAAATCTTAATCGGCATCAATATAAAATTCACAGTAATTTCAACAAATGTATTAATAAACAGAATAATTTTTCCAAAGTCATTGTTAAGGAGGAGACAAGGAACTTGATTCTACATTTAGATTCATAATTTATTTATTCATAAATATCCACTGGACAATTATGTAGAAGTTATGAAAACAAGGTGAAATTTAAGTCTGGTAGAGGAAAATATTCATCTCATTTTTGCAATTAGAAAAAATACGTTTGTCAAATTTTGTTTCCAATTATTGATTAATTTCAACGGATTGTCGGTGACATCATGTTCTTCAAAGTAGATGTAATTTAATATTCTTCGTGATATTAGCCGGGAAAGTAGTTGTTTTCTCTCCTTTGAGGAACGACAACCAAAAATTTCTAATAGATAATTCACCACAATATTATTTGTTTTGACTACATAAACGCAATCTGAGGAGTAGACCTTAACTAGTGAGTTAACATCCGTTACAAATGGGCTTGGAACTTTTAGAAAAGTATATTCTAGGTATATTTTAGGTTTCTTCTGTTTCAAAATAAATTTTACCAGTTTACCAGAATGATGTTTATTTCATGTCGATAGAATTAGTATTATCAAACTTACAAAGTTAGGAGTCTGGATATATTTTATACCGCCCGAGATTCGTTCCAATGTCGATTATGTAGGAGATTGGCCGATATGTTTGACAAACTGCTACTGGCTACATCGCAATATTGACGACAAATAGTTGATTTGTTAATAAAAATTTACCAAGGATTTTTTCGTGGTTTTTCAGACAATTTTTCCCAAATAGATTCCCTTGCAACGGCTAGTTATTTTGCCATAAATAACGATTTTAGGACTGTTAAAATCGGCGGCATGGACCAGATGAATAGACTCGATAGAATGACATATTCCAGAGACAAAAATTTCAGAATTTATGTGCACGCAACCTCTTAATAATAAAATAACAAATATATAAGAATTGTAGCAAGTTCGATTGGAGTTAAGTTCGAGAGAAAACGTGTCTGATTTCCATCACAAAATAGTTAAAATGAGATAGGAAAATACTGTTGTTTTCTAAAAGTTATAGTGCTCCCAGATTTTTTAATTCAATATAGTTAATGCCTGATTACTAATAAAAAGTGTCCACCAACAAACATAAAAAATTTAATTTTTATAGAAACAAGAATATGTTCGTACCTCATTTCGCAGATTTCGTCATATAAATCAGACCGATTTCATTATTTACTTGAAAAAATAGTCTAGAGGTCAAGTTTGCTCCATGTTAAACGTGAATTTTGAAAATTATTAGTTATGAAAAACCAGTGGTGCCTTTGTTCTCTCTTTAACCATATTCAGGCAAAAAACAAAAAAACCAAATCACAAGTAATACTACATTATTGTTACAATAATACGCCAAGCTAGCCTGTATCGTGAGTATGTTACTTAAAAATTATATTCACCGACATCCTGACAAAAAATACGTCTAATACGATATCACGTAACAGGATAACAAAACAAAACAACGTGGTGTGAATTCTGCTGAACTCGATCGGCGCTGGTGACGTAAGCAAGCGTTGCAAGAAGAAATGAGGGCGGAGTAAAAATACGGCGTGGTGTGCCAATCATTTAAAAGTATTAACCCGACTTCGTTTTCAGACCCATTACTGACAAAATTGGATTTTATGCACAGCGCGAAATTTGAATATTTTTTTCACAAAATAGATCCTGATGCTACACATTTTTTAAAGATTTGAAACAAAAATAAGAGAAAGAAACCATTGTACTAGCATCATAAGATTATTTCCTAAGACGTAATATTTGCCAAATGGTTGATGCCAAATATGTATGAAGGCAGATCCATAAGGGATCAAACCCTCAGAAATCTACGTGAGCCTGCTTTTGTAAACAGGTGAAAATGCTATTCATTCAGATCTTAATGTTATTGTTGCTTTTTTCCAAGTCCTCATTGACAATTAATTAATATCTGCAGTTTGTTCAAGTATTCTGAAATCATTCAACGCGTATATGTGTTAATCAAATAATGATTTTCTCAACAGAAATTGGAAAACAAGTTTCTCAAAGTATCTTAAAGAAAGTTTGTAATTGCAAAGGGCATCAGAATATGGATCAAAGATTCGGAGATCATCAATATCAACTGCAAATAAGTAATAATATTTCTCGCCTGAATGATCATTTCTCAACTATTAAAAACGAAATTTCACTTGCGGTCTTTTCAAATTTGAATTTGCTTCTACTTGTTTCCTGATTTATTACGGCAATAGAAACTATATTTTCTCAAAGTATTTATTTGTTGCTCAAAGTACAGGACGAGGGCGATGTCCAAGTTCATCAGCTGCGAGAGGAGCTCTTATAGGGGAGACAATAGACCTCAGAAATCGAAGTAGGATCTCTCCTCAATATAGTATTATCTAATCTATAAATTTTTCAATTATCCGAAAGCTCTCAAATTTGTAATAACTATTTTTGGCGTCTTTTGTTGAAGTTTAAGCCAATTGTGTTCATAGGTGAGTATCTAAAACCTTCACATATGTTCCTTTTTCTACTCCTAAGATTATTAATAAATATCTATATCATATCTTATCCGTGTTAATATCCTCAGTAATGATTCAATCAGACGTTCCTAATTCTCAAGTTTCACTATCATGTTTTCTTGCTTCCAGAATGATTTATACATAATTTTATCTATTTTACCTATTTCATTTCAATCAGACCACTCTTTGTTGGAAGGATGCACGTGTCCCATGCGTACCAAAATTTATATTATCCAATGATTGTTTGTTCCCAAGTAAATAGAAAGAAATAAAACAGCAAAAAGTATGGTAAAATATATAATTAACATTTTATATACATTGTATCTTGTATTAGATCTATTTTGATTTATTATAAACATTGAGTATTTCACATCGACTGGTTGAAAGAGAAAATCCATATTATAAATGTCATATCCTGAAACTTGGTGTCTATTACTGACAATGTTTCCTACAATGTGTGTTTCTAGAGTTTCACTCATTATAATATTTACATTGTAAATTAAATAATTCGAACAGTCCTACAAATTATGTATCCAAAGTCCAAAGCTTATTATACAAGTGGCACCTGAATTAATTTAAATACCTACTACCAAAAGGAACGTCGAAACCGCATAAACTTTTTATCATTATCACATGTCAAACTTCTTAGGTACTTAATAAACATGAAAACTTTTGCAAAAACTTTTTAGAATATTAATAATTATTAATAATAGTAGATGAAATTTTTATTTACTGGAACATTCAGTTTTTATCGACAGGAAAGGCAAATTAGCAAAATTGAAAATACTATGAAAAGTTGTAGGATTATAACACCAATCGTTTTGAATACATATCAGGAGGTACAGATGAGAAGAAAAAAATCAAAAACCCCATCGAACCAAAGATTACAACCACTAAAAGCTAAAATATTGATAAATTATGTAAATGAAGCAAATAGTGTTAACACAAGAGGAAGAATTTGTATTCAAAGATTATGAAAAAATCAAATATACTTGTGACAAAATATTCACAAGAAGTCAAGATGATTAAATTTATCATATATTGATTATGATTAAAACATGAAAGATAGAAAAGGAAATAATGCGTGAGTAATTTGATAGAAATCAGAGCAGAGTAATTAAAAGTATATCATACAAAAAATAATTAGATGAAGCTATATGGAGAACTAGAGAAGAAACATGTGCTTGAAGTGAATATTTGCAAATGTAAATGCATGAGATGATTTGTGGCAAGAAAAAAATTATTGAAGATCTCCCAAAAAATGAAGCCTCCAACTGTCCACACAAATTATAATATATTTAGTACTTGAAAAGTCTCATAACGAGCTTTTCATTTTCCTGGCATGTTTAAATTGAGCTGAACTATATTCTTGGAGATTTGCTTTATCAAGCCGGATCATTATGATAAAAAGTTGATACGAAATGGGGTTCCGTACATGAATAAATAAATTTATTTCGCCCTAAATTTCCAGCTTCTATTTCATCCAGCTGATGATCCTGCTGCTGCACTACTCAGTACTCTTGTTCCTGCTGATGACACACCGAATATCGTTTGGAAAGATGATGCCGCCCCCTGAGAAACAGTCTATAAATTAGGAACATGGGAATGTTATTATCAAGTGCAAGTTTATTTCACAGTGTAACATATTTAAATTGGAAAAAACGCTAAACATGAATTAGAAAAACTTGTTTTTGATTAAAAAATTTCATTTTATAACAAATAAGTGGTATGACAACATACGATACTTGGAATGTTGATTTCATATCTGTTCTTAATGTGTTACTGATATTGTTTTATTAATAACCTTATCAATTATCTACCGATAATCTTTGGTATCTATAATGAAACTTCGTGTTGTATTTATTTAAGTACATATTTAGTCCATATCTCACTTTTTTTGTCACTTTTTTGCGCATTTTTTAACATGTTAAGCACCATAACGTTCCCAATGGAACATCAATGACTTGTTGGTCCATGAGGACCGTCATAATGTATCTCATTCTAAATGAATGTGTGGCCCGATGAACCATGGTTGCAATGCGTTCACATTAACATGTAGTACCTGGGTCCAAACAAAATGTAGTTTCGAATAGTAGGTAAATGTATATTTTTCATATTTTATTTCAAGTACAGCAATACTAGTATTCGTATGCACTTTGTCAACCGATGTAAACATACTCAATTTTTTCTATTTTTATCCAGCTTAGTAGAATCAACGATGTTTAGAATTTGGCCAAAAATGTTATAATGCGTATAAATTGTGAAAACATGATAGAATTTATAATATTCGAGAATAATTAGTTTCTAAACTACCAAAACGCTAGTTCACAAATTTTTGGTTGTCAAGTAGGTATTGAAAATAAAAAATAGGTTTTATGTAATTATGTTTTGTAATACTTTATTTTTAGGTCAGAAAATCTCATTTTGTCGGACCGAGCCAGAAAATTATTGTGATAGTCCGGTAGAAGCTTTTACCGGACTCATTTTTATTCACTTTCCGGCCTATCTTTAACGAAAAAAATAAGTGGTTAGTCTAAAATAGTGGTCAATTGGTTTCTATAGTAACCGAGTTTTGTATTATTTAAAACTATAAAATAACCTATTTTAACATATAATATTTATAACATATGATGATTGAAATCTTCCGAAAGAAAATTATGAAGCGTATGTGTAAAGGAAGACATTAAACGCTTTTATAGACTTTTTCCATAACTCAAGATTAATGAAAATAGACAATAATATATTTTGCTTGATAATCAAGCTTACCTGTAAAGCTGTGCCCAAAAAGTTTGAAATGGCTTTGGTGACGTTAACAGCCGCTGTAATTAAATTACTCCTTACTAAAGTATTTGGAACATCAGGATTATTGTCGTCTATCCCTGGAACAGGATTGAATCCAATTGGAGCTCTCATAATTCGAGTAGTACTTTCAATAGATTCTGAATCATCAACTTCGTTTGTAAACGCAAAAATTGTATTTTCAGTTGTTGGTGTAGGTAGTTTTTTAGATTGCCGTTGGGTTGCCTCGCTTAAAATAGTTGTTGGCAAAGTTGTTGTTCGCCTTGAAGTTGTTCCATGTTCTCCGTTGGTACTGATAACAACCCCTCCATCCACATTTAGCAAATTTTGGATGCTCTTGATTTGCGAAAGATCCAGTGTTCCTGTAGATGGATTCTTCTGTATTCCTTGAAAATTTTAAAAACAATTTAATTCTGTAATAAAAGTATTGAGATGTAAACTTTAATTATTTTTGTTATTGCAAAATTTTTCGGTACATGACGAATCATTCATATTCATTAAACTCAAATTCATGTAGAGTGAAATGAGATCAGATTCATATGAAGTAAGGTAATTTTCTAATCAATGGAACACAAAATATGTAATTAAAGAAATAAATTTGAAAATCAAATTTTTTTTCAAGAGAATATAATATAATGAATACAATTTCTATATGTATGCAAATAAGCACAATAATTTTTTGTAAGTACAAGGAATCATCTCTAATTTCTGCAATAATCAAAAATAAAAAAAGTAGTTTGAACCTAATTGATTTGATATTTTTTTGTTGCACTATTCGTAAATCACAATTAGCATATTGTAACAAACATTACCAGAACTTGGAAAAAAATTTTGTTAAACGCAACCAATTTTTATAAATGTTAGGAAACCAATAAAATTGGTGTATATACACAAAAAGCGGTGGGGTTAAATTATATGGCTAGACTGTACACTTACTTGCACGTTTACAGAGGAAAGGGAGAAAATTAGTCGAAGGAGAAATATGAATCTTATGAAGCAGAAGGAAATGGAGTAATGATCAAATATCTATTGTTAAAGAAATAGAATGAAATATCTGATATATAAGAAATAGCGAATTACTATGATATATTTAAGTAAATTATAATAGATTTACAACAAGATATGAATTTTCTAAAGCTAATTACTTGACTGTTTCTTTTTATGTTTCCAAATCAAAATTTTTCTGTTAAATGAAGAACTCTCTTTCAAGACAACAATCTCTTCTTACCTAAACAATGGTTCTGCGTATATTGAGTTTGGCTTCGAGAAAGGTAATAACGATAATATGGAAATAATCAAGCCATTAGATTACTAATGACATCATGTAATCAGTTCAAATTCAAACAAATGTATGAATGGAATAAAATTTTGTATAAAAGTCACATTATTGTTATAAATAGTTGTATCAATCAGATACTCCACATCATTTCATCTATGAAGTCTATATTATTTAATATTTGTGGTATCCTTCCAAAATTTTCAACTTTACTCAATTTCTTGAGTAAAACTAATGTCTAAGAGAAAATTCAATAAATCTAAAGACAAATAATGTCTCGAAAATATTGGTCATGAATTAAATTTTATATTCTGCTTAAAAAAACTTTTTATCCAAAAATTAAATACCGAATCGTCCATAATAATATATCACATATCACAACTGACTTCTCGGACTTATTCAATAAAAACAGAGAAAAAAGAAACATTATGCGGTATATAAAACATAACAATAAAAGCATGGAATTATTTAGTACTTAAGAGAAAATTAGAGGTGTTTTAAAACATGATGGAAAAATGTGAATGAGAAGAATAATTATTAATAAGAAAATAATTGAATTTGTAATTGTTATGAGATGGAATTCATAGGAATGAGTAAGGGAAAGGCAAGTGACAAAGGATACGGGCTTCTTTTAAACGATTAAGTCTGAAAAGAAAAAAAAAAAGAAATAAATGAGAGAATGGGAAGGAACTCTTTGTTAGTAAAATACAAATTTTGATTAGAACAAATACTACAGCAGCAGTGAATCTCAAATTAAGAAAAATAGACAATAACTATTCACATAGATATACAGAAATATATTATTAACTCTGTATTTAGGATTTAAAAATAGTTTAAACTTTAAGGTGATTGTTTTTTTAGACCACTTTTTGAATTTACTCAAATTGGTGACAGCAAACCAACGGTGTATGATATGGAATATTTTTACAATAAGTTCAGGATACAATATTTGCTTCCGTTGCCAAAACAATCCTCAGATCCTTAAAAAACTACCATTTGTGGCTTAACAACGACATTATTTACAACTCAAAATCGGAACATCGACTGTGCAAAAAATTAATATTACCATCAATAATAATGACAACATTGGATTTAATAATCTGCGAGCCAAAACTAAAAGATATACGTTGTAGTTAATACAACTATATTAGAATTATAGAACGACAGCAATCCTAAGTAATTTTAGTCTTATCTAAATACCAGTAGGAAGACTACTACCATATCTAATAGCATTTTCTATAAAAGCGAACCTCATTTTTACCAACCAGATGACAATGTAAATGCTTTTGCTAATTATTTACAGTGGGGATATATTCCGTTATCTACTCCTAATTGTGACAAGTCTGAGGTTTACAAAAAATTAAACCGATGAAGGATTACTGGCATTTATTCTACAAAACTGCGTCTGTTATTTATTTGTTCTTTCATTAAAATCTGGTAAACCGTGATGTTGCTTTCCACCACGCGAAATTATGTACATCATCTATAATTTCCAATTTAATCTGCTTAACGCAATATATAACAGCACACTTAGATAAAGATAATCAGGTTGATGTCATATATACAGAATTTTCCAAAAATTGATCACTTAGTTCATGTCATATAAAGTCTGAAAATATTTATTAACCACAAGGAACACTTCAAAAGGCACTATTACATCGCTTCAACCTAAACGGCTGTCATTCGGTCCTACCCTATATTATATTTACCAGTTGCTAAAATTAAAGTTTTCTTCATTCAATGCAGTCCATAAGTATGGAATAAATTAAATTTTAGCGTTATTATATACTATGTGAAAAAAAACCTAGAACAGGTCGACTTATAAATAGATAAATAAATAAAGCCCCCCAGTGAAGTATACGTACTAGATAGAAATGTGGGAACGCCTATGTCCAATTATAGATATGGTACAATAAAGAAACACAATTCAATTCAACCGCTTTCTATCAGAAACACCAAAAACAGGAATATTCAAATCAAATTTCCATTTCTCAAATTCCATCCACAACAATTCATTAACCAAAAAAAAATACAAAGCATATATTGTTCAAATTTGTTTAATTTTTTTAACTATTCATAGATAAAAAATACTTTCTTACCTTCCAGTTGTTTTATTAGTTGCTTAATTTCATCCTGGGAAAGAGAATTGGCCAGTTTAGATGGAGCGGCTGTACTAACAGGTGTCATATGTGTGGGAGAATTTACTAATAACTCTTCTTCTACTGGTGGTTTTTTTGGCTTTACCGGTTTAGGAGTAGGTCTCTTTATAACAGGTGCGGGTGAAGGTGGAGGAGCTAAAGCATTCAAGAGCCAGTTGAGACCGCGTATGATAGGACCAGGTGCAGGAGTCGTAGTAATTTTTGGTCTTACTTTTGGTCTTATGGTGGTTTCATCGAAAATTCCCTGAAAATCATCTCAAAGTCAAGACAAATTGAAAATATTAATTGGAAAGGACATAATATAAAATTGTATAAACAATCGGTAATACTATATGTCCTCAGGGAAGGTAGGGATGAGAGGTAGTATTTTCTTAATTAAAAATGAGTTGCTAGTTTCACAGATATATACAAGCTCATTATCCCTTGCTGAATAATCTAGTTTTGGAGTTAAAATACAAAAAGTCAAATTTTTCTTCAAAATAAAAAGATAGTCCACATTTATTCTTTAAAGAATTCACTTCAAGTCAGTGTACAACCCATTTTCTAACATATTATTTCGTTGGAAAGAAATAGAAGGCTTATAAAATTACTTAAAAATTATATGAGTTTCCGAAAGAAAAGTTTCAATTACTTATACTACTTGACCAGATACTTTGAAATTTGTACTATGAGAAAGATATTCCTATATCGACTCTTACCATACAGTTTGAATAAATTGAAAAGATCAAACCTAATTATAATTTGTTAGGTTAAGTTAGATCGATTGATCAGTCCCCTGCGTCCACTTTTATTAATTTATTACATAATCAATATCACAAAAGTTACAAGATACTCACGGCTAAAACTTTTGGAGTCGAAGGAACGATGCCTTGTTCTTTCAAAAGGGAAGCTAGTATAGCATCATTAGATTTTCCAAAGGGAGTTGAGGCTGGTGGTGTAATGGAATTCAAGTTATATCCTTTCAAAACCTCTTCTAAAGTTGTTGCTTTCTTAGGTGACTTAGTTGTTTCTAGAGCTGCTATTTGATCTTGGATAGATTTAGGTGGTCTAGTAGTCTCTATAATAATAGTAGGAGTAGCTGTGGATATGATAGTTGTATCTGGAATGGTAGTCTTAGCTTTATCTCTTTCAACAGCTAAAGCGACGATCTATAAAGGAAAAAGATATGTAAATACTCCACCAAAGCTTTTTATTAATAAATCAAACAAGTGTTTCTCATGTAGCCTTGAATAGTACCAAATGTATGTTCTTTTAAATATTGGTATTCGATCTTCTTCACAAATATTCATATACTTATTTTGACAACCTTGATCCATGCTTTAGAAATAGTTTTATTGCGAAACACATGTCACACTTTTTTAAGACACTGGTTGTAATACAATTAAATAATTTTGTTTACTTTATATCATATTTATACAAACGAACATAATCAAACAAACCTTAGTTAAGTCGTAACCTACCCTTTCAGCTAAACTACCACCGGAGCTAATCTTGGAATTCGTGTTTCCCGTTGTTGCTGATTTCGCTGTTCGATTTGGTATCTGGATGAAAAATTAAACTCGTTACTACGTTCACAGATAAAATTTGAGAAATTTTTAACTTTTAATATAGAACAAATAAATAAAGTACAAACTTTAATACATATATCTAACGTATAAAACAATACTTTTCTATAAAATTGATGAGGAATCGTTTTATCCGAAGTTTTTTCTCTATTAAAAATACAGTTCAATCACTACGGCAACTACGGTAATATGTCTTGTATATTACTGATTCCTCTTTCAATTAAACAGTATATTGAGATTGGTAGAATTTAAATTTATAACGTACATCCATGTTTTTAAAGACATAAAAACCAAAGACTGTGATATACTTCCAAAATTCAAACAATTGGAATTTAATCATTATGAGGCTTTTCAAGTGCACGCTTTTAGTATAATGATACTTTGAAATGAGGGTCCCCCTTTTTATTGGGAAATTCTGAATAAGGATCAGAAAATATATGTGAATAAAGGAAAAACCTCTTCCAAAAAATAATTTGTGAAGGGTTTGGCAGAGATGGTTCGTAAAACTAAAACATTTTTGGGTCGGCGTGAAGCACCTTCTCTGACGACAATACAGAAATTGGTGGAAAAATTTGAGCTGTGGGGACAAGTTAGTGATGTGAAGAATAAAACCCGTGCACGTCACGGAATGGCCGGAATTGGATGGTATTGATTTGGACAGCGTTTACTTTCAACAAGACGGCTCTACGTGCCACATAAGCAACAGAACCATCGATCTTTTACGGGAAATATTTCCGGACTGTGTTATCTCTCGAAGAGGTGATCACAATTGGCCACCGAGATCTTGTGATTTAACACCTTGCGACGTTAACAGTTCAGCATCGATTCAAGACCTCAAAGATGGAATTCGTGAGGCTATCGAGGGCATAGGGCAGCCGCTTTGCAATTTGGTTATGGAAAATTTCATGAATTTGGCTGATGTTGTGTTCCATTATTAACGGCATACCTTCCTCTTTATAATGAAATAAACATCCGATCATTTATTTCAAAAAATGGCATTTTTCTTTGATTATCAAAATAACACCTCTTATTGGAAAACCAGCTTATTTCGCGTTCAAAGATATTCATCAAACTACAAAACATTCATATGAGCGTATCCTAATAAACAAACAATGATTACCAAGTTGAATTTTATAGATATAAACTCACCAGACGTGTTAAAAATGACAACTGATTCAATAATTCCGCTTGTTGCTTTTCCAATTGCGCGATTGCCTTCAAGTTTTCTTTCTGTTGTGGAGTTAATTCTTTCAGCTGTAACGACTTAGTAGTTAATTCGACAGTATTAAAACTAGTAACATCAATTGATCTTGCAGTAGTGAAGCCTGCGTTAGTTTGCACTTTCCCAGTTGTTATTGTTGATCTTGCTGTAGTAGTAACAGGGGTAGTGATTCTAGTAGTTGTAGTGGCTTCAGTGGTAGTAGTTGTAGAAGCTTCAGTAGTTGTAGTTGTAGTAGCTTCAGTGGTTGTAGTAGGGATTGTAGTTGTTGTACTGAGGATTGTAGTTGTCGTGGGCTTGGTAGTCGTAGTAGGTTCCATTGTGGTAGTTGTTGTTTTCTCCGTCGTTGTGGTTGTAACTATTGTGGTTACTGGTGGAATTGTATTGCTTTTTACTTTGATAGTTGCTGGAGGTCTGGTAGTGGTTGTACTAGCCGTGAATGATGCAGTTTCTGTTACAGAAGGAGGGGCAGATATTCGTATAATACCCGGTTTTTTCGTCGTTAATTCTGAAACTTTGATTGTTTCACTTCTGAATAAATTCGGGAAAAGTGTTGTGAGGAACGTAGGTATAAGCGAAGGTTGAGTACTGGTGAATATCCTTTGTCGTTGCGTGCTTGTCATTGAAGCAGCTGTAGTTGTTGGTGTGTTAGTACTACTCATTTTCTGCATTCCTGATATTTCATTGACTATTGAGGGACTTGTGAAATCAAGAACCTGATTGGAAAGTATTGTACTATCGATAGTAGTAGTATCGACCTGTAATTAAAAGTTTCAATAAATGTTCTTTGGAAACAACAAAATCAATTTTAAATCAGGAGAAGAATATAATTCAATTTATGCGTTAATTATACTTCAAAATATATTAAAAAAGTTTAAAAGTTTTTGAATTTTATGTAATTTTTGTCTGTGATAAGAAATTCCTTCATCACCATCAGTGTGAAATATAAGACTTCCCTTGAAAGAAAAAATTATCTGAGCTAGTATACTCTCATTATTCCATTAAGGAAATGATTGATAGAATAAAAACACCTTCTCCTTACAAGAAATAGGTCTAAAGCTTACTGATGAATAGATAAAAAATCTTTTCAACTTTGATCAAATTTCGTTTCCATTATAGTCCTTGACAACAGTGGAAAATATTATCATTTAGATCCATTCATATGACTTAGCATATATAGAAAAACAAATTTTTATTCAATAATTGAGATAAATACCTGTTGTTGTATTATAGTTGTTTTAACAGCTGTTGGAATTGTCGCAGGATTGAGAGTTTCTGTTGTACTGTCTTGAGAAAATGGTGTGGTTGTATCAACCTATAAAAATTCGACTTGAATTACCTCAAAATCTTAAATATGATGAAAAATTTATATTTTTAGTCGGTTTATATACTTTTTGGGAAATTATATCGTCTCCTGTGTTATCATAATTAACATTAGAATGGGAATGCTTTTTTTCAAGTTTTTTTGACTAATATATTTAATCTATATTGTTTAAACTATTCACCATTTTAAACGTTACTAACGCTATCTTTTCAAAATATTGGATTAATCATGAACAAGCATACGGGGTGAATTTTTAGTATAGCAACAATCAATAATTATTAAGCCCATACACAGAAAGTTAATTAACGAGAATAATTGTCTATCAATTTTTGACTTAATTGAATATTAACGGCCAAGTTTATCATCTTGAGTTAGCAAGTTAATTGTCGTTCTCTATATCGCGTTTGTTATTCACTAAATAAACAACAAAAAATTTTATATTTTATTTATTCATAATCTACTGCATTCAATTCTTAATTTGTCTCGTTGACCCTTTGCGAGAACTTTCATTTTATAGCGATCTCATGTGGTTAGTAATCATCCTCTGAGCTTTTTCTTCTAAACTTTCATTTGTTCTCATTCTCCATACTTCTTGGGTTGCTGTACCATTTCAGTTCCGTGGTTACAATTCGTTTTAGTACCGGTTTAACATTTAGCCTCTTTCTTATATTATACGTTATATAACTTATAAGTTGGAATTTTTGAAATCGTTGGTGATATTCAAACTGAACACACTATTTACACTACTACTACAGCAACACTCACAATCACACTATCTGACGCGCGTTTTGATAACCAAGTAATCGTCTTCAGAGATGGAAAGTAAACCAAAACCTTTTAATTTGATTATTATTAAGTACTTCATTTTGACTGCTCGTATTTTTCTCTTAGGTATTTCTGTTACTAACCAGCTTTCGCATCCAGAAGCCAGGAGTTGTGTTCAGCTACATAAACCCTTTTTTTCCTAAATATTCTTGATATTGTGCTATACACTAGCTGCACTCTGAAATCTACTATTTATTTCTATTTCTTCGTTTCCTGGGTAATCGATTTTTACCCCTCAGTATTTGGAGTTGTTACCTTGATCTAGTCTATCTTCATTCAGATTATTATTAACAGCCGTTGCTCGACTGTATGTTATCGGCTCTGAATTTGTAGCATATTTTTGTTGAGTAACTCTTCTATGACTATTTTTGTTTGTATTTCTTCAAAACTTATTTCTAGATCTATAAATGCTTGATACACTTCGATGTTTCCGTTCATAATTTTCTTTACAACTTACTGCGAAGATGTGGGCTTATTTGCTTCTTTATCTCTCTTCTTACTTCTAACCGTAGTTCTATTCTTCTTACCAGACTTTTCAAAAATCCGCCTTAACTTTTGATCTACATTATACTCGGTTAATCGGTACTTGTTCATTCCATGCTCTATTAAGTTTTAAGGATATTTGAGCTATTATGGAATTGTTCATAAAGTTTTCTAAGATAATGAATTTAGGTGTAAATAATAACCTAGTTGTTACACTAAAATATCACCCTGTATATATTGAAATAACAAAAAATATACAAATAGTCAGACCATTTGTTTAGCGGCGATGCAAATTATCTATTTAAAAATATAATTTTGATAAAGTGACCAAATGAATGTCGTGTGGACTGTGAATTACTAACATCCTACTGAATCGCTTCATTTAATAAGCGTTAATATAGATTTAAAACTTGAACGCTTACTTGACTTATTGATATTGAATATATTGAAAATTGTAATTGTTAATATTTTCCAGTATTTCAATTCTTTCCAATACGCTGCATTAGTTTGAAGTAGAAAGTTAGTGAAGGTGAATGTCTGGGTTCCAAACAAATCAATTTAAATAATAGACGCAGAGCTAATTACAAAAAATAAGGTCGCTTCAGCTTGTAAACCGGAAGAATGAAACAATGTGCGAAAATTCTCGTATGGTACGTGCCTAAAACTTTTTGTAATTTGAATTTTGACCTTAAATGAGAGCGCTATAATAGGCCGAAAAACCCTCGCAAGAATTGATCGAAAGTGTCGGAAAATTCTTGCTGAAATTTGATAATTTTTTATCGAGCGCGCGATTATAAAGCGCTTATTCAATTTCCACCTATAAAAGCCAACGAAAACGACGCAAAAAAAGAATTTCAGGCTTTTTTCACATTCATTTATTGTGCCCATTATCAAACTATTTTGATCAATTTTTTTATAAATTTCTGAAAATAGGTGTACTTTTTGATAAAGTAATGATTTCCGGCTCAAGAACGTCGATGAGCTCGCTGTTCCCAGTCCTACAAGCGCATTTTTAACTGATTTTTAGATGCAATTTTCCCGCATAGATCTTAGATTTTCATTTCAAATATACGTCAATATTCTTTAAATGTTTTCGGAGTGCAAAACTTTTTGCACTATTACACAGTTCTTCGTTCTGATCTCAAAAATCTAGGAAACATTTTCATGCTCGTACCTTGTGGGGTTTTTGATATGAATTTTCCGGATCTTTCGATCACTTCTTGCGAGGATTTTCTGACCTGTAAAACTTCTGGCACTGTTGCAGCACTCTTATTTGAGGTTGAAACTACAAGTTACAAAAGGTTCGATGCGCGTACCGCCCTGCGGAGGTCTTGAGTACTGCCATTTGGTCATGTGTTAAGTTTGTTCTTTTGGTTTTTAAGATAAAACGGCGTGAACCTTATCGATCCTATTTTTTGTAGCTAGCTATAAGAAGTATACGAGATTAATTTTTCTTTACTTAACAGGTTCCAAATAAACAGATCTTTTAACCCAAAATGAACTGATAAATCCGAATACAAAATAACTTCAGAATGTTTATTTTTTTTTCGATTTATTTTAAATAATGATGGTATTTCAAATGTCTATTTTTTTCCAATTTTAAAAGGATGCAGTAAGAAAATATATTTTCGCCGCTACTAGCCAAGTTCACTTGTTTGGAACCTGGATCTTTAAAAACATCAGAATATTGATACAAGTCATTGTAGAGTCATTAAAGAGAATATTCGTGATGAACTAATAAGCATTGCATTTTCAATTAAAAAATATGTTAATTTGAATAAACAAGCCTCATACGTGGAATATATATACAGATTGTTAAAGAGAATCAATGTTATATATCAAAATAAAAGTAGTACATTTCCTATATTTGTAACAACAATGTATTTTTTTACATCACGTACTTGCTTTTCCTTTAGCCTATACTATGTTGATTTAGAATGAAATAGTGTAACTTTCTCTCTATTTATCGAAAAGATACAGTCAACAAAAATAAGTAAAATAAGCAAAATAAGGTTGCCATTATCATGTTTTGAATACAAATGACCAAATTACAAATCTGAAGGAACTGTTGCTGATAGGTAGAAAGGGGTGCTGATGAGAAATTACAGGCTGCATAAAAAGAAACTGGAGTAGTAACACACGAAACTAGAGAATTTTTGAAAATGAATCGGATAGACACATAAAAAAATTAAGCATCAAATACCGACTATCGAAAATCCATCGGTTTATTTCCAGCAATTAGTTACTGAGAAATATAATTATTATAAACATTACTAGGAAAAGTGGATTAGTGTGATAAGAAGTAGGTATCTATACATCATATGTACACATAGTTATTAGTATTAATCACTACTACAGTTAGTCTAAACAGTATTGTCAATTCTTGCCTTATTGGATTTTGATTCCCTTCCTGAAGTCTTGCCGGTATTTCTACTTTTTAACAAGTCCTGAATATTAAGCACCTTAAGGTACTGGTGAAAATAGTTAAAATTAGTATTTTTCCCATTGAAAACAAAGATGTATAAGTAATATAAACAAAAATATACCAAGAGAGGGTTCTTTAAAAATCCATTTTGATAAAAATAAATTGTAGTTTATGTTGAAATATTTATTAAATTGGTATTTTTACGTCTTAGAAAAAAATCGAAGCGAACAATTCTTCTAAAAAGAAATATGGGAATAAAATAACCGAAAACATTCACACTGTTCGGAATTGGAGTGAAATCTGAGAAAGGAACGTACAGAAACGGTTCCGTGATTTTAAATTTATTGATTGATGTAAGTAGGTAGACAACAAACAATGCATATAAGTTGAAAATGAATTTTTGAGGAATTTGTCTGTGAATTTGATTCAAATTGTATATGTAGCTCGGTACTGGAATACAGAATGATAATATCCATTATATGGGTAATAATCTTATGAATAGGTGAATTATATTCAAACATCTGCCCTAGTACTTAGAACAATGAAATTATTTATTTTAATTTATATAAAAAATATTGGAAAATTTTCTTGACAGTTTTTATAATCTCATATATCAATTAACTCATACTGAATAGACACAAACATCATTTATTAGGTAAATGATAAGCTGGGGACTTATTCTATTCTACGAGGGTTGCTATTTAAGTTTTGAGATATGGCAACACTGATGTGAATATGTCAAATCTGACATTGCTCGCATTCAGCAGATGTAGCGTATAGCGTTACTGCTACCTATCGGTAATAGTTACGACATGTTGATCTTTCGCTAGAACACTTCTTTGTTACATTAAATGGTAAATATGGAGGTGCTTTGTCTTGCTCCTTTTCAAATAACTTCGAGGTGTATTCATCACTCACCCACTTTTATATGTATATGAGAACTGTTATTATAATTCAAAACGAAATTATAGAGAAAAATTCATGATGTTTCAATTCATTTTTTTTTATTTTCCCAAACGAATTCAATCATTAGAATAAATTAAAAGCGTCCGCAAAATGGCGTCCGCTCCAGAAAATGTTGAGTTTGTAGTCACCGAACGAATCCGCTATGGTTGTAAAACAGTTGCACAACGGTTTCGTCTGCTAAATGCGACCATTGTCATCTTAAAATTTGACATTTTTAATGGTGAACGTACTCAGAACGTGTTGTCTTACGAGTGCTGTTTGTGTTGTTTACAGATACTTGAAACATTCATCTTAGTCAAAAAATGGAATAAGGTGCCGACATTTCCGTGCGATTATTTCCTTATTATTTTAGACGTAGATTAAACCAACAGCAGTGTCCCGATCAATTCTTTTCGACATTTGGTTATTAAGCACCATCTCGGGCCACCGAGCTTCGCTAGTTTTCCAAATTGAACCGTAGTCGCACTTCTTTGTATGATGAATTTCGTGAAGGTCGTCCAAAATTGGCTATTATGCCAGGAAACATCGATGCGTGCTTAAACTGATATTGCAAGAACGTTATGTGACCCACCGTGAGATTAAGGCATACTTGGGCATTCTATTAGCATACATTCCATATTTCATAAACATTGGGCTGTCAAGAAGATTTGTTCGCTTGGATACTGAATAATGTGACAATCGCTCAAAAAAGCTTTTGCCGATTAGTGTAAAGAAATGCTGAAAAAATTCAATCGTGGTGCTTCAAAAGATATGAAACCGAGACTAAACGACAATTAGCTGTATGGCTCTTTCAACCCAACAAAAGTTGTTCGCGCACGAACTCGAAACCAAATGGTTGCCAATTTTTTCGGAATAGCTGAACATGGCACCACTGTTCCACTAGATCAACGTAGAACAGTCCATTTTGATGATAAACCAGCATTTGTTTGTCCGAAGTGTTCAAAAAAATCAGGCAAACCCATCGCAGAAGACGAGTCATTTCCCACCACGACAATGCGAGCTCTCACACATCAGTTCAAACAAAAACGTTTTTGGACAGTCAAAACATAGAATTGATGGTTCAACCGACGTACAGTCCTTGTTTGGCATGCAATTATTTCTTCTTATTCCCACAGATCAAACATAATTTGCGAATTCAACGTTTTCTACACTTGAAGAAGCACACATTTTGGATTTAGTTTCAAAGTAAGCTAGTAACACTCTTTTGTTGAAGCTTTTTATGCCTTTTTAGTACGCCCACTATTTTGATAAAACAATTTTTGTAGTTGCGTTCAAAAATGGCACGTTAGGGCACTGTTTATAACGCATCTACATTCTTTATGTTTGCAAATGAATGAAAAAAACGTGAATATTATAATGGACGTAGAAAAAATGATAAGCCATATTCAATCATAAAGATTTATTTTTTTTGTCTATCTAAAAACTGAAGTAGCAGCCCTCGTATCCCCTACGTTTTTGAATTACTACTCTCATAATATTGAATACTCCTCATTATGATAGATTTGTCATTCATTATAATACTATATAATATTTCCTCAGACAACAAAAAAAAAAAATTAATTCATATTAAAATATGTTGTGAAAAAATAAGCTTATACATGAAAAAATCTTTCATAATTGAAAATAAGAAATCTATTATGTTTATTAATTATATTAGAGACTGCAAATATCATTCGCTGATTAAGAATTGATTTATATAGAGCAGTGCATCATGTTGCTTACCTTGGTTGCCCGAATACTTTCATCGGTATTAGGAGTGTTCATACTTGTTTTGTCACTATTAACAATCTCATTGAAAGCTTCAATGGTTTTTCCATTAAATAATTCAGACAGCGTTGGAAACGTTGGTGTATTGTTATTATTTCCTTCAGTAGAAGTGACTATAGTACTCGATTCTACTATCACCACATCTGGTACAAGTGTACTAGCCGCACTCGTGCTTTGCGTATCTGAACTAACATTCGCAGTGCTGGTTATATTCGTGCTCTCGATACCAGTGGTATTTGGACTAGTACTAGCTTCTGCATCAATTTTAAGTGAATTGGTGCTAGGGGAAGGATTCGAGGGTACTACAGTTGTGCTTGGCAATGTAGTGATACTTGGAGTAGTTGTCATAGTAGGAGTTGATGTAGTAGTTGTAAGTTGGGTTACTTTTGCAACTGAAGCGACTATTGTAGTTGTTGTTGGTTGGTTTTGGGCATTTGTCACTGTAGTAGGCTCAGGAGCTGGTGATTCTGTCGAGGTAGTCGTTGATTCTGTAGTGGTAGACGATGTGGTTGTAGTTGAAAGGACGGGTGTGCTTGTGGATTGTGTAGTACTACTTTGTGCTTTGGTAGAAGGTGTAGTGCTAGTTGGAGAAATTGGAATAGTGGTCGCAGTTACTGTAGGAATGGTATTCTGCTCTTCCTAAAAATGTACAAAAACAATATTGTTTCACATCGTCCTCAACTATTGAGATTGGTTATAGATTCCCTCTAGCAATCTTGTGGTTATTTGTTAAATAAAGAAATGGTTTCAGGGTAACACAGCAAGAAGTGAATAGCAAAAATGTACATTTAATTTACAATTTATTTACAAAAGAAATTTCTACCATTTCAATATTTTGGATCACTTGAGGCAAATATAGCTTTCCCTAAAAAATATATTCCACCTTTTGAGTTCATGTTATCAATTTTTTTCGTATTTCAGACAAGTTTCGCATATATGTGGAATATAGTTTTTATACCACCAACTCTTCTTGCCGTCTTTTTTGTAAAAAAATACAAAAAGCAACAAAATTCCCAACACCTCTTCCATCCATGCGAGCAATATCTCATTATTTACAACAATTTTTAACGATACAAGAGTGTCAAGCGCCAAATATGTGCAATCGAGAAAATCTCAAGTGATCTATTCGAAGCCGTAAAAGCACAAATACCAAAAAAAAGTTATTTGACAAAGAATACCGTTTCAACATTTTTATTATCCATAGAACTTCCAGGATCGCTTGTTACTTGGTTACTGGTTATATCTGGTAAAGGTGGGGGGTTTTCACGTGTATCGAATCCCCTTACCCGTATGGTCATTTCCATGGGAACTACGGTACCGTTCGGATATTTTTTCACAACAGTATTGTTAGGATACACACCAATAACAAAGTAGGAAGATTTAGGTTCTATTAACGGTCTTTTACGTAATATTGTGTTATTGTTAAGTACAGCAAAAATAAAATAGTCAGGGGTGGATGTATCAATTGTATTCTGTACAAGTTCCTGAGCTATGTTCAGCAATTTGCCTGTTCTTGATCTTGGACTACTCGCCATAGAAGTACTACTAGAATCGACTGGGGTAGTTTTTAATTCCAATGTGGTTGTATTATCAGGCATATTAGTGGTAGTTTCTGTTGTAGTAGTAATATCAGATACAGCGATTGTACTGATGGAAATATCTTCAGCAATGTTATTCTGAGTAACGTTTGTATCGTTGTTCGATTCACTGCTCACTGGAGTAGTCGAAAGATTATTATCTACAATTACACTTTCTGTAGCAGTATCACTGGCGATTCGCGACTCAATGGTGACTGCCGGAATAGTAGAAATATCATCTTCAGTAGTAGATTTTTGGGTGGTAATTGTATTAGTGGATGATTGACCAGTGATACTTTCTACCGTGGTGGTAGATATATCATCTTCAGTGGTGCTCTGCCTAGCAGTAGTAATATCGAAAGCGGTGTTACCTGATAGTGACGAAATAGAAACGTCATTTCCTTCACTAGAGATAGCTCCACCTCTAATACTTCTCATTGTAGTAGTGGACATACTATCTTCAGTAGACATATTTTGTATAACTGTGGGGATATCAGAGAAAAGGTCATCTTCCGTGTTAACAACTGTAGTCGTAGAAATATTATTATCTGCGGTGCTTTGGTTAACACTGATTTCAGTAGAGGTTCTACAACTAATGTTTACTACTGCATTAGTAGATATATCACACTCAGGAGTTACAAAGTTGGAATTAATATCGTTAGCGGAATACACAGAGACACTTCCAGGACTCACTTCAAATCTTCGAGATGATAGCGATGAAAGTAATGTAATTAAATTCATTGTTTCAGTAACTGTTGACTGTATTTCACTATTGGTAGAAATGGTATTCTCTGCTGGAGATACTTCAGTGGTTGATGTCATCTGTGGTTCTATAGTAATAGTAGAGCTCATAAGATTTTCTTCAACTGTTAATATAGTTGAGCTCTGAGTAGTTGCTGATTGATCTGAGGTCAATTTAGGAGGAGAAGTTGATAATAAAGCTTCAGTAGTGGGCTCAAGTGATACAGATTCACTGCTGTCATCAGTTGTTTGTGTACTAAATACAAATGAAGTATTATCGGAAAGTATCAGATTCGAAGAAATAGCTTCAGAATCAAAATATGGTAGGGTAGATATAGTATTGGGTGTTGTGAATTCGGATACGAAAGTAGAAGGAGGAAAAATAGTTGTTGATAAGAAAGGACCCCTACCAAATTGCTTATTTACACTTTTAGGCGTAACAATAACAAAATTATCCGTTTGCTCTGTAGATACCATACTATTCAAAATGTCCAACAATCTACTTATTGCTTGATTCTGTACAAATTCTTCGGATGTGATATCATCTAAAATACTAAGAGGATTGTTCGTTGTGCTAGTAGGTGCAGGGAGTGATCTGGTGGTGGAAGACTTAGTCACACTAAATAGAGGCGTGGTAGTGAAAGAGCTCAAATTTACAGATTCGGTACCTACTTGCGCTGAACTTGTAATATCTGTTGCTTGTATAGCATTTAATGAACTCAATATCCTCTCAATTATCGTTGTAGGGTTCTCGGTTGTTAATTTAACACTACCTACTTGGTCATTAGCTTTAGTTTCGTCAGTAGCGTCGGTTTGTCTAGATTTTTGTGGTGATAATTTCAATATGGCCGACGAATACTCTGTTGTGGTCGCTGTACTACTTGGCGATGTATTTGAAGAGGATGGTGTTGTTGCTCTAGCGCTGATCGAATTTATTATTCTTTCGATAATAGATGTTGGTTTTTCGGAGGTTCCCTCGCTTACCTTCAAAAATAAACTTCATTATTTTCATAATAGGGGAACTTCACAATCATCGCAAGTTTTTCGAACAAATATACTTTATTATCACACTTTTCAATGAGTTGTAAGTTAGAGTCAATTGGAGAAGTTGTAGCGAGCGGAGAAATCCATATTTAGGAATTAGATACAAAAACACTACGAGGATGGTTCCATAAGTACTTGGCCTGACATACTGATGACGGTAGTTGCTTGAAACATATTAGTTTATCAGAAAATACACAATCTATACAGCATATGTTTTATGTTTGAAGACGCCACGTTTTGAGTGAATTTGTGAACAAAGAATAAATTAGTCGTCGTTATGTGATACAATACTTTTATTTGAAATGCCTTAGCTGAACCAATATAGAAGCTGAACTAGATTCTACTCTGGCTGACACTCTTCCTTCGTTATCAACATTAAAATAAGGTTAGCAGAATTTAAAGAAGGCCGTACGACCTGCGAAGACTAGAATCGCAGTTGTGCGCAAGATGGGTGCCGCGTTTGCTGACAATGGAACAAATACAGTGTCGTAAAAATGTTACCTTCGAGTGTTCGGCATTTTTTCACAGAAATAATAGTCCAAGAGCTGGCTACATAAAACAGTGCCGGAAAATTCGTCCGAAAAACCCGATATGGTACACGAGTGACACCTAGTGGAACTTGAGGCCGGACTCTCAACTAGTAGCAGTGTAATGGCGCCAGAAGTTTTGGAGATCGGAAAAGCCTCACCAGAAGCGACCAAAAGTTCCGGAAAATTCATCCAATAAACCTCACGTCAAACTGACTGGCAGCAGCGGAGTGGTACAGAATCTGCGCTCTCTCTCTCTCTCTATCTTTCTTCGAGGTCAGATGGTAAGGCCCATGTCAAAAATTTTGACGTACTCGGGTGAAAATTTTTAGGGTGGGACGTACAACGAGGGTCATTCTCTATCTTTGAAAAGCTACGTGAATTAAAAGTTTTCGCTCATAGCCTTAGTTTCTTTGCGAATCAATGTTCTTATCACAACATTTTGAATTTGCTATCGAGGAAATTTTATTTAATTATATATTGTTTATACAGCTCAAATCGAATCCTTTTATTATTATATTGCGTGCAAAAAATGTCGTAATGAATTAAAAATGAAATGGGTGCGTTAAATGAGCGAACACGTCAACGCATTTCTGAGAAGCAAGCATCATCTTACCCCAACGTTCCTCAAAGTTTCTTGGGGCACCATAAGCCGATAAACATTACTGAAGGACTCTTCGCAAAGATACAACTGTTCCCAGACATTTTAAAAAAAGTTCATGAAAATCGGTTGATAATTAGCGGTTTAAATGAATTTACAAAAAAAGTTAGAAACCCAAATTAGTAAGCGACATGAAATCACGCACGCGGAAAAAAAAGATTGTTTCAGGAAGTTTTCATCGTTTCCTAACGATTTTTTTTTAAATTTTGGTAGCGCAAACAAATAGTTTCTATTACACTGCTACTAGTTGACAGTCAGGCCTCACGTTCCACTTGTGTACCATATCGGGTTTTTCAGGCGAATTATCCGGCACATTCGTTGACTTCTGGCTAGGCTTTTCCGATCTCAAAAACTTCTGGCGTTGTTACAGCGTTCTTATTTGAGGTTCGGACCCCACGATCCAAGAGTGTTTACTCGTGTACCATATGAGGCTTTCCAGTCCATTTTTTCGCCCGGGAAAACCAGCGGGTATTTTCATATCCGACCTGTATAGAGTGCCAGAAATGCCGTTTGTTGATGTACTAATTAGGGGCCCCCGTTTCCAAGTTGTGTATTTCATAGATGTTGTTTTATATAGCCAGCTCCCCGACTATAAAGCCGAACTTTTGCGCCGTTTCAAAATCATGGATGAAACGTGGGTTCATCACTACACACCCGAAACAAAGGAACATCCAAAACAATGGAATGTAAAGGAAGAACCGGCTCCAAAGAAGGCAAAACCGTTCTATCTGCAGGTAAGGTCGTGTCGTCGATTTTTTGTGAAAAACTATTAACGGCAAGTATTATTTAAACTTATTGTAATGTTTAAGCTAAGAAATGAAGCAAAAACGGCCGCATTTGGCTGAGAAAGAAGTGTTGTTTCAACAAAAAAAAAAGCACCAATTCACACATCTGTTATTACAAAGGCCAAAATTGTCACTCAATATGAACCTTTGTTTTCAAATTAATTTGTTTTTGTATAACTAATTTCAAAATATGATTGAAATTTTCATTATTTTTATTTAAAATCTCAAAGGTTGAGATATTAATTCATACTGTTTTTATGTGTTTTTTCTTCTTCTTCTTCTTTATTCACGCACTCGTCTTCAAGAGAATACCAATTTAAACTATCAAGTGATAATATTATAGTATATTCATTCAATCTTCGATTCCTATTCTACGCCAAAAGAGTATTTGAATATCATTTTTACCAGTGGTAAAGCTACTGAAACAGAGTTAGTTCTGGACGAAACTAAATCACCGTTGACTAGATTCGCTGATGATATCGCTTTAACAGGTACATCGATTGATATCACTTTAACTCCTTCATCATCATCTCTTTGGTTTGTTGTGGCATCAACCTGCAAGTTTTTAGGTTTTTAATATGTGAGTAGTTGTTAAGAAATACATGCTCATTATTTTGGAAGTTGCAAATGTTATGAGAAACCACAACCTATTTTTTCGTTAAAAATAGAGATTAATATAATATACTATTTATGTATACAATATAAAGGGAACTCATATGAATTAATAACTAATGCGATTTTTAATTTTTAATATGGTCGGTAAATACGATCTGAATGGCATTTTAGTAGATACTCAAATGGAAGGAACAGTATCCAATGTGCCCTTTATTTGCTTTAACAATATTTTGTTTATATCAATTCCTTGATTGCCAATCATTAGGCAAAATATTTTTCTACTTTTATATTTTTTACAATGACTGTCTTCCCAATCAATTCTTAATGCAAAAGGAATACTTCAGGTGGACAATTTTAACTATGATTAATTCACAAGATGATAAATAGTTGCAACAAAATTATAAGTTATAATCATTGACACTAGTTTACACATTTTTCCTTTTTTTATAAACCCCGAAACAAATGTATATGGCGGTTTCAATTACCGTCCTTAAACATGAAAGTGTTAGCAGAAATACTCACGTCTCACTTTTTATCCACAAGTAAATAATTTTTTCAACTACCTTACAGGATGACTTAAGATAAATAATCGTCCAATACCCCATTTCTTCAATAAAAATGTCGAGAAGAAAGTGGAAACAAAATCTGATCATTCTTGTTATGTTTGTATACAGTTTACATTTTCGAAGATTCTTTAGAAATTGAATATCTTCATAATTTTGGATTTCCTATTAAGAGCCAAGTGGGTAGCACGTGAGTTTTGTGAAAGTTGTAGAATTATTTTACTAAAATGGTCTACAAGAGATAACGTAGACATTCAATTCACTTCAACAATATTATGAGAATGACTGTTAGTTTTATGTTGCTAAGATAGTGGGATACAATTATTTGGAAGAATAAGACTGTTACTTAGCTAATTTTATATTGGAAAGATCTTCGATATGCATGCAAATTTTTCTAGTAATTTCAGTCAAAATATATTAGAAGGTGGTAATGGAAAAGATGTTGATTTCTAGTTTATCTTTTCAAGAAAATACTTCTCATTAAATCAATCAGCTGAATTGAATTATCTCATTAGAGATTTAGAATTTTCGAATCCAATCCAAATGTAACTCCTTGGATCCAGCTTACTGGATCTAAGCTAAACTAAAAGACGGGAAATTTGTTTGTCCACAGATGCCGAAAGTTATGAAAAATCCTTAATTTCAAATTCTCTTATCGGTCTATGAAGAAACTGCTTGAATGTCATTCAAACATATTTTCAAAGACGTTTTGGAGAAAAAGTGAGAATTATGAATATGTGGCTGACTTATTGAATAATTTTCAATAGTTAGGATTAAATATGGTATTGAGGATTTCTTTCCGGCACCCACATCTGAATTTTTTCCCATACAACATGAGCAATGAATTGGGCAGAATTTTAATCAAAGACTTAAAGATTTTGGAAGACGTCATCAAGAATTTTGAGATGAGAATATATTAGAGCATTACTTTTATATTATAATAAGAGAAACTTAACCAAAAAAGTATAAAAAAATGCCATTTTTAAAAATTTTGTTATTGTACATATATGAATTTTTATAAGTTTATTTTTATAAGTCAAGTATTTCTCAAACTAGACGTGAAAGAACATTTTTATTATCCTTTCTAGCTATCATTAACTCAATTTTTAACAAACGGGGTATAAAAATCGTGTAAACTAGTGTTAATATAAATGTGCAGAAATCGGATTAGGTGGATATTAAAAAATTAGTTTTTTGAAATATTCCTCAAATTTTTATTAAATAAAATAGCTCACATCTACGGGTGTATGAGAAATATAAATAGTGACATAGTGCACATGCTATATCTATTGAAAAAACTATGAAAAGAAAGGATTTGGTCAATATTATGAAAATTATCACTTTATCACAGAAGACATTGAATCTGAAGGATGCCATCAACAAACTAGCCAAATTATAACTTAAAAAGTTACATATAAAATATTCGCAAACTTGATAAATAGAAAACTCAAATCACACTCAGAAGAATAGAAGATGTAGAAACCCCAAAAGTACACAAATAATTAAAGATATTAACAGACTTAAAATTAAAGACCAACAGAAGAAATAAAAATTAACGAAGGAGTTAAACAAAGCTACTTGATCTCTCAAACCCTGTTTAATATAATTTTAGAGAACGTAATGAGAAAATACAAGAGAATAACTAATAAAAGATATCAACAAACTGGAAACAGAAGGGGGAAAAGTCGGTCTAGGAACAAACCAAGAAAAAACCAAATACAAGAAGATAGCAAGACGAGACGAAAGAGGAATAGAGCCCCTAAGAACACAATAGGACACATTTCTAAAGAAAGCATAAGGGAGAATATAAAAAGGATTTCAAGTATTTGGGAAAAATAAAATTTACTCAAGTGATAATAATACTACTAATTTTATAACAGGACCTAAAATCAAGACGATTTAGAAACATAAACATACACAAAAGGTCTAAGAAATAAGAAATTAAAAAAGTTTAAAACATTAATAAGATCAGTGATTCGTACGCCATGGAAACAAATGTCATAGATAAAAAGGAAGAAGAATATCTGAAGACGATCGAGAGAAAAATACAGACCGGACTCGGATCAAATATTACAGGAGATGGAGAGAGAATATTGAAGACTAATAAAGAAAGAGAAGAACAACTGGGAGGAAAAAATATAATAAGGTATATAAAAGCACAAATACTAATTTGGGCAGGTTACATCATGAGAAGGAACTCTACAAAAATGGCAAGAAGGATAACAATGTGCATCCCTCTATGACCAAGAGGCAGATGCAGACCAAGAAACCAAATAGAAGAAACCAGAGTCATAGAAATAGTAGAATGGAAAGCGCTAGCCATAGTCCAAGTGATTAAATGGAAAAATGATGATGATGATGATGATGATGATGATGATGATTTGACGCTTTAATCAATAATGTCAATATAAACAAAGTTCGATACTACGATATGTTGATGGTAATGACAATTTAAAATATTGATTTGAATAAATAATAAAAAATATATAAAATTACGGTCTTCACCATTTTCTTTGTGTTCATTATATCATATTTGATTTGAGGTATTTTTGAGAATTTTTTTTATGAGCATTTTATCTACTTTGTGGAATATTTCAATCAATGTAAATATGTTAGTAGTTTAGTAAAAAATATTTACATGATAATAAAGAAAATAAAAAACCGACACATTTTCAATTTCTTTTATTTTACGTATATCATAAATCAAAAAATAAAATAGTACACCTCTTTTCTAAAACTAAGTATAATCTAATGAAACATATATATAATTTAGTACATTCAAGAGTGTGCAATTACCACATTCTAAAGTGATCTAAGTGCGAAAGTGAAATTTATTTTATTTCATTTTTCCTTGTAAAACCAGAATTAGTCACGTACCTCCTACTAATAAAGTTTTTGAGAGCTTTTTCGTACCATCTAATGAACCTCACGCAACAATTATTCGATTCTTCTGTATTGTATCAATTTTTTTACAATTACCAACGATGTTGGAGCTCATGAACTTTACGATAAATGCAATGAATGAATGAGCAAGTTGCGGTTAGTAGATGTTTTTAACTTTTGCAGGTACGAATACGGAAATATGAGAAAATTATGGGAATAATTCAAAATATCACAAAATAAAATAAATTTTTGCTCCAATATAGTGCAGAAAATAATAAAATTACTCGATAGTTTCTCAAACTTACGGAAGTAGAATATTGTGTGGATTGGAATTGGAATTGGATTCGTACGCTCAGCAATTGTTCTCGGTCCTTATAAAGGACAATTCACGGGTAGAGTGCAGGTAATAGATACCTAATTTGTCTGCTGTGCTATGAAGTCTACATTTACTTCAAGATGCTCCCCTGGTTCTCTCCTCAGGAAATCGAATCTAACACTCGAGAGGAATGGGGGATTGGTTTTTCCTCCTCACGTTTGTATCTTTCTGATTGACTATCTTGAGTGATTTTGGGGATCTGATGAGATTGTTTCCCAATATTTTAGATTATATGAAGAAAGTTTTGATGTGCCGCATGCCCATGGTCTTCAGTCACATATTCAAAAAACTATTCTGTACATTAGACATTTGATAACATCATCGATTATAGTAATTAGAGAGACCGAGAGACTCATGACAAGACTTGACGTGAACTCATCTGGTCATTAATATCAGTAGACTGTGCGGTAGAGGAAATGTGAGAAACATTGATAGAAGTATTGTTTCATAATAAATAGAATGTCAAAATTTGAGAAACTATAAATTATGTTATTTCAAGTTTTACTATTACTTATCTGATAGAACAATTTCATCACAATTATTACATTGGTTGATTCTTGGTTACGAATATTTGAGAGAAAAAAAGTGATTCTGAATGTATCCATGGAGAATATCCAGCATATATATTAAGAAAATAACCATAATAGCGGATGTTTGTTACATCTTGTGCCAAAATGAATTGGTCGTCAAGAGAGATTAACTGCTACATATCTGGCCCCTATAACCCTCCCATTCACCAATTTTGATGTGTTTCAATGTAAAGTTTACCAAATTCAATGGCACAGTCAATTGTTATCTAATTATTATCACTTATTTTAACATAAATTCCGAAAAAAAAAACGATGGTTAAGCCTTTATAGCTACACGAAATTGAATTGTTTGTATATTATTATTACATATGCTTTATTTACACAAGTAAATATTCAATTTGAATTTTTTATTTACCATTAAGATCGGTTAGATAAAAGATAATAATACAAAAGTGACTTATTTGTTTCTTGAAGTTATTTTTGGAAATAATTGTGATGAAAATGTGTATTAATCTTATTTATCTATAATAATAACGATACTTAACTAAATACGTCATATTCAAATATCAATTTATAAGCTAAATAAGTTGAAACTGGAAATCCTGTGGATATATAGATAATCACAAAGGTTGAAGACGGTATAGTGTGTTGATTATCTCCATGAACTTGCTATTGTGGATATTCCAGATCAAGTATTTGCCTTAAGACAAACAAAAATAAAGTTTGCTTAGTTTAAATTAGGGCGTACTATTTTATTCTTTTTCCAGCAAGTAATAATCACAATCACAAAGGCTCTAAACTTAAGAATCTACATGAAATTATGGAAATTGGAAGATTTAGATCAGAACCACAACTAATTTTCAAAGAATAATATCGGTAATTCGGAGTCAATGCTCACCATATCACCTTTCATTATTTTGTAACCTCAACTGGCTTTCAATCTTTTTTTTTTTTTGGGAAATATGTTGTTTTCAAATATGAAATAAATCCAACTACTATATTCTAGTTTTTTTAGATTCATAAATTCATGTCATATTGCATATTTTTCACTTGATATCGAAGACCTTTTAAGTAGATTTATATTATTGAAACCATGGTACACACAAGCTCACCAAACCTTTATATTCGTTATTCTAATGGATAGGAATGACCCGATTAATAAATGGAAAATAAACTGGATCTCTTCAGAAAATTTGTGAATTGTCTAAAAGAAAAAAATTTATTTATAAAGCAAGGATCTCTTAGACATTGCTTTTTTCTGAAATTCTGAACGTAAAGGTTAATCTCAAACTCTATTTGATACGAGTGGCCTCTAATAATGGACCAACGTAGGTACATACTTGGCGGTAATCAACTTGACCACCACTCTCAAAATCATAATTTCTTCCAATGCAAAAAAATAATTCAAATAACATTTTTGGAGTCACGTCACATTTATTTTTAAGGATCATTTGTACCATTAGATTACATGGAAGGAATTTGACTCATCTAAGCTAATACGTTTTTTAGTCGAACTCATCACGTGAAAATCAACTTAGATATAGTCCTTGCTACGTTTTCAAATTAACACCCTGCAAATGTCTAATCAGTTTAATATTGGTCAAATATCACTTTCCTTTTTTCTAAATATTCAATAAACATTACACCTTTGGAATGTCAAAAAACTGTGTCTATTGTTGCCGAAAAAATGATTTCTCCTCTTTTCGAATTTAGTCTATTCTTTCGATTTTTCTTTTTGGGTTATTATAGTGTACTCCAGTTCATTTGAATTTCTAATGGAAGTGAGCATTTATTACTATCAAGCAATCGCCCACCTGCAGGTATATTTTTCATATGTAACCTTTTATGCAAAAGATGTCCGCCTCGTACATTCAATAGCAGTTTTTATTGATATTCACGCCATTTCTGAAATAAATTCCTTCCAAAAACGCTTTTTTATTATAAATGGTTTGATGAAATAGATTAATTACTTTGGTTGATGAAAAATGTCTCGGTTGGTTCTTAAATACATATAACAATTGTATGTAACTGTAATGTTGAAAGTGCGGGATCTTTATACATGAAAAATTTATTTTTTGAATACAATGTAAATATAAATTAGCTCCTACATAAGGGAAACGTTTACAAATTACTTGAGGCTCATTGGGGGGTGGGTGGAGTTCAACATTCCTTATGAAACCTGACATGAGGGTAGAGGGTGAGATTCACTTTTTTTATGTAAGGTCATTGACTACATACATATGCTATTTTCCGTAATAATTTAATATTTGCGTTTCAAATGCTCACTTAAAGCATAAAACGCGAGTTCAAGTTTTTAAGAAAGAACGTGAATGCTGAATGAAGCTTGGTGCATACTCCATACCAGCTACTGTCATGTGGCCGCAGTAAAAACAAGCTCCAACGACGGCGCGACTGAAGACTCATATTTAATATACCTAACCAAGTAGTGTCATTATACAAGAATTTTTTAAAGAGATTTGAACTTTTGAATATATATATTTACAACCATATTTCTTACTTAAGAGATAGGGGGTGTATATCTTCAAACCTTTGATACATGAGGGTAGACATAATATCAAATATTCCAAAAAAAGGCCTTACGTAATTTGTAAACGATCCCCAAGATATACTCGTATATATACCAATAAAAATTTCCAAAACTTGCCTGCATCCATTTTCAAAATTATTAGATCCAATCAAGAATACAAAAAATTCAAACGACAATTTTAATATTTTAAAAATAATCACTTACTGCTGTTCTCGGGGGTGTAACTGTTGGAACCGTTGGTACATATGGCACTGAAGGAATTGTCGGAATATATTTTGGAGGCACCGTTGTGAAACTTCTATATTTACCACGATCAAGTTTCTTTGGAGTTGTCAAATATTTAGGGACCTTAAATAAATGGTCAATCAATTGATTATAATTAGAAGAGTAATAACAAATCGAAGTAAAAATAACAACAATCGATTTTGCGGATATTTTATTTGACTTACTCTATTAGTTTGTCTGTTTAGATATATTTTCTTATCAAGTTTTACTAATTTATTGAAATTTTTTCATCAAATATCCAGTTATACAAAAATTACAAGCTAATTAATAGTTTATTGGTGATGCCTATATATAGCAAAATATGGTAACTATTTTTTTTGTTTTTGTTCAATAAATAAAACTAATAATTTCGAAAAATCACATTGAATACGAAGAACTTCACAAGAAGAACTAAGACCTTCTTTACCACTTCTCCTATGAATTATCCAAAAAGTGTACACGATAAGAAAATTAATGAACAACTTTTTGATATAATAATGATATAATCACAATATACCATTTTTTATACTTCATATCATCTCACTACAAATACGCTTTCAAAGCTTGGAATTATGAAATAGTTCTATGATCATCAATGTCAAGTATTTTGAAATATTACAGAAACAAATAAATTTCTCTATAATTGAGGCTTACCTTATAGGGTATAAAATTACAAAACTTGTATTCCACATACCTTTGTAGAGAGAAATACGGAATCTTCAGATTTTTTGCTATTTTTTCCTCTCGCAAATCTTTCCACACTTTTTCCTTTATTAGATTCTATTGGCCTGAATGAAACTTTTTTCTCTGATTTTATTGGAAAACTGTAACTTCTCGGTGTAACAGACCTCAATTTAGTTATTCTGCTTGGAGATGATGAGGGAGTGGTTGTTAGTCTCGACGTTTTGGCATTAAAACTTTTTTGAGTTGTAGAGACTGGAATATATTTAGCAGTTGTTGATGTAGTGAACTTTTTACGATTCAATCTAGATGAATAAGTGGATGTTGTCGGCTTTAGTTTTAACTCGTTTTCTTTGTAATTTATCTAAAATAATAATACAAAGTGAAAGTAACGAAAAAATTAATGATATATGGAAAAAAATTTCAATCCAAAGAAGAAAATAGAGAAAAAAGAGGAAATTGATTAAGATTAAGCAAATGAAAACTCAAGTAATTATATCTTTTGCTGTATCTGATTAGTATTCAAATTATCAGCCACTTTATTCAAAATCTAATTTTTCCGAATTATGTGTTTCCACTCGGGATTCCTGAGTATTCCTGGAGTAAGTCTATATGTACATTAATCTCCGGAATTGGTATAAAACGTAAGCGTTATCCTTTAACGTAACCATACACCACAATATAGATAAATAAATGAAATAAATAATATTGAGAAACTATCTACACCAACATTTTGGAAGAATTTGACGAATTTCCGAGTCTCCCTGCATTCAACAATGACTAAATATTAGACTTTCTGACAAGATAAACTATTTCGTCTAGGAAATTAGGGGTCTATAAATAGGTGCAGAATTGAAGAAAAACTAGGAACAACCAAACATCAGAAAGGTTAGCTGTTTTTAGCAATGGGAGATAATTATTTAAATTTATCTTTTATATATCAGACATTCCATTGGATATATAATATCAGAGTTATGTGAAGCAATAATTGAATTATTGGAAGAAAATATCAGTCATTTTGTTTACATTCATTTGGTACATGGTTTTGTTTAGTTTGTTGCTTTGTAATGTTACATGCACAATTACGCTCATTACAAGTGAATACTCAATTTCATTAGAACCTTTAGATGAACCATTAAATACTTTGAATAAAGTTCCCCCATTTACATTGGGAATTATTGCCCTGCAATGATCGTATAAAGTCTTGCCCTAAAAAGTGATGACTTTTAGTTGAGAATAGGAGAGGGAATGAAAAATTGACTTTGAAGTATAATTTTATATTTAGTTCAGTTCAGAGTTCAGTTTAAATTTCAATTTATCTCGTTTCCAGTTCGGTTTCAGGTCAGTTTCAGTTCGATTCCAATTCGGTTCTAGTTCAATTCAAATTTTGTCCTACTCAAGTTACAGTTATAGTAAGTTAAGTTTTAGTTGTTACAGTTTTGGTTACAGTTTTAGTTACAGTTTTAGTTACAGTTTTAGTTACAGTTTCAGTTACAGTTTTAGTTACAGTTTCAGTTATAGTTTTAGTTACAGTTTTAGTTACAGTTTTAGTTACAGTTTTAGTTACAGTTTTAGGTACAGTTTTAGTTACAGTTTTAGTTACAGTTTTAGTTACAGTTTTAGTTACAGTATTAGTTACAGTTTTAGTTACAGTTTTAGTTACAGTTTTAGCTCTAGCGTTAGATGATGTTTTTTTTGTTAAAGTCCTCTTTTGAAACCAATGTTTTTTTTTCATTTTTTACTTTATTACCTAAGAATTTAACTATTTAAAACTTAAACGTAACTTTGTTGAATTTTAATGAAATGTTTACTTTTTTGTAAAAAAGAAAAGAAAACAGTGAATCAATAAACAGAAATCCAATATCAAAAATTTTAAACCCTTTACGAATGTGGTGTCATATCATATCAACTATTACATAACCACAACACTATTATCAATCGCTATGAAATGAGAATCAAGAAAAATCAATTTGCATAGTTTCCGTTTCCAAATTATGAATTTCATTCCATAATCTAGCCGTTCACTGTAGAAATTATTATAGCCTTGCTCATTTATCGTATTTTGTAGCAATGTAAGTAAGTTGCCAAATTCCATACAATTAAAAATTTATTATTAATATCTTAATAGTTTATTTTCTTGATAAATATAATGAATCTATTAACAAATTTTCAATTTTTCTATTTGAAAGAAAGTGCCATTTGATAATTGTAAAAATTTTATAACAAATTGCGCCACAGACATATCGTTAAAATAAGTTCCAGAGATTAAAATATTCCATCAATTTATCATTGTTTTTTCAGATTAGATCGTAACTTCAAAGAAAATTTATCTTCTTCAAAAATGTCTATAAAAATCTTACATTCACGGTCTTGCTAACGTATTATGTGCACTGTACGTCTTAAACAACTTAGAAACGAATCGGCATTTGTACCTTATAAACGTGTATTATGTTACCGACAGTTACCGACACCATAAAATTATTTATTATATAGCAGACGCATACACTGTGATTATTAGGTAAAGGAGGAACTGCAATCACGACCTTGTATATTGACATTAAAATGGAAAAAAAGAGAATCTTCTGAACTTGACACCTAAAATAACGTTAAATGGTTCACAACAATGAGCTTTTGTCTGTTGTGGGAATTATTGTTTATAACACAAAAGTAAACATGGGAATTTTTTTTAATACAAATTTCGCATAAACCGTTTACTGGTTATTAGCGATTTAGTAAAGTATTTTATATATGAATATTTGTTAAATTAAATTTATGATAGAGATCTGTTTAAGTTAATTTTTAAGGTAAGTAATATTATATTTAGGTCCTAAAATTTCACGTATTGTTGTTTGCTAGATTTGATGATGATCTTTCTGAGTTAAGAAATGGACATTCTGCGATTATGTGTTTTATAGTCAATTTGCAATTGCAGTCGCTACATTTTGGTTCATCTCTGCGATTTTTCGGTAGTATTGACCATGGTTTTACTGAGTCTTTCACTTCGCGAAGTTTATGTATAAACGTTGACCATTTGTTCTCTCATTCATTAAGCACTTTACGCTTTAGGATTGTTTTAATATCGACAGTAAAAAGTTCGCGCACTCCGCACTATCACTATGTACAGCTTCCTTAGCGGCCAGGTCTGCCTCTTCGTTTCCTTTTATTCCAGTGTGTGAAGGGATCCAACAGAATACTATTTTTTTGTTGTTGTCTTGTATATATTGCAGTTGTTGCTTGATTTTGATTGCTAAAGATTTGTATATCAATTTTTTGAAGACTTTGGATTGAGCTGTGAGTATGAGATGATTAAGTTCGTTTGATGAAACGGCGATGTGTGTAACTCGATATATTGCATATAATTCAGCAGTGAAAGTGGATGCGGATGAAGGAGCTTTTAGCATATATTAGGAGGTTGGTGTAATGATTGCGATACCCGTACAGTCTTGAGATATCGATGCGTCTGTGTAAATATGTACAAAGTCTTTGTACTCATTCAGTATGTTGTTTAAGTGTCCTTCGATTAGGGTATGGTTGGTGTGGTGTTTGTCGAAAGAGGTGAGCTGGGTAATGAATTTGGTGCTTTCTATTGACCATGGTGGAGTCTGAGAAGACTCGATAGGAAGGCATTCAGGAATAAAGAAATTCAATTCGCTTAGATATGATCGAATTCTAGCATAGAAAGTTTGGGGGTTCTGGGTTTATTTGAAAAAAGATTTGGGAATTTCTTGGAGGAGCCGTTTTGGACGATTCGATTGGAAGGATTGGATTTTAGTTTGGCTGCATATGTAAGTCTCAAATATATTCTTCTGTCTCCCAAGGATGGTTCCCCTGATTCGCAGTACAGACTTTCCACTGGTGTTGTTTTGTATGCACCTGTTATCAAACGTAAGGCTGAGTTGTGAAAGCTGTCGAGTTTTTTCAGAAGCGATTTGTTAGCTGTTGAATATACAATTGATCCATAATCTAGTTTTGATCGAATAAGTGTTCGGTACAATGTTAGTAATGTTTGTCGATTTTGTTTGCTGGTGTATTGTATCTTTTATATCTATTGAAAGCTTTTTTGTTGCTCCTAATTGCTGATTCACAGTCGTTATTTCACCACTGCACAGGATTGCGTCGTTTCAGGCGCGTAGTTCTTCCGATTGATATGTTTCCTGCTCGCTTAAAGATACTAATAAGGTTTTCTAAAGCTTCGTCTATATCTGTTGGAATTATGTATGTTGTCAAAATATTTTCTATTGTTTTCTATTGTTATGAATGACGATTGGATAGTGGTCCCTGTTGTAGGTATAGTCCAGCCGATCCCAGGAAAGAGCCGGAGTCAAAGTTGGGTCACAGATAGTGAAGTTGTCAATACATGAACCCTGTCCTGATTGTATGTTAAATCTAGTTGGTTTCCCATCATTTAAGATGGAGAGATTTGCGTCATCAAGAATATCTCCTAGTAAGCAACCTCTGTGGTTTATTGATGTGCATCCCCACATGGTGTTATGGGCATTAAAGTCTCCGACTATTATTCTAGGTTGAGGGATTTTTTCCAATAATTCATTTAATTCATTTAATTCTTTATCTACTTCTACATCTACTTGATATGCTGGACGAATATAAACATTGCAGATATTTACTTTTGGATTAGTGTGTAGTTCGACAGCTACGGCTTCAAGGTTTGTAAGGATCGTGATTTCTGATTTTTCCACAAATATTGCTACTCCTCCGCTACCTATTTCAGTATTTATTCCGTTCTTGTAGAAGCTGTTAAATTGCCTGAGCGGTTCGTTGTTATTATATTTGAAATTGGTTTCTTGAAGACAAATAACTTCGCATTTCTGTTTGGATAGGATAGTTTGCAACATTGGTAAGTTGTTATAAAAGTCATTGATATTCCATTGTAGAATAGATGTAAGGTCCATGAGAATACAGAGAGAAAATAGAAGAAAAGGAAAAAAATATTAAAGGAAATTATTGGTTCAGTTAATTAATATTTATTTGAGATGAATCACTTTCTGTTTCTGAGAGGTCTGTTTCTGGTATGTTCATTTGTAGGTGAGAAAACAGTTTCTTCTTGAGTTTAGTGCATCTGCTTTTGATAGATCTGTACTCAAAGAAAGGGTAAATTTTTGTTTTGTTTTGTCTAGTTCTTTATAATACTTTTTGAATCAGATAAACCGTAGATATTTTCAAAAAGGTCAGATATCTGGTTGTGGTCCAATATGAAAGGAGGATTCTGTTCTGAAATGACTTTTCCATGAGAAGGTCTGTAGAGATTTCTGGTTTTAGGCTTTTTACTTAGCCTATTTGGTTTAAGGAAAGAAGGTTTCTTAGGGATCTCTGGCTCGTTTCCTTCTGGTTGGGGAGGAGGCGTGATTATCTGCTCGTAGTTGCGTTTGGTGCTGTTTTGCGTAATTTCTTTTATGTTTATGGGGGATATATTCTGGGAGTGAGGTGTTATAAGGGTTTCTGATGGGATCTCGGTGTGTGCTTGGGGAGTATTGGCTTCGGTATTTTAGGGCTGCTGGGAAGGTTGGGTGGGGTTTTGTGGTAGTTCAGTTATTTGGGGTTCTTCATAAGTTTGTAATTGGGAGTTCTTACAGTTTGCTGCAGTATGACTTGGTTTTTTGCATGTGAAACATAATAGACGTTCTTGGGATAGATAAATTCTGTAGCTGGTGTTCTCGTGTGTGATCATTAGACAATCAGGTATTTGGATTATTGATGGCGAAATAAAAATTTGTCTTCTGAAGCTGTAGATGTGGTTATATTCCGAAATTGTGGAGCTAATTTTGAGGAAAGACATTGGTGAGAGTGTATTGAGACCTATTTTGTTAAGTTCATCGATTAGAGGTGAGTGTGGTATGGTGGGGCATATATTTGAGAGTATTAATCTTTCGGAAGGTGTTATAAGCTTTCGGGCTTGGATCGGAGTGTTGTTGATAATGATCAGCCTTTTATGAAAGGTCATGAAGCGTTCTACAGTATCTTCATTTGCGATGTACATGCATATTCTATTGTTTAACAACCTCGATGTGAATAGTATATTTTTTGGACCAATTCCAAGTGATATCAGGTTTTCTTGAATTTTCAAGTTATCAACAGCTGGAAAAACAATTGCTTGATGTTTAGTAGGAAATTGTGGTCGACTAAGTGCAGATGAGTATGTTTTTGTAGGGTTTGTATTCTGAGAGCTTCTGTAGTCAGAAGTCCCAACATTTGTATTTGACATAATTGATTTTAGAAATATTTCCGCTTTGATCGAGAGTACGGACCTGTTTTGGCACAGGCCACTTCATATCAACTTGATAAGAGCTGGTTTTTTTGCGAATTCTTCTTCCAAACCGGTGTAAAACTGATAGCACTGTGTGTAACAAATTCACTGTTTTGGTATGAATGTATGAGATTCTACTTACAGTAATATGTCTCTGGGTTTAGAATACTTCTAAAAGTTTCTATCTATAGTTTTATAAATTTTTAGAACTGTGATAATTATCGAAGAAGAGTTCTTTTTATAGGAACTGACACTTTCACTGTTAACGTTACGGTTACCAGAGCCGAATTCAAATATGGGAAATATTATGTATACTAAGTTGAATATTGAATGATAAACATAATTATATTATATTATCATTATAAAAATCAAGTAATTTACGAATATATTCAACGTTTTGACAATCTTAGTTCGAGAAAAAACTCACCTTATTTTCTTTTTTGGCTTTTATCAAAGCCTTGAATTCTTCTGGATAATTGTCAGATTCTCCGATTTCTTCTGAACTTGCTTTTGTAAATTCTTCTGATTTTTTGTTACCTCTTGAACCGCTACTGCGAGATTTCTCCTGCAGTTCTGTTAGGTTCGCTACTTTTTTCCTAGAGATTTTTCTGCGAGAAGTTACCTCATTGACTTCGGACACCACAGATTCTTTAATTTCATTTTTCCGGATCGGAAGAGCTTGTTCAACTGAAGATTCTGTTTTAGTTTCAGCATTAACTACAACTTTTGATCTAGAAGGTGTATTAGTTGGCTTTGTTATCGTTTTTTCTGGTTTATTTATACTTTTCTGGGTTGAATCTGAGTTTCCTCTCCGTCTAGATCTTGGAACAGTCGCATTTTTCTCATTGAAAATTGGTTTTTCGTTAAAAGCTACTCGTTTTCCAGTTCTAATATCTGTATTTTCTCCTCTTTTTGGAGAGGTATCTTCATTGGAAACTTCTTTTTTGACAGACCTGGAGAGAGTAGCGTCAGCTCGATTAGTGAATCGAGTATGTAAGAGCTTTGGTTCTTCTTCGAACAAAGGTAAAACTTCTAACTTTTGTTCATCGAATACCGGCATCTCTCTAGAACGGAGTCTATTGCCATTTGGAGCTGAAGTTGTCGGGGTTATGTTGGAAAGTTTTCTAGTTGTTGTGTTATAACGGCTTCTCGTGGGAAAGTATGCAATCATGACTTTCTCGGAAGTCGACATGTTGATTTTTCTTTCGGTTCTTGGACGTCTCTCTTGAAATTCGGTATCAGCAGAGAACACTGATGGTCCTTTTCTGGAACATAACAATTCAATAGAACAATATTTATGTTAAAACGTCATCAAAGGTGAAAGATTCAACAGGGAACTGTTGTTGCGGAAAAGGCTCAAACTGCTATTACTAAGACAAAAATAAAAGATTTTTACCTAGGCTCCAGCACACTCTCCTTTCTTCTTCTATATCCCCTTCCAGGAGCAGTTGTAGATGTTGCAGCTCTCAAATATGATTCAGAGTTTTGAGATGCTAGAGCTGTTTGAGAATTTCGTCCTCTGGTTCTGAATCTAGGAGCTTGAGTCGATTGTTCTGTTACTACAGTAGTTTTTCTTTGACTACTTCTTCTACTTCCTTGACTTCTAGTGGGTTCAGTAGGTTTTGTGGTCGTTGTAGAACTAGTTTGAACTTTTGATAAGTCTTCTCCATATTGTAGCTCTGGTAATGGATCAGGGGATACTTCTAAATCGGATGGTACTTGTGTAGTATCGAGAGACTGCTCTTCAATCAAGTTAGTATCTTTAGTGTTGCTCAATAAGGGTGTACTAACTTCTGATTCATATGTTTTGGAAGTCTTAATCGGTTCTAAATTATCTTGATTATGCGTTGGTATATTCAAACTCCTAGATAACTCTTCCAATTCTTTATTTCTCCTTGGTGTGTTGTCAGTAAATGTATCGGTACTTTCTTGTTTTCTTTTTGGAAAGGTATTTCCTTTAGTAGGTAACGAATTATCTTTGTTTCTTGATAGGACATTTGTAGCTTTGAAACTATTTTCTCTAGGTTTTTGGGATCTACGAACTAATTCGAAATTTTCGTCCAATATTTCTTGTACTTCATATGTATTCTTGAAACTCCTTCTTTCCACATATTCCGTTAATGGTTTTGAAGTTTTCCGATTTGTACTCGTAGCAACAGAATTCATTTGGGTTTTTTGAGGCCTTTGAGGCCTTCTATTCGCATTTTCATTGACATTAAAAATTTTTTCAGCAGTATCACTGAATGTCTGCGAATTATATCGTCTTGAAATAGGAGGTATAGTTGTTGAGGGCTGTTTCGAAGGATTCGAAGTAGAAGATGTCCTTGAGGGAAAACGTTGCTCTACATTTTCAACCACACGTCTTCTTGATGCTACAGTTCTTCTAGTTGTTGATTCAGCAGCTGATGATTTATCTTGGATTCCTTGGAACTCTTCTGAAGCTACAAATCGTGATCTACCTCTTCCCCTCGGTGAAGTTGGTTTTATATTTTCAGTTTCAGTGGTAGGTTTCTGGAATAAACAAATAGGAGGAATTAGAAATGGATATGAATTGTATCAATATCAAAATACATATGTTCATTCAGTGTGAGATAAATGATAAGTTTAGTTGTATTTATCACAAATTTTAAAATAATATATAATGTGACTGTAGACATGTATAAGTGAAATTGAATGATAAATAATATTTTTCATTGTATGTTATTCTCTAGTCTTTGCTATATCGATAAACTCTGCTTTCAAATCGCGCACGCCACTGGAAATCGTAACATAATTTTTTTATCAACTTGCATCAATCATGCGGTTATATCCGTTAATCTGTGCGTCCTTGTTGTATTGATACATTCTAATCGGGGAGGACATTCAAGAAAATTAGAATATATCGTGAGAATTATTTCCACACTTTATATCAACAATTGAATTGACCGGTGATAATTATATGTTTAAAAAATATTTGTGTGTTTATTGTTAATAATTAGTTTTTATACGTCTTTTATAACCTAAGCTTGAATATACGTAATTATTGATATAGTTAATTGATAAAGATCAAGGCATATTGATGAAACAACGTAGAGAAAGGCGGTTAAGTCGTAAATAAAAATTTCAAAACATTCCAAAAGACTGAAGATGAATAAATTTGATATTATCATCTTTTGTTGCATTATGAATAAAACTAATTGCTCGCGAGGGTTCAATAGTTCACACAAAACATTTTTAATTCTACGAGGATGGTCCCAGAAGTACTTGGTCTGACCTAGGGGGATGGCGATAGTTGCTTGAAAAATACTGCACTGGAAAGTACACAATCTATACAGCATATGTTTAAATTTTAAAGACACCACATTTTAGGTATAGTATTGTTTGGCAGCCATCAATATGGGTCGTTTTCTGCGACTTTGTAAACATGGAAAGATTGGTCTTCGTTATGTAATAAAATACTAATATTGAAAAGGTCTTGGTGCAACTAATATGAAAGCTGAACTAGATCCTACCCTGGGTGAAATTTCTCCTTCGTTATCAACAGTAAATTATTGGGTAGTAGAGTTTAAAGGAGGCCGTACGACCAACGAAGACCAGCATCGTAGTGGTGGACCAAATAAAGCGCTGTTTGATGCCAATGGATGAAACGTGGATCCATAATTTCACAACCGAAACAAAAGAGCAATCGAAACAATGGACTGATAATGGAGAAGCGGCTCCAAAGGAGACAAAGATCGTTCCATATGTAGGCAAGGTCATGGCGTCAGTTTTTGGGGATGCCGGGGGGATAATTTTCATTGACTATCTTGTAAAAGTAATGGCAATGGCCAAAATTAATGAATTAAACTTTGAATTGCTACCTCATGCACCCTATTCGCCAAATCCAGCCCCCTAGGATTCTTTTCCGTTACCTGATTTGACAAAATGGCTTGGTTGTCAAACAAGTTTGACGAATCTTATTAAAAGAAACGTATTCGAACTTATTGAACATCGTTGGGAAAAGTGTATGGAGGTAAAAGGAGATTACGTTGAAAAATTAATTTTTTCCAAAATTTTTGTGTTTTCTTTGTTGCACCAGGTACTTTTGGGACCATTCTCGTATATCAGTACATTAAATCCTTCGAACGTTGTCGTACAGACACCGATGATGGTTCTGGTCGTAAAATTGATGTGGTTACTCCAAAAAACATAAAAAAAAGTCCATAAATTGGTTATATCTATCAATCAATCAAACAGAACAACGTCTGTTATCCTCTTCTCGATCGTGATCCAAATCCTCCTTTCATACTAATGACATAAATGTATTGTTATACAAAGCAAACGCTCCACATCAACAATTATAAATGTCACATTATCGCGTGCCACGGAACTTTTTATCTGGGGCAAAATAACCGTATTAAAAGTTAAATGATCGATATAGTTTGACAATATATATTAATTTTGCTTCAATTTATGAAGTAGACACAAAAATTATATTTCTACGAAGATACATTAACTTCCAATCTGAATTACGATAAGCCGCTTTCCCTGTTGGAGCTTGAAAGCCTGTCGATAAACCTTCAAGAACAGCTTTCTGATTGCTTTTGATGGATATTTTGTCTCACAATTTTTTAACAGATTTTTAATATGTACACATGTCACGTCTAAATAATTTTTCGATTTTGTTTGCGATATTATCCTATTTTACGTAAGTAGTTTCATCCTGAATAATTATTCTCTCTCTCTCTCCCTCTCTCTCTCCATTAATTTCGATTTCCTGTTATAAAGTTTATGCTATAGGTTGTACAAAATTTTACGATATATGTTAGGAATTACGTCGTTGTTTTTGATTGCAAAAAATATCTTGTTGACAGTGGAAATATCTTCAAGAAAATTCAACTGATACCAAGTATCATATGTCGTAAAAAGTGATATTTCTTGTACTTTATTGTAACGATCCTTCATCTGCTAGGGTTTGAATTCGAAATATCTATAATGTAGGTGACTAATTTTATTTTTACATTGTTAGACGTTAACAATTCTATTGAATTTTCAGTTCTAATTTTCACACACAATCATTTCAAACTTAAATATTCATTTTTTAATCTCCTATATTCGTATACAAATCCAGCTGTTAGCTATACAAATAAATTGCTCAAAAATGGATTTTATGGTATTTCATCTTCTGGGATCGGATCATTAACAGCATTCATGTCTCCTATATAAATATCCAAATTGTTCAGTGACTTTATAATATGGCTCCTTCGCAACAAAACGACCTCACTTAATTCAAATTGGTTTAAACACAACTGATTACATTCAAGGGTGTGGTAATTTAATTTTTTTTTTTTTTTTTAATTTATGGAACCAGTTTTGTCAGTATACGGAAATCTAGTTATTCATATTGCATTCGTGTATATATTAAAAAAAAAACAAAAACATCTTATTGACATTTGGAAGAGAATAAAGCCAAGGTAAACTTATCTCTTTCACTTTCGGCAATTATATTTTCATCGATCATACATGCTGTGGAACTAGTTTCACAAGGGCTTTTGAAAAATACCAAAATGTGAAACCATGTTTTCTCGATATAAATCCACCAAATTATAATTCGTAAGTATCTTAAAACCAGAATAACATAAATCAAATCAGACGAACTAACTAGAGCACTGAAATTGTAGAAAATAATCTAGTTGTAGTGTTAATAATTCAATCAGCCAAAAAAAAACTTATATACTCAACGATTGGAATTATTGATTGAATTTATATATAAAATCTTTTTAGGACTAAATGTATGCTATATTTGTACCATACTATACCAAAGTGGCCAATTTTCAATGAATTCAGTGAATTCACGAAGTTTTTCATTTCTTCATTCCAATTATCTCTCATTGATGGAATTACAATTGACAAAACAAGTGCATTTTTCTCCACCCTTTCTTCTAAAACCGATAGTTTTGGAAGTATCCACGGTAAAACTGGTCTCTTAGTATATAGAATGTCCTTAAGCAATAATTCTATCACTGTCAAAATCGTTAACATTGTGTTCATTCTGTTTTTTTGAACTTCAGGGATTATATTACATTCAATAAAAGGAGGTGACCTCACAATAATTAACATCATCTGTATTATTCGACTTACTTCATATAAAAATGTGATTTTGTTACATGATACAAGTTTAAACGTTGATATTTTGATGGTAGTCTGCTTCTTCTTTCTTCCAAAATAGGTCTAGTGCCTGGTCTTTCTTCAATATATTTACCCATCCAGGCTCACTCCACCTCTTTCGTGGTCGATCTCTGCTCCGTTTTCCAATTGGAGATCTATCCCTTGCTATTTTCACCAGTCAATCGTTTGGCATCCGACTTACATGTTGGTTCCATTGATTTTTACGCTTTAATACCCATTCGTTTATATTATCTACGTCACATGATCGTATGATTTTTTTCACTTCTCAACGAAACCATGGAGTTGTGTTAGAGTTTTTGGTGTTGGTTATGACTATTTGTGTGTCTATTCTCTCCTTAGCAGCGTCTTCAATGTTCTTTTTGATTTTGTCTTAGCTTTAGTTCCTCTGCGTTCATTCGTTTTTCTTCTATGTTTTTCTCTAGTCTTTTTCAATATAAATCCCTTATTGATGTGTGCCATAGGGTATCTATGTTCAGTTTTTCTATTGTAATTGTTTCCGGTTTCTTCTTTGTTGACATTTGTATTCATATTTTCGCCAACACAAGACTATGATTATTCCCTGTATTAGCGATAACTATCGATCATGGATTTGTGTCCTCTCGTGTTTCTAAACATATATTTGTATATTTTTTCCGCTGGGTAGATGTATTAATTATTTTTAGTTCGTTATAGGCACAAAAGTTGACCATTAGCTCTACGTTTACATTAATATGTTCTTCATTAAAGTATTGTTTAACTCCGAGTATTACCGTTAATAATAATATAGCGGCTTCCTCGGCAGGTAGTGACTCTGCCGTGCTTTGTAGGTCTTCGTCTTGTTGTGTTTGGGTTTACCGTCTTCTAGGCAATAGACAAAAAGTATGATCACTTTTTTATGTCCGATTAAGATTTTTATATATACATACACCCTTTAAAAATGTATTAGCAAATTGCTTCATTTTTTCCTTATATTTTTTATGAATCACTACCTCTACTCCGTCTTTAGCTTTTTTGTCTTTGTCAACTTCGCTGTATACAAGTATCTAATTGCCATATTCTTTTTTATGTTTCCTGGATACCGCAGTTCTCGATATTCTTTTCGTTCAATTATTTGACTACCTTTTGATCTTTGTTATTAAGTGACGTTATGTTCCAGGAGGAGTTCACATTATGTCTTTGATTTTCCATTTCTTTATCATTTTACTTGCGTGGCTGTATTCGTTGAATCAGTCCAAATCCGAGGCTTTCTATCGCACCTCGAGCCAGATATATTTTTTCTGGGTGGTAGGCTACTAACCTGGGCACTCAACGCTCTGCTGTTTTCGGGCTTGAAGCCGGCAAAAGTGCCATTGCACGAAGAAAATGTCAAAATGAAGAAATTTATTATTCTAGGTGTAATGCCATGATGAATAACAAGGTCAATATTTTTGGTCTGAATGCCACATATGGATGTTTTTTTTAAGCGGTAAACAGAATGAACTCGAGCATGATTCATAGATATCAAATATAGTTCACTTGTTGACAAACTGTGATAACGCATACATAGCTGCAAATACCCTAAAAAATGACTTCTCTGAGTAAAAGGCTGATAGAATTTGTGCATGCTAATGAGTGTGTATATAACAAACAGACGGCTGGATACAAGAAAACTAACATTTGGCAGAATATATGGAATCATTTGCCCATTTGGAAATCCTATGCCAAATTGGTGATTAACTTCTTGATCTAATCAACAATCAAAATGCAGCAATTAATTATTCTAGGTGTAACACATATAAATGTCACTAATTAATTCGACTTGTTTTAAATACGCTGTATTTTCAACGGAGAATGTAAGTTGCACTGAATATAATTGTATGCAATGCATAGTAAAGTAAATAAAAGAACACATATTGCTGATAACATTAACAATAATACTGAAACTTAGTTAAACTTTTATTGAAATTGAAATATCGAGGTATGTAATCCATTTGCAAGAGGAGACAAATTTCCAAAATTAGAAAACATACGATAAATCTTTTATTTAGAGGTAGAGGTAACACAAAAGTCGAGAGCTTGAGATTGTGCGCAGTTATATTTGATTGATTGTAACATAAAATATTCCACAAAACTAAATTGGTCAGAAATGAAGAATTGGGAGAAAATTATTGAACTGAAAATGTTACTGCATTATGTTAAAATCTATTGAGCTATTGATGGAAAATTTGAAGAATTGGTGAAAAATTCAGTAACTAAATAACAATAATCAATAATCAATAATCAATAATCAATAATCAATTGATGTACGAAAACCTTAGAATTTGAATTACAAGAAATATTGAAAGATGTGCGAAGAACAATAAAAAACATAGTATGAGAAATAGTCTGAGCAAAAAAAATCTAGAGTTTTCAAACAGCCAACATAAGAGGAAACTTATACATTTCTAGTATGAGGAACTTTCTTTAAACTTCTTAAAGCTGTCTAGCTCGTTTAAATTTCTTCCATCTGCTCTTTTGTTACAAATAAAGGTACTGAATCAGAAACATTGATATTTCAGATGCAAATTTGGTTGAAAGATATATCTGCTTTATAATATAATACTAAATAAAAGTTTCATGACAATAACTAAATATTCCTAATCAATTATGGAACAAAATATTATTAGTAAAGATATGAACTCATTGTTGCTCGTTAACAACATAGTTTCTAATCTTAATTAGCCAACAGATCTGTACATCCATTAAATATATGAATTATATTATCGATATGACCCTAGGTTATACTTAAATACATAATAATTACCACTAGTCTACATGCAATTTAAGTGTTATATAAAAATATTCTCCCGTTATTTCCAATATTGCGTAAGTTGTTTTTTCTGTTGTGCCAATGTCATTTGAACTATAAAAGTTGTAGATTATACGTAAACTTTAAAACTTATAATCATACTTAGATTTTATTTTACCAAACTGAATGATCTTATGAATCTAACAGTAGCAAATAAGAAGACATATGTATTAAGTTATGAAATGAAATAAATTCTGTAGAAAAATGTGTTATGATAAGGGTACACTGAAATATTTATGTAATAGTAGATTTGACATACCATTTATAGGACTGCTGGAGCGATTTTAATGATCACTCATTAATCCCGAATAGCAGAATGACTACAAATATATCGTAATTGTACAGGGTTGAATTTATAAAGAGCAGATGCGTATAGGGGAGCCAAAATATGACGATTGAGGGCAATCAACCTCCATACGAAGTTGAATCCCTGAGTCTCAAAATAGAGCCCAAAAATTCGATAAATATCAATTTCTTTGCAACCCTTCAACTTAAGAATAATAAATTTGATACACTATATGACAATGTTAAAGGCATTAAGTGATGGTGAGAAGGAGGCGATTGAACCATTCTGAGAGGTTTTATTTTCATAATATTAATAATTTATTTCTAAACCTTCTTCAACTTTTGTTATTTTAGGTATTTAATTTTCACATAGCATTGGGTATAAATTTTATTTATATTTATCAAATAAATAATAAAAAGGGCAAATCATTAGGAGAGGAGAAAAACCATGAACATTTATTATTCGAGGAAAGACACAAATTATTCTTCTAGTCAATCGTTTTCCATTGGTCCAATGCACAAGCATTGAAGATTACCAGAGAAGTGTTTGGATTGGATGTCTTTAGTAGTAAATTGAAATTACTGAATGCGGACCGATTTAATTTATTACGAATATTTACAATTTAGTCTCAGACAGAACAGAATGTTCCCAAACATCGCTTTTTACTACGTTAATAACAAATGGTTAAGTAATTCAAAATCAAATCGTTAGTACTCTGCATATATTGAAACTTATGGATTTTTAATAAACGAGGATAAAGCCACTAACGATCCAACTAAGTTTTTAAACTCATTAAATGTGCTTTCTTTACCTTCGTAAAATTTACAACTGAAGATTGACCCCGTAATTAACATGCTCTTAAATTTAAAAACATCAAAAGTAAGCAGTAGTAATAAGACAACTGATAATCAATATTTCCTTTCAATTAGAGTATTTCTCATTTCTGACGCCATGACGGTCAATCTCTTAAGGCCGCTTGACATGGTGCAAGAAATTGCATGCTATTCTCTTGTAATTGCATCATGACTGCCACTAATGAAAATTCAGTAAGTGGGTTGAACAAATACCTTACCTAAAATTTGATTCATTATTTTGTGACTGATTTAACAATGATGATAATAGAACTAAGTACGTAAGTAACGAAGCGAATAAGTGGTCAGTGAATCTCTGTCAATAATTATATCTACTGCTACCTTGGTTTTGGAGCTTGAAGGATAGGTTGGTTGTTAAGCGAAAAGTAACTAGATTTCTCCTTAGAATTGCAGCTTGCTCGTAATAAAAAAAAAAAGTGGCACCGAACCGATGATGTTGAAATTGCGAGATCTTGTATGAAACTAAACTTCATGTGCGCATGCTTTTTAGCAAGAAATATTGCGCCTTGCATTGCATTGCACGTTGGATTACATCACGTCAAGCGGCCTGTAATATTTTTTGTCTAAATCGCAAAAATGTATGTTTTTCTTAAGTAGTGAACAGAATGAACACGAGCATGACGCGCTCTAGACGTTCATAGATGTTAAAGATAGTTCAACTTGTTGAGAAACTGTGATAACGCATACAATGATCGAGCTTGTACGCGCTGTTGATGTCGAGTTAATCAACTTTTTAGATTTTACGCGCCGATCGTCGCTGAACGTCAAAAATATAACCTCACTTTTCTAGTTTAGATTGTAGTTGCAAATACCCTAAAAAATGACTTCTTTTAGTGAAAGGCTGATAGATTTATACATGCTCATGGGTGTTTATATAACAAACTTTCTTATTGAATGTTTCGCTAAGTCTGTGCTCAATAAGTTCAAAAGTTGATTATATAAACCCCGATTCATTTCTCTATGTTTAAAAAACTGGTTAGTTTTAAGTAAAGTAACTATAGATATCTCTATTCAAATTTAGCTAATACTATATTAAGTTCAGCAGAAAGTAACACTACTTGACTATTAGGCTGTATGAAGTTAGCCGGATCAGCTAGTTTCTAATATTTTTAAAAAAGCTGTAGATTATGTCTACTTCCTTGAATAGACGTAATATTTTAATAAGCTATCAATATTCGAGAAACAAAGTAATAGTTATCAAATTATATTGCCATATTACATAACTCTTTTACATTTCATGTCAAAATCAAAACTGAAATGAAATAAATTAGAAAACAATGAGGTACATTGCTTTCTATATATAAAAATGATTTGAAATATTGTTAATAGTTAGTCAAACATGAATTTTTCTATACAATGATCAACGAATTTCTTCCCATTGTTTTTAAAACAAACAGGAACTTCTAAGTGTAAAATTGTGTGTTTTTAGAGCATTAACCAATGTAATGACATGGATAATCTATAAAGAATATTGTTTCACTCTCCATTTTTTTAATCATCAAAATGAGAAAACAAGCATGCGAGCATCAAATTATATTTGATTGTAAAATTATTCTAAATAAACGTGTCACAATAAAACAAGGATATCAGTATGTAAAAACTGAATAAGCGATAATGAAATTTACTTTCTAGAGAAAATAACTTCCAGTAGGAATTAAAGTGATAATAATGCCAACTATAGCTCTTCTATGATATATTTCACTTAGTTGAGAAGAAGTGTGGAATTATTGTAAATAAAGTTTTGAAAAATAGAATTGAAAAAAATATGATTGAAATAGAAGAACAGAACGGATTTCGTAAGGGACGCTCATGTATTGACAATACATTCGTTTTACAACAAATATTAGAAAAACTTTATTGATTTCAAAAAGGCCTACGACAAAGTGCCGTTGAAAACTCTTTTTGATATATTGACGTAATCTGACCTCAACAATGTCTATGTTCGTGCTATTCAGAACATATACAAAAAGTCAATTCCAGCTGGGAAATACTCTTTCAAAACCATTTTCGGATTCAAAAGATTTGAGACAAGGGTGCAGTTTATCACCAACATTATTTAAAATATACATTCAGAAAGCTATGAGTAGTTGTAGAACTAAAATTGCGAGAATGGGAATTGAAATAGAGGATAAGTGCTTGACGACTCTAGTTTTCGCAGGCGACCAAGCTATTATAGCTGGCGACGAGGACGATGCAAATTATATGTTGAGAAAGTTGGAGAACGAATATGCAAAGTGGGGTTTGATATGTCAAAAACAGAATATCTGCCGGTAGGAAGCATACAAGGTGACCCCGAACTACAAATAAATAGGGTTGGACGATATAGACAATTCAAATACGTAAGAAGTTTAATAATTTCGGAAAATAGTCGATATAAGAAATATAGTGCAACAAGGGTAAAAAGGTACACAATTTCTGAACTCATTGCTGTGGTCAGTAAAAAATTGACTAAACACAAAAATGACATAGAGGAACCTATTTGAACGTATAGACAGGACAAAGATATAGAGGCTGTGGAAATACGACGAAGAACAGGTCGAGTATAGACGACTTCAGAGAGAAAACAGAGTAGGTGGCCGAAGAAAGCAAGGAGACGAGGAAGATCCTCAAGGACCTGGAAGCAAGGGATTAAACAGACCATGAAAGGCAGAGCTATCCAGGAAAACGAGTGGATAGATAAAAAAGTTCGAAATGCGATCAATAATAAATAAAATTTAATTTCTTAGCTCACATTTAAATCGAATTATTCATAATTAAAAGTTGCATTGAGATATTGATACATTTAAAGGCATAAAAACTTGTTCTGACGTGAGCATCAATTTACAGTTAATCACGATCAAAAATCTTGATTCAATGTTTAAACTATGATGAAAAAATTAATTTAGATATAGTCACTCCAATACCATTAATAAGCAGTGTAATAGATTATATCCTAGTTTATGATATTGATTTCTTAAATATCAAGGATTATTTCTTAATTACCATGACACGTTAATCAAGTCCATGTAGATTTTCTTAGTAAATGATACTATAAATAATAAAATTAGACCAATAAAGAAATAATTATGTTAAAAAAATTTATCAGTATTTGGTTACTAATAACTACCTTTTTTATTGTAATTGGTTGGAATAACTAGAATCATATGGAGAACCAAACAAACTAATTAAAAAAAAATGATAATTAAAAAAACTGGAAGTCATACTATAAGTAAAAAGCACTTGAAATAGAAAAGAAAATTTTAGGCCCAATTTTTGATACAAACCCACCAAAAGATTATAAGCAGCGATCACGACTCGTTGGGCTATCGAAGCTATTCAATATTTGAAATCTCATTGGGATAAACTCATATAAATAATTCATTTTTACAAAAAAAAATATTTGTGATATCAAGTTATTTTAATTCAAAATACTATCGAATGGCAAAAAAGCAATATTGAACATTTTTTTGTTATACTTAAACAACGATTTTATCAAACGACTGTCGCATTTTTTTAAACATCAATGAGAGATCACAGTTGATTTAATTATTAGTATTTAACGATCAATAAAATTGTAAATTGAGCTAATGCTATTAATATAAGTAATTTTCTTTCATTTAAATTTCCGCAATAAATAGTGAATATTTGATGAGAAGATTCCATCTAAAAAAGAAAGAAAGAACTTTATTGCTATTATAAAAAATAACATAACATAACTATAATGCAAAAATTGCTTACAAATTATATCTATGTTACCAAGGTTTAATTTAAATAAGAATTTAATTTAAATAAAGGTACCAAATGGACTTTGTAGCGTTTGAAAAAACCGATTACATAAAGAGGATCTGTTTTTATGTTACAAAGATCTAAGATGACATTTGTTTTACCTGTACAATAAATATAACTGAGCATTGAGCAGGGTAGGTATTAGGGGTGGAGGTAATGCAAATAAAACTAGAAAAGAACCAAAACTGTAACGCGAGTTAAATCAGTAGACTCAATTTTCCTGTAAGGTAACCTATTATCTATTTCAGTGTTATTGCTCATTTACTTACTTAGAAAATACTTTTCTATCTTAACTCAAAAAGATTCTATTGAGAAGTTTTTATAGTTTTTTGTTAACCTATTCCATATTTGAACCGAGGTGTGAAAAGCAGTTTTTTTGAATGCTAGTCTTGCGCTGATGTTGTACTCTAAAAAGATTAATTTATCTACTATTGTGGGAACGGTTGAGCGTAAAGAATAAATTAAACAAACAATTTTTCATGTTTAGCATGTAGCTGTTTTGCATTTTTTGAATGTAGTAGGGAACTGCAAAAGTTTTCGATTTAGAATGAACGATACCTCCTTGATGAAGTAGTGGAAGAACGAAAGTATTGCAAGGAAAATACTTGGTTTTAGAAGGCAAGATGTTTTTAATATGATGTGAGATTTTTAATCGGGCACAAGCCATTTTCAGCTTATGTGACTCTTAAAAGAGAGAAATGAGTCTTAAATAACGCCTTCGCTTAATAAATTTTTTTGCTTCGTTTATAATTGGAATGTTTTCTTTATCAATACTTATGCTGAAATCAGTAGTTACATAATGTATTTGTCCGCAGAAACCATGCAAATAATGCAAAAGTTGAGTGTTTTTCTCACGAAAAACTATTTTTTAAAATTTCTATTCACAATAACACAACAATTTGACAATTTTATAATTTTGATTGAATTACATTAATTTCAACAAGCTGAATTAATATAAACTCATTGGATGAATGAATTAACAAAAACTCATCGAAAGAAGTTTACATCAATTCTTATTTTTATATTAATATATTATTATATAAATTTTATATAAATGCTGACAAATGTATGTGAAATATGATCTTTTGTGTTTTAATTTTTATAATAGTCCGGATTTTTCTGTAAAATGTAAAGACTTTGACGTATTTAGTTTCAAATTGTGATTTTTTGAAATTAGTTTTGTCCCTAAATTTGCATACTGTGGTGTATTGGAGTTGTTTAAACAGTTTTTATATCTGCTACATGTAAAGAAAATGATAAAGGACCTCAAAACAAAAATACTAACCGAGTGTGGTTAGTTTTCAATACATCTGGAGCTGACTGGATGAAGATTTCTTAAAAAAATAACTTATTTATAAACATGGAGAGTTATGAAAAATATATTCAAACTTCTTATTCAATATGTACGTTTTAACTGTAGTTATCTAGCATTACCCTTTACTTTTAATTCAAAAAACTCTATTCTGTCACTGTTTCTAATTTTTCAGATCGTGTCTATATTCTAATATTTCTTCAATATTCTTCGGTACTAATTTTTATGCAGATAGCAAGACTGCAGCATTCCAAGCAAAGTGAGCATTTGTTTAGCCTGTAAGAATAAATAGTATGTACAACAAATTCGTTAGAAATATCTCAATTTACTCAATTTATTTTCTTCATCGTGGTATTAGAAGTATAAAAGAAATATATGCCTTGAGTATAGGAATATGGGAAGCAACGTTAAACGAAGATATTTCATGGCATTTTTAACGTTTTCAGGATAAACAAATTACTTTTACTATGTCATCCATTACCAATGTCGATTCACATATCAACACATGCGTTTAAAACAGTTGACCTCAATGCAAATACATACAGATTCAGCAGACACATTAGAGGAAACTGCAGTATCAAATGTCGTAGAGGAAAGGTGGTATCGTGATCTCAGCTTGCTTGGCGGTCCATGGTCTCGTACTGAAAAATCAACATTGTTTCATACCATATGGAATTACTACCGAATTGAACATGGGAGAATTATCAGATGTACACAAGAAAATACAAAAATATAATTACATTAATCCACTAACCCAGTATAGAAAAGACAAAGAAAAATTTCTTGTAAGATTTACTAACAATAAAACAACCATGGATTCATCACTAACATGTCAAAACCAAAGTGCAGAATGAGAAGTGAAAATATCGAGGTTTGTCAGAAAAGGTAGGTAATCGTAAAATTATTTTAGTATGGCGAGGAGCCATAATTACAACGGCTTATTCTGCCAAATTAGTACTGAAATTAAAAGTGGCATTAAAACACATACCCACTTCACAATACAAGCAAACTGTACAAAATATTGTGCAGATCACCGACAGGAATTCAATTCAAAAACAAATGAAAGTGTAAAATCTAAAACACGTTCAGTTTGTTAAATCCGCCTTCTTATTAAGATAAAAACCTCATTAAGATAATTCAATTCACATTCATTGTTAGTCTATTTCATAATCAAATCGATCTACTATAACTGTTTAGAAGGTCGTCAAGTTACTAATCACTTCACTAACATTGTAAGCAATTATTGTTCCCATAACAATTAAGATACATACGTAAACTTTATTAACAGTAAACTCTTCAGCATTTGGAACATATGGATTGCACACAAATATTTACTTCATTGATTGTACTCATCTATATTAATAGATGATTAGGGTTGCCTATGACACCTCATTCGAGAAGCTTTAGCTTCGTAAATTAACTGTGCTAGAATGTGAACATACAAACTGCTTCCACGTCATCATATTCCTCTTTCTATTCGTGGGGTGAATTAATAAACACGGTATGTTACGTTCTTAATTTATTTACACATTACACAATACACTTAACTTATAAAAATTTACTTATAAATATCACTTAAATAATTTCTGCGATTATTTTTACTTATTCCTTCTCTTCGCTACGACTATTTATTTAAAACTATCTTATTGCGCTACATAAACTTTATATATCACAAATAATTCTACTAAGTTGTAGAACAAAAAGAAACAAAAGAAATAAATAAATAGATTTTCCTAAAATTATTTGAAAGAAACACTGTAATAAAAAGCCTTCTATAATAAAAAGTTCATCAAAGGCGCGTCCGCCATTTATAAAAAACAAATCAAAGGCGCCGCACGAATTAGTCGAATGTTAAAATTCCATTGCAGCTGGAGTGGCATAAGGACCTACTTCGCGAGTTTGTACTTAAAAATATAGACGTGTGTTAGAATAATGAAAAATGACTTTTGAACAATCATTTAGATGATGCATGAAATACTACATGATCAACATATATCATCATCAAATAAGTACAAGCCGTCATAGGCTACGATAAGCAATAGATTCCCAAACCATTACTTTAACAGTAGCATGGCTTCCAAACCGTTGTTTCTGTAATCATAGCGTACTCCAAATACGAGTTGCCAAGAAATTATTGCTCTTGGTGTTCAACTAGAATTATATATAAATTAAAAGAAAAACAAATATGATCAACAATGAATTTTCAAGGAACATTAACTGGTAGTTTTTCACAAATAATATGTTTATAATGTGGATATTAACCGAAATAGGAACATGAGGTAACAAGATACCTTACCATAGTCTGGTTTTCACATACTAGCAAAATTTTCGTAAAAAATTCGCTACCGAGAAAATAATTCATGGAGATTAATTCAAACTAAACGTTTTAGTTTAAAATTTTCGGTATGGAAACTTTAAACTAAAATAATAAATGAAAAATAGAATTTTTTATGTAAATAAAAGCGATTATTTTGATTTGATGTTTGGTGATTTCATAAATTTAGGTGGCTACGACGTAGCAAATTCTTTTGACGCTTTCTTGACAAGTTTGAAAGGTTCATTTATTTGTTTAATTTGTGTGAAAAAAAAATGTTGCACTTTGAAAAAGATAGTTTAGGAGGCATATAAGTATTACTTTTATTTTTTAAAACAAATATTTAGCCAAGAAAACCCACCGTTGATGAAAAAAGGAGCGGAAATCGAGTTTCAAAAACAGTTGAAATTTTCACTTGTTGTTACCAGTAAGCATGTAATATAAAAATATATATGTATCAAAAATTATTCATGTCGTATTACATTCGCACATGATAGCTATTATACCAGGAAAATTATCACTTATTGTAGTTGAGACAAGCGACCGAAAATATTTTCGAAAAATCCAGTTGTTATAATAGCAACCAATCAAGGTTCTACTACTTCTTCTACTACTTCTTCTACTTCTTCTACCTATCCTTGACATATATCATATATTCAGGATAAATTTCACTCCGATACCTTTCTCTTCTCTCTAAATTTAATTAATTTTCTTTTGACTACGAAAATGGATTCAAACAGAGGGATAATGCTTACTTAGTATGTGCAATTAAGTTGTATTTTATTGCATATTTATTGCCTCATATTTTAGATTGAATAGAATATTGGTTTTTTGAACAGTAAGCAGTGTATCTAGAATTATTCTGTTACTAAATAATCAATAAGTTTTCTTTGTTTCGTTATTCTCGCACGCATTTTTGTGTAAGAATAATAAATAATAGTTTCAATTTGACAGTTGACTGGACGATGCATAATTCGGTCATGTGTGGTATTAGATTATTTCAATTTTGATTATTATTTACAATAAATTATGAGTTTTAAAACTTATTAAATGTAGTTACGAAATATGGACAAAACATACAAATCGACATTGAAGAAATGTCTTAGAAAGACTTAACTTAAAATGAATGAATGGTTTAATATATTAATTTATATAATATTAACTTTCTTGGAAGTGAAGTTTTCTATTATAAAACATCTGTTAAACACATTTTAACCTCGTTAAAGAATATATTTTGGTATTTTCTAGTATAAAGAAAAAAAATGCAACAGATGATATAACCAGGTATAAGTTTAAATTTAAAATCGATAATACAAATCCAAAATATATTGAGTTGAGGTGGTAGATAGTTAGTTCTCTCCGATCCTTAACATTATAAAGAGATATCTGCGAAACTTTAATAGAAATAAATACACCGTTACCTAATCCATAATCCCAACAGTATTTGCAGGGGCATTCTTTAATATTTGTATTATCCTAGGTGGTAATTTAAAAGACTGTTGCACTAAGGCAAACTGGACAAAATGAAGAATCATTGGATTTTTAGTAAAATTTAATAGTGTAATGAGTCATTCGTGACATAAATAATGAAATTAATTTTCCTTATTGAATGTACAATTATTATAAATTTTGATATTGATTAAGATTGTGGCCTTTTCGCCTACCTTAATTGAAATACCAGGGATAGTTTCTTGATAATTCACAACAATATTAGTATTTCTTTAGTAAAATAATTTCCTAATTTCTTGAAGCTGAAGCTCCAGCACTTGCAATTGATACAGAACATGAAGGGTTTGATAACTTCAATCCTCTTTTTTTGGAGGCATCTGCATACCCCTTAGCGATACTGGAACTTCCCCAGTCCCCATCACGTTTGGGGATAATTGAATCTCCGCCATTATTTGCCAGGTGTATTGCAGATGACGTTCGGAAACAGTGTCCAAAAAAGTTTTTAATATCTGGTAATGGAGTGTTTTATTTATTATTGTTCACATTTCACCAATTTTATTAAATTACATAGGCTGAACGTGCTTGCCGGTAATTCACAAAGAATCTTTTGTAGGTAGTACGAGTTGTTCTTAAGTAGGAATATTTTTTAATAAGTTCAATCTAACTGTCACATATTATTGCAAACAACCTTGGATCATTTGTTTTCGATTTTGGTAGGGTTACAAATACTGATTCAGATTTATATTTGATATCCTCTATTGAAAGATCTGATCACAAAAGTAACTTTAAAATTTCAAAAGTGATTGAAATTTCCGGAATTTGTCTTTAACGTTGATTTTAACATGGAATAAGTTATCCATATTGTTGAGCATTTATAACTTTTACTCATGGCATCAAAAAAAGCAATTAACACTTTTTCTGTTATAATAATAGTCCTTTTATCCGGAGACCAGGCTATTGATTTTTCATATTCTTTTCATAATTGTTTTTTGATTTAAAAAATGATAAATTGTTAATGGCAGTAGATGGTACGTCCTGCAATTCTGGTGATGTAAATTGAAGTTCTTTCCCAATATTCCTTATACCAGATGAGTTTTTTCAAATATTTCAAATTCATATATTATTTCCAAAGTAGTAGTACCAACTGACCTCCTACATTACAGTATAACTTCCCCAATGTAAAATTTTCATTATTTTTCTTGAAATAAATAATTTGAATACAAGCCGAAACAGAGAAAATAGTATGAAACAATCTTAAAAGAAGGCCTTTCCAGAATTTGTTCTTTGGAAAAAGAACTAATTTGAAAACTCTTTTTCATATGGTATTATGTTTAAAGAATAAATGTTTTTATATAAAGTAATTAACTTCATGTAACTCTATGCTTACATAATAAAATAAGTAACTACTTCGTATACGTGTAGATATTGAGTATTGAAATAAGATTGACACACACTTTCCAAATGTTACCCTATCAATTATATGTATTTTAAGTAAAAATAGTCAATCCGGCGATAATAGTTATCACAATTAGAATTGCTTCAGACTCTTTCATTTTGTTATTTACTTAACCGAAAACCATTTGGAAATTGCGAAAATATAATTAAAACTATCGATAAATTGCTTGTAGTTAAGTAATTTTAGTAAAGATTTTGATAATGGTTCGATTGGTCTTCACATATTTTTTAAAATAAGTGAAAGTGTCCTCTACATTGGGAAGTCAATGGTCAAAATCTAGATTTAGCAAGACACCTAGTAATTATCAAGAAAAGTATATTTTCAAGTATATGTGATCAATATTAATCTTTTGACGTTTTGCTACATCTGATAGATATTACACTATAAAACTATGCACTATAAAAGCATAGTATAGTCAAAAATAATAATCGTTAGATTCATTGGGTTTTCATTAAAAGTTTTCTCGGAAGTTTTTTAACATTTGTTTGCATACCTTGAAAGTCAAGGCAGTGACTTGAAAATTAATTACAATATAGTGAAAGACGGACGACCAACGTGCTAGGCGTATTCAAGCGTTTTACGGGAACAATCACTTTTCTATAACAATTCGCCCTCTAAATAGAGCCTATTTCCACCTTCGCGACATAAATATTGCACCATTGGAGAGGTTAATCGACAATTGGATGATAAATTTGAATACGAATTCTAAGGTTGTCGAGGATTGCGAGATATCCTGAAATATATGCAGCGGTCTTTAACGAAAACGGCTGTCCACAATTTAGTGATCAAACATTTTTAATTCCCCCCTAATAATATTCAACTTCTAAGTCGACTGTAGCTGCTCCCTTAGGTTAAGTAGGCGTGAAGGGCATCGACTAAGTATAATTTTACACTTTGTATTCACTTCGAGTTTTACAACGGACTTCAAGCCATTGTACCTTCATTGTATTTCTTTAATATATGATTCTAAAGTATATAATAGAATTTATTATAAATTATTTTCTTACACCTTATCCATTCTCAATCGTGAGATTTGCGCAAACCATTCTACTAACACGAAATATTTCACTATGTTAATATGGAGACAATAATTTTATTACCAAATAATTATTACTTTTTGATAAAATCACCGAGATTGAGACATTTGTCTATCTGCGGACAAGATTTTCAATACAATCTTCAAAGAAAGTTGCTGCCAATGAATTTCTTTAACCATTATGTCAACTCGTTTGAACCAGGTCATCTGAAGTGAAAGATTTACGTCCTTCGCCCCCTTAATCATGAATATCATTACGGCCATCTTCAAACTTTCAACACCATCTACGCACACACTACTCACACCTTCACTCATTACGTTATCCCCATACACACGACTCATTCACCGACGGAGTTTCTGCAGCACTATTGCCTTCAGCCTGTAGAAAACGAATCACACTTCGCAATTGACACTTGGCGCGAGCATCAATAATGGCGGACATGTTTACGTGGCTATCACACAACGCCGACTGACTCCTGAATGTCAACAATGGCGGAGTGTGTAGTGCGAGAGCTCGCAGTCGCCTAGAGCGCATGCCGGCTTTCTTCTGCCCGTGCATCGTCTGCACGGAACGATCAGAGGTTGAAAAAAATCTGAGGTTGCCCTTGTATATAAGCAAAACTGGAGTTACTGTTTCACTGGGAACCTCCAAGAGAAATTACAAAGACCACTTTTCCACTCTTCCAAAATAACGGTATGGGATACAAGGAGCCTTTAAACGTATCGGACCTTAATTTTGTCGAAATGCTCACGATATTTCGATGCACGGATATGACAATTTTCTAAAACAAAATTCGACAATTTTCTAAAACAAAATTCGACAATTTTTCTTGTTAGATAGGATATTACATACCGCAAACCATACATTTGGTATGATGGACTGAACCCTGGTACGTATATATTTCCTTTTATTTAAAACGAATGCTGCTCCAAGTTTTATTAGAATTATTTCACGGTAGGAGAGGTTTTATTCAATGTTACGATGGCCCATTGATTTTTGTTTGTTATTATCTAAAACATTTCACAAACATTTTGGCACGGTATATCAACTTGTGAAAGTAATTTCAACAACGAAACTAACCATTCTTGGAATTTAAATCCATATTAAAAGAGATTTAAATTCTTTCTGCATAGCAAATGATCTTTATTCTAAAGGACTACGTATTTTTGTGAAAATATTTATTTTTAACAAACTACGAGTTCAGGCAATTCATCTCCGGTAGTAATAAAATACAAAAATACTTTCCCTCATTATTTTTCACGTTTTGTTTCACAGTTGAATCGGTGTATTATTAACAGTCTAATCAATTATTTGAACGAAATAATCAGGTGTAATTTCCGTTTATCTTCCTTCCTGGCAGTGTTAGATTGAATTGAAACGTTTTTTCATTTTAATACTTTAAAGAGTCATTGACACGGGTAAAAGACAATTCAATCATTGTGATTATCAAACCTTGTTTTGTCGTTCGAAATGTCTTTTTAAAAGTTTATAGAACTTGTAACTCTTGTAACCTTTCTAATCAAACATCATAGGAAACATAAACACGGGAACCTTAACATGAGCGTGTGCAAAACTTCTTCATCAATAACCTCCCAGTCCAAGCATTGCAGAGGAAAACCGTACTATATCATAGCCATCTCCATTAAACCAAAGCCCATATTTATTACGCCTCATTGCACTCAAAGAAAAATCCAAAAAGCAACTCTATCTCTTTATTTAGACTTTGTATATCTGGTTTTTCTGCAAGGACAACATTTTAGTTTCCGATTAAGCCTATATTTAAAACAATCAGTGTGTAGTTATAATGGGAAAGGATGTGGGAGCTGAAGATATTTTCTAAGAATTCTTTTAGATAAGAAAGTTGGGTGTATTACGATTTTCCTGGTATCTTGAAAACTTTAAGTAGAGCAATATTGGATCAAAATGCAAATGAGTGAACATAAAATAACATAATATCCAACAGAATTGTTATTTTTAGAAGTATCGATGTACTTTTGCTTGTATTTATATTCATTTTTGGCAAACGTTAAATTTCAAATCATAATGTTGGAACGAATAATTATAATATCACGCAACAAAATATTTTTCAGCATTTCTGGTTATGTGAGGAACCTTCCTATTTGATTTTCCTAAGAATTAGAATGAATGAAACTAACTCAGGTACACACTGTACACTACATCGAATATTATAATAAGCATAAAAGTTTCTTATATAAAATATTGTTTCACAATTTAGATATAACAAATAAAACTCTTGTTATAATTTTTGTGGCTTCAGTGAAAGTATGTCGGGTTGTAAATAATTTACGGTAGATATAACAGTACATAATTGCTTTTGATTCTCCTACAAAAGCAATGACTAACTTGGATAAATAATATGGAATGATAACTTTTACTTATTAAAATAAAGAACTGATGATTTTCACTAATTTGCAGAAGAAATTGAATCAATAATATTAAGGTGTTGGTTTAGATATAGAAAGTCATTTTCTGTAAAGCTTTCCAAATTGTTGTTAATTCTCTATCTCGGGCACTACTTCGACGCTTATTGAATGTCAAAATTTAGCGTAGAACTGTTGAAAAATAACCTTTTTCTGGTTTTTATTTTGTTGGAAATATGACTAAGCGCAAAATATTATGGTATATATATATATATATATATATATATATATATATATATATATATATATATATATATATATATTATATATTATATTTATATTTATGTATGTATGTATAATAGTTTAAAATTGTTTTATTAGGAAAGTACTTGGTATACAAATGAAATGTGTAAGGCAAACAGGAGAAAGCAAAAAAATATAAAGAGTACGATTTAAATATTTTTATAAAATAATATCCAATAACAGGAAAACCTGATTTCAAATTTTAAATATATCAAATGACTAAATAAAAACATGAGCCGGGATCGCTTACAAAATGATTTGACCATGTTTTTTCTCTACAATTATAACTTGGAGAATTTTGACAAATGTTAATTGTCTCTTACTCATATCAATTGAATAAGATTGACAATTCGATGGAATAATATTATTTATCCACGACTGCTTTCAGTTTTTATATTTTAATCTTGCAATACACTACTAAATAATTCCAATCAAGTTCTGTACATAGACAATAAATTAGGAAATGATACTTTCCTAGACCAGATTCGAAACCAGGATCTCCATTTTGAAGGCATGGAACATTGGTGCTGTACGTACCATGGTTTGAGGAACAATTTGTAAATTAAAATAGCTTTTAACTGTCAGCATTATTGTTTGTCCAGATTTCTCCGTTTTTTGATATTCTGTATAAAATTATGTTTAAAAATCAATTAAAGTGGATATATAAAATAAAAGTTACCTTTCTTTAACATCACCAGAAATTAGAGTAGCTTCTAAGGTTGCCTAATTAAATTTATTGCCGGAAAAGTCAAGGAAAGTATATAATATAAATTTTTAACTGACAAAAGGGATTATTAATAGCTATGAATATCCATACCATCATATTATAAGCTTTGATGCGCAATATTTGTCAAATTAATACATAGATTTTTGTGTTGATTATTATGGAGATATTTTACGATTATAATAATTTTTGATAACTATTCGTAAAATAAAATGAGTGTTTCTAATAATGTGAAAAATTTCTTAATATAATAACTTCAGCAGAAATATTCAGTGGTCGTGGATAAAGTTTAGTATTCTACCCTCGTATAATGAGTTATTTTTGTTTGCTACTTTTGTTTCTACAAACATCAATTTTACCATATTTCAAGTCTATTTGTTTCGCGTACAAGATGAATATCACGACTTTGAACACTGTTAAGTTCAAAATACTTAGCAGTAGTCGTCCTAACGTATTGGAGCTAGCCACAAGCACAAGAGCTCCCTAAAATATCAAATAGAAAGAAGAATGCTAAAGGAATTTCGATTAGCAGTTAACCCAAAAATCACTTCCCTACTCTGCGACAATTCATCCTAACTATATTAATACATATAATTATATGAAGCTTTAAGCGTGCAAAAAAGACCAGACATTTACACCAATGAACATGAATGAATTTACTGAAAAACCAGATAATCAATTTCATATTTCCAATTCTTTCTAGTAACATCACAGATATGAAATAACCAGGAGCATGGAAATCAGCGGCAGGTTCTATTGACGGCATCAAAAGTAACAACATAGAGCTAGGAAGAAAAATTGTGGTAGTAATTAACAAGAACAACAAATTATTAACAATATTACAACTACCACAAGAAGTACTTTTTATAATATGATGGGAGCAGAATATAGACTTTTAATAACTGTAGTAATATTACTATTACTATCAATTATTAATTGCCGTGTTGACAAAAATTGATTGTATATTGTATTTTTTTTCTGATAATTTTAGAGAAAGTATAACATTCCCATGCATTCGTCACCAAAGTCATCAAATAAATAGTGATAAATTTCCAATATAAGACATTACATTATACCATAATATGTTATAGTATATAAGGTGCAAAATCAATAATCAGTAAGAGCGAAATAGTCACCTATTATTTTCTGAAGAGAAAGTATAATTGAATTGATGATATAAATAAAAAAATCATTAATGTCAACCAATCCATCATTTGAAAAATAAAGAAAGCATGTAAAGAAATATTTATTACAAGTAGATGAAACTTTAAAAATGTAGTATGTTCAATTTTTTCATTATTATTTTATTACTTCATTTACTGTAATCATTGAAGAAAATGTAGTGTTTTGAACAGGTAAAGTGTAATTTCTACGGCAAACAATAAAAAAATTCTGTTCTCTCAATCAATATATCACGTAAAAATTACTTTTTGTATTAGTTATTGCTATCAATTACCTTAATGTAAAATTTTATAACTGATTAAATGTGTATGATATGGACAAAGCATCAACTCTAGCTATAAGACACAAACTGGTTGATGAAGATAAATGAATTATATATTAATATTAGTAGTCTTAATAAATTTTATTATCAAATTGAATATATTCTCATTTCTCGTACTTAATTGAGAGATTGATATAGTTCTCGTATAAAAAGATTTGTTGTCAGTTTATTTATCTTTAAACCGAAAAAACAGAAGGTTTATATGATGTGGGAATGAACCATGATTCAATTTTAGTCTATATATGATCCAACTGTAAGCTTTGTTTACAAAAGGAAAAGAGAAATGTGAAATTTTATCACGTGGACACTAATAGACTTTGAAGTATTAATGATTACATTCTGTATTTTGCTTTAGTATAGAACGCTTTCCATTTCTTGTATTCATTAGTAACATTCTGAAATGGCACTAAAGAAACAATTATCCATCAACGAATCTAACATGAGTCTTTATTGAAATAAAATATGCATTCATATCTTTAGAATATCCGTGAAAAAGCATTTTATTTTCTATATTGTTTTGCTGGTGACCTATTCAAAGCCGCGTTAAGACCTAGAGTTACTAATCAAGACTGTATCTAACCCCTCCAGTCGCAAAAAGAATTCCTTTGCGATTGTAGTTACTTCGACATACTTAATGGTTTTGTACAAAATATGATGAATGATGATATAGAAGAGAAATAACCAAGATACTGGGAAAACTCCGATAGAAAAATGTCATTCTAAATGTACCACTTAATAAAGATAATCTCTTTATTAGAGATATTTTTGTACCGGAAATTACCACACTTCTCAACTGTATACAAGATTAAACACCAGAGCTGAAACTGTAGCAAAAATGTTAGTATAAACTAAAATAATTCTGGATGGTAGAATGGTTTTATATCAATACGATCTCTGTTTTCAGTACATTTGATTTTAATGCATTAAAACGTTCACCTTTTCCCAACTATTTAGCTCAGTTTTTATCCCAAATTGACTAAGTTCCCGCTTGATTCGTCTAGTTCCATGATTTGAAAAGTTGTCCAGGTGAACCCCTGTAATCCACTGGAGGCTGACAGGTGTCTTCGCAAATGTCCATAGCTAGTTCTGTACGTTAAATTTTCGACGAGTTTTGGAGATATAGTAGAAATATTTTTACAGGGGATCCGCCGAAATGAGCAATAATTTAAAAATAATCTACGAATTAGAAGAAATTTGGGAGCCCCCGATCTATTATAATTTTACTTTTCATATTTCTGTGAGTACTTGACACTAGCCAAAGAAGCTGGCTTTAAGTAAGACTGTAGTGATTACACAATATGTAATTTGAGTAAAACAAATTTCATTTTAATTTATAATGCAAATAATTTCCTGTTCTGACAGAAAGTTCTTCCTTTGGAATGGAAAATAAGAACTTCAATCGAAAACTATATGTTTTCTAATCTACTCCTCGGAATTTTTCAGATTCAGATGAGTAAGACATGTGATTAAACTTATTTGAAATAACTGAAATTCATCATATAAAAGAAACAATAAACAATTATGCCATGATAATAGTAATAAAACGTGAATAGATAAATGATAACGTTCACTCAAAGGAAAGTTAAGCACAATAATAAATTATAAAGATTTTCTCGCGTATATTAATTCAATTCATTATCTATCGATTGATATATTATGAATTGTTTCAAATATAAATATACCAGGTCCTTCGAAGAAATAAGAGAATGTATTATACTAAATAAACAGTGTGACTCATGGACAGATGGCGCTGCGATTGTCAAATCCATATGACGTTTATGAACTACCAACTTTCAAAAGACTAGGTGTGAAATTTCGATTAGTCAGAAAAAAGTGAAAGTCATTCAAATGTCAATTTATCATTGCTTTTTGATAAAGAAAAATACAAGCTCAGCAACAGCTTCACGAGTGTTATTCGGACTCTGCAACCATCAAAAGGAACCATTTGTTATTGGTTTGCTGAATTTAAACGTGGTCGTACAGATACCGATTATGGTCGACCTTCTGGTCGTCCCATTGAGGTGGTTACTCTAGAAAACATAATAGTCCCCAAATTGTTCATATCTAATCCTAAATTGAAATTCCGTGGGATAGCTGAGACCGTAAAAATATCAGAACCCAGTTTGTTTACAATGATGCATGAACATGAGAAAGCTTTTTTCCGCGTTTATAAATCGAGGAAAAACGGTCTCATATGTCGAAGAAATAACCTAGACAATGTACCAATTCAGAAGTGGCAACTATGATTAATTTGTACGAATTACACTTCGAATTGCTTCATCATCCACCGTATAGTCCAGATGTAGCCTCCAGTGACTACTGGATATTCGCTGATCTCAAAAATATGCTCGCCGGTAAGAAATTCAGACTCAAATGAAGAAGCAATTGATGAAACTGAAACCTCTTTTAAGACAAAAGACAAATCCTTCTACAATCGCGGCATCGAGAAGTTAAAGATGCGTTGAAATTGATGAATAGAATCGATATTTGGAAAAAAAATGTGTTTTTCTTAGTTAGTAACACGACTTATTGAATGATGTGTTAATAATTAAATCTTTCTTAATCATGTAAGAGCAGTATTCGAATTATTGTTTGATAATGATGATTTTCATCACGAATCAATGAGACGGGCAAATTCTTTAATATGTTCTTGATAAATATGTTTCTGCTTTCAATTTTGTATAATTCAAGACTCCTTTCTATATTACATAACCTATCACAATAATTTACTAGGTTAACTCGTCGGTAATAACTTATACCTGGTTGTTTGGAAAGCTGAGCATTTTCAGATCAAAATGACACTAAAATGTAACAAATGAATTAGTATTATGAATAGAATGACGGCGTTTTTTTGCGTATTCCGTTTTAAATCGAGCTTAATAAAATGTGTCCTCTATAAATAGATTGGGAGGTCTTTTAATGCTTTTATAAAAAAAAGGAGAAGTAATTTCATATACTCAAATACTTTAATGCTCAAAATCTCATGACAATATTGTACATTATCAATAATTTCCAGAATAATTCTATTAACTTCAGATACTATTATATGGTAAGTGATTCAAATAAACTAACAAATTAGTTATCACTTCAAAGCTGGTAACACCACTATGTTCACAAATTTTCAAAAAACCGTCATTTAAAATAAAAAATTGATCTATTTGAAATTTTTTTTATGAAAAGTTGGTTGTTTTCAGAATATTCAGCTACGATCTGGCCTTTATTTTAGGTGTATTTCAAAAAATATTAATTGAAATAAACCTAAAATATATATTATGTATTCAAGAAGTTAAATATGGGAAGATCCAAGAAGTAATAAATCGGAATAATATTTATTTATTGTTTGAATTTCAACCGAAAGAAATTTTTGTTATAAACTACTATTAACTGCATAAATATATAAAGATAGTATGTAATTTGTAATGGCTCAAATACTGATATTTTCTCCTGAAAGTGTTTTGATCTGTTGATATAATGTCTGTCTTTATAATGACACTGTCGTTTGGTAGCTTTTCTTAAACGGTTATAAATGACTACTGTACTAAAAATTTTTAAACTTACAAATAACAAAAAAATTAAAAATATCATGTCTACCTCCTAACAATCTGCGTATTAAATATAAAAATATACATTGCTTTCGTTTGAAATGTTATTTCTAAAAAATGTCGATTATAAGCAATGCCAGTCTTTCTATATGGATTATCCAATTAAAAACAAATTTCCACAAATTATGGAATATATAATGATGTTGAATTTACCCATGGATTCTTAAACCACATTAATTGCAACGGTACAAACTGATAACCCTACAGGAAGTATAAAATTATCGATATAGAGCGCAAAAAAATGTAACTTGGATGAAGAAAAACCTCCATAGGAATTGTAGTAAATCAAATTGAACGCCAATATTCTTTGAAAAATCGAAAGAAAAAAATCAAAGAATACTTGCAACTCTTAAAAGAAGAATTGTTATCGCTAATTTGTTCTCTAACCCCATAGAGACTTCTAGAGACACCGATATCTCCATAGAGCAATTCTTTGGTTCTGCTTTTATCGAGATATATGAAAATCAACCATCAAACAGATATGTGCAAAACGACTTTTAGTAGCATTTCAATTTCTATTTTTTTGTTATTGATAATGATTATAAATATTTGGAAGTTATTAACAAAAAGTAGCTATAAAAATTAAGTGTTGCAGTTTATCGATGTAAATATTAAAAGACATAAGGGATTTCAAAGATACTTCGTATTCAAATTATTACATATCAAATTACATAGTAGGAAAATGAATACTTACTGCTGTCGTCCTTCGTTGTGCATTAATTTGTAAGACTAAAAAGAAGAATAAGAATAATGGAAATAATTTCATCTTAACGTTGGATAATTCATTAGTTTGGAATGAAAAAATGAATCTTGTAGACTATGGAGACCTGGGTAGAATACAAGCCTGCAACAAAATATTCATAGATAAAATAAAGATATTATAAAATAATTTCTTATGATGAATGAATACATCCTAATGGAAATGCATACATATACTACACTAGATATTCTTAGTTCCAATCATATAACCTTAAAATTAGATGTAACCTTCCATTTAATTGATTCTAAGAGTCCTGGTTCACAAGAAATTATCAAAAAGATCTGAAAGCATTTTTATTTCATTAAAATACGGACGAAATTTCCCTCAAATGTCAAGAATTAATTAAAGTTTAAACAAAAAAAAACAAGCTTTTAGCAATAATTGAACTAAAAAGTAAAAAATAATGCTTTGCATAAGAATAAAATTACTGATGGCAAAATTAATGTCAATATTATCAAAGCGTGCTTGATATAACCTTTTTTAACTAACTTTTCTAACCAATAGATCTGAATCTTATGTCCAGTTTGGTTACTGTTCGAATGAATTTCGATCACTGAAAACTATTCACTGAGTGATATTTCCCATTCTATTATTTTCTTTCTATTTTCTTTATAAGCTCTACATGGTTTTATACGGTAAGATGGATGATAATTTTTTTCAGTGGATCTCTTATGTAGGTGACTAAAATATGAAGCTTCCAGCACGTAACAAATAGATTTGGGTTCGATTCCTATTCTGGGTCGTCCGAATTATTTTTCCGTTGCCCAAAATCATCCACTAAGTAAGTCTTTTTTTCTCATTTACCTAATTTATCGAAACTCGATGTAACTCGTGATTATTTTTCATTATGAAACACAGAGTTTATTTTTAATTTTTCTTTTTTCTTTTAATAAATAAAATTTTGTAAAGAACTGGACACAACGCGTGTGTACTATATTTATAAAATTGGTTTATGCTTGCTTTCATTGTCTTCATTGTTAACAGCTTCTACAGCAGGATGCAATTGAAAATTTTCCTGTGTTTTTGATTGATTACTCAATTAACTTCCAATAAAACTCCTGGATTTCTTTTATCCTCCATGGCTCCTCAAATAAGATAAATCAACCAGCAAAGTAGATCAAGTTCTCTTTCATCTGTGCTCTTTGAATTATTTTGCATCTCTGTTTTTCTAAAATAACGCCCCGTTTAAAAGGACTGGAAAATGAAAAAAAAAATGGCGTAAATCTTGGTACAAATGATTCTCAAGAAAAATTTGAATAATACACGCTAATGATGAGAAAATTGAAAAGGTGTATTGTCAATGTATAAGGACAGAAATATGAAATTATTCATACATATTACTTGCTAATAATTAGTTGAGTCCTCTATTTAGTAAAGTAGAATAATATTCAAAATGCGTATACCAGATGTTATAACCATGTTTATTTATTTTTTCATTAGATTTTACGCGTTATAGTTATTTTTGAATAATTTCAACTAATGTAGTACGTAGGGTTTATGATCACAATATAATTCCTCAACTTTGTCATCATCAGCATCTATCATTTGAATCATTTCCAAGAATAATTGTATCAAGATTTACGGCAAAAATTTTATTTATTTTTCGAGTGCATTTGAAATACAGTAAATTTTTTACTTTATTTCAAAGGCTCTGAAAACTTCAACTAGATTGCTGATTGATTGAACTTATTTTAAACGCCATGAAGGATAAAAATATACCAGTATTGTTGAAGAAGAAATGCAGGAATCAATCAAAAACAAACGAAATACTTCAACTACACACTGTTCCAACATTACCATTATCAGCAAATATAATGTAATATTTTTCTTATTTATTTATACAATTTCTATCCGTGGAGTGAATAAACACTGTCTCTTACGTTCTTAATTTATTTAAATACTCAACTAATCTATATAACTCACTTAACACTAACACTTATCTAACTTATATAATTTATTCATATTCTCCGATTACTTTCTAGTTTTGTATGTCTACTACGACTATTTATTATAAACTAACTAATCTGAGCTAAACTTCTTTCTATATCCCAAAATAAATTCTCAAAAGCTCTAGTAAATAAAGGAACAAAACGAATAAATAGACCATCCTATGAATTATTCAAAAGAAACAATGTAAATAAACCTCCTGCTATAATATACACTCATATGAAACAAATATCAGACGGATTCCGTGGTCTATAAAAAGTATGACAAAGACGCCACGCGCCTTCGCTGAATTTGAAAATTCCACTGCATCTAGGCAGGACCGGCTCCAGGGCAGAAACGCGTTCGTAACAATAATTTAATTCGTCTTTGGAGTAAGTAACAACTTGTCTAAGGGTACATTTTGTGGGGGCTTAGTAGCATACGGCACTCATTTAGACACTTAAAGTAATCGATTTTCATTATAATATTTTGATCACAAACTTACAGATTCTCTAAAAAAATATCACTTCCATTTCTAGTTTATGCAATTGTACGACGATTATGGGTGCCACAAAATATTCCTATGCCTGTATCTTACCAGGTAAATATCATGTTCATCACTGAAGCTTTCAGTTAATTCTATTTTTTTTAATTATTTTTGAGAAACTTCCGATTAAAATGATTCTTTCGTTTATTATACATTTTTTTGAAAATTAGTTTGTAACTTGAACAAAGAACAGGCATTCTGTTTATTTCTGAATCTGAATCACTTCAGAATTAATTATTGCATCCATACTTTCAGAATATCTGAGGCAAAAAGCAAACAATTTCATAGCTCTAAGACATAAGTAATTTTTACATCTATAATTTAATGTATACAACATTTTTCTATATAAATGTCTGACCTCCATTATGTCGGCAAATTAAGTGATACTTATCATTCTTTGTTAGCATACTATTTAACAAAACCGATCAACTGAAAATTGTAAGAGCTTTGATATATATAATAATAAACGAGCTAGGCTCTCACTTTCTGTATGTTGTTTTAACTTTCTATATTCGTTTAGGTTAATATCACCTCACAATTTGCAGATATCATAATATAATAATTAAATAATCTATTCCAAAATAAACTAGGATTCATGTCAATATAAATTGAACAATATAAAAAGTAGATAACATCATATTATGGAAAAAGTTATATTTATTTACTCTCATGATGATTGGAACATATTTGAATTCGCTTTCTACTCTTATCACATCAAAATAACTATAATTTTTAGTAAATCAAGAATAATAATAACACGATTACAACATTAATCACTGGAATGGAAAAAAGAATCTGAATGATATAGATCGTCACTCTTATTACAAACAATTCAATAAATAACTATTAGTCTCAAATCCTGAAGGTGACACAGAAAATTTGCATTATCCAGACTTTTATCTTCATAAGTACTGACATATTCAATATGTAAATTGGAATTTTTGGAATCATTAGTGATATTCATACTGAACACAGTGTTTACACTTACCAATACTCACAATTCCACTGTCTGACGCAGGTTTTGACAAGATAAATGTTTGCTTCAATGTCTGAAGACGATAACTTATCGAAACATGCGTCAGACAATGTAATTGTGACTATTTGTGTAGTGGTACTGTAAACCGTGTGTTCAATATATTCAATATGGATGAATTTGATGGGTGTGAATGCACTTCTTATGGTTACCTAACCAATATTAAAAAATTGTAAATTTTCGAAATTCGACACAATCCCTCCACATTTCAGTTCTTGGTAGAACTTTTAAAAAGTTGAAGACTATGGAGAAGCAATTTAGTTATTAATAATATTAATTATATCGTTTTTAACGCTCTATTTTTATTTTTTAATTAGAGAGGTATGAAATAATCATATAGAATACAACTAAAACTGGTTAGCATTTGAGAGTATTGATATAGATTGCAATATTATAGGTTTTCCACATTTGCTAACAGTAATTAATAATAAAATAACATTATACTAAAAGTGAATAGCTACATTTGAAACAATCTCATTACTTGCAATATTTATAGCATATCAATCAGTTGCATGCATGAGTAATATTTTGAAATTAATTCAAGGTAGAACTAGTAGAGCTCGAAATTCGTTTTATTTACAGAGTGTCACACCCACAAACAAACATAATCGGTATGTTCGTTTAAATGAATGAACGTAGAAAAGCCTGAAGGCTATTAATTTTAGATCAATCGGGTAGCACAGTTTGGCTTTCGCTATTTTCAAATGAACCGAAAAATAATTATTCAGTTTAGTTGATTAGAAATGACGCAAGGTAACACACACTACAAAAAGGAATTACGAGGTCTGACTAATAAATAACGAGATTGGTTTTATTATAAAAATTATTCTAAATCGAATGCTCCTCTTCAATATACTCCCTTCCCTCGCCACACATCTTTCCATACGTTTTTTCCATTGATGGAAGCAGTGCTAGAAATCTTCTTTGGTGAGCACCGTTTCTTTATCGGCGTTTACAGCATTAGCAATCATCAGGATGCTCATTCGACGATCAGCACGCATAATTTGGTTGATTTTGGTCACTGTTTCCGAAGTTAAAACAGTCACAGGGCGACTTGGGCGCTGGTCATCTGTAGTGCTCTCTCTCACTAAAGCACTTACACCACTCATAAACTCAAAAACACGTGCACGATATAGAGAATTGTCTTCATAGGCCTCTTGCTACAATTTATACCATAGACAAGATATCTAGATACCCAACATACTATTCGTTTTTTACCCCGCCCGTCTAGGTCGCCCTATAGGCCCGTAGACTCGTTATTTAATAACCAGACCTCATAGTACCTATGCATTCAAAATTAAACTCTAAGGTAACCAATGAAAATTTAAGTAATTTTTTATGAAAGACTACTAAAATCAGATTATTAGCTAACTTATTTCGTCCCATTTCGTTTATTTTGCTCGTTTTGGATGGATAAATACGAACATAGGTACCATAAAAAGTAAATGAAGACCAACGATAATATGGGATAACAGTAGACAAAATTTATAGATATAAATGACAATTTGAAATGAAATACTAAAGTTATGATTGCATCTAGTAGACAATAACAACGATTCCTTGAGGTTCATTATAAGAAAAATTGAGGAAAATCAAGTCCATTCAAAAGAATTGTTGGGTTTACCAGTAGATCTATATAAATATATCTCTCAAACTTTCTTCAATATGTCGAAGACGGTTTATTAAAGCCGCTTGGCATGATGCAAGACAACGTGGAAGAAATTGCATAAAATTTAATGCAAGGCAATATATTGCATAGATGAATACTTTTGTGCGGTTTGAAAATGAAAATAACAAAACTAGGTAAAGTAAAAAAGGAGAAAGTGGTCAGTTCCTCACTAGCATTAATTATAACTTCCGCAACTTTGCTTTTGGAGTGCGATAGACAAAAAAGAGTATCAATTAAAATCCCAACCTCAAATTTCTTTTAATTTTTTGTGCCTACTTAACAATGAGAATAAAACTAAGTTTTACGAAATTCAGCTGATCTGTTGAGCCAAAAGTAACTAGATTTCTTCCTATAATTGCAACTTGCACGCAATAAAATAACGATAAACTGATAAACCGATAAAGCTGCAAGTGCGAGATCTTGCATAAAACATTCAACTAAACTTCATTTGCACATGCTTATGATCAAGAAATATTGCGTCTTGCAGTGCATTGCACGTTGTCTTGCATCATGTCAAGCGGCCTTTAAAAGAGAGACTTTCCAGACTTGACACAACTTGCTGTGGCTATTATATTGTTAGTTACCGCCTTGCTTTTGATGTCATCTGTCAAAATTTTACATAAATCTGAGAGATTACTTTTAATATTATACGAATGAAATAGTTTTTGTTATTAAGTAAATATGGAAAACAAATAATTTCGAGTGATAATTTAACATTTATACAGTTGATGTTGATTTATACTCAGCCGTCATCAAAAAAAGTACATGAGGTAACTAATGGAGCTAATGTTCAACCTAATAAGTATGCAATATTTTGCATGAAAGGTTACACATGGAAAAGCTTTCCGCAAGGTGGATGCCACGATTGCTAAATATTGCTCATAAGCTCACATTCGAATAAATGTTTTTCCATATACATATTAAAATATGATGCATGTGAGATGAAACCTGGGTATACCATTATACCCTAAAAATTAAAATACAATCTTAAGAATTGACTTTGTTTGAGGAACTTACTCGCAAGAACCGTTTTTTAACCAATAAATTCATAGCCATAGTGTTTTAGGCAACAACAACTAGCAAATATGATTCTGAATTTCTGACACGTTTTTACGCTGAAGGTAAGAACAAGCGATCGCAGTTGTTGAAGAAAAGACATTTGCTCATACCCATTTTGCTATTGGTTACAGAAAAATTAACCAAACTGCGTTATGACTTATTTCCTTTTTTGTCATATTCATCTGATCTTGCTCCCTAAGATTCCCAAACTTAAATAAATGCCTGGGTACTAAGCCATTTCATACAAATGAATAGTTGATGGCAGAGACAAACGCGTATGCAATAATCATCTTTTATCTAACTGCCCTCGTATATCACAGTAGTATTGACAAAAGATTCATGGAATGAATATAGAACAAACATGGAATTACCATTAATAATAGGCTTCAAATAAGACTCGATAAGAGAAGTAGTTTCGACGATTTCTTTTTTGAAGGATTATCAATGGACTACTATGCATGCTTTGTAACGGAAACTATGAAACATTTCACTAATTATATTTATCAACAGAATGGATTAATTAGAAAAAAATTGTAGATATAATACAATGATACGTCGTTCATAATTTATTAAGTTTTATTCAAAATCTTATTCTTTCCACCCTAAATCCCTAATACGGGGTCTAATCCCCAATTATTTGTTCATGAAATATCAAAGCAAGTAATCTATCAGATTAAACATTATATGGCATTGTACATTTCATAAATTCTATTTGTCTCACGATAGCGCTTTCATTTTTCTAAGAGTTTAAAGGCTTGTCCGAGTTTAATACTCGTTAAAAAGCGGTCAATTGCTTTATCTCAAAAGAACACGTTCTAAAGCACGTTACCTAGTTTAAGAATGTTTAGTGAGAAATTAGTAGTATTAATACATTTCTGTTATCTAATCAATTTGTACAAAAAATACACACCTACGATTATAATATATTAACTATAAACCTACTAATAACTAAGTCATTCTTGGTCCTCGTTTATTCGAGCTATTGCTGAATTTATAGCTTCGCATCTTGCTCTTAATAATAGGTAGTTATTTTTGTTTTGCAATTTGTAGTCTAGTTTTATTTTTGTCATCGATTTCACTACTGGTTCTCCCCTCATTACCACCTCATTTAAGAAATTTGCTGCCCTTTTCTTTATCGAAGGTGATAACAAAATTTATAATTCAATAACTCACATTTATTATTTAAATAATTACCATCTTGACTTCTTGTTCAACGGATATTTTGTAGTTGGAGCCATTCTTTAATATTATCAACAGTCTGTAGGTCTGCTGAGATTATAAACTTCACACAGTACTTCTGCTATTTCTTAAACTCCTGAAAATGGCACTTCTACTAAACTAATCCAATTTCGGTCTTACTACCTTACATGAACGTATACAATGTACTACATATATCTGTTTTCTAGTGAAAACAAAGAATAGATAATTGTTTACTATCCAATAAAACTACCGAATAGAATTGCTCATACTGTGCTTGTGTGCTTGTATTGTGAATCGTTTCAATTAGCTCCATACAAATATGATAAAAGCGTTATTTACTATAAGCATGGCATATTTCTTGGACTACAATTTTCGGCTGAATTAGATAGAACTCTAATTGAGTTTTGGGTTCAGGTCTACTGGAATATAACCATATAACTCGTTATTTATTATTATGCTTTCATATCAATCTTCTATAAAGAGTAAAATAAATGACCTAACGTTTCTAATTGAAGTCAAATCACAGAACCATTGGTGACTTCGCCTCAACCAAGAACCCCCCACAGATACTATCAAAACTCTTTCTAAATTTCTTTGTGAATCAAGTATAATTCCAGAAATAAGCAAACGTACAAAACAAGTAGCAGAAATAGTGACTACAAACGTATTAAAAGAAGAAAACAAAAAATAGAGGAGAAACAAAATATTGAAATTGCCAGAGTCTGGTTTATGTAAAAAGAAAGCAAAATCAACTTCTGAAGAAGAATGTGAAATAGATTTGGATAGTGAAGATTTACCTGGAGAAAACTACAAATATGATTGTGTGAGTTGTGGTGAAAACTACTACAAAAACTGCTGAAAAAATCGAAGATTCAGTGTATTTACGAATGCATGAAAATTGTACTCCATTTGAAAATGGAAATGAAATCAAGGCGAAAGGAAAAAGGATAAAGAAATAATATGGCCATCCTCTACTACTTGCTACGGCCATCTGTGACACGGATGGGTCAGATAAGATGGCCACTTCATTTGTTTAAGAAAAGTTAGTTACTAAAATGTCAATTGATAGATAATAGTCACGAAAACTTGTTAAACCCATTTTGATTGAGAAAAGGTTAATAATAAAGTACAGATTCTCATTTTTTTTGTAACAGTTACATAAAATTCTACCTTAAAATAAATACGACCGTATCATCCTAAATTACCCTACTATTTCAATCTTAATCATAGAATTTTCTATACAAAATAATTGAAACATTGCGACAATGAATGCAACGTAGTGAACTATAGTAAAGACCTCAGTAAATACGAATTAGTGCTTAGAAGTCCATATTTCTTTTGGGTGGTAACCATTCCAACAAAATATTATTTCGACACGGAAGCCGATAAAACAATGGAAATTTAAGAAAGACAAGAAAATGTCTAGTAGGTATAGTAAGTTTTGTTCGAAACATTGCACCTAAAACTTTTTATTAAGAGCTGCCATTGATTTAAATGGAGTCTTCAGCCTATAAACTATTCCTAGGCCTTCATTCACTATTACTGTATATTAAAAATGAACATTTTAACTAGATAGTTGGATAAAAATGTAGAAGGTACGATCAAGTAATGATATTCATGAATAAATAAAATCCAATACATTATTCAATATAGCAAACATTTGTTACAGTTAAATCCCTGAAAGCAGATAACTTTCTATTTTAACGGCCGCAAACTCCAGATCAGGACTCAAATGAGATATTGAAATATTAGCTGCATAAATATTTATTACTTTAATAATGAATGATTATAAGCTGTTTCAACAGATCTAGACTTATATTTGAAGTTTACAGATAAATAAATGTAAAAAATCGTAGTTTAAAACTGAAATATATATTTACTGAAATTTCTGTGTTTAATAAATAAATTTAAATAGTTCGAAATAATTATAATAAGGAACGAAACCAAAAACCAAAGAATCAACAAATGGTTCGTTAGATTGATGCAAAACATAAAGAAATTCTTGTTTTTTCTACTAGAGACTACTCCATAGTTAAACAAACAAGTTTATCCACCTTTTGCAAATTGATATCTGATTTTTTGAGGTGAAGGAGGTCGCAACTGTTCCTTGTCTTCAACTAACTTACTTCCACTTTCAAATCGCTCATCGTCTTCAAAGTTATTACATTCCATCATAAACTATAACAGTCGCCAAAGCAACTTCAACCTTATATTAATACATATGGTATGCGGGTATGAAACATACTAGTTGGAACAGATGCAGCTCAGGAAATTTGTATATAAAAATTCGAGATATTTTGGGTGTAGTACAAGGGTTGATATTCGAGTTTTGAGATAGACAAATAAAAACAAATATCTATAATTGGATATAGCTTTTTTTAAAATATTCTCCATTAAGATAAATACACTTTTACATGCATTTGAACTAATTGTCGAAGCATTTTTTCCATTCCGATTGAGGTACCTCCAAAACATGTGATTTGAATGCATCAACCGCTTCTTCGGGTATAGAAAACGTTAACCTCGTTATTTATTTTTGATCTGAGGGAATAAGAAGAAATAATTGGGTGACAGTACGGCGGATGACCCATAAATTTGATGTTGACGGTTCAAAAACGTTTTTGTTTGAACTAATGTGTAAAAGCTCAGTTTCGTCTTCTACAATTAGCTTCCCTGATTTTTCCGAATTTCCCGCAAACAAATGCTCGTGTACCATTCAGAATTGACCTATCTACGTTGCTTTAATGGAACCGACATGTCCATTTATTCCGAAAAAACAGGTGAGCATTTGCTTCGAAGCGCTTCGTGCTCGAACAACTTTTGTTGGATATGGCTCATCTTTAAAGACCCATACAGTCGATTGTAGTTTAGTTTCGGATGCATATGCATAGATCTATAATTTGTCAGATGTCACGTTCTTATAGACATCTATTCAGCACGGCAATTGAATCTTTCAGCATTTCGTGAGCGATTGTCAAGTATCCGGTATCCCACACAAGCAAATCTTTTTGACAGCCAAATGTACATACAAGATTGAATTATGCGAGTGAAACTGATGCTCAAATAACCTTAATATCACGGTATGTCACATTACGATCTTGCAGTATCAGTTTACGCGCAACAGCAGATGTTGGACGACCTTCACAAAATTCATCCTCAGCGAAGTGCGACCACGATTGAATTCGGAAAACTAGCGAAACATAGTGGCTCGAGATGGTGCTTGAAATCACCAAAAGTCAAAGTTTGATCGGCATACTGCTGTTGGTTTGTTCTTCTAAGAAAATGTTCACGATTTAGCGATTTAATTCCATTTTTTGATCAAGATAAATGTATCTGTAAACAACTCAAATAGCACTCGTGACAGCACGTTCTCAGTACGTTCACCATTAAAAATTTCAAACTTCATGATGGTAATGACAGGTTTGACATATTCACATCAGTGTTGCCATATCTCGAAACTTTAGTAGCAGCTCTCGTATAAACCAAATGGAGTAAATGAGAATTTATTTGATGTGAATTATATTCGAATAATCAAAGATTTGATAGAACTATCTACTTATCATATTTATTTTCTGATTTAAGAGTAGATTACTAACAATTTTATCATGTTCAAATCTCTAATACTTAACTTTCAATACCAAAACGTAATCAGAAGTAATGTTAGCTGTTGCCTAAGAGTGAGTTATTCGATTAAATGTCTCGAAATAAACAGATTTTCAGCGTGATTGATTTAATAACAATAAATTTGTTCATTGCATCTTGTTTCAACATAAGTAAGATAATCCAATATATTAGTTGACTTGTTTTGTAAATTTATTAATTGAAATATTCACTTTTCACGGTTCAGTAGAATCTAATGGATTTTTGAAAATATTCATAAATACTCGTAGGTAGCATTTAATAATATTTGCTGATAAATCATCCTGATTTTAAGACTTCAATGACTGAAAACTAGTTTTTAAGAAAATAGTGAATATTCATTTGGGCATTCAAATACTTCTTATTTCGAAATTAATGAAGATTGGCTTTGTAAAGGTAGTCTTCAGAAAATAAACAATTATACAGAACTTTGAAGTACTTTATAATTTTTAGAGTTTTGATAACTATTCCAGAAAATAAATAACAGCAAGTGTTTTGCATTTATATAATTTTAAGAAAAAGAATTATGGCTGATCATTACATTCTCAGAAATCGTTGATCAAGACCGTGGAGATTGTGGAGATTTTCATATCTACCAAGAGAAATTGATTGGTCTCCAAATAAATCAAATTTGAAATATTTTATATTTCTTCTTACTTTTTAATGGGACCAGCAAAACAGAAAGTTTTTATCAACTTGGTTATTTTGTGGCCTATAAGACCTCAACCTAAAAAGTGTTTATGAATTCTCATTGTTGCTGCAGATCTCTGTTACGCGGCGTAAATAAAATGATTGGTTTTCATGAGAATAAAGAAAATATCCCAACACCTTAGAAGACAAACAAAAGCAAGTTAAGAATATTCTTAAAGATATTTACAAGAAAGATTCAGTAGACTACACGGAGAGTGTTATGGATTTCCAATGCCAAGAATATATTTTTTAAAAGGTTCATTCGCAAATACAAGTTCTTCTCTGACATAGAAGTTGCAAACGCAAGAGCTGCGAAACCAGTAGGTGCACAACAAACCATTAAAAATAAAGTTCGGTAGCTTTATTCTCTGGAGAATTTAAATAACTATTCAGCTTTGAAGCCAAAACATACCAGACAGTTATATACAGATATTTGTTAACATTGCTGCATATGAATTGGCCTAGAGAAAAATAGAGCAGCTTCAGTATTCGATCATCAAGAAAAGCTAATAAAGAAACTAAAAGGCAAAAAAACATCGTTTAATAAGATGTCATAAATATATGAGTTTCACTTATAATTCTTCTTCAACAATTCTGAAAACGACTTGAAATCCAGCTCTGTCTAATTTTTAGCGGAATATTATTGAAGTAGAAGAAACTATCAGACTTTTTGTTCTATGACAGTGTAACGCTATTTAATACATTAATGACGTATATGCTGCATTCTAATTTCATAACAGCCCACGATCTATAATTATTATCATTCCTTTAATAATAATTTTTTTTAATTATTTTTATGTTTCAGTCTAATTACATAACAGGTTATTAACATCAAGAAGCCTCAAGATCTTATTTCAATAAATTATTTTTAGTTGCAAAATGAGCTATTAATATTTAGATGTTATTAGATAATTATTTATTTCGCGCATTTCTATACCAAAAAATGAATACAAAATGTTAGTTTATTTATAATTTCACAATCGGTTTTCATTTGGAAACCGATATCATTCCTGCAACTTAATTATGGAAACGCGTAACATACTGTAAGTGTATTAGAGTAGAAGTAGTAAACGGTATGCTCAATATAAATATCACCAACAATATCAGTATTTATATCCAACACGCTTGGAGAATATGCTATTATTAATATACATTAAATTGAAAAAGAGGCTGATCTTCATATTTACGCATAGAGAGAAAGAGACTCGTTGAATGGGATAGGGACATTTCCATGTAAGATATGGTTAATTTCAAGAATGGCTCTGATATAAGCAAAAGCATTCAATAGATAGTAATGGTAACAGAGGTCGGCATAAGTCAAGCAGAAAATTTGCATCAAGAGAAAAGCGTCAAAATGGATATATTAAAAGAAATGACAAAAGGGATTCAAAAAGGGTTACTGTAAGTGTTCAAAATGGATCAATACATTTACGGCAACATTTTCCAACGGAGGGGCAGATCCGTTAAACAATCTCAAACATATGCCGACATCTGTATCCTAGAAAGCTTTACTGGACAATGTAGATAGCTCTAATTATTATTTATTGAGAGAAGAGGAAAATTGGCTTTATTGCTATAGAAAATTTTATAATTTCTTCAATTCCTTATTTTTTAAACGTTTTGATATGTTCATCTTTCTAAATCTTGATTTTAGGTCTCTATAAAATTATAACTATCTTTCAAAAATTATTTTAAAAAACTAATTATGAAACAGAAGATCCCTGATATCAAAAAAATTTAGAAATTTCATAATTTCATGGACAAATAGAGCAAGAATAAATTAAATATATAAATAAATCGAACAAATTGAGTTTAGTTAAAATTAAAGTAATTACAAATAATTACGTGTCGCAATAAAAATTCTCATAGTTCGTTCATATTAATTTTTATTGTTGCTCCTTCATTAATGTAAAAATCAATAAAATTTTGGTGGAACCGCTTCGAAGTTGTACCACTGAATGAAACAGTATCTCCAAAAGAAACGACTCATTCAATTTTCGAAATTTATGTACGAGATTGCTGTTTTTAGCTTATTACAGTTTGTTGAAGCGAGGGTAATTGAATTTTTTCATTAAATCTGAGGAGAGTATTTGTAACTACAGATTCTGATCCAGCATATTTAACGGTGTAAGGGTATAATCGTTAAATGAATGAATGTTTGTTATTGATACATACTAATTCGAAAATAAACAAAGCAGGAAGAGTGAAAATTTTGTATTCTTCTAAATATTCAAACAAATATATGACGGATTGCTCTTTTCTGTAAGTTAAAGATAGAATCAAATAGAATCAAGGTTACAAAGGCTAGCCCATAAGGGGTACAACATAACGAAAAAGAGATTCAAACCAAGAAAAGTGAGTTATTAAGGCGGTGAAGTAAGTCGTGAACGTAAAGATTCAAAAACTTTACCGGCTTAACAGCTTCGGTTGGAAACAGTCTTGTCAGTAGAAAGTCTGCTGAAACTGAACTGGTAATATTCTTAATTATGTCTTAATTATGATAGATTATAATATATATATATATATATATATATATATATATATATATATATATATATATATATATATATATTTCAAGAAACACCGCTTTTGATTGGTGGGTTATTAAATATTCGTTGACAATTTATCTTTTCATTCTGTGTATTCGTGTGGTGTGTGTGTGTGTGTGTGTGTGTGATATTCTGGTTTTGGAGAAAATTCAATAAACGTATTCTCATTAGCCTTCCGATGATTTCTGAAAGGGACAGTACTAATTCAATACGTCTTGGATTACAGTCTTTGGATTTATAGTTACCCTTATGAACTGAAATTATAGTGCTTTTGAAAGAAGCTGTTTCCAAATAACTCATTATACTATTCATATCAAATCAAATAGTCTAGAGAAAAAAATCAGTTAATACAGAAAAAGACTTTTATATTTAGAATGCCAGAATATAGGAACAACTAAACTTCTAAGGATTAACTAAGATTTTTTTCTCAGTTGGGATTATTAAACAACTAAGTTTATAGTGCAGGTTGAATTATTGAAGCCAACTGATGGTCTCGTTTATTTAAACATTGCAACAGCTGCACAATATGAATTTTGTTATAAGATCAATTTTATTAATAAGTAATGTCAGTTTCATGTGATCTGATATTACGGTGATTGAATTACGCTGATCGTAGTCACGCTTAATGACTATTATCAAGTATCAAGTAAACAGTAAACACTCTATTTCAGTTTAAATATCAATTATCCCTATTCTGGGCTTGTATAATTCCAATAAATCTTTATTTTTCACTTTCTCTACTTTCCTTAGTTTTTTTTTGTTTGTGAGTTTGCTTGTAAACAAATTCGATTTGAATTTTGACGTAAATATTAAACTCTTTCAAACATTAAATATATATCACATGTTTTGGGATTTGAGGCAAATAATGTCAATTTTCATATAGTGTTTCAAGATTCTTGAAATTATTTATACGTGAGTTCTGAAACGGTATTAATGTGCTTGAAACAAAATAAGGTTCATTGATGACTAAAAAACTCTATCAGGTTGATCGATCTCGTTATAGTTATGACTCTGTAGCTGTCCATTCGCTAGCGTAGTTATTTTTGCTGTGCTAAGTTTTACTGTGAACATTGAGAATAATGTATTTTTATGTTATAGTTCTTCCAATATCAATTGCAGAAGACAGTTATGCGAGGAACAATCAATATTTCATAAATACGCATGGAGCTCATACCAAATAAAGAAATGAGAAATAATGTTTACTCAAAGTATAAAATTCGGTAAACATCTAACAAACCATGAGTCCACGTGGATTCATCATCTCTAATGTTCACCAATGAAAACATCGATTCGTAAACATAAATGCATGTCTATTGAGTGAAGCTGTCGGAAGGTGTGTGTACGCAATTTCTTTGAAACATTCCTGCGATAAGCAGTGGCGTGGCTTTGTTAGATTTATTTAATTCATAAATTTCTTTAAATAAATAGAAATATAAATATAAATAGACCATGGGCGAATGAAGACAATGAAATTGCACAGTATAGTGAGAATAAAGACAGTCCTAATTAGAATTGCTGAATTAACTAAAATAGATAAATTTTCCATTTATCGAGTAGTCACGAAAGGGGTTGCTGTGGATCATTCACAGAACCCAAAAACATTTAAAGAAAAACTGACATAAGGAGAACAGGGTTGCGATAGTAGAAGTAATTATCCAGAATACAATTATATCAGTTTAGAAACATTGCGTCAAGTTTTGTCAGCATGTGATTTTAAACACAAAAAACTGAATAAACGGATGGCAAATACCGAATCGTCAAGGATAGTTCGATGGCGACAAGATCATTTGCATCAGATAAAAGACTACCGAAGTTCTAATAGACGAATAGGTTACAAGAAGTTAACATCCGGTACCCTGTTTAAACCAAACTTCTCTACAGACAGGTAAATTTTACTCGTCTATTTACGTTTTATAATTTAATATTCAGTTGTAGCAAGTAAACGAGATAAAATGATGATGCTTTTCTAAGTTCCAAGTAGGACTACGATTAACTGCATCAGTCCAATTTATAATGATTCGATTGCCTTTTAACGAATACTTACATACATACATATGTTTAAAAGTATTTATAAAATTATGCAATTTATGAAATGAGATATCCACGCCTATGGTAGATCAAACAAAATTGTCGGCAAGGGTTTTCAAAATCTGCAATTGATATTGGAAGAACTATAATTGCTTATAATTCAGAATGAGTACATATTATATCAAAAATATGATATTATGTCAATAACAGAAACAGTATACCACGTTTTTACGCCTACTTTAGAGTTACCGAGGAATAAACTTTCTCTATAATTTTTAAAATTATGAACTGTTAATAAGGAAGATAATAAAAATATATTGAACAGGGTTGTGTTAAAAGGTATTGAAATTAATGTACCGTTACGTCTGATATATACTGAAATATACAATGTGAATGTTGAATTACGTAAGAAGATAAAAGCATTTTTGCAGATTCATTTAGTACTTATTGCAAGGGGCTTGACGTGTTAATATTGATATTGAAATTCGAAGTTGTATAAAGAATTTCAAATCATACTGATATAATAAATTTCATTGACGAATTCAGCATTAAAAAAATTCATTCATATATTTTTTATTCAAATATCTCGTTCTAATATCAATAATTATTTTACACTTTCACGTGATATGTTAACCATATTTTATTAATCATATTAAACAGGAAGAAACGATATAAAACATACGAATATATTTTAAATATTGTTTGCATTTCTAAACACATCTAATAGTCTTTCTGTTCGACTACCGAATGATGAACACGGTTTTAAATATGAAATGCCCATTTTAATTTGTTTATTTCTGTATCTAAATACCACGTAATCCAATACAAACAGGTTATAAAACTAAAAAAAAAAACTAGAAATTTACTTTCTCTTATTCGAATTAAAACTTAAATAGATTGTGCATATTTTACTGCAAAACCATCCTTACTCAGCATTATTTTTATACACTACATTTTTCAGCAACAAGATTCATATCACCATTCCAAGAGATTGTTTTATAACTACTTTTGCTAATAATCCCTTTGTGTCTAACTCACACTTTCTAATTCTAGCTCCAAATATACGAGTAATTAAATATTCCATGATAACCTTTTTACCTGTGTAGAGCTGCTATGTTTTTTTGTATCTGGTTCATTGATGTAATTAAAAATATATAGAAAGAACTTCTGATAATTCTTAGACCAAATGTCTTCAATTTTTTTGCACAACAACCAATTGATAGTTTATATGGTTAAGATAAACCTAATTCAAAACTTTTGTTTTTATGGAAACAGATAAGGTAACAACAGTATTGCCAAATCTCAAATACATACATCACGTTTGGAACATACGACGATGGTTCTGCATTATGGACTGTATTATTAAAGTACACAATCTATACAGCATATGTTTCAAGTTTGAAAACGCCACGTTGTTTAGTATTTGTTTGACACCATCAATAGTGGACGTTTTCAGTGAATTTGTAAATATGGAAAAAATTGGTATTTGGTGATTTATTTGAAAGGCCTTAGCCCAACCAATATAAACAGCTTAACTAGATTCTACTCCGGCTGAGACTTGTTCTTCGTTATCATTAGTCAAATATTGGATAGCAGAGTTTAAACGCCGTACAACCTGCGAAGACTAGCATCGCAATGGTCGACCAAATGAGATAACGACTCCAAAAATGTTGTAGAAAATCCAGAAAGCGGTACTAAATGATCGTCGACTGAAAGTGCAGACATAATAGATATAGTCGTGAAGATGTTTTCATGGTGTTTGGCAATGTTTCATTGAAATGAAGCCAAATTTTTGCGCCGTTTCATAACCATGAATGAAACGTGGATCCATCACAATCAAAACAATGAACTAAAAAGGTAGAACCGGCTGCAAAGAAGGCAAATACCGTTCCATCTGCACGCAAGGTTATGGTGTTGTTTCTTTACGATGCGCATGAGATGGTTCTCATTGACTTTATTGAAAAAGGAAAAACTATCAACGGCGAGTATTATGCAAACTTATTGCAAAGTTTGAGCGAAATAATTGAACAAAACAGCCGTATTTGTCTCAGAAGAAAGTGTTGTTTTATCAAGACAATACATTAGCTCACATATCCGTTATTGCAAGTGCCAAATTTAATTAATTAAAGCTGTAATTGCTACCACATGCACCCTATTTATTAGACTTGAAAAAATGGCTGCATGGTCAAACATTTTCCAACAATAAAAAAGTGATTTCGGTAGTTAATGGCTATTTTGAGCTTATTGAAATGTGTATGGACCTAAAAGGAGATAACGTTGAAAACTAAATATATTTTTCCAAAATGTTGTGCTCTTTTTGTTGTGCCAGATACATCTGGGACCATCCTCTTATTAACACATTGTAATTATAGAGAAACATAATATTTCTTCCAAGTATTACACATTCTCATTAAATTATTATGTTAATCAAAATAAATTTTCAGATTACATCAAAAGGCAAGGAACAAATCAGTCAACTGCATCAAAAATCATAGACTGTAAAAAACGTTACTTTTCAATTTATTTCCTAAACAGCACTAGCGTGAGCATATAACATTCTTACAGTCTTAACAAATTTACGTAATTGAAACTTATAGACTGGTTAGTTTTTTATTCTAGATGTCTATTGTTCCTTGCAATATCAAGCTACATGCAATAAAAACAGAGTAACTGACCTCTGTGAGTGAATGTGTCAATACAACTAAATTGTTTAACGAATAACCCATATATTGGGAAAGGTTCGAAATAATTCCTGAAAAGTATGTCATGTCAGGTCTGTATACTAAATATGAGACAGCTCATAGAAAAGAACAAAGTCAAAAACATTGGAACACATATGACATTTATAGACTTAGAGACAGCATAGCTCGAAGAAAAATGATTTAATACTACGATAAGATTATGTGGAGGTATAAAAGTGCAAATAAAAATTGGTAACTTAACCAATGTACAGGAATAGGTCTAAAAAACGATACGACCTAGCTACTACTACAATTTTTAACGTGTATGGAAGAGGCCCTACAGAGATGATGGAGGAAATGTGAGAAATTTAGTATACGATACCGGTATAAGAGAATGTACTACATTTAATACTATTCGCAAATGATCACGTTATTTTTTCACTGAAAAACAGAAAACATCGAGTGTATGAGCGAAAAGCTGAAATACAAATTATGGGAACTTGAAATAAATATGAGTACAACTGAATATTTATGTTCTGGACAAGACGCTGCAGATTTAATTTTTGAAAAGGAAACTATTGAAAGCTACCTAACTTTTAATTATTTACGATTGTCCATACATCAAAATGGTACGTGTGTGAAGACACAGAGACAAAATAAGCACGAGGAAAACAAGCCATAAAAGCTCTCCATGGACTGCTATGCAACATTTGACTAAACCAAAAAATCATTATACCTTATATGGGGCATAAGTATGGTTAATAACAACAATTCCTAAGAGCTAGACAAACTAAGAAATGCAGATATATGGCAGTGAATGAATAAATACTGGAGTGGGAGCCTCCAAATAGAAGACAAACAACTCTAGGATGGAAAACATACATTGGATTTGTTATTAGAGATAGAGACCTAAGAATAGGAGACTGGAATTTTGAGCAACTGTGGAGTTCAAAATCGGTGAGCTTAAAAGGGAAAATACTGAGGGAGACGAAAAAGAACGCTCAAAAGGTATTTACGGCGCCATTATAAAATAGCAAATATCGTTCCTTGAAATATTTTTTGTTAGTTATTGTTTGGTCAGCTTATAGATTGAGTACAGAATCAATCTTAAAACACTTTCTTGAAGGACTCCAGATAGACTGGTATAGAAATCAGTGAGCGTTATACTGATAGAAAATATCTTAGTAAGATAAATTTTAGTTTCTGGTATAATCTTTCGGTCCACACTTTATCCATGAACACTACTAAGCAGTAGCTCTAACAATTTTTAGTGGCTAGTTGGTATATCTATTCCATTGTGTCTAGAATTGTCTCTTAGAATGCTATTTAGATTTTTCTGTAGATTTCTCCAAAAACCTTAAGCAAGATGAGACGTTTATCTAATTATTATTTAGAATCATGATTATATGAGCTACTTTCCAAATGTTGGGGGAGTAGCCAATGCGAAGTATTGCGAAAACTACAAATTTTATATACTCGTACATAACATTATTCAACTAATTCTTTCAAAACTTTACCAGTGAATAAGTGTCTTTCTAATGTTATATTCCATCCTGATTATTTCTTTTACCTCAGAAGATTTCATTTCATGATGAGGATTTGATATGGTGCATCTGTGCATTGTGTAAAGAAAACATAACATTCAAATTCATCTTCAATCTAGTGTGAAATTGTGAAAAGTTATTAAATTAGATATTATAGGAATGTTAAAATTAAACACAAAAATATGTAGCTACAGACTAAAAACGAAAAGTTAACATGAAGTTTGACTTGACCTAATTCAAAGAGTAACAAGCCTCTCCTAGTTTCAAAGAAAGCATTTCTGGAAAGCTTCTTTGAGATAGCTGGCGTTCTTGATGTTTCAGCACTTCTTTAGTACAAAATTCATACATAATTAGGAGATTATGTTGTTATTATATCGAGAGAGAAATGCATGAGTGGAAAAGTCAACCATGTAATACTCGTTCAAGTTTCAAAAAATATGATTACTAAAGGTGTAGCATGGATATAATTCTATGTATAAATATATGGAATAGATAATTTTCCTTCCCTATAAAAATAAAATAATGTGTATTTTAATCATTTTACCCTAATTTTAGCTGATAAAATGTTAATATAATGAAATAAATGGAAATTTTAATTCCCCATAAAACTCTTAAAAATACTAGAAACTATTATGGAATATCAACAATTTCATATAGAGGTAGATTCAGAACTATTTAATTGCCACGTATAAATTGTATTATAAAATAAATAATTTCTTAATATTATTATCAATTTTCAATAACACCAAGTCTAGAAAAGTTTCGTTCGACTATTTTTTTGTGCGTAATTAATAAAAGCTCAAAATAATATTTACCATAGCCTTTGTGACAGCCCTATAACTATTCCAATTAACGTCGGAAATAATCACAAATAAAATAAGTTTCTCCACTGAACACACTCCGAATCGATTAAAAGAGAAGGCAAGTCACAAATTAAGATAAACCCAGATATACAGTACCGCGCGCGACAAAACGACAGAATGAATCAAATAATTCAAAATTTTCATGATACGGACCAAAGAAAAAAAATTGTATCAGTTTCCCTCTCACCGGTCAGAAGCGGTGGCCTTTCTCTTACTTGGACAACTGGTACCCCTCCAATGGTTATTTTACGCTGGCAGTGCTTACAGGTTCTTGTTGTTGGTACCGTACGATCTAGGTATCTAATGTGGCGATGAAAATGCAACTTGAACGACTTGAGTGCAAATTTATGTATGCAATATTGCAAATATAATTAAATAAACGAAGAGTATGAAAATCATTGACTATACAATATTTTGAAATTTTACATATCTATAAGCTTATTTAGTCATATTTACAGGATATATGTGGAAATTCATAGAAATATCTATTCAGGATTTGAGATTACTATCGGTATCGACCTTAGACCGTACAATTACGTGTACTGCTACTTTGGCCGAGAAAAAAAAATTAATAACGTCAACAGGATTCTACAGTCCCTTGACTGCTTTTAATGAGTCAAAGAAAATCTAAAAGCGGTTCAATGCTTTCTTGGCTCGAAAATAGTTTACGATTTTTTGTTTGTTTCAGATGAATTAAAAATAATTTCTTTTATATTTAATGCAGAGAAATCAATTATAATAAAAAAGCAGATCCTATTTCCTTTTGATAAATAAAATGCTAAAATTATGATAATTCATGGATTGCAACCGATTTTTGTAAAAGTCCCGACTTCCTAGCTTGGCCTCCTCTATCTCCAGGGTTGAATCCTTGTGATTTCTGTTTATGGAGTTTATGGAGTTACCTCAAATCATACGTGACACCCACAGTTGATATTAATAATTTGAAGAATCGTATAGCGTGTGACACCATAAGAAATACACCTCAAATCTTTGAACGTGTACGGCAATTCATGATACGTAGGCTACGTTCATGTATTTTGGTTAAAGATATTTCCTGCATTTATTATGAGTCGTATTACATTTTATTTATTTTTATTTATTTTTTCTCTGCAGTTATTGATTTGGTGAAAAAATTTGAGAATAAATATTATATTACACTACAAGGGACGAAAGTTGCGCGTCATGATTCCCGAGGTAAATGTGAGAGTATCTTTTCGAACATGACAGAGATTGTAACTTTCTATCCATGTAGTGCATACGATTTTTCTTCTTACCTCGGTCGAAGGTTCACATCGGGAATTATGACGCACCGGGACAAAAATTCAAATGCGCACGTATACTTCTTATAGGGAGAGTAAATGTTAAACTTTCGTCCCTGCCACTAGGGGCCATCCATAAAGTACGTCACACGAATTTTAGGACTTTTGAACCCCTCCCCCCGTCCTTGTCACAGGTTGTCACATTTTTACAACCCCCCCCTCCTGATGTGACGTCATTTTTTAAATTTATATATGTATTTAAAAATAATCGAGAGAAAACAGCTATTCACATTTTTTACTTATTTTTATTAAAAACTAATCTAATAAAATCAACATAAAGTCCAACATCTCATAAAAGTGTTTAAATTTTCAATTCACATCCAAACTTTACGTTTTAGTATTTTAAATTTTAACATGTGACTAAACTATTGACCCCCCCCCATGCCCCTTGTCACACGATGTCACACTTCGGTTATACCCTCCCTCCCCATTAACGTGAGACGTACTTTATGGATGGCCCCCTAGAAACAAAAACTAGTACTTTCCACCGAGGTATGAAGAAAAAATATTTAAAAATATTACAAGAATTTCAAGTTATAATTTTATTCCATAAAACTTCATCTTCAAATAAGGTTTTGATATGAAATAAAGTAAGGATTTCACCCCTGTATAATATAATATGAATATTGAACAAATAGCCGTAGTTAGTGCACGAAAATTACAGATTTTCAAGTTTCAGACTTTTTTAAGATTTGAGGAAAAAAACTCAATTCAAGTCCCTACCTTTTAAGGGAGATATCTCGGATAGGAGCGGGCTGAGGACATTTTGTTATAGGAAAGATCCATTTTCATTTCATACAAGCAATCACCTCCTTAATTTTGGCGCATGGATTTAGAAACGCCCTATATGTCGCAGAGCTTCTTGGTTCTCATTTACAACAATGAAACTCATTACTACTAGACACTTGGATACATGATCTGTAAGATTGAAAAAGTTCACTACTGTGGGTCAGACGTAAACATTGAAAATGAATATAGTTTATTTAAGTTTAGAACAATTCAAAACCACTGTTCTCTTCCTAAATATTGATAGATATCTCGCAAAATCGATGTTGATTCTTAAAATCAGACTTTTATTGTTTGAAGATTGCTTGCAATTCAAGGTAGCGACAATATTCTTTAAATCTTGGGATTTTATAGCGAAAGTAATAATGTAGTGAATCAAAAAGAACTTGTTCTGGATTAAATGCAAGATTAATTGAAACTATGTAATGTTAAATAATCGAGATCTTGGTTTAGTCCGTGAAGAATCCTCAACAAGATACATCATCTTCGCATCCATAAAATATAGACAGTACTGTTCCATCTTCATTTCACTTTTTCATTTTACTTTCTTATGGTTCATAAGCTTTTATTGTGCCACTCATAACAATGTACAGTTTCTATGAATGTTGAGCTATTGGACTATTCGCTTCCAATGAAATTCATTAGGTATATTGCACTCAATAGCAGCAATGCATATGTTCAGGGAAACTGCCGTTCCCGTTCTACTAACGTAAATAGTTATAGTTATAGGCGTATGAAACGCACATGTTTATCATTATGGGGTAAAATTTAATTCAACATGGCTATACGTAATTGTTTTTTCATTAAATGGGATTCACTACATCGCAAAGTCATTTTGGTGATTGAAAAGTGATTTGTTTCGGCGTCATAGTTGAACTGCTACCCACAAATTTAGTTCGGGGACTTTCAGCTTACAACTGTAAATATGACAACAATATTTTCTATAAAGTAATGTTGGTAGCGCCAATCCTTGTAGCAGTCCTTGTTTTGGTGTAACCAACTTTCCTTTTATTGAGGTAATTGCTCCAAGAAACTTTATATTCGTGTTTGTTCTTTATTTCAGCTATCTGAAATAAGAAAATTGTGAGATCTATTTCTATCTGCACGATTCAATAAAACTTTTTTCTTTTTATTTATGTATTCTATCCTTTTTTGTTTTTATTTTGGAAAAGTTTTTGACCCTGTTCAATCATATGTGCTTATTCACATTCTTTTCTATATTTAATTCGAATTATTCCCATGAATTTTTTTGTGTTTTTAAAAACATTTCTTTATAGGCAGGCCATACGTCACGTTTTGAACGGGACAGTTCCGTTATTTTAGGCTTTTGGGGTTGTCCCTTCGCTTTACGAAACGTCCCGTCCCGTTTTTTGCCAGTAATAAAAAAATTTGAATTATTAAAGTTTTATAAAATAAGTTAAAACTGTTACTTGGTAATTTCTTCTTGCACATTCGGTAAAGATTTGGATTCACTCCTAAAATATTAATAATGAATGTTAATATATAATGTGTGTTAAGCTCTACTGCGCCGATTGCTCATACGCTGAGTCGCGTTGGCGTCAGGCTACATCTAACTTTTGGGCAGTCGAATGGCGCCATCGTCATGGGATGAGATCCAAAGCAGTCTCTTTCCATTCGATGCCAACCAGATCGAACAGAATCGTGAAAATGAAAATGAAGAAACAAACGTGTTTTTTATCGTACCGAAAACCGAGTGTGACGAAAAACAGGAGCAACCTATCAATCTCAAATTTCTCATTAAATCGAAAAAAAACCCGACCGGCTGCAAGAGGCCTATGGGGACAATTTTCTATCTCGTGCGCGTGCTTTTGAGTAGTTTAAGCGCTTTAGTGAGAGCCGAGAGAGCACTGAAGATGACCAGTGCTCAGGTCGCCCTGTGACTGTTTCAACTCCGAACACAATGACCAAAATGAACCAAATTGTGCGTGCAGATCGTCGAATGAGCATCCTGATGATTGCTAAGGCTGTAAACGCCGATAAAGAAACGATTAAAAAAATTTTACACATGGCAAAAGTCTGTGCGAAGCTGGTGCCAAAAAATCTACCTCCTGACCTAAATCTCTTGCATCAACGGGTCTGCTCAGATTTCCTTGAAAGGTTAGAAAAAGATCTGGTTTGGAAAGGACCCGATTTGAGTCGATGGAAGCTATAACGCAAAAAAAGGCAGATGTCACCAAAGAAGACTTCTAGGACTATTCCGATCAATGGAAAAAACATATGGAAAGGTATGTGGCGAAGGGAGGGGAGTATATTGAAGGGGAGCAGTCGTATAATTTTTATAATAAAACCCTTTTTCATAACCAGTCTCATTATTTAATGGCCAGACCTCGTAAATAAAAATGAACAGATGTGTTAAAGGCAATTGGAGATATATTATTAGGAAATTATTTCAATTACCGTTATAAATAATGAGTCCGCCTCTGTGATATATGTCTTGCTGGCGTTGGCCCAAGTGTTACTGCTCCGAACAGAGCAATTAGGTCACTTTGAAGGAAATCGAAAGTAATTGAAATAAAGATAATGTAACGCAAAGTAGACCACATTCGCTTTTATATTTTTATTGATAAAAACCTGTTATGATTCGTGCTTCCTACTAATTGGAATATGAGCTCGATTTTATCCAACTAAATTAAGTAGGTACCTCAATCAGGGACAATCCGAGTTTTTGGATGAATTAATATTTTTCGTCTTCATTTGGAAAATAAAACAATCCAAATACTGATTAATATTATGGAAAATTTTTTTGTAATTCATATTGTTACGGTACAAACAAGAAAGCAAGAATGTTTAGTAAGTGACATAAAAAACCCCAGTATTAATGCATTTCCGAAAAATTTGGGTTTTACGGTTCGTTAAGTAATGGATAAAAATTTGAGAGAAATGAAACTAAAAGAAAAAAGGGGAGTATTGTATTACACTTTCACAATGTACATTTGCTGTGGGGTAATATACGTATTCTTCATCTCATAATGTCCCAGATGTATCCTATATGTCGATTGTCCTCAAATAAGCCAACTCAATTCTGGCTACTTTCATCATTAGTTTGAAAAATGAGTTTTGTGATCACACCTCGTATACTCCTGCACTAAGAGATATGATAAATTTCGCAGTGTTTGGGGTTATTTGTAGATTCAGTTATTATGAAAACAAGATTATCTTCTAATTTTTTTATTGTTTTTGTACCGCTATCGCGCCAAGCTTATTTGATGTTATTTTTATGTATTCAATATCTTCTTCCGCTCGAAAATTGTTTGAAATTACGATATTTTTAGGTATATATTCCCTAACCTCTATTCACGTAGTTTATTAATATGGTATATTAATTGCAGTTTATTAAATTTATAGTGCCATTTTATTTTCTTTTACTGTTGCCAACGTATTAAGTTTATTTAGGAGTTGATTATCTTAGATCTTCTTTAATCCTCTTTATAGGGTCTAGTTAATGTTGCATTCAACTATCACTCTTAATCTCTTATCTTTTTCTATTCAAGTCCACGAGTTTTTTTCTCTCTTAACACTATTTACACTGATTTTTCCTATTACCAATCACTAGAGTATTTTCATGAACATCCTACCCCTACCTGAAATTGCTTTTACTGTGAGACTTCTGAACAAGAAACACTAAACTTTTGACAGTAAGTGTTCGTTCATCCAAGTAGATAACAACCAGTATCTTCCTTGCTCGTTAATATAATCTACCGTTCTATATCCTAAATTTCGCATAACTTTACCAATTAATATAAAATAACGTTTTTCAATGAGCTTACATCATCGTCGCATATCTAGATTCGTTAAAGCAAGTGTTCACTATACAAGTTATTTTCTCGCATACTACTGCGTCTCGTTAACACAACATACCGTTCAACATCTTGCATACCGCGACTCATACTGTTCTACACCCAACATACGTTCAACATACCGCGACTCGTTAATAGAACAAACCGTTCAACATCTCGCATTTCGTGACTCCTTAGTAAAATATACTGTTCCACATCCACATCTCGCATACTGTGTCTCGTTAGTAAAATTTAACGTTATATATATTGCTATTGTCCGAGGTAATAAGCACTTTTATAATTTTATATATAAAACAGTAAAAAACTCATCAGTAATTTGAAATTAGTTTATTGAGATATTTTCAACAACATAATTTGAATTCTCTCAATATTTGAAGGATGTTGATATCTAAAACAAAGGAAGTTAAATATTAATTAAGATATTTGCAGATGCAGCAAGCACTATGTCACTAAAGCAGATATAGTATTAGACTAACACACCTTGTACATGCCTAAATATCAATGAAAAGAATGCTTTTTAGAAAACGTTAAAAGAAAAACTCTACATACAATATTATTCAAAAATGTAATATTAGCCCGTGTCCATAATATGATTTAAAATAAAAATATTCAGCTCTGCTAAGTATTCCACGCGCTCCCATAGTGTCTTTGTGTATAAGACACAAACGAACGTTAGACTCAACTGTGCAATTTCACATTGATGTCATTAATCGGTCAAGTTGAAAATTCTATAACCATGAAAATATAAACAGCAAATGATAGCTCCTTGAATGTAAAATCATATGTTTGCATTATTAAATTTTTGTCTATTATTTCAAAGAAAGTTTTTTTATGATAACTTATTTTAGTATTTAGGTAATTTTCACTTAATCGCTCTCGAATTAATTGTAGAAATTTAATTTATTTCAACTATTGCTTTTAATAAATAAAAGTAGATATGTTGAAATGACCATATGGTATTGAGTTTTTTAATATACAATGTGTTTATAGTATGACAACGGTCGATAACTCGTCATTACGGAAATTATGTAAAAAAATTATGGACAATATTTGTAAGCAATGTTACTTACCTGAAAAATATTCCGATATCTATAAGGTGGCCCAAAGCTAAATGGCAAAGCAAATATAGGTTTATTTATACGATGCCCTATATATTTCTTCATTTTCAGAATTTTGCTATAATCCTTGTTACAATATGCAGTATCACCACATTGTATAGGCTAAAATAATCACTTTGTATATGAATAACTAGTGACTATGTTCCCGAAAGTTTTGTGTGAAAATCGTATAAAAAGAGAATTAGACGTACCACTAAACGCCTTCTCTTTTCAACTCTCAAAACTAAACTGAATTGTGTAAAACATGCATTAAGTGCCCTCGAAACCATCAATTATATTGACAATCACGATTGATGGCATTTCAATGTTTTAATAATCGTCAGTTGCTCAGTGAATCCCTTACCCCGTTTCTTATTTGGTTTGTTCTGCCAGATACTGGAGCAATTGATTGAAAAGTATCCATTATCGTGGTCATCAAGCAACTGGCCAAACGTCGACTAGACCGAAATTCAATCGAATACCTTAATTAGGTAATGCCAGCTTTTCTTGATTTTTTCCCCGTAGGTCAGTTTTTAATCATTGTTTTGTTCTTGTTTCATGTTAAGAGGACATACTTTTCAGATCTGTATTAGTGAAATAAATACCGTCAAATCTAAGTATATTTTCAGCTTTTCTTGTCAACAAAATTTAGAAACATGATTGAATACTTTCCAATGATGCAAAAGATAACCTGGTGGCAACTGAAAGGTACAAGGACAAACTTAAAGCTTTAGGTGAAATTACCTCATTTTCCTTAGAAGAAAAGAGCTTGAGTAGGAATCCTGCTTATTTCCTCAAGTTTCCAATAAACTTGCTTCTCATATTATCTCTACCGCTTACCTACACAATGCACACCACTGCATACTCGGAAAATAAACCCAAAACCACATTTCAGGAAGTGAATTTCGTACTTTTAGAAGTAACAACTCTTTAAGAAACCATTTCAAAATAAAACTAGAATTAATAACGTCTAAAATCCAACAAATAACACAACACAGAGAAACTTACGGCACAAGCATTTGCTTACCACACGGAGAACATTTTTAAATGAGCATCAGTTGATATTGACCATTCTTTATATTGCTCAATGTTCTTTAATCAATCGCCGTCAATCAATTGATCAATCTCTCAAATTGTTTCTCCAACACGATCAATGCATCAAGAAACCAATATTGCAAATAGCGACAAACGACAAAAGCACCCCAATATAATAAGAGTGTGGCAACTGGTATCAGACAAGGAGATAGCCTAAGTCCAATCCTGTTTAATATTATAATGGACGAAATCATCAACGAAGTAAAGCAAGCCGGGAGAGGATACCGAATGGGGGACAAAGAGACAAAAATAATATGCTATGCTGATGACGCAGTAATCATCTTGGAAGACGAAGATAACATACAGAAGCTTCTATATAAATTCCAACAAATAGCGAACACGTACAATATGCAAATATCCACAAAAAAAAACAAAATCTCTCACAATATCTAAAGAATCGAGAAGATGTAAACTAGCGATCTACGATCAGAGCGTAGAACTAGTGATGTCCTTCAAATATCTAGGGACAAACATAACAAGCGATAGAAATCTAAAGAAAGAAGTAAAAGCACAAACAACGAAGGCAGCATTAATATCAGGATACCTTAGAGATTTAATTTGGCGAAATAAATACATGAGCACAAAAAGAATATATAAAACTTGCGTAAGGCCGGTCATGACATATGCAATAGAAACTAGAGCGGAGAACACAACCACTAAACGGCTCCTAAGAACAACAAAAATGCGGACTCTGAGATCAATAACAGGACATACGTTACTCAATCAGAAAAGAAATGAAGAAATAAGGGACATGTGCGATATTCAGGATGTAGTAAGATGGGCAAGGAGCCGCAGAAGAGAATGGAGAGACCATGTTGATAGAATGCCATATGAACGGTTAGCAAAAATTGCAAACGAAAAGAAACCAGACACAACTCGACCTCCTGGACGACCACTTATAAGGTGGTATAAAAGCTGGTCCTCAGCATCCCAACTACTCCTGACAAACCCTTGATGAAAATACAGGACCTAGTCCTAACGTAAGAAGAAGAAGAAGAGAAGAAACAAAAGCACTAAGCTATTAGAGACTTTTCCTAAGAATAACTTAGGTAAAAAAAATCTTATTCTGTTTGTTTGATGTGATTCAAGGAAAATTTATATTGAAAATGGTGTTAATACACAACAAAAAATTTATTTTTCATATTTTTTAACTCACGTTAAATTGGTGTCAAAACTTGAAAAAGAAAAGAGATTTCCTGTATTCATCCTTCAAGCACTGCTATTATATTTCCCGTCGAGTAACAAAATCATTTTAACTGTAAAGATAAATAATAACTACGTGTATACTTTCACCAATACTATTTTATTGTAATAAGAGTTGCCTATGCTTACGTTATGAATCCTCAGATCATCTAAATAAAATAAGTAGCTTGTGTTGGGATCCAACTAGAACAGTGACCTTGCATGAGCTTTTACCATGTGGTGTAGAATATAAATTTCCCGGCTCATGCAATATTCTACTATGAAAAATATTCGACGTTTTGCACCTAAAATTTCTTGGCAAACTTTTTTTCTTTTGAATATCAGGTAAGATATAACTAAAAATTATGTTTTGTTCAATTTTGATTCTTCTAAATGGTCTTTCTGAGAACAGGATCATACTTTGCTGCCAGATGCGCCAATTTCCAAATAGTTCCTCTGTTAGTACCAATATTTTCTTCTCTTCTTCAATTTATCGATTGTTAGTCTTTCTAAAGCCTATTTTTCTTCCATTTGAAAAATTCGTTATGCTTTCACTTGATTTTTGATTGGTTACCACGGGATTCAAATACCCAGTATTTATTATCATTTATATCGTTTAATCTCGATTGTGAATTGAATATTTTATATATAATAGAAAAGAAATGAAAAAATTTTAAAATTTGAAGTAAGTAGTAAAGTCTTGATAAAGTATTGTAAAATAATACAAGTAATGTTGATGATGATTTGACGTAATTGCCAAACATATCGCTATCCAGTTAAGACAGATGCCTCTTTACAATGCTATCATCTGCCAGGAAAAAATGCAAACTATACTACGACAAAAACGATTGCAGCTTTTATTAGTGAATCAGTGTCTCGCACAATTCCATCACAAGCGTTTTTACCTTCTGAGTATCATTCATATCCGTCATCATGGTCACCAAATTCATCTTTATCTTCAAATGAATCATGCGATGGACAACAACCCGTAGAGGATTCTCAGGAATCATCTGATATACTTACTGCAGCTTTAACAAGTTGTCTTAGACTTATAATAGACTGAATGTTAAATTACCTACGTTCTAACCAAATTTGTATTCTTACCTTAATAAAATCTTGTAATGTATCTTGTATTTTTTGGTACTCGATATACGAAGTCAAGCGTTGCAAATGAATTTCTCGCAGTTAAATATCTTAAAGTAACTTGCAGCTTTAGACTAGGAGAGATTGCTTGTTGCATCGCTGTATCCCGTTTTTTATGACATCCTGCACTTTTGATAGCAGCTCCTCAAATTTTTCTTCAGACATCTTTCAATGATTTTTAATCTTTATCCTCTAATGCTAGCTCCTTCAACAGCGTTTCTGATGCTGCCAATATATTTCTTCTTAGAATCCACTGCCTCACTTAAAACCGACGCTTCTTGCGACTTTTGTTCAAATTAACAATCCTATTCAACTAAAATTGGTCAACTGAATTTGACTCGTGAGAATATGCCTTAAGAAAAAAACTACAGTTGTCCTCTTGGTTGACAAGATCCAAGCGAATGTCCACCATCGAGGTGCTTTGACAATGACACAAACTTGTCGACAATTACAAGAATTCTTCCAATAAGGAAATACGCCTATCATGTAAAAATCAGGAAGATTCAAATGTTTATGAAAAAAATGTTGATTTTAAGCTCAATTGAATTTAATAGAATTTGTATCTATGTATTCATTTCTCTCTAATCGAGATATCGAGATTATTATTCAATTTCTTTTCAAACTTCTTATTTTTATATTCAGCCAACGGTGTCAAATGCTTCTAGATATCTCTACTCATAACTGAATCAAATAAAAACTATTTTCACATGCCCTGTATCATAAAAATTTAATTAGATACAAGGGAAGCATAAGGGAAAGAATATTTTTAATCCCAGACTGCATTAAATAACCTTTTGATCTTCTACAGTTGTGTTATGTTTCTTTACATCTGGTTTATTTGTTCACCGCCACGTATTTTATCAAATAGAATTGGTGTGAAAATATACCAGATACTACACCACATGTCATTCATAGTTTTATAATTCTTTTACTGTCGTATTTTATATTTACATACGTTTATGTTTCAACAAGAAAACTAATAGGCCTTCAACATGTGTTCTTTCGTACAAACATTTACCACGCAACTTAACTATTAGTCACTAGGCCAGAATAATTTCTTATTTTTTGGACTTTTTGTCAAGTAATATTTTGATAAAGACCGGAAGAGGTCGAAACGTCAAATTACTACCCGTCTAAGAAAACTAATTTTTAATCAGAACAGACTTAAATCAAGACGATTCAGAAACAAACAGGAATATTTATACCTACTTGTGTGTGTGTATTTAATTTATTAGTAAGGTAAGATTACCATAGAGTAAATAGGTACTAGGTACTCAATTACGAAATAAAAACTATGACATTATTCATTTCTAAGCGGATTCAAAATTAGAAATGGAAATAATAATAGATTATTCTTCACTAGTGTACAATGAAGGTTACTATCCACGAGGCGAAGATTATCATAGCATAAATCACCGAGTGAATAATAACTGATAATAATAACGCAAGTAGAATATTATACTTCATCCACGACTACTCAACTTCTTTGTTCAAGTTTTTTTGTTGTCATGTTACTACACTATTAAAAAAATATTATTATTCTATGTTAATGCAATAAACACAACTTTATTGAACTATATTTACTGGAATTATTGTTTGACTCTTCTCTTCGCGGCTACCTTCGGCGTAATTTGGGTAACATGTAATAAGTACCTAGAATGTATTCGATATTGAGTCGTTACCATGGAAAAATTAATAAATCAAAAAAGGAATTTAGCCATAATTATAGTGTTAATATTATAAGCGCCATCTAACCAACCTATTCTGTATCTATTTCAAGCTGTAAGATATTTTTATGCTACATCATAACCTAACGCTAACACCTTATCTCACATGTCACATATTGATTCGACCAAATTTCTACAGATGACGCATTTTCAATTCGCGTAACAAACTGTCATAATTGTCACGGGTTTTATTTTGTGTTTCGACGACACATATAAATTGTATTTAGTGTGCGTAATTATTATTTAGGTTTTCAGTGATAAATGATAAAATCAATTTTTTGTCAATTTAAAAGTAAGTATTAAATTACTGGTGATATACATCTTATAAAGTTGATAAATGAAAACCCCTTCTAATAGCGATTTGTTGTTTTTTAGCAAATACAATGTAATTATTGAAGGTTTTTAGTGATAAAACTAATTTTTATCAATTTTGTAGTAAGTATTATACTGACACCTTACTCGAATGCACAACGATGTACAGATTTTTTCCTGATTTATTGCTACAAATTGGCGAGGGCAGATACCCAAAAGAAGATGGTAAAATCGTTTTGCCAGATAGTTTATACCTTAGGGTTGAGACATTACCAGACCTCATTTCCATTGTTTATGGCAATGAAACTCGAACTCCTCGGAACATACATATACTCGACAAAATTGAAGGAGAATCTGTTGAGTATGTCTCCATAAACCAAGTTATGGAGCAAGAAATATTATTATATAGGAACATAAGCCCACCCAAACTTTGTAATGGTACAAGACTTAAAATATCATCACACCGAAACGTAATAGAGGTTGAAATTTTGACAGGATGTAGGACTTGCAAGCGGGTGTTTATATCAAGAATCCCTCTCATCCCAGACAACTTTCCATTTCAATTCAAACGAATCCAATTCCAAACTATCAACAATAGGCAGATTCTACGCGTTTCAGGATAGGTCAACTATACGTTGCTCTCTCCCGAAGCAAATGGATTATTTGTATACCTCCCAACAAACCAAACGTCCAACGTTGTATATAAAGAGGCATTGTGAATACTTATTAAATAAGTGTTTTTTTGTATATATATTGTGGTGTAAGATTTGTAAGTGTAATTTTTGTTGAATATATTGATATGTTTATATCAAACATTGTTTTTATTTATCCTTGGTAATACATAAATAATAAGTTTTTATAAAAATAAACCCTTATTAGTTGAACGAAGTCACGGGCACAGCTAGTTATTAGATGTTTTGCATTAAATTAGACTTTTTATTTTTCTACATCATAATAAAACATGTTGTTTCATGACCGTAGAAAAAATATTGTATAGAACTCGTGCAAAAGTGTTTATTACAGTCGATGTGTTCGCATACGTATACGCGAGTCTATATTTAATAAACATAAATATTATTCCAATCGTTAAAGATGTGCAATGCAGATGACTGAAAAACTCTTCATAACAGTTGTTACGCTCTCGTAACGTTTCTTTTAGTGCTGCTTTGCCATTCAGATTGTTATCTTCTCCATTCTTTATTATGGTTACGAGTATTCAACAAAAACTACTTAAAATACAAGTTTGCTAACAAGATAAATGAATATATCTACTATTCCATACATCGCAAAGCAATAAATCTTTTTGTATATACTGGATATCAAATAAAAAATAAAAAAAGGCAAAATATTCCTACCTCACCTAGTTGGTGAGATGCAAGGTGTTCAGAATTTTAAATCAAAATCAAAAACTTGCCATAAATCAAGAACGCCTTTAAATTTTTTTTTCAAATTTGGTGACCAATATGCTCCTTAATAAAGTAATATTTTGACATAAACAAACTTTGGGAAAATTTAAACAGTGGCGCGCTGTCAGGGTTAGTTGTCACCTCATTTTGCTGAAGCGGCATCGGAAAGAAATTACTTAAACAGACGTTCTAGAGAAAAATGGATTGGTCGGGGTCGACCCAATTGTTGGCCTCCAATATAACCTGACTTAAATCCTATCGATTTTTCAATATGGGGGCTATATGAAGTCATCAGTGTACGAAACAATCATCGAATCTAAACAAGATCTAATAACTAGAATTCAAGCTGCGGCAGAAATCATTTAATCCCATCCAGATTTATTCTCAAAGACACGTTTTTCGATGAAAAACGGTGTAATAAGTGTATTGAAGTAAGCGGCCTACAGTTTGAACAATGGAGATTATGAATAATTTTTATGTATTTTGAACTACTTACGCTTAATCATTATTTGAAATTAAATGAATGATTAATTAATTTGTAAATTACTTACGTGCTTTCAGACTTTTGTTTTGAGGCATATTTTCACTTCATACACCGTTCATTCTAGCTCCATAAAAGGTTATTAGCTTTTTAACTAAAAATAATCAGGCAATTCAAAACAAAATTAAAAAATAATTTTCTCTAGAGACGTAAAAAATTTTTAACACCCTATACCTCAACAACTATGCCCCGTAAGAAACAGTATTTTCATTCTTTGCTTAATTATTCACAATATTGACGGATTTTGTGAAACGAGTCAATGTTTAATCAGGTAAAGAAATGGAATTGAAGACATCCAATATACGTCATTGATCTATCAAGAACAGTTTTGATATATCAGTTTTGTGTTATAGCCGTTAAAAAGTTTAACTTTAAACTCAATAAAATTTTGCCCGTTCACAGTCCTTAAAACTAAGTGAGTATTCTAGTTCCTCTAGACACGTCCTATTAACTAAAACTAACTAATTTGTTACTGATGGATTCTCCGTTCCGAAGTGATGTAAGTTCTGTAAGTAGATAGATCATCACCCACATCGGCTGAGCTCATACCACAATAGTCATGATACTGATAGTAAATTTTTTGAAAGCTGTGGGATCAACGGGTAGGCTCTTGAATGCTAAAAACACCTTTAAACTTATGGAAGTATAACCATCAAAGCACAAAGACGTTGGTTGGTCCTGGCGAGTGTCAATCGGAATGTGGGAGAAGTTATCGGGTCCAGCGAAATGTTGGTTTTTGTGCGAATCTTTTTTGAACTGTAATGATTTATCATAGAAAAAGCTGTTTGATTTGCATAACGCTAAAGCCTGTTTATCAAATGTGATGGATATTATTTCTAGACGCGATGAAGTGAAGATCCAACAGACCATTTAAATGATACTCCTGGTGACCACATATCACTGTCAAACAATTAAACCAATTTTAATTTATATAGTTGTTGGTTTAGTGCCTCCATTGAATAAGGAAAAGCAACGAATGAACTTTGTACATCTCAACTTTTCTTTAACGTATTTGATTTGTAGTATAGCTACCATGGAGGTTGCTGATTATTACAAAATGCCACTTTTGATTTCTGAGTTTGACTCAGTTTGTGTGGAAGATGATATAGGTGGGTCGTTTCTTTTAATTCCTGACATTAAGTTGGGCGTTCATCTCTTTCACTAGACTAGATCAATGACTTAGATTATTTTTCAAATTTAACAAATCTTGTTTCGACTCATAGGTTGAAGAATCGGGGATATAAATTATTTTTATTTCTTCGGATTCGTTTCAAAGCATTGCAGATATATTGAAAAGATTGTGTTCTATATCCCGTACTAATTGAAGCAATAAATCTGGCTTGAATATAGTAAACATGTTTCCTATATTGTTGATATCATCTAGCTCCTTTTCTATAAGATTCCATTTGGTTTCGTTTTTTAATAACATATCGTATATATCGATAAAAGTTGGTACACTGTCTGTCAACTGAGTTATCTGACCTGCCAACGAATCGAAGATTTCAGGAGGAATCGGATTCTTGATTATATAGATCCATAACTAACTTTAATTAAACATGTACATGAAATCACAAAAAATCATAATATTTTAAAACTCTTGAAAAGCATTTTATATTATAATGAATATCCTGAAACCATGATCGGTGTATGGTTAATATCTTTGATTACCTCGCTCTATAAAGTCATTAAACCTGAAGATAATAACTCAGAATAAGTGAAAATAGCCCTGTTAAACGAAGAGCCATTTGTACATCACGAAAAGGAAGTAGCAATTCTTGAACCATGAAATTATTAAAAGCATACATGTACCCTTCCCGTACAGTACAGTATTAAATTAAAATAGTTAAATATACAAAATACGAAATTTAGCTATAAGACCATTTTTCGTTTCATCATTTTTGACACATTTTCAATTACTTTTAAGGTTGTTTGATTTTATTTTCACTGTTACATCACTCAAACTACTTGTAGTCACTAATCTAAGTGATTAAATTACTACAATGCTCAAGATCCATATTTAACAACAGATATTTCGAATACAAACACAATAAAGCAGCTGATAAGCCAGAACGCCCCTAAAAATTCATTCTCTGTATTTTTTATTAGACCTCGTATCTATCAATAAAAGATCATTTCGATATTGTTCCTTCAGTACTAGAAAATTGATTACTATGACTTTATTGTGGTAAAATTTTCGACTTCATCAATTTATTAAATGTCTCCAGAAGCAGAAAAAACTGTCATTTTCCTGCTTTTCAATTAATTTATTTGTTAGAGACCATAACTTTTCTCTGCTTAAGCGATCATGAAAACGCCCTTCTTACTTTCCAGTCAGGCCCTGTAAGTTTCTCTCTGCTCTTATTGATTCTTGCCTCCTTTCTCATGGATGAGTATCTCACATGGAGAATAAACCGAATGCGACGCTCCCATTCCGTAGCAGTCTCGTCTACTCCCATTTTACTGCCTCCCTTTTAGCAAAGGAGCTTACATAGATTTTCGTATCCAAATAAAAATTATAGGACTACAGCTACAACAGAAAAAGAAAACAAAGTTTTACCTTATTTTCTAAATTATTATATTATTCTTACTGAAAAACGTAATCACAAAAGGAATCACTATTTGATAGTGAATTTTTATTGGCGGTAATCATCTTTCCTTTCACTTAAATTTATTGAAATTAATATGATACTTTATATATTTTACAAAATTAAACATTCATTTTCGTTTATAAATTTTCTAAATATTATGATAAACATCGAGCAATTCGATGTCTATTATTGAAAGTTAACTAAGTAACAACTATATTGTATTTTCGGGATGTTTTATCTGCTTTTCCTTCCCAACTGCAATCCCCTTTCTAGTACGTGCTTATAACAATACTCCCGCACCAATTTACGAAAAATATGTTCTGACTGTTATTGCTGTTTATTACAATTCCAATTTTATGTTAACCAGAGCTCTGATCGGAATCATATATTTTGTTAATTTGTTATACTATTTCACATACTGGTACAATACGTTTTTTTGTATTTTTTACAATTATTGGATTTATTATCCAATTATCTATCTCGCAATTCACTCATATTCGGTGAGTGAATAAACTTCTTTACACTATTTAATCAGAAGGGATGCCACAGCAGATCTTTTATTCAACAAAATAAAGGTTACAGCTATTCTAGGTGTCCAATAATAGGAATGAAATTAGATACGAAGACTATCAACCCGAAACTAATAAGAATATTGTCTAATTATCGATGCTAAAACGTCTTAGTTATAAACTGAATGATTTTATCTTAATCGTTTATTGGGTTTGAAAATGGTTGAAAGAAATAGATAAAAATTTATGTGTAAGAATGGTGTATTACCAACAAGAACGCTAACAGATCTAATAAGCAAAAGAAATAATTACTGCGTTCGACTATGTAGATCTGTATCGTTCAGCAATCCAATCAATCTCACTGCTCAGTTAGTGTTCGGTTATATACATTTTTAAACACTAAAATCTCTTTGCTCCTAATCTTCAAAGGAAGCTCTCGGATTTGTTTCTTTGGCATTTTATCTAACAATTTGAATCAAGAGTTGTTTGTACTTATATATTGGGTATTGTTTTTGTGTATATAAAATAAATAGTCTTATTCGTAATGCATAAGAACTGATTGAGTATAATACTTAAAATACACGAATTGATAGTCAACTTCAGTGCGAATTGGTTCTATATTGCAGCTAATGAGCACTTACAAATTCAAGTTTTGTACTTTCTTCACTATTTACTGTTGTGATCAGCTGACTTCAATTATTGTGGTTTGTTTTCTACGCTATTCGTTTAATGTTCGGCAATTGCCACGATCGATATGTACAACTTATGATCACGTGATACAAATCGCTCTCCGCTTGCTCGGTTCCGCGCACATTACCGAAAGCAACTATAGGCGAAAAGAGATAAGAAGGAAGTTGTTGGAAGCAATGGTGGTTCCTCAATAATTGCACATGTGCACGTGCACCCCCAAATTTAATGCCTCCTCTTAGAAAAAAGCTTCTGTTCCAATCTCATCTTTCAGGATATTTACATAAGTATTCATTTTATTCATGAACAAACACAAATAGCTTGTAAGTCGGCAAAAACTCTAAACTAAAACTCCCGAATTGAAGTAGATCCGGAACATAACATTTGCCTGCGATCGATCCTGTGTTTGACCCAGCAAGCATTTTTTTTAACTTTCTTTTTTCTTTTCGACATAGCATTAACCGCTAGTGCAGCTACAAGCCTTCTAGGCAACATTTTACATCTGTTAGTAAATGCAAAGTGGACACGGTTCTGAGACAACTCTCAGAAAATGCGAATTCTCTCTTGAGAGAACTGCACTAGATAATTTTCTCTCAAATGGACAGCTTGAGAGTAACTCTCAACCGTTCACTGGCGCAAGGATCTCAAATGAACGGGCACTTTTAAAACGAATAAAAATTTTTCTTAAAAGTACAATAGATTCCCTCGCGATATTATATATTGAGGAAAAAATGATTTTGATGAATTTAGTAGCTATTGTTTACTCTCAAAATTTGTCAGTCTTTAATTCGAATAGTGTATTTGAAAAATAAAAACTATTACTTCTGTATCTATAAAGACAATTTCTTGGCGAAGATGAGTACCCAGCAGCAAGGTAAGTTATTAATTTTTTAATACGATCCTTCAATTTGGTAAGCAAGATTCACGGTTTGATAGCGCAATTTTTTTCACCTCACGTAGTTCGTACCAAAAGTTTTGAACCCCGCGTCTCCGTTGAATGTAAGTAGTAATGTTTAGCACATTCTGTCGATACCAATCACCATCGTTGTACAATTAAATTATATAAATAAGATAAATTATCAGCAGTTTCAGTAAATTTTCAGCATAATAATATTAATTCGGTTATGAAAATAAATGATTTAGGAATGTAAATATTGGCTTTATTATCAATAATAAATTCAAGTAAAAAAAATATGAATAAATAAATGCCCAAATTAATTAACTAATCATACTTTTCTCTGTGTACTAATAACGTTCCCGGCTCTCTAACTACAAATGCCCTTTCGCTCAGACTCAATCGCAAGAGAGCGAAAGCGCAATGAAAACAGCTGACAATATCCAATACCACCGAATTTACTATACATTTCATACCATAACTTCTACGTCCTCGTCTGCTGCAACTACGCTGAATGAACACCTAATGTAAAGACTGCATCTCAATCGAATGGCTTCCGGCTGCGGGTAATATCAATTGGTTCTCTTGTGAAGTAAATAAACACAATAGTAGATTGGTTAGATAGACGTGCCGGTGCGTAAGAAAAAGCAGTGGTTGTTTATTTACATTTCTTTCAAGTTTCGTGAATGAAAAACTGTGTTTTGTAGCGTGTGTACTATGGATTTTTTATATAATTTGATTGGTTGAAGTCACTGTATACCGGATTTTCGAAAAGTAAGTAATACTATTTTATTTTTAGAACATGCACATTGGATCATTTTAGATTTATAATATTTTTAGTTGAACAATCTCGGAAGTCTGTATAAAAAAACTTATGAAAATTTTTTGCACTAAAAACGTTAATTGACGAGTATAAAAGTGAAGTTTATTTATTATTCCGTTTACACATATTTATTTTTTTATTTTTTATTTTTCTAATAAAGTTAATTTAAAAAAATGTTATCGATTTCAATTAAAGATACTATAAAATTTCTTGTTGTTAATAATAATAATAAAGATGATACATTTAATAATTCACTATCGAAATTAACAAATGCCACAATAAAAATCTTATTGATTGTTAATTGGAGTTTTTATTGGTATTTATTTCATACTGTCTATTTTCTACCAGAGGTGTTACACTGAGAAGGGGGAAATTTGAACATAAAAATATATATAATCTTTTTTGAAGATCTTTTTTTGGAATTGTTCTGGTTTTCGTTTAATGTACCTATAGAAATTAGGAAGAATAATTAAAATCATTAAGCATAAATCAAATTATCAGCATTGATAGGTAAATAAAGAAACAAATCAATAAAAAGCTTTAACAAAATTAGTAATAAATTTCAAATTGCTGCTGAATACAATTGTACATAGGAACCGAGAAATAGGAAAGTGTCGTCATTTAATATATATCTAAACCTTCATGATATGAATAAAAATTTACAATGTTCCTAGGGGTTGACTACGATTTGTTGATTTGATTTATCATCATGTTAATCTTTTATAGGATTCAAGTCAATCGTTTAAAAAGGAAATCAATTAATTTCTTCCTCGCTATTTTTCCGAAACCGAACTCAAAGAATGAAAAACAGTAGTAATTTGCAAAATTCTTTATCGACTATACCACAACCTTCTAATTGCTTGAGAAAAGAAAATTGTTAGTAATGAAAATAACCAATTGTTTGGTATGGTATATAAATAAACTAAACTATGTTACTCCAGCCATCATCCCCTGGTTTTTTTGGTTTCATCCTCATAATATTAACCAGGTTTATTATTATCGTACATCGAGAGATTTCTCGCAGATTCGCGGTGAACTCGATCATTTTCTATAGTTGGCTACAATTCGTGCAGTATAAACAGGATTCGTGCTCATTGGAATATTAATAGTGAAAACATATGAATAATTCCAAATAGACTTACTAAACTACAAAATTATACTGATCATATTTTATAGGAATTTGAATCAATTAATTATGTTACAATAATGTTTTAACTCTTGATAAAAGCATATAAAACTGAATTTTTCATTTTTTTTCTTTCAATATATGAATAAAGTTTAGAACATTTATTGATGATTCTGTTTTATTAAACACAATCCTCGTCATTGTACAAACACATTCACCGTTAAAGGATTCAATCTCCTATCCAAACTAAAATATCAGGTAATAAGTATGCGATTACATACAACTTAATTGCGCAATAGAAACGATAAAAGACACAGAAAATACATCAATTTTGAGTGTCTTAAGTATACACTGGATCGAGATCAAAATTCTGTCGTGAGATTACCAATTCACCAATAAACAAACATCGAAGCAAAGTGAAGAAAAAAATGTAATAAAATATATTTCAAATAAAATATCCAACATCTAATGTTAGACATACTACTTAATTTTGCTGCTAATAATAAGTTATAGTGATAATTAATGTGATTTTTTATTGTTGGGATATGATTTTTTCGCAGAACCTATGTATTTCCCAGGTATTGTCCCATCCGATTATAATCTTTCCGTCATCTGTCCCAATAATAAAAAGTATCTCAATAACGTCTCGAACCGAAAATTTTTATCAAACATCACACAAATTGTACAATGAATCCCACTTAGCGTAATATTCAAGTAAAGGTATGTGCATATTTCTAAAAATAGAGACGATCTTCTTTTTTAAATCATTAATAGTTCTGGGTATTTCTGTACGCTAAAGACTTTCTTCTTGAATATACCATATATGTAGGCATCCGGTGGTGTAAAATCGAGAAAATTTGATGGATACTTGAAATTAGAAATTTCCTGCAGCGTTGTGACTGGTTACTGTGGCCTCTTTAAGCCACTGGTTTTTGAAAAAATGACAGGTTTGCCATCCTGCCCCCCAAACCTCAATGAAATTCGGACCAAACACATAATAACTCTCAGTCTATCGAAATTGAGAGTTTTTAGCTTATCAATGTAATCCTTCAAGATGTAAGTGACTTACATCTAAAATATATACATTATTCAAGTCCTCATATTATATAACCTTAAATTGTTCACAATATACAACTATGGGATTCATATCTCGATTTGTTAATTAGCGCCCAACTTGAATTCGGCATGGAAATTCATTTAGGTCTTGAAAAATACATCGTATTGCTGATAGTAAATGACGGTCGGCAAAAAGTCGGTTCAGTTATTGCAAAACCTGATTGACGACACATCCTCATTTTTTCTTATAGTTACATCCCCTTTCTTTGGTTTAATCCACAGCCAGAATTATTAAGGCTCTCAACAATAGAAAGCATAATTGCGTTGTTTGATGTCTCTTTAGGAGATTACCATTTCCGTTCGAACGAAATCAATGTTCAACAACAAACACTCCTCAGTGATGGAACCCAATCCCACCTATAACAAAATTTTTTTGCACTATTAAAAACACAGCAACTGAAATCTAAACAAAATGGATATGAAAAAATATGCCCAATCAAACAAATAAGTGGAAAATTGGCTGATACTAATTTCACGTTTCAATAACAGTAATATTGTAGTAAATCAATGTTCTAATTTACTACAGTTATCGACCCTAACATATGAGGTTGGACCCAGAAGTACCTGGCTCAACAAGGAAAACACAAAAATGTTCGAAAAAAATATATTTATGTTTCAACGTAATCTCCTTTCAGCTACATGCACAGCGATATTCAATAAGATCGATACCCGTGGCCGTTTTTCTTTGATTTCTTCGCTCAAACGTAGCAATAAGTTCGCATTATATTCGCCGCTGATATATTTTCCTTTTTCATGCCAAACAATAGATAGAAACAGCTGCATTTGTTCCATTGTGAGCAAACATGGCATCCATCTTGCGCACAGCTTTCTAATGTCCAAATTTTCAGTTAATATGGGATGTACTACACTTCATGAAATGCCTATTATGCCTGCTACCTATCCGACGATCATCCCGGACCGCTTTGTGGATTTTCTTCTGATATTCGCAGTTCGTACAGCCTCTCTGTAAACTCTTCTACCCAATATTTTACTATGAAGTTGTACATTTCAAATAAAAGTTTGTATCACATAATGATGACTAATTTGTTCTATGTTTACAAACACAGAAAACGTTCATTATTGATGGCTATCAAATAAATACTAAACAACTTGGCGCCTTCAAACTTAAAACATATGCTGTATAAACTGTGTACTTTCTAAAACAGTGGTATGTTTCGAGCAACTATCGCCATCTCTAGGTCGAACCAGATACTTCTGGGTTCATTCTTGTAAACCTGTTACTAAGAGGACAAAATAGCAGATAAATCTTACTGTTGACATAAAAAAAGGTTCGAGTAGAATGCGATAACTATATAAAACTCATAAACTGAGTACATATCTACTGTCGGTTAATAACAAGATTGCGCCCCGTAGAAATATACAAAAATAGTGTAAACAAAAGTAACTTAGAGTGAATTTATAAAAATATTCATATAAACCTAGTAAGTATATATAAACCAAACTTTCGATATAGTAAATTCATTACTTGTCAAAGATAAACTCTATTTAGTTGAAGCATATTAAATTAAAACACACTGTATATTGCAAAAGGTTACAAACGTTTTTCTGTCAAGTAAGTAGGTATAGATTGTTAGACGACAAAAGAAATAATTAGGTATATAATGACTATAAACGAATATAACTTCCTATGTAAATTATTATTCAGTCGTGGGTTCTGTTACAACTGTTGAAAATCCCCATGTGAATACAAATATTCACTAAAAGAAGATTATATCAAAATAAGAATAATAAAACGTAATGCACAGAACCAGTTATGGGTTAAGCCGATAAGAATTAAGTTGATAAGTATACGAAGAATGTTAAAAAAATTTAGAAACATCTGGTCGTAAAGGTTTAATATAAAACTTAAAATTACAAAACCTAATCTAATAATCATAACAAATGCGATGTTTCAATCGAAAAGGTCTCAAATTACATATCTATGTATAAAAATAATGATCATCACATCGAAGAAATAAGATGTTGTAATTATAATGAAAAGACTCCTATTGAATTGATCATAGTGTGGAAAATACGAAACGACTTCTAGAATGTTGTATTTTCGGTATTCTCCGTTTTTTTATAAAATAGTTCAACCTTAGTTACATATCCCGGATGATAAATATATTCAAGGTTTAAAATCCAAAGGTTCTATCCAAAAATCCCAAGGGTTACCTATTTCTCAGTTATAAAGGTGTGTTAACAATCTATAGGGTAATGTATACGTGAGTGTACTGGTGTACTTTTTGGTTTAGGCTTTATGCCTGGGAAGTTAGATTACTTGAATACTCCATTAAAAACATAGATATAACTGAAGGTTTATTTCTCAAACTTGAGTTATCTGGAGAATAACGTTAACCGAAAGATAAGTACAACTGAAGACAACGGCCGTAAATTATACTAAACAATCACACTGAAGCAGAATGTTTGAAGAAACTAGAGATCTATTTAATATTGTGCTACAAATGATCTTATGAGTCAGTAGATCAACAAACACTAAACTTCTAAGTAGAATAAAACTCGAATACCTTGAAAATGCATTGAGAGAGAATGACTTAGATTTAGACAAATATAAAAGGTTTGTACGTGCAATCTAAAAAATTCATCGTGCGCGCTCTTTGCTATAGCTAAGCCGAACATGTAAGCTACAACTCTTCGTATAGCCTAAGAACAATGATGAAATGCTGTCATTTGAGATAGTTCAGGGAGGCTAGCTAACCACTTTTGAAATCAGTCAAACCAAATACCCAGGTACCTGCTACCTCGATACATGCTGGAATTATATCGATGTTTCACAAAACCTGCACTCAATTCAAGACTTCGATTAGAGATCCTATGGAAATGCGTAGGTTGTTCCTACTTAGGTCGATGTATTTATTAGACCATTCACGGTCATAATTTCCAAGGAACAATCTCGAGTGTCTAAGACAGAATACTTTCATCAAAGTGCTCGGCTGTATTTTCCATTTTCCTCTACTCTGCTTTTCTGATAGTTTTCTCATATGAAATTGAACGGTTCTGTTCCGGTGAATGAAATTAATAAGAGGGTCACAACTGCTGACTCGTGATGTAGAAAAAGATACAGAATAAATAAAGGAAGAAAAAAGAAAATAATTCATCTGCATTGATTCATAATTGAGATAAGGAATATTAGGATAGAACCAACGAATTTCAACCTTCGATAAAAGAAAAGTAAAGTAAAAATAAAATGTGAAATTATTTTTCTTATGCCTACCTTGAATTTCGTGTGCTTAATTCTGTAATTTAGACAAGTTGCCTTTTTCTTCATCGCCTCCATGCCTAGTCAGATCTAAAGTTGTCACTCCATATCTGTCTCCCTCGTCGGATACTCCTGCAAGCTAATTTATCGCAAGTAATTTTTACAATTCGTGTATTGACTATTCGCTTAAGGTGCCTGTTCTATTGTGTCCTTCTATTTAGTTCATTCATTTATTTTGCATGTCTTAATAATTGCTTCGTATCTTTGTCGTCTCCAGTTTTTACGTGTTTGCCATGTCTGGTGCAGAGATATGAAGGGAGGAATAAACTTAGACGCCGTGCAGAATCCATTTTGATCTTTGTATATGTTACAATGTTGTCAAGTGTATGTCATAAAATTATTGCGCAGGTGTGTCAAAATGATCAGATTTTTTATAACCATTATGTTCAAATTAGTATTTCGTCTCATAAAGGGCTGCTAAAATAAATAATACCAATATATAATGTTTATAGTTTTAGTTGGAATGGTGGTCAACTGACAACGCTGTTATAGCTGATTCAGTGCATTCGGTATTGAATATCATTTGTACATCAAGATACCCGTTGCTTTGAGTTGTGTAATAAGTATTTTCTTAAAAATCTAGCACCACTAAATTAATGGTACTGGTAAATTTACAATGATTAAAGTTAAAATGACGACTACACTTTGTGAGACGCATTATATCGAGTTAGTACATACTTCTAAAAACTTTTCTTGAAATACAACCTCAAAGATCTTCGCATGTATGCACTTATGTATAATATAACAATTTTTATGCAAATTAAGAAGTAATGTCTAACACCTATAATAGATTATCGTATTTTCAAATTTGTCGCTAAATCTGAGATCAAAATGGTAGCTAACGGTTATTGCTTCATTTTTGTTTCATTGTTTCTTCAATATCTCTGGTCTGGTCCTGTTTTAGGCGATATACGTCTTTTACAACCTTACTACTGTCTTAGTTTCTGTTTGAATTTGTTCGCTCCACCAGATTGATTTGTTTAAAAAATGATTTTGGTATCTTTTATGACTTATCCTGAAATTCGATTACCTATATCTTCACACTTCTAGACCCCAAACTTATTGTCAATCACTACAAATATTTTTTTGATCATAAGCTATTTATTGCCAATTTCTGTTTAATATCAACTAAGAATTTTGACGTTTTTCTATTATTCTCCGTCGCAGCATATTAGTTAAGCTTTGATTAATAAACATTCTCATAACAAGTCGTAAGAACTCAATATTTCAATATAATTCAATTCTTTCACTATTATTGTAATCTTCTTTTCACTGAAATCAAGTTTACTACCATTTTGTAGAAAGTGAAAAAGCTTTCCAAAATAAAAATGATAAACTAACATATGCTCAGTATTAAAATGACAAATTTGAAACTTGATCGAGTCCTGTACTGTATAGACGCACCTTTTTATTTGTTGTCACAAATCCTTATTTTTTATTCACGCTGGCACTCGCTAAACGTAAGGTTAAACTTCCGTGGGCTCCGATTGTACCTACTCTTCGTAACATCCGATTTAAATTACGAAATCCTGACGAAATTTAATGCAGATAATCCCGTCTAAGTATACGCTTAATCAATTCGTTTTTTTTTCACACAATGGACAATTTTAAATAAACATTACGTACTTTCTATAAATATACAAATTAAGAAAATTAAGAATTTTTTTAAAATGGTGTGAAATATTAGGCTATAGAAATTAAAAAAGCGACTAACATGATATAATGGTATAATTTATTCAAATATTGTTTTCTGTTTTTTACTTCACGTACCATATACCTTTCACCATTCAATTCATATTATCATTCTTCGGGACGTATCATACATACATACCATACTATGGTTTCTCATCTCATCCGTACTGGAGTTTTCTAAGTTCTATTTCAATATCGGAGCATTCCTATAAAGGCAATTCCTTACTCTGATTATATACCCTCTCTAGCAATTCAAAATGCTATATAGTTGGTTTAGTGAGATCGCGAGATATGGATCTTGATAACTCATAAAGCTATGTTCAATTGCCAAAAAGTATCTACCTATAGTTAAATTTGTGTGATTAATTATTCTTTTAGCTCTTGGTCAATACTGTGGCGATCTGTCAACGGGAAATTGTAAGCTCAATAAGCTGAATTGGAATTTCTGTAACAGTTGGTGATATTCATACTGTTTACACTACACTACACTTTACACTCATACTGTCTGACGCGCGCCTCGATAACAAAGTTATCGAGACTGAAGGTAAACCAAAACCTAATAACTTGACTTATCTGTTTTATACTAAATTTATGGTAAACAGTGAGGTGGAGTCCTTTTATATCTTCTGTTAACAAATAACAAAACAAAATTTCATAAGAAAAATATAACTGGAGAGTGTAACCTATATTTAGGAATCACAATATACTGAGAAGGCGACGACAGAGCATATGAAAGCTATTTCGAAAAAAAGCCTCCCAGAAATGGATTAAACGATAGAATACATGCATTGCTAATGAAGGGCACTACTTTCAAGGAGCTTCATTCAATTTTTAATTAGTTAGCTAGACCTTCTTTTAAATATGTTCAGTTTCCTCCGCCCAGTTCTTTTCTGATGATCATTACAAATGCTCAAATTCTTCTATGGAATCCACGACCTACCCTCCTTAGAAATAACTTCTGCTTTTCCACCCTGCTAAATTTAATTCTATGAATGAATCTGTGATATTTTTTTCCGATGGACCTTTTTATTCGTATAATATAAAAGAAATATCCCATGCCAAATGCTTCCTTGACACACACCTACTTTTTAACAATATTTTCAATGACCATTTTGCATAGAGTTTCCTATTGTATGTTGATACAACACTTGTTAACATGCATGTCCTCTAGCACTAGAAATATTTACATATGTGTTCCAAAGACTAAATAATTTTGGTTTTGGAAGTAAGCAGGAATCAAATAATCGTAGAACCAAGGAAATAAGATAAGTATTAATAGTTCTATGGTATTTTATATTGAAGTAATCTGAAGAGGATTATGAAGATCTGCGACCACCGCCCTCTCATTTGTTTTTTTTCATAGTTTTTGTCACAGGAATATTAGAATACATATTATCAAGCATTATTTAGGCTGACTTTAGGTTTACTAGGAACGGAAAATAGTTCATTATATGAAAAACTAATGAGAATAGCTTCCACAATTATTGAAACTTTCGATACTTAATAATTACTTTATACTACAGCTGATATTTCTTACTAAGTTGTGTAACGTAAATGAAAAAAATTAGGAATCTATCAAATTGTTCATTTGAAACTACTACTGTCTTATTTATATGGTTTATTTCGTGGCGAAAATTACATGAAGAGTATTTTTAACTATACCTACACCATCATTTACTTTTTCATCAAAAACTATCACATTGTTTTGTATTTCATTGAAATAATCTTCTTTGTACTCTGCAATGTCTTCAACTGGAATATTCGATAATAATGGGTTAGTTGAGAGAAATAAACCTAAAAATTAATTTAATGAACTCAAGAATATGAATTTGGTAATTTGATAAAACGATATTATTAAACTTATATTCAACCCAAGCTCTATTAGGACAACAAGAATTAAACAGAATGTGATCACTTTCATTGCATTCTAATTGGTGCCTCACTTTCTAATGATCCACAATATTGATTTTTATCAAATATCAGGTTCAAGTTTCCTATGAAATTCACTCCATTGAACCCAAAATTTCCCACTTATTTTTCCATTTATATACTATTTCACTTGTAGAACACGTACTATACTACTATATACTGAGTTTCTCGAATCAATTTTCGTAATTACCTGAAGATGGTATTGGTATATATTGTTTTTCGTTAATTTACATTTGATTGTGATCACTTTCATCAAACTTAATCCCAACTACTCATTTTGGGTAAATATGTGCTTCCTCTTTATTTTGTGCCACTTGTTGTTTCATTCTTTTTCATTGTTTCAAATATTTGATTTATCTTGTAGCAATTTTACTTTTCCAAATGTAATTTGTCCTTAAAATTAGATATCGTAGCGTTTCCTCATAAACTGTATCATCTATATCATCGCTATCATACGAGACTTTAAAAAATTATTGACTAGTTTTTTCAGAAGAAATTGGGTAATGAATAGTTAGTTCTGTTTTCATTCTATTTGTGGGCTTCGCTCTTGTTCTTTCAAGTTCATTTTTTTTATTATCGGCAACAACGTATTCGATATTTCATAACAAAATAAATTATTAGTTATCAGTGATTCTATTGTTAAATTTGGGTTAAACTGTCAATAATATAAGTAGTATAATCTCAAGTTACTTAAATTGATTAGATAATCATTTTAAAACATGAAATTAACGTTATTTTTATAGATTGTACAATCAATATAAACGGTATTCCTTACTAGATTGATTTTTTAATGTAATCCAAAAATTTTTCTGATAATAATATGCCACTGTGATGATCTTGAAAATCATACATTTCCCTATGCTTTATATTGCTCTTAAAGGACAGTATTATTACAATGAAATTTGATTTTTACTTCATTCAGTTGAAATGATTTTCTCTAATCAAAGTGTCTTTGATCTCTCTAAGAGCAGAAATTATATTTATGAAAAACCTGTAATTCTTGCCTTGCCATTCTTCTTTTTCTTTAAATTCGTAAACGCATGGCTCCGATTTTAAATGATATTCCTTAAAACCTCCATGTTTGATATCATTCTCTACACCTTCTCTGGGATTAGGAAGATAATAATAAGGGGATACAATTTTGTCATGTCCATATTTATTCCATCTATGATGCTTTGAAAAATTGTGGAAAACTATGTCTAAAGGGCTGCGTTCCAATGATATTTGAAATGTTTGTCCTCTTGGTTTCAACATATTGTGGATATTTTTGTACATTTGTCTAAAAAAATATATTGAACATAAAATGAGCGATTAGATTTTGAAAATTCATTACAAAAAAGCACCCAAACATAACAAGTGTTTTGAATAAATTTTTACAAAACACCGCACTCAACTTCACAATCGCATTGGCTATTGCTTTGGTGCTGGGTCATAACCATAACACCGTAACTTATCACTAGCAATATCCTTCGACATAAAAAACCTGAAAGTTGATCAATTGTCACTCGACGGTTTCTAAGCACAAGATCTTGAACTATTCCAAATCTCAGACAAAACGAAATAAAAACAAAATAGCGCTAGCACTGCAGACGACGATTAAGCCACATCCATATCACAAACGGTACTGAACTGGTAATGAATTGCGCTAATGTCCAGCACAAGGAATGCGTACTACAGAATCTTCGCCCATGGCAATACTATTTTCATAATTATTGCATCCTCGTAGTTAACACTGAAACCGTGATAATAAGAACAATGGATAATTCTTCATATTTTGAATGAAATTAGAAGAACTAAACGATGTACTTAATTGACATTAATTTGAGGTTTCTATGAAATAAATATACTAAAAATAATGAAAAACAAGATAAGAGGCATAATCAAAATAAAAATTCTTCTTTCTGTTTTCTAAAATAAATGCGAATTTATAAATCATTTAGAATTTATACCAACGAATAGGAAAGGAGAAACAATAGGAAAAACAGCTACCAAATTAAAAGGAGCAGCAAGTTTAAGAGGAAGCAAAGAAATTTGGTTTAGAGATATCTTAGGTAAGACAAAATATACAGTTATGAAACGAACAAAAGGTAAGTGTCAAAAACTGAAAATAAAATTCTTATCTCAACTATTTAAAAAAAAAACATGATGTCCATTTTGATCTATTTTTAGCATATTTTGTGATGTCACTTTATCACTATTTTCCATGCCAAAAGATCATCAAAAATAAATATGTACTCAACAAAATACTGAAACAAGATCTTTATTATATTGGCAAACAGAAGGTGGTCGCTTCCAAATTCTGCTCTGTTCAATCAAACATGGAGATCTTCTATTGTCCTCTTATTGTGATAAATGATTTGATATGTCTATCTTCTATTCTAGTATATATGTTTTCGTTGACATAATGAGTTCAATATTCTTAAGTTGATTACTTTTCCCGCTCTTAGTTCTAATTTTCTTCTTTGTGTTTTCGTATTATTCGTTATCTTTCAGCCCTACCGTGGCATCAAAAAATCATCTGCCCATTCCCATCATATTGATGAATTAGCGCAATTTTACTCTGTGCCTTCCAACGTAATTCATTCTATTTCTTCATTCTGTGCTCAAATTCTCAGTTGTCTCATGTCTATTATTCATTTATTTCTGTTATTGCTTCTCATATAAGAATAAAGATATAAAAAGGAATTACATTTCTCCATCATATTTCAATTATAAATAACTTACTTGGGATTTTGTACTAAATGATTCGTGAAAAAACTCAAAATCAAATCAAATCTATTTTTGAAATCATCTGGAACAAATTGTGTATCGATAGCAAGCTCTTGAAATGTCATATTGGGCCAAGAAACCGACTTCCTAGCATAATCAATCATTTTCGTTGAAATGTCTGTTGCAATATATTCTTTATAATCGTTTGGAAAGTTTGGTCGTACGGATATTTCATAATTGGTCCCATCGCCAAATCCAAATTCTAAAATACTCGCATTCTTAGGCCAATGTATTGCTGATCTATATTTTTTCACTAGATGTGAGGTATGTTGTGTTAGAAGGATTCTAGAAAACTTAGCGTATAATTCCGGAAAAAAAAAACTGGAGGACATTATTAGTACTACACAACACAGTGATTTCTTCAACAGAAAGAAAGTATGAAATACCCATTAAAAATAAAAAAAACGTCATTTATACATTAAGATTATCTTATCCTTATCTAGTTTTTATATGTTAAAAGAAAATGATATTTAAACAAGGTGTTTAATACTCATTTAAAGAAAAACTCTGTGTGCGAGGCTGAAATAAATAAAATACTGTCATATGAACCCGCAAAGATCTGAATAAAGAAAAGTGAAATATTTATACATAGAAAATGTCATTATAACTTTTTGAATTCAAATATACAAATATGATAAGAATATGATAATAACTTAATTAAAATCAAGTTAAAACGGCCATTAAATACAAGGTATAATGAAAAACACGGCAAATCGACTGGAAAATATTATAGGTGAACAATCATTGTCTCTGAAAGGGAATTAATGACAATAACAACGTTTGGTATGCAGAAGCTGGGGCGGAGCTACGCCAATGTGATTTTTTGGCGTTTTTAATATATTCTGCGCTTATCCAACACATAAATACAATTTTTTTTAAATGTTCTGAGCAAGCAAAAGCAGAAATATCTCCTTTCAATACCTATTTTGTCCAATCACAGCTGTGAAATCACTATTTCAGAACTTCGTTCCTTTCTATTTTCGCAATTAATATTATATATTTTGAGTTCTCACGTCCAGCTAAGCTATTTAGGAAACCCCATCCACTTCTGTCACCGGCATTATACTTCTTACCTAAGTCTAGAAATGAAGACAGTTATATAGCTGTAAAATGTGTTTGCGATAATGACCCGTATAGCTGCTGCTAGAAATATGTCAGTCCAAGTCTGTGTACCACTAAATCTAATATAACTGATTGTTACGAGTATAAAGTACTACCCTTATCTATGAATGCACTTATACTTATGTTGAGTCCATAACTTGAAGCAGCTCTGAAAGTCTTTCTCACAATGACTTTCTTTTTCTCTATTGCAGCTCTATCAATATCAGCTATAGGAAAAGCTAAAAGTTGCAGAGTGATAAATCTGTTGAGTAGATTGGATGTGTACTAACAGGTAGAGCTTCAATAGCCTTAAACTTGCAAATAAAATGCGACTTTTCGCACGACGCGTTATCCCATTTTTCCGATCTCTTTTTGACTTTTTGACCGAAATGTCCCACATCCCCAATCGCTCTCTTAATCAAACAAGATTAAGTCTTTTATATTTTTAAATTGCACACATTTCATTGCCATGGATATATTTTAATATTTCTTGATCTTATTTGGCACCTTTTATTAATTCGAATATTTAGAAACAAAATAATTAACGTTGCTCTTAAGTACAAAGAATTCACTGGTGAACCTCATTTTTCGTTACCTCGTAAACAAAATCTGTCACATGAGATATTGGAAAATTAACACTTCTTCATTCCTGTATTTACAAAAAAGTTGACCGTGGCTATGTCATAGGCCTCTTTTACATTAATGTAAATTCAAATGGAAACGAATATGTGGAACGTAATCCCACAGTGTTCTATCACTGCCTGCTAACTATAAGGAGTTTCAGTCAAGTTTATTCTTCACATGATGCCATCAGGTGACCCCAATATTTTACTAATTTATAGAAAATTGATTATTTTCTATTGAGATTATCGACAATGCTTTTAAATACCTACAAATTTTAACGACTTTTTGTTAAAACCACTGTTAAAAAATCTTTATCGAATAGATTTAGATATTGTTTAACCGAAATAAAGAATTATTTATACCTTTATTAAGATAAAATTTGGTTTTGTTTTCCTCATCTCTATTTCAATTTATTCGATTTCACGTTAAGATTATTTTTTATCTCGTTTGTAGACGCGATGCACACCTACTCACTCGAAGAGTTGAAGAAGAAGCTAATGAAAAGTTTACATATCCCGATTTATTTATCGCGAGGTTTTTTTGAAATTTACACTGTTATAACAAGTAATATAGTTGAAGATGTTCCGTTGAAATTCCCGCTCCGTAAAATCTTACACGGTTTTTTTACAATGCATTCGTATCATATTCCCAAGGTTTCAATTTTATTTTCATTGTCCATGCTGAATTGATATAAATACATTCCAAATAATGCTCATATACTACTACTGAGGCCACTCAAATCCAAGTTGAGTTTTGGCCTCGCCAACAAGTTGCATACATAATTTTATATCCTCAGCCTCCACCAAGTCTCCTTACATCTTCACACACTTGGTCATTCCATCTTGCCCTTCATGTTCCCATGCTCCCCTCTGGTTAACCTCTCCACACTCTCCTTATTGTTGTCTCTTCATCCCTTCTTCTCACATGGTCCAGCCACCTAATCCTTCTACTTCTTATGACAGCCACAATATCTGGTCGTCTATACCGGTCCCTGAGTTCTCTGTTTTTTAGTATTCTCCATACTCCTCCGTCGAAAATTGTCCACGCATCAGCTCCATACAATAAAACGGTCTGTATCATGATTGCGTATATTCTTATTTTCGTATTTTTTGACAGCAGTTTACTTTTAAGTAATTTCGATAGGCTCCAAAAACATCCAAATATCTTGTCTATGCACGTACCAAAAAATGTTTACGCAACTATTATAGTATCTGTGACGAAAAATAGGAGCAAACTGTCAATTTCAAATTTCTCATTAAATTTAAAAATACTCCTACTGAGTGCCTGAGTGCTATAAATTGTTGCAAGACATCTATGGGATCAATTCTCTATCTCGTATGCATGTTTTTGAGTGGTTTAAGTGCTTTAGTGATGGCCGAGAAGTCACTGAAGATGACCAGCGCCCAGGTCGCCCTGTGACTATTTCATCTCCGAAAACAGTGACCAAAATCAACCAAAGTATGCGTGCAAATCGTCGAATGAGCATCCGGATGATTGCCGAGGATGTAAATGCCGATAAAGAAACGGTTAGACAAATTTTATTCGAGGAATTACACATGACAAAAGTCTGTGCGAAGTTGGTGCCACAAAAACTGACTCCTGACCAAAAGCTTCTACGTCAACGGATCTGCTCAGATTTCCTCGAAAGGTTAGAAAGTTTAGAAAAAGATCTGCTTTGAAAGGGACCCGATTTAAGTCGATGGAAGCGATAAAGTAAAAAGCAACAGAGCACTTAAAGACACTCACCAAAGAAGACTTCCAGCACTGCTTCGATCAATGGAAAAAACGTATAGAAAGGTGAGTGGCAAGGGGAGGGGAGTATATTGAAGGAGGGCATTCGAATTTAGAATAATTGCCTCGTAAATCTCTATCATATTCCCAGTACTTGCTCATATATTCTCGAAAAATAAATAAGAGCATCTAAAATTATAATCACATACGTTCAATTAATACTTCCATTATCATACATCATTTGTAAGAATCTAATTTTTTCTTAGATAAAGTTTATGCCCATGTGAAGACCTCACGGCAAAGTTTCTTCGGATCAATGTTTATAGAATTAATGCATACCCAAATGGGATCGGTACACGAATGTGAGAATCCTTCAATAAAATACTAATAAGCATCGACGATACATAGACTATAAAATGATTTTGGGTGCCATTTTCAGTAAAATTATTTTTTACTAGGATATTGGCGACTGTGCGTGGGAAAGTAGTAGTTTAACAATAACAAGAACATCCTGATAATGCAATTGCTACTCATTCTGTTTCACATCGCGTAAATTTGTTTTATATTCAATTTAAACATTTAAAGTCCAATGGCCTTTGCCTCTTTTATTAGACGGTTTATTTACAGATCTTGAATCACGTTAATAAAATCAAAAGTCTAGCTGGTTTTAATGAGTTGAAATATATGGGTCGTTCTTGTAATGACACACGATATTGTACTTTTTAATGATAATTTACATTATAGTACTAACCTTGAATTAAAGCCTAGGTAGTATGAGGATACAAATTATATCCAAAATTATTTTCGTCTGTTTTCTTTAATCTTTGGGTAGAAACATCGAGTGACGTAGTGTCTATCATTATAATAATTCATTTGGTAAAATTTTTACAGCTTCATTTGAAATTACACAATCCAATTATTCCAAATTAACTTCAATATTTCTTTGAAACCTAAAAATAATATCTAAATCATTTATAGGTGGTAAAATGTAATACAAACAATCCATTATATGTCCTCCAGGTGTACCGAACAAGAAAATTCCTACGAATTTATGAGTACTGTTTTGCCATCTGTTCCACAGTATACAAAATTCTTTATCTGAAGATGCTATTCTGGTGATCCTTGGCAAGAATAATGATATAAATTTATCAAACTTTTATTTAGTTTTCGGTCCTCAATGAAAGTGCAAAAATTTCAAATTAATCCGACTTTTTGATTAGGAGGAAATTCAAGTTCAAAGTTCCTGTTACATAGTGTAAACTGATTTGTATAACTGAAGCTCTATTACACAACCAAACTAAAAAACAGTTGGTGAAAGAATTAAAGTGTGTATTAAACTTAAAATTTATTTAATTTTGGCATCAAAGATCAGTACGTGCCTTTGTATTCTATTTAGACACAATTTAAACAACACTATCGAAAGCTTTCAACTATCGAAATAATTGAAAATGTCATCAATACAAACAGAAGTATTCGAGATCATTTTTCTATTTTAAATCCGATTTTCGTTTATAAAGTAATTCAGTTTAGTGTGATTCGGTAATTTACACAATTATTCATTTTCTTTTTCGATTGTCCTTAAAAGTAAGTTTCTCGTTGAGTTATTGAGTTATTGTTCATTATGTTTTTATTTCAAGATTGATTGTAATAAACACCATTTTAAGAGTGGGTTATCAACAAGCCTGTCAACTTACTTAAATTTAACAACCAACCATTTCTTAATCTCTTCACAAACAGCGACAGTACGGAACCTATTATACCGGTCTAAATTTTTTTTCGGCAATGATCATAGAAAAAAATCTAATCCATTGGTTCTCACTATAACTATGCAGGCGATTGCCTGTGTTGTAAGTGGTTGAAAATCATATCCAAGCATCCATATTCGTAAGGTTTAATTAGGTTGGTAGGGACAACCTCGAACACCAGAGACCCACTAGATGACTAAACTTAGTTGATTACCTAGCACTTTTTCATCTTTCTTATTTTTATAATATATTTTTAAGCATTTCAAACCGAAACTCTCTACTTTTCCTATTTCTACAGTCATTTTTTCTTCAAGTCTGGGTTTTGGCAGAGCAGATGCTCGATCATTTCTTCTTCTCACTAGCACTCTCTGTAATAGTAAGCCGTTGTGACCCTCCCTTTCTGGTGTCTTGTGCCAACAGAACAATTTGTTTTTTCTGTGCCAATATATTGTTTAACAATTCGTTAGTAGCAGTTTCTGAAATTCTACATGCTTTAGAGTATCCTTTCACTTCATAGAGGCTTAGTTTAGTTGCTATGAATCTAGTAGATAGCTCATCACCATTTGTTATTTTGTTAAGATTGTTTTCAACGCTATATGCGTAGATTTTTATCTTTCTGAAGCACCACTTTCTCTGTCTGGTAACCTCCTCTTCTGCACAAATTTATGCTTGAAGGGTATTACATCCACTTCTTAATATGTACGACTTTTGGATGTTTAGCTCCAAGTACTGTTCAATTTTTTGTTACCGAGTAATTTGTAACGATTGAGATTTCTTTATCTTTCTTCCGATTCTTATCTTGTAATAATGTTTATTATTATTTGCTTAAAGTCCTTTTTCTGATCATATAGTGCGTGTTCTATAATATTAATCCTTCTAGTGCTGTTTGTGCAGTAGCTCTTAAGACAACAATGATTCCGAGTGCTGTTATCCTCTACTCTTTCATGAGATTCTTTTTGTTTCTATTGTTTTTTCATACTAAAAAGTCATAGATTCCTTCATGATTGCTGTGGACAATCAATACATTACCTTTGATTGTAGTCCTCATCTTTTATCAAACATCTACAGATGTAGGAGGCGTTAGTATGTGTAGAGTAAAGTAAATTCCTCGAATTCAACAAAAGTAGATTGAAAAATATATTAATTTGGTTATATCAACGTCTACATATTATTTTTTTGCAATTTAAGCGTAGAATAATATATAGCAACTACTTTAAACTATCAGCAATAATTAAAGATACTATAATAGATTACGGACAATGAGCTCCGTTCAGTTTTGCTTCAGTTGCGACTATATGTTACCGCTTGCTTCACAGTTATTTACTTTAATCAATGATTTCATTCTTGATCACACAAAATAATGGTAGAATTATGATTAACCGAAATACGTGCAGAAATGAAATTATTTTACGGATTGGGAACTTTGGAAATTTTATAAAACGAATGTATTTCTTGGTAATAATAATCAAAGTGAAAACATCCCGAGACATGCGAATTTAAATGAAAATTAGAAGCAGAGAAGTATCCAAACTAGTCCAACTCGTAATACTTCTAACTCTAATTTTGCAAATGTTTTTGTAAATGTGAATATCAAAAAATAGAAGTACTATAATTTGATGAATTCAAAACATAAATACTTTATATGATCTACAAACATAATTGGATTGATTTGACAAAATGAAGCATTGTGACCAATGTCGGTTAAGTGTAAAAACCTCTCATCATGACAATTCCTGGTTACTGTCAGATATGGATGGTACTAGTAAATGAATAATTATATGACTAAGCATATGGCAATTTGATCTGTTGAAGTGGCGGTAGTTTCAGTGAAATATTACACACTATTTGAGAACAGGAGAATAATGTGGTTTCTGCGCATGTCGATATTATATTGTCATTTGTCACCTAATTATGCTCTTTAAAGTTATATTAAAGATATTTTCAGGTTATTGTGACTTGTTCACAGAAAATAATTAAATATTAGATATTTTTGCAATTTGCAGTGATAGTCAGCCAAATACCAGAGGAGCCTATCTGGTAGGCTTGGTGAGTTTCTCAAAGGGTAATAATGCTACTTTTGTGACCAAAAACATTTGCGATATTTATTCAAGTTCATTAGATATTCGAAAAAAATCTTGATCTCTGATTCCTATCGATCAAGAAAACAAATAAAATTAGATAATGACATGCTAATGGTAGAACTGAACTCAAATATATATCAGTCAATCGAATAACTCTTCCTCAATCTTCTTTTGTTGACTGACCAGCCAAAAACATTTGTAGTAGAATGGAAAAGAGAGCAGAGCAGGTGTTTCGGTTTCGCGTAATCTGCCTGTAGAGAAAAAAGCTAACCAAGCCTTGACATGCAAAGTATTGCTTCAACAGCATTATACAAAATTGTTACGGTAATTTAAAAAAGCAAGCAAAAAAGGTAGGGGCAATCTTGAAATAAATCGTCACGAAGTACCGTGTTTGCATCCCAAAGACGCTTCTTTGTGTTTGGTGAAATATTCGCGGAATTGTTAATTTTGTAGTTCTTGAACAAACTGTAAATCTAGAATTTATTGTGAGCAATTGGTACAATATTTAATTGAAAATTATCCGTCAATTTTCACTAGAAAAGGTATTATTCTGAAGCACAACAATGCTATTTGCAAAACAAACCTTAAAAAAAATTAATCAATAGGGTAAGATCACACCCTCAGATTCCCATTTATTTTGATCGGTACAATCTTAGTGGTTAAAAATTTTAAAATTTTGATGATGTTACATATTGTATAAAGTATTAGTGAGTTTAAATTTAAAATCAAAAAAACAAAAGACATCATTGTAAGTGAATATTAGTAAAAGCTATAGAAAGACAAATGTTGGAATTTTGTGCAGATTCTTTACAGCATGCATAAATCGACAATTATAAGAAAAATACTTATTCATTGTACCACAATGAGTTTTTTGAAATGTATTTATTTCTATTTTTAAAACATTCTCCATCAATAGTCAAAATGGAATGTTTCAGATTAAGTTTACGTGAAACTTTGAAAGCACAATCGGTAATTATATTCATAATGGTCTTCCAGATTTCAGATAACTATTAGATAAACAACGAATAAAATAATCAAAAAATATCTATACGTAAAAATTGACATGAATAAACTTTGAAACTTATTAACAGAAATACGATAACAAAATTAGTATATCATTTATTTGTTAATGTCTGTGAAACAATCTTTATTTTACCTACTTTCTTTGTTCTCATTGTCACGTTAGATATTGTAACTTTTTGTGTTAAACATCAATTTCTTATTATATGTGACACGAGGGCGGGTGAATAAGTCCGTAACTATTTGAACAAAACACAGATTTTGAATAAAAATATGTAGAAAAGTCAAAATATATGGAAGTAATTCGTAACCCAATTCATGATATTTTATCCTCGATTTCCACAATTGTCTTAAATGAAAAGTATACTGAGAAACTTATTGGTAATACCTCAGCCAACGATATCATGCATTCTAGCCCCGATATCCTCAGTTATCTCTGAAATTTTCTCTGTTTCATCGCTCATATTAATTTTCCATTATCCAATAGTTCATTATTCACTTCAAATAAAAAATTTGTAACTAATTGTTCAATATTGAACAAACTATTTACTTTACCACTACACCAACACTCACAATTACATTGTCTGATACGCGTTTCAATAACCAATTTATCGTCTTCAGAGACGAAAGGTAAACTGTTTACCTTCAGTCAGGTTTCACATGCGTGGGTACCTGTCTTATTGTTTAGTACATTATTATTCTAGCTCTATTTGATAAGTTTCCCGCTGCTTTACTGCCATTTGCTTTTCTTTTTTCTATTTCTTCGTCTCCTTTATTTGTCATAGTGAATCCCAAATACAAGACGTTTCTCTACCTTGAATTGAATATTGAAACTACTTCACTCTCGGTTTTTCATATCGTTATTTCCACTAGTCTTAACGAGTTATCTGAAAATAGTCCATTGCCTCACATTTTTTTCTCTTAATGGTTATTATAGACCTGCCTGTAGTCGTTGCTTCATAATGTAAATTTGGTATATTGTCGATCTCCTTGCTTTAAAATCTCATTTCAAAGTATTTTTGCCAGAACTCTGAATTTTACATCCAAAAGTGCAATTGTGCTATAGTTATTGCATTCTTCTTTGGAACATTTTTTATGAATTGGTATAATCAATGCCGTGTTCTAATTTTCAGGGATCTTATCTTCACGCTGCACTTATATCAACAAGAGCCATATTCTTTCAATCAATTGTTCACCTCCATATTTCTATCAGAACATTTTCTTTCCTCTTCGCTAATTTCTTCCTCCGATTTACTTTCATTTACACTTACTTCTTCACCGTCATTCACTAATTCTTCCAAATACTGTGGGAATCTATTTATTTTTAATCCTTATTAAATGCCCCACTCTGTTTTTAGAACATAAGTTGCCTTCTGGTTATGGCCTCTTTTATTTTTAATGTTTCGATACAAATTTCTCAAAAATTTTTCTTTTTACCCTTCCCTCCATATCCAAGCCGACACTTTCGTTTACCTTGATTATCAAAGATAAGTGGATGCACCTAAACTGTTAATATCTGATGTGTCTCAAATAGTTTCACGTGATTTGTTTTTTTTTACATTTTCGAAAATCTTTCCCAATACCTAAAGGGGTAAACGTTACATAATGAAACATATTCAATAAATTTTATCCTACTGATTCCGAACTTACTATAAACATCAAACACCCACTTAGTATATTAATTTACTCTTTAATTGTTTGTTTTACAACCACTTTTCAATACTCTAACTTCATCACTTTATACGTTAGTATTCAGTAGTAATAATTCAAGGACATTGATAATTATTATCAATTATGTTAAGTTTCTATGAAATTTTTGAGCATTTATGAATGTTCCAGGACTTATCAGATAGAATTTTTTTTTATAGTTATAGAAAAACAGAGCACAAATCAATTTTTTCAAAGGTGCAATGAATAAAAGAAAAATCAAGTAAAAATCCAGAGGTGTTAATTTCTACAACTGGTGAAGATGTATTTCCCATACGCATGCTGTTAATAATTTGATTATATTTTTCCTCAATATTAAAGTAGGATTTTATTGAGTTGGCATTGTTGTGAGCCGAAATTGAACGTGTACACCATTTTTGACCAATCAAGTAACCAATCGATCTATTGGAGTGATTAGTATTTTTTTTTCCTTGGTATTCAAGCCAATCGGTTCGGCAAACGATTTTGTCCAATATTTTGAATCGTATGTTTTCTAATGGGCACATTATTACACCAGTGATCATTTTCAGATTTCCAGTGACGATTTATACTTAGGAATCATCGGTTGATTTCAAGCCTCTTTGATTTGAGCTTCTTTTTGAAATCATTTTTTTAAATAATCTGACAGGACAAACGTTGCTGCCGTTGTTTTCTATTAAAAATTTGCTTTCAGTACACAATCTTGAACCTCCTTGGCAAGTCTTGCTGAATACGGAGTTATAATCAACTCGATTTGTTACAGAACTATCGTTGTTTGATTCAATACAAAAAAAGTCAGTGAACCAAGCAGCAGCTTCTCCACCTCGGCAAGCTAAGACTACCTCAGCCTAGAATTTTTGTCGCAGCCCTTCAGGAGTATTTGAATTCCATGAATTTATCATTTTCGTTATTTCTACTTAATGCTGTCGAAATTTGTTTTATTTTATAGTGATCTGATTGCAGTTTTTATATTATAGAATCGCGGGCAACTCGCGCTCGTTGAAATACTACACTTTTGAATGGGTCAATAATAACTTTCATTTCATTATAATATTTGTCTTGTAACAGCTTACTTGTCAAGTATGGTTTTTATCGTATCTTCCTCGAACTCTATCCTTTCTTCTCATGTTCACAGCCCCATCTAAAGGCCTATAAAAGCTTTTCATTCAAAAATTTTTTATTGAAAACGGTATATTTTGGTATGTTTAATTCTAAGATTTCATTAATATTCTCGTCAGTATTACAACCAAATCTCAATTACATTTTGAAATAATGAATATGTGAAACGTTAAAATCGAAATGAATCAGGATGTTTCAATGGCTTTATGATAAAGTGAAAACAGCACATTGAATCTGTTTTTAGTATAATATTGTACTGATTGGTTGTCTTCAAACAGATGACTTCAAATTAATTGAATTTATTGGATTTCTACTGGAGCAAAATTTTCATGGTAATAAATGTTGCTTAACTCAGTACTGTTTTTTTTAATTATTTGCTAGTATTTGCTAATTATTAGAATGTAATAGTTCTTTCCTTTGTGTTTCTGTATTTATATTCTATAATCATCATATATTATTTGAATGATTCTTAAAAACCAATAGAGGTCCAAAATTTCGTTTCTCATTTTATATATAAAACTAAAGATTGTGAAAATAAAATAAATAAAAGTTTTTATCCACGTCTCTGATGAAATTTTATCTAACAACCATAGAATTGTGAACTGCGTTTACTATTGAACTATCGGAGCTATTTCACATAAGATGTGGGACGTGTTAAGAAAAAAGCTTGGATGTTAATTTTTGTATTAAATCTGAATACACTTAATATTTCCGAAACAGTTGAGGATTTGTGTAGGACATTGTTGGAATTTTCTAAAAAAACAGAAAATAAATAATATACAGAGGGTTGCATTTAAAATAAAGTTATATATAATACCGAACACTATCACTGTATAATAATGCCCATTTGAGGCGTTTTGTCCACCACGTCCTCCTTTATTTATTAACGAATTTATTCCATTTGGCTGTTCCACACCGTATGACACTCCATTTGATTGAGGCTTACATAATTTGTTCATGTATTGTCTTGAAAAGAGAGGAATTACGCGAAATTTAAAGTCAATAGATTAAACATTTTATTAGAAAATTTTATCTAAACAGAAAAACAAATAGAAAACTAACAGAGTAAATTGAATAAAGTGAGGTACTGAGATTATCATCCTCAAATACCATCCTGTATAGAAATCTTCACGATCGACGAAAATGTAATTGTTTAATACAGTAAGTTTAATTAAGTAAATTATAGTGATAGACACTACATAAACTGTAATTTCTCATATTAGTAAAAAAGTAACTGTTACTTTCCTATTATCTAGAATTATTTGCTAAAATGATGGTTAATGCTATTGGTAATATTAACATAAAATATGAATATGAATATGAAAATGAAATGATTCATTTTGATATAGGAATTCGAATCCTTACGGGGCCTAGTTGCTGAGATATAGGGTGTTCAAAATTTTAAATCAAAATCAAAAATTTACCATAAATCAATAACGCTTTCCAATTTTTTTTCTTCAAATTTGGTGACCAATATGCTACTTAATGAAACAAACTTTGGAAAAATTTAACCAGTGGCACGCTTGTTATGTTTGTTTGTTTATGTCAAAATATTACTTTATTAAGGAGCATATTGGTCACCAAATTTGAAAACAAAAAATTGAAGGTCTTCTTGATTTATGGCAAATTTTTTATTTTGATTTAAAATTTTGAACCACCTATATCTCAGCAACTAACCCCCGTAAGGGTTCGTATTCCTATATCAAAATGAATCATTTATTGAAATCTATGTGTGGTAGAGCGTTGTTGGTCGAATATAGAAACACCTTGTAGATAAAACGATTATAAACTATTCAAATTTTGATCTGATAAATTATAAGTTTAAATTTGTGTTACCATAAAATAACTAACCTAGTTTTTAAATTTACTACGCTGGTCTACTTCTTCGACGCTTGATTTCCTATAAAAACCTTAACACATGTAAATGATATGCTTAACGCTGAATACTAGAACCGCCTTTTAATTTCACACAAACAATTACTGTTTGGTATTGTTGTGATCTGAATAAATATAGGTACTATTTTTTAATTCCTCTTTGTGTGAAACGCCGGTAATAGATTGTAGAATCATATCAAAGATGGAATTTAAGAAAAATATTTAAATTTGACATATGAACACTTTTCTATTTTTGAAGTCTCAATTTTAGGATCAGAATTGATATATTGTCCAGTCAATGACGATAAAAAAGTGTAAACTGTGTATTTATCCCATACAGCACCGATTTTTATTCATGAAAATTCGGATCTAGTTTCTATTTATCTCTATTTTCTTTTTTCGAGTAACAACCATCCCTATTCGAAAAAATATTTAAAAACTTATACTGGAGCATTTAATCAAATAAAATCATATTTATATCAGTTAAATGAATGTCAATTAACAATTTTTAATATAATTTATGATTTCTCAACTACTTTGAGCTCTTAACACCCCCACCCCTTATGACAGATATCATTAAAAAATTAACAGATTAGTAAGCAGTTAGCATTAAGCTGATTTGCATAAAAATTTAGATTCAGGTTCTATCTACCCTCTTCTTTAATATTGACCTTGAGGTGGGGGTTATTTTCTATTAATTAGGGGGAAAACTAAAACCATGCGAAATAATTCATAAAATACTACTTTCGAGCGTGCACTTATTTGTAAAAACTTTGAATTAACGTCGATAAACAATTTCTAATATATTAAACAGTTCTCACCTCTAAAAACCACCTCTAAAATAATTATCATTCAAAAATTTTATCGAAATGTGTATTCATCAGTTTACTATATGCAAGTTCTACAAAAATACTTTAGGTTTTTCCCCATAACTCGTTTAGTTATTCGAGTCTACATTATTCGCTTAATTTAATTAAAAATAATTTAATAATTTTTAATATTTTAATAATTTAATAAAAAAATTAAAATTGAAGTACATCAGAAAAGGATTTATTAGTTTTCCATGAACAATGCATTGGTTTTTAGTTATTGTACGTAGAAACTTTCTATTATGGCCTTTTGAAAATACCAACCAACTTTTAGCAAGCAATAATTCCGTTTGTATTTGGTCTGCAAATATCATAAATAATTGACACATTTTAAATAACTTTTCTTCTATGAAGTTTTATCGATTTACGTACTCGAAAAAGCAACCCTCGGCACAGAGTAGATTTTGAAATAGAGGGTAAGTAGAACCTAAATCCATATTTTTATGAAAATTGGTGCTGTAAGTGATAAATACATGAGAAAATGGTCATTGACCGGACAACTACTAGTCCAAGACCTGTGAGAATGTGTTCTACTAGCCTGAAACAATGTGATTAAAAAGCGACGAATCTCGTGATTTTATTTCCTGAACTGTAGGAGAAACTCCCTTCGTTTACTTTTCGAATACTTTTTAGTTTCCGCTCTTTTAACGGATTAAGGAAATTACATTCACTAGCTTATTGTGTGAATTGTTTAATTAATTGGTAATTTATATACTGATAGTGGTGAAAGCGAAAGCTTTTATTAAAGCAGATGATTTTTAATTATGTACTTTGTGAATATTGCGTGAGTTAATGTAAATGTGATGTGGTAAAACAAATAGAATTAAAATGTGATTTCACTAAATAATCCATATGGATCAGAGATTAAAGTAATCGATCTCTTCTGACCGTCTTAGTATTTCATTTGTATGGAATTGCAATAGGATAAAGGAAGGTAAATTCATCGGTTTTTTTTAGACTCACGCCAGAAACTGACCAATCGAAATATGTTGAAACGTGCCTACTGTAGAAGTATTCAAAAGAGATCATGTCGAATAACGCGAGGTTATTAAATACTTACGTTTAAAAGAGTTGACTATAACGCAAATTCATCGAATTTGTTGGATACATTAGGAGAATTAGCAGTATCAGATGACATAGCAGTAAAAAATAGTAAAAATGTCCACACAACTTGTTCGACAAATGTCTACAGAAGCACATGAGTAAACTCGACATATATGCATTATAGTTAAGACAAAGACAACGTTTATGCGACTTATAAATGACCATGAAAATAAATTCAGTACTTGTATCTTACTATTTATTTTTACACTCGTAGTATATATTATCAATCGGCGCTACAGTCCTTGAAGAACCTTTTGGTCTCACGGACAACTGTCCTCCATTTTTTTTTGATGTTGTACATTTCTCCGCCAGTTTCGGACTAGTTCTTTTAGGTCCTATTTTACGTCGTCCTACCATTCAAGTTTGACTCCTTAACCCCCAGGCATCTGTTCGATGTGACCAAGACATCTTGGTTTCGCATTCTTGATCTCTGCTACCAGGCTGGGATTTCCATAGAGGGCGTTACTGTGGATGCACCATTCTCCTTGGTCTTGGATTGGGTCATAGATGCACTGAAGAACTTTCCTCTCCAACGAGTTGAGTCTCTAGCAGACATTGCCCAGGTTTTAGAATCAGACATGACAACTGACCTTAATACTGTGCGGCAGATCCTCTCTTTTATGCACCTGCTGAGTGGGCGGGATTTCAGCATCTTCTGGGCACTGTAATACGCCTTGTTTTCAGCTTTTATTCTCTCTTGTATCTGCAGCTCAGTCTCGTTATTTTCAGCTCTTCGTTTTGGCTTCGTTCAAACTGAGCTCTGCTTGATTGGATTCTTCATTGAGTATCCGGAAGTCCTCTCTAAGCTTTATTTCGGTTTAGCAGGTCAACATCGTCTGCATAGGCTTTCTGTATTAATTGTTCGTCTGCAGCCTCCTAAATATTCTCTCGAATCTTAGGTTGAAAAGAATACAAGAAAGAGAATCAACGTGATGTTGGGCCGACTACCACCACTCTTATTAGCTTGTCTGGCATACCAAGTATACTCAACGTTTCATAGAGATAGCTTCCTTTTACGCTTTCGTGAGCTTCCGTTAGTCTATGAAGGGCTGATGAACTTTTATGTTGCTTTTGTAGCACTTCTCAAGAATACAGCAGATGGTGACTATGTGGTCTGCCTTTACTCTTCGAGCAACATTCGTGGTATAACTTACAGTAATGTTCCATACACATTTGATGAATTACAAAAATGCTGGATGCTTGAAGTTTGATCTACTTTACACCTCATTGAATAATATACTATTTCTCAATGACAAAAATCTGATATACAGCCTACTACTTGGAAAACTACATACTGAGCTTGCCATCTAGTTCTTAATTTCTCAAAAATAGTAAAATATACAAGGTATCGCCTTTTTCAAAATATTATTGCATCTAATAGTACTTATTATATATTCAATTTTGTATACGGTTATTTGATTTTGTACAATTTTACTCTTAGAAACTGAAAGTGTAAAAATCGATAGACACAATCAGGTTAATCATTTCTGGCCATCAACTGTTCATTTGTAAAATAAAAACATCACCTTTTGATGTTTGTGTTTTAAAATCATCCATGATATCAACAACAAATATACAACATAAATTTTTTAATTGTAGGTGTCCTAATTAGAATATAAAGACGTGAAGATTCCATAAAAGTGATGTGAGCAATTATCGCGAGAACAATCTGTAGGCGAATAATAATTAGAAAATCAGATTCATTTATTTATTAGTATTTTAAATTAACTTCTTTTGACGATTGCTTATCATTTGTCATTTGCGTGTTATGTATTGATGTAATAATTTTGAAAGCTGTGTAGGATGATGTTATTGTTTGTGTAAATCACGGTGTTTCGCAAAGATATTTTAATTGCAAATATCTTAGGTATCCGGGTTATGCGTGATTAGTACATTTTGAGGTTAAATAGGTCATTTGTAAAGGGTATTACGACGGTTATACATTTGTTGAAAAGTATCTCTATTATTATTTCTATATACAATTGAAAAACTCTGTCTTATACACCAAATAAAACACAAAAATTGGAGAAAATATATTTATTTTTTAGCGTGATCTCATTGATGAAAAATCTTTGGCACTGAGCTATTTTTCCAAGCCTGTGAACATTAAATAATCCGAGCGGGCTAATTCTGGTTTAAATGGTGTATGAGGTAGCAATTAAAACGATAATTCATCAATTTTGGCCATTGTAATGTGAGCTGTTACATTTTCTTTATGAAACAATACTTTCTTCTGAGCCAAACGCAGCCGTTTTTGCTTGATTTCTTCGCTCAAACGTTGCAAACGTCCCAAAAAATCAACATCATGACCTTGCCTGCAGATGGTCTTTGCCTTCTTAGGAGCCGGTTCTCCCTTTTCAGTCCATTGTTTTGATTGTTCTTTTGTTTCGGGTGTGAAGTGATGGACCCACGTTGATAACGAAGGTGCAGTCTCACCCAGAGTAGAATCTGGTATTTTTCAAGCAACTACCGCCAACGCTAGGTCAAGCCAGGTACTTCTAGTAACATCCTCTTAATTCATAAATATGACTTATTTTCAAGGAGGACAGTTTGTAAACGGGTTTGCAACTAATTACATTAAACCTCTTTTGGTGGTGGTCAAAACCCTGAAATCTTAAATGAAGAGGATGGTTTTTTCAGTAAGTGGTGGAATGAAAGTCAAAAACCTTTGTAATATTATTTTAATGAATTAAAATAAGAAAACTGTAATACAAAGAGGGGCGAAAAATGTCTCTATCGCAAATTGAATACAAACAAATAACTTTTTGACAAGTTTGGACTAGAGGTGGTTATGTCCAGCATTTATTATGAATCGTATGAATCTCATCTCACATATTCACTGTTTTCCACACAATTTATTAGAAAAATTATAAATTTTGGTGCTAACTTTTTTCCTCTGGAGTTATTGCTTTCGGGATAAAATATAAAATATTATCAAATAAAATAATTTTTCATATAAAATAAAGTAAAGGCTGCTAATTTCACCCCCGTATGTAACATGTATATTGAAAAAATACCCATGGTTAGTCCTTTGCGACATAATTTCAAGTTTATAACTGAAATTTTAGAACAAAAAACAAAAGTTAATTTTAGTCACCACTTTTTAAGGGTGATATCTCGGAAAAGGACAAGTTGAGAAAATTTTGTCAAAGGAAATTTTGAGGCATGAAATTCGAAATATCCTGTTTATACAGGGTGCGGCAGCATAACTTCCTTTTTTAAAAAGTTCGCCATTTAGTCGGTAGATGTCGTAACGGAGTGCTAGTGGTCTCGTTCGAGAGGGGGGACTATAAAGTTTTGTCCCGGCACAGTTCAGTCGCCATCATGCGTTGGAACAGTGAGGAGCGTGCGTTTGCCGTTGAGGTTTACTTTTCGAGCGGATGTTCTGTGATCGCAACCCAGCGCGCCTTTCGGAATCGCTTTAATTTAGCCCCCTTGGCCCCTGTCCCGGACCGGAAATCAATTGTTACGTGGGTCACTACGTTCAGACAAACTGCAAGTGTGACAAGACGAAGAACTGGAGTCCCTCGGCCCATTAGATCACCGGAGAACATTGAGTTAGTTAGAACTTCAGTGTTGCGATCACCACGGCGTTCTGCGCGCAAACATGCGTCTGCCCTTGGACTTTCCGATCGTTCTGTGAGGAGAATACTTCATGATGATCTTCATTTTCATCCATACAAGATGGCAATTGTGCAGGAACTTTCTGATCGTGACTTCAATTCTCGGAGGAACGCGTGTGAGGTTTTTCTGGAAGTCGTTCCTGAGGACGCTATTGTTTTTTTTAGTGATGAAGCCCATTTTCATTTGTGTGGATCCGTAAACAAACAAAACATGCGCTACTGGGCTGATACCAATCCTCGACAATTGCATCAACGGCCTTTGCATTCACCTAAAGTCACAGTGTGGTGTGCAATTTACTCACGTGGAATTATTGGTCCCTGGTTCTTTGAGGAAAATGAAGTCACAGTGACAGTGAATTCGCACCGGTATGTAAACATGTTACAGGAATTTTTTTTCCCACGGCTAGATGAGTTGGACTTAGGGGACACTTGGTTCCAACAAGACGGAGCAACGGCACACACTTCAAGAACATCGATGGCTGTTTTGAGGGAACACTTCCCAGAGCGCCTTATCTCAATTAGGGGCGATTTGGAGTGGCCAGCCCGCTCTCCCGATTTGACCCCTTGTGATTATTTCCTATGGGGTTTTTTGAAATCCCGTGTGTATGTGAACCGTCCAAGGACCCTACAAGATTTGAAGACGAACATCCAGGAAGAAATTGCCAACATAACGCCTGCTATGCTGGCAAGAGTCATGACAAACGCCAGAAATCGGTTTACTCAGTGTATGGAGAATGGGGGACGTCACCTAACTGATTTGATCTTCAAAACTCAGTAAAACAAAACTTTATGTATGTGCCTGTATTATAAAAAACGAATAAAAATTTTCTGATTCATACAATAAGTTTTATTAACTTTTGAAAAAAGGAAGTTATGCTGCCGCACCCTGTATTAATTTTGTAATTTTTTTGTAAGATAAAACAAATAGCTAAAATTTTTATTTTTATCAAAAAAAATAGTTTTGTAAATAAATGTTTTTTTCTATGGTGAGTCGCGAAAGAATTTAAAATCTCGTCCCCGATCGCAGTTGAATAAGTTTGAGAAAGGCTGCTCGAAAACAACGACTTGAAGAAAACGATAAGGCATATACACGTAAGCGTTGAAATTCGGGTGATTGAATTCTAAGTCTTGGAAAATGAAGGTTATCTAAGTACATACTCTACATTCTCTCAATAAACATTTATATTCTGTCACTTACACCGATTTCAATTAAACATTATATACATCTGCAACTTGTTTTTTAGTCTCCTGAAAAATTGAGATTTGTTCTCACTTCTCTGTAATTCGGCATTTTCCACATATCCATCAATAAAATTCTACCCCTATCTTCTTTGTCTCTGATCGCAGATCTAAATCCATCACGTCCCCCATGCTTTTAAACATAATATAAATCGTCATGCGACAATTCATATTTTTAAAAAAAAAAACATTCAGTATTAAATAAATTAAAAAGAAAATATATATAAATAAACGATGAAATTCAGAAATATGAAACTTTTTACTTCTTTATAATGAATGTAATGAGCGCAAACTTCCTTAAGTCAGCCTTGCTGATTCATACCCTGGACGTACATTTACTTCGATTAACTAAATAAAAACCGCAATTATTTGACGCTTGAAGGAGAAACGCGCACTAGATGGACATGCTCCAAATAATAAAAAATACTAATTCTTCATTAGACAATGTTTATTAACACATCGAAAATTACCAAGCTACAGCTATAAAAACACGCTTAATTTCTTTTTTAATATTATGTTTCACATCACAATTTTCATTTGGTCCGCTCCAAGGAGAAATGGAGGTCATGGAGTTACTAGAAATAATAAATGAAGTCAGCAAAGAAAACAAAGTTCTTCTAGCCTGGGGCATGAAAAGGATCTAGAAAGCGAATAATTTGGGGAAAAGAGCGACTATCATCCGTTTAATCGGACTAAAACCATTCGATATCCACTTAAAACCAGATCAAAAGATAAACTAAATCATCCGATGAGCACTAGAATGAGAGAAATAACCTACACTTTTTTAAGATATAAAATGCGCCATAATGCAACATTAATAGCAGGCGTGGAGCGTTTACTATGGGATGTAATAGATGAATTTTTCACATGGAGTCACGACATAAATCACATTCGGAAAGAAGAAAATCGCATGTGGGAATCGACTTTTTCAATGGATTTTGTAATTGAACTATTAGATATAATTATTAGGATATTGAGATTCCATATCAACAGAATGGACTAAATGGATACTTTGAATCATTACCAGAACAAAGGTACAAAGGCTGGCTTCCTTATGTGCAACCGGGGCCATCAAATCATGCCTAAGAGCTGCACTAGAAAAGATAGTGTGGTAGAGAAAACATCACTTTAAATGTTTAGGGACGGAATCACCATTAAAAAACCTTCCATGACCAAACCTAGGACATGCTTCAGGATAATGCATCGAAAAAATTCAAGTTTGAGAAAAAATTACCTCAATACTAAGCTGTAGAAATAGGTGAGATAATGACACCATACAAGAAATGAATAGAAATGCCTTTAAATGGTATACGGACGGATCTAAAACAGCAGACAAAACTAGAATATTAAACACTCTAAAGGCGATAACAACACACCAAGCATTTTCCAAGCAGAAATGTATGCAATTGAAAACTGTGTTCAGTTAAATCTAGAGATGAACTATTGCAACAGGAGATCATCAACCTGTCCGATAACAAAGCAGCGATTAGAGGTTTAAGCTCCAATATCTTAAAATCTAAACTCGTTTGAGATTGCCTTGAAAAATTAAACGAGCTAGGCAAGAAAATAAATTTACCCTACAATGAATTTCGGGACACCCTGGAGTGAAGGGAAATGGAGTAGCTGATAAGCTCGCTAAAGCAGGGGCAGACAAGCCCTACATGGGACCTGGGTCCTTCTGTGGTATCATTTACACTGAAAAAAAACGTAGATAGGAGCAAAACCAATTATTGGGGCAACCTACAAGAGCTGATATAGGCAAAAACTCTCCCGGGAAACTATAACCTGAGAAGATCTGCTAAATGTATCAACTTAAGTAAGAAGAATCTATAAATACTAATAAGAGTCCTATCGAGGCACTGTCTCCTCATCTGAAGACATCTGAAGACGCAAGCTAGTAGATAATGCGGCGTGCAAATTTTATTGCACATAGGACGAAACCTCTAGCCACATTCTCCCAAAGTGTGAGGGAATACTGAACTCCAGAGCATTAAACCTGGAATGGTATGAAATAGAAAACAAATATTTCTGGCAAGTACAGCCATCCCACATTCTAGACTTTTCAAAAGGAATGGGATTAACAGATCAGCTGTAAACCCTGGGTTCCCCAGCACCGCAGCAAGAAATGGGGACACAATAGATCCTTTGGGTCGCAGTGTATATGATACCCCAATATCCACATACATACATACATATAATGTCACTTCAATTAGATTGTTTCTATGATAATATATCTGACTTATTTCCTGTTTACTTTGTTAGGCTCATTATGAAAATACGTTAATTTTTGTATTATTCATCCTATTGAAATAATAAAGAGACTGATTAACATTTCTTATGTTCATAGGAACTCTTTGGAGACACTCGTAGAATAATTTCTCAGTTTTTGGATGGTAATTCCTGGACTAATAACTGAATTAAACTATTGAATTAATACGTTTTATTTTAATCGTTTCTTGTCTTGAAATGAATGCTCTTTACTTTATGAAAGTACTAATATTCTATAGGAAGTAGTGTAGTAAAAAAATTTTTGTATAACAACTCCATTCATTTAAGCAGAAATCTTACAATTATTCTGATTGCTCACCTAATATATCATCCGGACTCGACAGTTTTAGAACATACTGTCCGCAGACATTGTAAGCGGTTTACCTACTTATAAAAAATCGGAACTCGTGACTCGAATGCATCAAGTAAATGTATTTACTATAATAAGGCCGTAAGCAGACCTGCATTGAAAAAAGTTGACTTACGGTATTTTGTACGGTGGCTTATGACTTCTAAGAAATCGGGTGTGTTCTTTTCAGTACCTATAAACGTCGTAGGTGGTTAGAATAATTAAATGCTTTTTTTAACTTGATACGACTTTTCAATGTCAACGTTGTACTTAACTAAATAATTATTCAATATTTTGGTATTTAAAAAAAGTTTCCACGAAACGAGTGCACATTCCGGTGATATACATTAGTTTATATTGAAGAAAAACACTTTCAATGTAAATAAACATTTGACTTACGTAAACAAAATATAAAATGTATTTGAAAAAAATTATTGCACCTCCTTATTTTAAGCAACGTCCTAGGAATCGCAAGTGTGTTTTGATTTAATTATATTGTTGCAGACAATTTATTTGTTGCTTTCCATGGACAAAGCAATATATCGGTGGCCTAGAATCAACACCTCGTAACTTCGGGTTACTGCATGTCTAGAAAATTATTAAAAACTATTTTTAAAGCTCAATCCAATTTCCCAATGCACTCTCAGATGTCAGTATATATTATCAATTGATAATAGATTAAGAGATGGTATTATTATTTTGTTAAAACTATTTTTTATGCAAAAAATGCACATACGAGGAATTGTTTTTATCTTGAGACATTTTTGAGAAACTTACGAGGTATTGCAGCTAAGTATTGGGGTTTGATCTTTATTACTTCAGATATTTTAGGGAATAATAAAATCATTCTTTAAAAGAACGAAATGGTTCTACAACTATTATAAAACAGTAGGTATGTGAGTTCAATAAAAATTAATTTGAATTTAAAAATTCGCTTCAGATTCTTTAGCGTTAGGGTTGATTTTCTTTCTGGCTTTTTCACAATTTAAATTTTTATAAAAGGAGCGAAAATCACTGTCAAGCACTTCAGTTAAGACAATAAGATGTTCATACTTTTCTAAAGATATGGCAGGTTGCTCTGTATATAAGTCACTGAAGGTAATCTCTACCATAAAAAGTTCAAAATTTTTGTTCTTTCGGGCAGCCAGGAGAAAATTTTCTATAGATTGAAGTTAGTCTTGTAATATATTGTTCCTTCAGGGGTGTATTTGAATGCTTTTATGTCATTCACTTTCAATGATCCGCGTCTAAGACTGGAATATCATTAGTATATATTATATTTTTTCTACGTCCGTTATGATATTCACGTTTTTTTTTTTTCATTCATTTGCATTCGAAAAGAATGTAATTTCTGAGTCAGTCAAAAAGAGTGAAAAACGTACCGTAGCGGCTCATTTTTTCACACTTTTGCGTTAAAAAAAAGTGTCGTAACGTGTAACTTTTGGAACGCAATTATAAAATTGTTTTTTCAAAATAGTGTGCTGTAAACGCTTTCTTTCTCATGTCAATTCGTTTCTTCGATTAACTGTCACACTTTTATTTCTTGATATTCATTCAAGAAAATCCGTTTTGTGTCTAATTAAAAGGATTGTAGTATTATTATTAGTAATGGAGAGTAATAGTGAAGAAAGTTTCAACTGCACACCAGAAGATGTAGTTGAAACGGCCACTGCAGTGACTATGAATTTTCTCCCTGAGAAATCTAGGGAACGGTATTTAATGGAATATAATTTTTTTATGGAGTGACGTAAACAAAAAGGATAAAAAGCTTCACAGAAAGAGTTTTACTAGCTTACTTTGAAACTAAATCCAAAATGTGGAAGTCTTCAACACTTTGGTCGACTTATTCTAAAATGAAAGGCACCTTAATGGTAAAAAACGACATAAACATCAGTAAATACTGACTGCAATTGCCTATTAAGGGGTTTTCCCTTAACAGCTATAAAGCTTCCTGCCGAGTGGTGCTCCTTAACATGTCTCTGGATCGTCATGTCCTAGCGAGTACAAGTAGCATCGGGCGACTTTTTAGACACACCTCATAGATATAACATTTTCATTTCGCGATATTTAAAAACTCAAAATAATTTTCTTCATTGGAGATTATCGGTATTTTTTGACCAAGTTTAATATTAGTTGACCGTGGCAAACAACAAGAGCTGTGGCTTGAATAAAAGTTAATTATTTGAAAATATCCTATACCACATATCAAAAATATTTATAGAAGAAAATGATAAGAACTTGTTTAATTAGTGCGAATAGAATATTTATCTATAAACAAAAAGTTATTGCAAAACTATAATGATCACTGACTGAAAGTTGTGAAATTTGTATTCATACCCAATTTTTATTAAAATTATAGTAATCGTACTCAAAAACATCGTTCAAGCAGGAGTGAAAAGGTAATAACATTTTTTGTTGAAATTTTTTTAAATAAAATAATTATTTCAATAACTCTTATAAATATAACCATAACATACGCAATAAGACAAACATCATAACGTGTCATTGTTTATATATTCTCACTTGAAACTTGAAATAATTATCGCAAAGGGTTAAGAACACAAACATTTATAGCGGGGTGAGTTTTAAAGACACCGTTATGTCTTGTGTCTTATGCTTACCCATCCGCACAACAAAAGTAGGGAAATTTGACTAGTTGGTATACTTAGAAACCCTGGTAAGAAATCAAAGTGTCGCTAAAGAACACGGGTTGTGGGAATTTTTTTTTTTTCGATTTACTAGATTTAGAATCTACATAGAATTCTATCATAATATAATAATAATAAGACACCTCTTAATACGGCAGAATAACACGCAGCTCCTCGTTGTCATCAAAGCGCTAGTTGATGCTAGCTAGTTCTTCAAAGTGAAAATCACATCTACAAGATCAGGACTACATAGGAAGGAAATCCTTTCAAACCTATTTAAATGATTGGAAGTGCTCTTGAGTACGCTATGATGTAACATTTTGTAGGTTCTTGGGGGCCCCCGATCAACACTTAATAAAAAATAGTCCCTATTAAGAAAGATTGTTCAATTTCTGAATTTAGGTATCACGATACCTAAATTTTGTTACCAATTCTCTCAAATTTAGTTTTTTTTTAATTTTTTAATAGGTTTAGACTCAGTTTTTAATATTCATACACAACAAATTGTTTTCAATTATGAATAGGTCATGACAAAGTGATCAGACTATATATAACGATTAATAAATACTTTTATTTTCTAGAAATGGCATCTAGAATGAGCTTTTCTCGTAACAGAAACAGCTGGGGGCCGATTTCCGTAACATCTCAAGGATTTTATAGAACACCAGACGATGATGATAACGATGATGAAATAAAAAGTATTCAAGCTAAACAGTTAGATCCGCTAAAAGAGGATTTAGCCGATTGGTTAAATAAATCTTTGGGTGAGTTACCTACCAAATTGTTCACATTTTATTATTATATTAATTAATGAGTTGAAAAAACACTTTTCCAGGTATAGATTAATTCATAGTGTTAATTAATAGAATTGGAATAATCCACTTCCAGTATAGGATATTGAATGTTGACAGTTCATCCAAATTCATCAGATTTTATACTCCTTAGGATTTGATAATTAAGTGAAAAAAATATTCTTCACTGTATTTAAGGAAATGAAAATAAAAGACTACATTTGTTTTTCAGAAACCACTAAAAGATTACAAAATTTGCTTATCACAAATACGAATACTTTTTTGAAATAATAGTCTCCGCTAAATTATATGCAAAGTAGGATCTAATCATTTTGGTAAATTTGTATTTATAAAAAAATGTTGATGTCAGTAATCGAGATGATTATCAAAAAAAAGTGGAGAGGTTTGATCACGAAACTTTCATTATTATCTATTTGTAAAATGGGACGCAGTACCACGAGGTGCCTCTATTGGAATTTTCGTTATGAATTCCGTGCTTCTAGCTCGGAACATAATTTTAAATAATTGACATGAAATCGAAATTTTCTAATGAAAACGTTTATTCGATCATGATTTGAGGATGAGTGATCGCATGTTCGTGTTTACCTAACATTTTGACCCAAATAAAAAATTTATCAATTCATTTGTATTCAGTTCATACTAAATCCGAACGAGTTCTTTACGGAGAGCTAAGCGGTCGTATTAAATTAATTCACTTTAAATAACTTCTCAGTTTATTAAGTTTAAAGTATGCAAAATCTCATAGAAGGAAAACAAGAAAAAGTTATTTTTACTTTGTTTTTAATTCTGACGATAATTTACCTTAATTTGAGAATTTCTATTTACATCTATAAAAATAGCTCACTTCATAATGAAGGTCAAAGTGCAAAACATTTATACGATGGCTATGTTAGAAAGTAGGTAAAACATTGAAACATTACTGTACTTATCTGTTGCCAATCAATATAATGCATAAAGTTTTTTGTTTAATGGGTGAACTAACTTTCTAGATATGCCTCGTATTTCTAACTTATAAAAAAAGATGCTGTTCAATTTTGTAAAGTGAATGAATTCTTAATACTAATTTGAAAAAATGTGATTCATCGTTTTCATTCTTTAGGTTTTTATTCAAAAATCACCAAAACAATGACCACCACAGTTTGGAGACAAAATAAATTGACTTTTTTCTCTAGTGCAGTCAGTTCCACCCATAGATCAACCACATCCAGTTTCCCCAATAGATGAAAGATAAATTTTATTAATTCTATATTGCTAGATATCAATTGATATAGTAATAAATATAATCATAAATGGATACCATTTATTCGATGATTCATAAAAATACGAGGATTATTTACAAATGTTCGATTTTGAAAAACGTAACGTCCTTCTAGCTCCATGTTCTTTTCCAGCGATGTTCGATAAGTTCGATACTTTTTTATAATGAGAATCGTCAAGCTACTCTAAATCCATTAAGTGTCGACATCACCTCTTCATGGTTGGAAAGTCTTTGATCACTGAAACATTTTTTCAAATCTGGAAACAGAAAATAACCCGAGGTGGCTAAATATGGCAAATAGAATGCATAAGATAGCAATTCAAACTTAAAATCATTAATTTTGACCATTGCAATAACGGATTTATGAGCTGGTGCATTGTCTTGATGGAACAATACTTTCTTCTTAGCCAAATGCGGCCGTTTTTGCATGATTTATTCGCTCAAACGTTGCATAGTTTCTCCTTTTTCAATGAAAATTATCCAACGCGCAATCAAAAATAACCGACACCATGAATTTACCTGAAGAGGGAATGGTCTTCACTTTCTTTGTAGCCTGTCCTCTTTTTTCAGTCCAATGTTTCATTCATGGTTATCTTCACTATGCTGTTTTCGTTGCATTGTGAGCAAACGCGGCACCCATCTTACTCAGAGCTTTCTCATGTCCAAATTTTCAGTTAATATGCGATGTACCGTACTTTTTGAAATGCCTACTACGTCTGTATGTACCGCTTTGTGGATCCTCTTCAATATTTTACTGTTGATAACGAAGAAGCAATCTCAACTGGAATAAAATCTAGTTCAGCTTTTATTTTGGATGGGCTAAAACGTGATCAATTTTTTCCATTTTTACAATTTCACTGAAAACGTTCAATATTGATAGCTGCCAAATAAATACTAAAGAACGTGGCGTCTTCAAACTTGAAACGTATACTGTACAGATTGTGTACTTTTGAATAAAATGGTATTTTTTCAAGCATCTCTAGGTCAGGTCAGGTACGGACCTGATGGCAACGTACTTTCTTTTTGGACTTGCAATTCCACCCTTTACCTTATTAAGCAATTATGCATAATACTTTGCACTTACTGTTTTATCCTCTTGAAGGTAGTTTATGAACGCAATCTCATGACTACCCCAAAAAACGGTCGTTATCACTTTTCCGGCCAATGAAACCGTTTGTACCTTTTTCGAAGTTTCACCCTTTGCAATCCACTGTCTTGACTGTTTTCACATTACAGGAGAATATTGGTGGATCTATGTTTCATATACGTCAGAATATGTTTGTCAAAAGTGAGCAAAGATGACACAGAACACACGAATAGCTTACGTAGACATCAATCTTCAGTCAGTTTACTGCGGAGCCATTCTTTTGATAATCCGATGGTCATCCAGATACTATTTGGTGAACTTTTTTGATGATATTATTGGTGTCACAGTTTTTGACTGTCTCGAAGGCACGTTATTAATCAAGTTACCTAGACCACGTTTTAATTCAACTGCCAACCGTACACTCCTCTTTCAGTATTATCTTTCGAGAACAAATATTTAATCTTCACAATGACTCACTCTCATAAGATTGTCGAACAGAAACTAAACGTAAAGTGCATTCGAGGCATCGATTTGTATCCCTAAAGTAATCCTATTAAATAAGACTTTTTTACAATTCTCTTATTTTAGTTTGGTATTAAGTTCGTTCCAACCCATCATAAAACCGCCCTTGGTATGGTGACGCAATAGAGATTACGTGTTCCAACCGGGCAGTTACTATTATCTGAACAATTCTGTGGCGTGTTACAACTGACTTAGGTTTCCGAATCAGTCTTTTCGATACTTGGTTGATAGCAGTACTGTTACAATAACCGTGCATAACCGAAGATTGTGCAGGAGATACCATTTAAACACTTCCAATAACCGTTCATGAACTCTCCAGACTAACAAGTTGGAACAAACCTATTATTGTTCAGTGAGTAAAGGTGTTGTTTCTGTTTAGAATTAGTCTTCCTTACTAAAACTAAAAAGGCTCATGACCATAACGAGGACAGAACAATTCTCTTAAAAAACGAATTTGTCTATTAATACAAATTTACTTCACAAATATTTTAATGAAAATACATTTGAACATTAAAAACTGATTTTAGTGCTAGACGAAACAACATGTGTACATGAATGAAATAGGTAGTTTGAGAAGTTATGATACTAATTAACCAAGCTTTCTTTATTTTCAACTGTTCCATCTGTATATAAATGATAAATAAAAACAATAACAACTAGGACAATCATTTTTACCGGAGGCAATATATAACCGAGTTAACTTATACACTACAACAAAAGTAAATTCTCAATTTCCTTATACAAAGCGGTAATGGTTGCTTTCTATTACTTTGAATATCCAGGAATATTGTTCTTTTTGGAGTAATAATTTGTGTTTTCTCTTATACCATTCCAACGTATTCAAGAAGAATTTGAAAAATATCTATTAATCATATCCTGTTCACACTAAATTCACGATAAAATAACGAATATCGAAGATTTTAATATTTAAATTAAAAATATTCATAAGTTACTTTATTACAGTATAAGTTAATTTATCACAGAGAGTATCATAAATGTAGGAATATGAATTCCTTGAATTCATATTCCTACATTTCATTGAGATTCATTGAATTACAGAAATACATAACACCATTACAAAGATAATGTATTATTCATTGAGGCAGTTAATGGCTATGACACAAAGAATTTATGTCATTCATCCGAATGAGAATTGGCTGTTACTCGCGAATAAAATACTATACTTAATATACAACTATCAAAAACAAACAAAATTTATGTATTAATAATTTTTGTCATGATAATTATGAATAATATTACTACAGTTATTGAAAGTTACGAGTAGATTTTCTTTACCCGACATATTATAAGTAGTACTTTCTGTGGTAGCTGTAATTTCTGCATGGTACAGGTATTCTTGTTAATTACTACCATAATTTTTGTTCCTCGTTCTAACTTGTTATTTATGTTGTCGTCAAAGTAATTTTCACAAATTACAGTTGGTTTCTACCCTCCCATCAATGAAATGAATGACCTGTATAAAATTCAGGATATTACAGTTTGGCCAATACAGGAGTGAATGTCGAGACACGTACGAGAGGCACGAAGCTTCAATGAAAAAGTATTCGAATGACTAAAAGGGTAATATGCGCTGGATTAGTACGGTAAATAATCACAGTACTAAATTCTGTACCACGGAATAAAATATATATTCTATCTCAGTATCCAGTAAAAAAAATTAAACTAGGTACCCACGCAGTGCTCTCCACTATCTAACAGACACAATAGAACTGACAACAGTAGTCAAGTATACCTACTTGATGGATCGTACTAATCCCTACTACCATCATCTAATAACGCGCATTGACGGCGTGGCTATTTCACATTCATTTCTGTATTTGCCAATGTGTACATAATCAGAAACATACTAGTTCGCTTACCAACTTGTTCATATCAACTTTTTGTATGGTGCATTCAGAATTCTAGTAGTTTAAAGACAAAAGAGTAACATGTATATTGACTATAAGAACTCTGCTGTAATCGTCTATATTTATGAAATCTAATTCGTTTGGGTGGCAGAATCTCATCAAGCTAATGAGTGATGTTATGGTGAAGATTCGAGGTACTTTTAAGTAGAAAGCCCATAGTAATGACAACTTTTACTTCTTGTTTAATACAGCAAAATACACGAGTAACACATTTTCGGTTTTTTACTTTGACTGCCAATAAATTTAATTTTGTTGAAAGGATCACTGCTACGCATCTCGACTTTTAAAACCACTGGTAATATTCATCTTGTACGTGAAATATTATATTTCATTAGGAGTCTGGAAATAAGGATTTTTCCGTACGCGTGTGACAAATTCACGGGAAGTCATGCAATCACGGAACAATACATTACTGGACGTGTTATGTACGTTACTTTTTATTATACTTATCTGAAAACAAGCAAAAAAGGATAATAATTAAATTTAGAACATTTTATTTTCATGTAATCATAATACATCGTATCATGAGTAACATTTCCATAGCAACAATATATTTATTACCGAGAAAATCCAGATATTCCTTAAAGCATATTAGAGCTAGCTGCACAAGCCAGTGCTGATTTGTTACCAGTAAAATCCAAGTCAAAATATAAACACGAGTTTCAATTTTTTATGGAATGGTAAGTTTAAGCTAAAACTGAAAGTGATGATATTCTTCTAGTTTATTTTGTCGAAAAGCCAAGAATATGAAACCTTCCATGTTATGGAGTCGGTTCTCAATACTAAAGAGTTGTTTAGCTATAAAAAATTGCTGGCATGACAAAATATTAAAAACCTATTGTTTTTTTGAAGCGTTAGGATGTGGATCACAAACAAACAAAAAAATCCAGGGTACTAACGTTGAACGAGTAACCACATTTTTATGCAAAGTTTCAGATGAATAAGTGTATATTGTAGAGATGGTTGGATAATAGGCTCTTTATTGTTGTATTTTGCGAGATGGAACAAATTATATGTCAAAAAGTTTTACCATTCCCAATGAAAGATCTACAGGGTTATTCTAAATTATGGACCCATTTTTAAAAATTCGTATTTATTAAAGTCTAAATGCTACATGAATAATTTTTATACCTATGAATAGAGGAAGTTTCAAAGTTTTTTTAATATATTACAAGTGTTCAATGTGGCCACCAGCTGATGCATGGCAAACATCTACGCGTCATCTGTGTGTGTGTCATCCTCCATCATTTCTAGCACATTACCGCAAAATTCGAGACGCTTCTTTTTGTCATTAGGGTTTAGAGCCTGCAAGAGTTCTAAACGGTAGGGTTTGTACAGCAAATGCCGTCTCATAACTTTCCATACAGTTGGTTGGGGTATTCCAAGTTCTCTATAAGCTCTATTGGTAGACTTATTTGGGCTGCGAATAAAACTGTCTTCTATCCGTCTGACATCATCTTCTGACACAGTAAAATCCAGACTTTTGGCATTTTTTCTTTCAATACTCATATCAAACATAACCCTTTCAATAATACTTGACTTTCTTTGTAAAAATTACTGTTTTTCTGTAAATCGAAGTTTTTGTGTAAGACACAATTTTTTCTGTAAATTTTCACCTCAAACTTGATTTTTTCAATGATATTTGTCTTTTTTCTGTATAAAATTGTCACAAAACTTCAATTTTTCCAAAAGAAAATTATGTTTTTTTTACCGATTTTTACTTGTACCGATTTTTATAAAATTTTTTTGTTTTTCTTTCCAAACCCAGTTTTATTTGTAAATTTCTTTTCGAAACATTACCTTTTACATGATAATTGATTTTTTTCTGTAGAAAATCCTGCATTGATATTTTTTGTAAAGATAGAGTTTTTTCTGTAAAATCTGTTTGTTTGTTTGAAAAAATTGTCCCTGCGCTATTCTGAAAATGCCACCTTTACGTCTTTTTACAAACAAACGAAAGTATAGTGTTTCCAGATAAGTATAATAAAAAGATATAACTCAAGATGTCAATAAAACAAAATAGCACAATTAATGTTTGGAATAAAATAGCGTCGCTATAGCAATCTCGTACTACCTGATGGTGACAAAATAATGCATTAAATATGATTCAATTTTGACGTGGCTTTTGATATGATGTTTGAATAAAATCATATCATCGAATTGTCAATCATAATTCTCAATTGACAAGAGTAAGAACTGTCATTACTTATCAATATTCTTTTAGTAATCCAAACACTATGTGATAGTTGTAGATAAAATATATCATACCGAGTCTTGATTAATTTAATGCAATCGTTACGATACGATACCGTGATGTATTATTTTTAACATATTAAGCATCTACTCTTGACAAAACTAATTATCATGTAGTATAACTATATCGGTCAAGGTAGATATGAAACTGTCTCAAATATATTGACCTCTTACCATTTTAATGAAACGTTACAATCACTAATCGTGTTTATAAACAAGAATTTCTCATTATGCTGATGATATAATTAATAAATGTTCGCTTTTTATAAAAATTCAAAAAATTTTTCTTTATTATTTCGTACAACACGAGGGATAAAAAGATATATATATATATATATATATATATATATATATATATATATAATATAAGTTAAATAAAGCTGGATAAATGCTTTTTCAATCAAAGAAGCATGAAATAGCCACATGGAGTTTGATAAGTTCGCGTAACCTTGTTGAAATGCCACAATAATTATCGGTCTTAATGGTCCACCTCGCTCTAGGTAATCACTTAGAATAACAACACATTAATCCCAAAATATGGTTATCATAACTTTGCTGGTAGAAAACGTAACCTTGAATTTCTTTGTCGTTAGTGGTTAATGGTTAATTCCATAATTATTCATTATAGGAATGATGAGATGATAAAATTGAATGTTGATTTCTGTCGTTGAAGAACGTGGGGCTGCCGTTTCCTACTTGTCGATATCCTGTTTGTCAGATAAAAAGTATAACCTTAAATTCCCCGTCAGAAGACTTTTCCTCAGGAAGTGGAAATCGGCTTCAGTTAAAGTATTTAAATAACTGGTACACGGATGGGGTGAACAATTAATATTAAATTGGACGCCACAAGCTTTCTAACGAAAGACGTTGAAAATGAATAAAGAGTGAAAAAGCTGGAAACACCTTATGAATCAAATTAATAATAAAAACTGAACAAACTAAAACTATTCCCGGACACTATTATCCAAATTAATATTTATTGCTAAGAACAATAAAAAATGTTTCAGCAACAAATAAATTTATTGAAAAAATAATTAATTCGCATTATCTGCATATCATAAAGAGCACAAGAGCATAGAAGCAGTTATAAATTAAAAACAACTCAGATTTAAACTTATCTATAGAAGTCCAGGATGGTTGCATCCCTCAACTGAATTCCCAGTTGTTGGAGTTGAATTGAATTTTTTTGTTTATGTGGTTGAAACTCCAACCGGGCAGCTGTAGAACTGCGGAAATAAATAAAATAAGCAAGGAAACGGGAACACAGATGTAAATTAATGAAGAAGGAACGACTAGAAAGAACAGATTTGATTAAAAGGAGAAAAATAAATAGAAAATACGAATTTATATGAAAACTATCATACAAAATTTGCTAAAACAAAAAGATAACTGTGTGCACAATAGAAAAAGCAAAGAAAAACTTACCAGGCAATGTAAAGAATGAAAATACAAATTTACTAAAATTTACTTTGATTTAAAGTGTAGATAGGTAGAGGAAGGATTCAAATACATTCCTAGGCTTTATTGAATTTCTCAAATGAAATGGGAGATCGTTAACGAATTAATTTCTTCAAAAACTCGAATGTTGGAATAAATAAATCAGAAGTGACTACTGTGTCACAATACGTGAGCAGGAATATTCAAAATGTTTAAAGAAAAACGTAAAAAGCCGAATGGCGTGTTACGAAACACGGAGCCATTTCGTTACATGTTGTCTGCTCATTGCTTTTTGTGGTAGTTAAATGCGGACTCGTTCTTTGTCCATAAAAATCGAATAGTGAAACGTACTTCACAAGACCAATACCCAAGCATCAACTGTATGACAAGTATCACCGTCTGTCTCCACATGCAGGATGAATTTTCTCCACAATTTGGAGTTTTAAAATGGTACAGACTTATACAGTTGAAGAACTGTAAAAACAATTCCGACAGTTAAACTCATATACCATAGCCAGTTTTAAAGAAGCGCTTATAATACCAATTTACACCACAAAAGTATTGAATTCTTCTAGTTAACGGATTCAAAACACGAGGTCTCAAGTAAAAAAGTCGGAGGATTATTTCAAAAAAGCCGCCTAATCATTTGGAATAAATAAAATATTTCTTTTGGTCTTCACTGTAAACAGTGGAGGTTAGGTTAGGTTGCATTTAATGCATGTTATACCTAAATCTTATTATGATACTTAATCAATTTTATTCTTTTGTTATTCAAATTCATTGAGAAAGGAGAGAATATTAATCAAAATTACACGTTCCATTTTGAAAAATATGAGATATTAATATTATAGGAATTTGACAACGATGTACGGAAAAGTTGTGTTTAACATTTAATAAAGAAAGATAATGAATATTCTATTTTAGCACCGGTAACGCCAATAATAATTAATCAATGATTCCAGATTGTAGACAAGAAATTATCTCACCTTCGAAACTAATTCGAAAGAATTAATGTCTGCGAGTTGGATTTAAAGCAATGATGTGATAATATGTAGCTGCTTATTCATTGTAAATGATGCGTCAAATAAACATAAAAACTAATAATTTAAATTCTATCATTCATATCTAATAAAGGTTGTTGTAGGCGGAAAAAACATTTAAATCAAAATTCCTACCAATTTTACTATAAACACTGTAAATCATTTCATCTCTTGCCCAAAGCGAGTTGTGGGCAAAATAATTTTTTTAAAGCGTCAATAATCTATTTTTAATTTAAATTCCATTGCAAAATTTGTATCATAACATTATTGTCTATTATCCTACAACCACTGAAGTACTTTTTCCGTCAGAGTATTTCTCCCTCTTCAAGTGAATATAGAATACCTTTAATATAAAATTTGAAAGTATAGTTTTAGAGCATATTTTTTATGCTCCTCATAAAATTTATATAAATCTATTTGTTAAGAAGCACAACACAATCATGAATACAAAAATACAATTTAATATTTTTCAGGTATCGAATATATTAACAAAGATAATTTTCTTGAAGAACTGGATAATGGCGTAGTTCTTTGCCATTTGGCACAAATAATAACTGGAGAAGTTAAAAAGGCATTGGACAAAGGATTGGTAAAAGGAGTAAGTAGAAAATAAAAAAAATAAATCTTTTCTAGATGATAAGAACTATTGCTGATGATACATATTATTGTCAAATTCACAAATAACTTTTTTCATTTTTATTTCTGCAGAATGTATCAAAAATCAATTGCTATGAAAATTCAATTCATTCATGATATATTTTATATAGGTAAAAAAAGTAATAGAGAACAACTAACAAATGTGGATAAAATTGGTTAAAAATATGAAGTATTTTATTAGATTTATGCGAATGTTGAGAGTCATTAAATTTGAACATACTATCAATACTCTTTAACTCGACAAGTTCCCCTCCGCAAACGACCAATTTGAAAGTGCGCATGTGATCAATACCTAAACTGATTCGGAATCAAAACCGATAACAAAAAACTCAGCAACCTCTTAAGCAGGGTGTCACTACTTCATTTTATATTGAAATTACATATCTACATCGGTACATAAAAAATATGTGAATTCGGATACCCATAACGCGCCTAACTAATTTCACTTTTAATTTGTTATACTTTCATAGTATCTGACGAGAACGAAAAATAGAGATTTTTGGTCGCTGCTGACCTTGGCTGTCATACTGTGGAAAAATTTTATTTTTTATTTGAATATATGCCAAAATTATGACACATTTAAAAAAATATTTAAGACATGAATATTATTATCCATCTTCTTTACTTTTTGTTAAAAGGCTTCAAAGAATATTCAGAAATTATGTTGAATTATCATACAAGTGTTTTTATAATAATTATTATATAGGTTTAGAGCTTGATTAGTACACACGCATATATTTTAAAATTTTATGAAATGAAAAAATTGAGTGATGAAAAAATGAGCTTATTTCTTTGGATTTCATTTTTTTTTAAATTATGTCGGTCATGAAGGTAACGTCTATGCATATCGTCCATTTTTTTCTTTACAAATTATCGTAAACTCTACTTAAAATGAGCCTAAAATTGCCTGAATGTTTATGTTACTAACAGAGAGATAGCAAAAGGTATTGACTTCTATCAATTGTAAGCTTAATTTCTAGCCACTGCCCAAAATTCGAGGAAAATGTTTCGAAAAAGCTGCAAGAGGAAGTTTTTACTCTAGAGATAATATGGAAAATTTTATTCGATTCTGCAGATCACTTGGAGTTCATGAAAATTTACTGTTTGAAAGTGAAGATTTAGGTAAGCTTTTCATGCAAATATAAATTGGTATATTACGAATTTCACGATTCTGATCGATTCACAATAAGTTACAAATTGTTAACAGATTCATGTGTGGGCTAATCCAATATTATTGTGAATCTATCGAAATAACTCTTTCAATACTTATAAAAAATAGTATTGAACATCCTAAAGAACCGTCCAGTATACCTATATAAAATTTACCGTTGATTCTTTAGTTCTACATCACCAACCACGTAATGTTATTCTCTGTTTACTGGAAGTTGCCCGAATAGCTTCAAAATTTGGCATTGAACCACCGGGATTGGTACAACTAGAAAAGCAGATTGCTGAAGAAGAAAGAGATTCTTTCGATTCAAGACTCAGTTCGCTATTATCTTGGCAATTCCCAAATATTACAGTAAGCTATTATTTTTGTCAATGCATGTCAAAATTAATTTTTTTAAATAAAATATGGCTACTCTATATATTTTGAGATGCCACGAAGGAGAATAAGAACTGTCTCCATTTCTAAATATTACTGTCCTTAAATCTTAAGCTGAGCACTATTATCATAGAGTAAATAGTGGTACATATTTGTTATCGAAATATGAATTTGTTAAGAGAACATGTGCAACCAAGCTTTACATGTAAATAATGTGACAGTCCTTAAACACCCACCCTATTCGCCTGATTTAACCATGTATGATTTTTGGTTACACTTCAACCTAAAGAAATAGTTGCCAAGTCGACGTTTCATTACGGAAAATGAGGTAGATCGAGCAATTAAAAATTTTTTGAGATCATTCCAAAAGATTACTAACTTTAAGCATTTTAAATGTGAAAGCTTCGGTTACAAAAGTGCATTTATGTAGGTGGTGATAACTTTGAATACAGATAAAATCATTTTTCTAAAAAGACTAGTAGTTTTCTTCAATCTCAAAATATATTGCGTTACCTATGTATAGTAAATCGTGTCAGATCACACATTCAAATATTTCTAGTACGTCGTAACTTTCGAAAAGTAGCTGTTAAAATCTTAAGGTGATCAGAGGAATAACTATATAGGGATATTTTTTAGGAAACAACTCCAAATTATTCCAAGATGAAGCAAAGTTATTCAGCTGGAGCAATATCGTCTGTTTTAGATAGATGGAATTCTCATCATGTCGTCTTAGTGGACCAATCAGTTGATCTGACCTCTATATCTGTAGCTAATAATACCAGTGGAGCAAGTGACGGCGTTCCAAGTGATAATACTGAGGATGAAGAGTGGTCACGAGGTATTTAAAAATAATTTATTATTATATTTCGAATATCTAATTAACAAATCGTTTGAATAAATAATAACACTGGTCGATAAAAACCTTTTTTTGTAGTAACACAAGAATGAATAGCATATTGTGATAAAATGGCCCTATATAAATATAAAAATATGAAAAAAACAAATGTAACATGTAAGGTATTTATGTTACATTTATAGAACCATATTCATTGGTAAAATATTTAATATTTATTAAAAAAATAACTTCACGTTTTTTAAATCATATATATTGACAATAATTATAGTTTACATCTAATAAACATGCCTCACATCTATTAAAAACAAAAAAAATCACTTTAAATATCAATTAGCTCTTCTTTTCCTTTTATGAGCGGTTGCACTGTTCTTGATAAAAACCAATCGTTGCCCAAAAATCCCCTAACTTCACTAACAACTAACAAGCTTCTGTCTTGTGAGCTTTTTTGCAAAATTGTCATCGTCCAGCAATTGTCGTATTTGTGGCCTAATAAAAATACCTTCCTTTAATTGGGCATCACTCAACGGGGGAAATACTTCTCTAAGGTATTTGAATCCATCACCCTCTTTATCAATAGCCTTTACAAAGCTTTTAGTCAATCCAAGTTTAATGTGTAAGGGGGGCAGAAATACATTTTTGGAATCTAAAAGGAATATACAATTCTTGCTTGCCAATTTTTTTACATTGTGCTAATCTACTGCCCGACTGTCTCATAGATAAAGAAAACAACAATGTTTCGTAAACACTCCCTAAAGTCCCATTAAAATTCCTTCAGATCCCCACATATCTGCCACTTGTACTTATTGTAGTTAATTTTGTCTAAAAGCAAGCGAATATTTTCTAAGTTTCTTTCATCTTCACAGAATGAGCAACTGGTTAGACGGTTTTAAATTTCCATTGTGTAATAAACTGCTTTCAAACTGTATTTAGATGAGTCAATAAATAGGCGCTACTCACTGGGATTATGCTCAATATCAAGTTCCTTCATTAGTCAATCAATATCCGTACACGCACACAACAAATTTTCCATACTGTAGAATGCAAAAAATGTAGCATTTCTTTTTCTAAAGGTCGTAATTTTTGTCTGTTTGGCTAGCAAGTTCCATTCTTTAAACGGGGAGCAAGAAGTTCAGACTGTTGCTTTGATAACACCAAATCACGTGCTAAATCATTCAACTCAATTTGAACAATCAAATGTGGTTCGCCGGAACTGGTACTTGGAGTAAAAATAGGGTCGGTGCATTGTTCTTCAAAGCTTCCTGATGATACGTTGTCTCCAGCATCTTCTAAAACAATATTTTGCGAATCTATACTATAGGCGCAATCGGTACTTGTAAATCTTCGTTATGGGGAACTAGGTCGTATAGCAGACGGCAAATTTCGATACTCGATCTTGTACTTTCCTTTCTTAGAATAACCTTCAGTCTTTGTTAGACAAAAATAGCAGTCGTCAAAATAGCTAGTAGGTTCCCGTCATACCATTGGAATTGTAAAAGGCATGCTTTTTTTTCTTCCTATTCATCCACTGCTTGTCCTGATCTCCAACTAAAATACCAAAATATTTGAAATGGGCTTTTTTCACCTTTTCGGAAAATGGCCTGGCTTGCGATTTCACCATAAATTCTCCGGCGCGTTTGACTCGACATTTTCGTCTTTATAATCACTTTTTGCACTATAAATCACTTACTATGAAACTCAACAGAATACTAATTTTTAATGTTATTTTTATGTTTATTATTCTGAATAATAAAGTTCAGGATATTGACCACCCCTTTATAAAATTACCTACCTGCTCATGTAAACAGGGATAATTAAGTTATTGAAAAGTGGTACGTGTTAGAGCTTAGTAAATATTTTTTCTGTTATTGGACAGGTATTTCCATTTTAAAAACAAAGGTCTCGCCTGTGTTACGAAAATCTTGTCGGCCAGTGTAATATAAGAAATATAAATGACTAAAGAGAGATAATAAAAAAAATCTCTTTACAGAAATTGATGTGTAGAAATCATAAGTAGAAAAGTAGTTTGAAAAGTAATGTAGCTTTTTTGCCACTAAGAAAAAGCTCTAGCGATAGGTTAATGAATATCCGAGAGTGCGATATCGGACGATCCCATCCCAATTCATAATTTTTATCTAAGGTTTGTCTTGCACATTGTCGGGTTGTAGAATAACATCTTTTCTGTTTAAAATCGCCAGTTACTTGTCTACTAAGAATTGATTCAATTGGACACTTATATACTTCACCAAAAACTCAGAAGCACCTTAATTGGGACCGACCTCACACTACTTTGTGGTGATTTCGAGAGAACACTATTTTTTGCGTTTTAGATTATCATATAGGACATCCATTTTTTATCACCTGTGTTAAAGCTATCAAAAAACAGTTCTGTCTGGTGCCGTTGAAGTAATTTGTTGTATATGATAAATTAGTGGTCTTTTTTCCTCTACGGACACATTTGAGGTAACCCAAACACCTATTTTGCTTATTTTTCCAATCAGCGGCAATTCTTGGATGGTAGACAAAGATTTTTTTTGAGATTTCTCGTTTTTCTGACATGGATTTGTTTCCTCTTCTTACTTTAACATGTCGTTGTCTAATGCAGTTTGTCTTCCTGGTACGTACAAATCTGAGAGATCACATTATAATTGTCGTATTTTCTCTAGAAAATAATATTTCTGCTTTAAATCTAATAATAAGAAAATGTTACATCTCTCATAAATAGGTAGTGGCGAAGATCCAGACCTTGATGTGACTCCTCCAACAAGGCCATCTTCAGGTGGAAGTGACGGTGCTAATACACCGAGTCCATCTCCAACGAACGAATTAGATAGAAAAGTACAATTAGCTGCTAGACTGATGCAAAAAAACTGCAATTGTTCTAGTGGAAGATGTGAAAGATTAAAAATAAGGAAGGTAGGAGAAGGAAAATACAATATAGCCGGAAAAAATGTATTTGTTAGGGTAAGTTAATATTCAACAACAATCATATTATCGTGCTTCGATAATTGCAACTATGTCAGATTAAACAATACAAACTTTTCATCGAGGTTACTAAAATAAAAAAGTTTTCCTCATAGCAATTGGTCTACAAAATAATCACAATTTTTACTCAAACTTCATTTATTACGATGCCTAGAAATTAAGTAATGGTTTTGTCGAGTTTATGGTAACTGTGAAACAACGAAACTTCTACCGTATAATGTGTTGTATCGATACATATTTTTTCCAGCTGTCAATAGAGTCAACAGAGTGTGCAAGGTCATTACGTAAAATTGGGTTTTGTATCACGATAATACACACAATTCTTAGCTTTCAGAAAGATTCCAGTGTTACCACATCCACCATATTCGCCGGAGCTATCACCTTGGAACAAAAACGCCATAAAACGAAAGCAATAGGCATCATGTTGTCACCAAATAATATTATGATAAATAGTTTTTACAGCATTAGACTTATTACTTAATTGTCAGATCTCATATACTACTAATTATCTTTTTCCAGAAACCTTTGTTTTGATTAAAATTTATTTTGATTTTTAAAGTTTGCCAATGGAATGAAAACATATAAGGTAAACATTAGTTAGCTCTGAATACTCTTGCCATAATACCTCACAAAAATCACGAGCTTTCCTTACATTCTCCAATAGTTAAGCTTAAACTATCAAAAAAATAAAAATTGTTCCAGTTCACTCATACAAAGCACATTATAATAAAATAATAAATTAAAATAAATGTAATTTAATATGTCTAATATATTGAACACCAATGTTTGTAATAGGTTTTAATGCTTTGCTTCAAAAGGAAAAATAATAAAATACGATTACTTAATTTAATCTACATGCTAATGATAGTACTGAAGAGGGAATCCTTCTTGAAGGAAGCTAGAGAGATCATAAGATTCAGAAACATTTCTTTTCAAAGTTTCTGGACCTATTTCAACGGTTAGCTACAAAATTAATACATTTAATCATATTCATGTTATCCAACAAGTAAGATTAATCTGCCAAAATTTCACACCACGCTTAATTACATGCTTTTCAATATGGTAACACCAGCTTTATTCGAAGCATCTGGTACGTAGTTTCGCTCGGATTGACCTCAAATTGGTACAGAACACTACCTACCTATTATACGTGTAGTAAAAAATGCCAAAAACTGTTTTATCTTACCATTCCCCTGAAGTATACTCCAAAACTGAATTTACGTAGGGATTAACTCTTTTGATCGCTAGTATTTAATCACCTGTAAGCACGCTCCAACAACTTCAAACCTATAGATTTCTAGCGTAAGTCGGTACTCATATAATAATTGTGTTAATTAATAAATGGCTTAAGGGCTGAACAAAGGAGCCAAGCTTTTTATATAAGAATATGTTTTTTATATTGCAGTACTATTAACCTAGGTAAATGTTCCATGCTATTTTTGCTAAGATATGATGTATCTTTTATAATGGAATTATATTATTTTGTTACAGTTACTGAAAGGTCGCCACATGATGGTAAGAGTTGGAGGGGGATGGGATACTCTTGACCATTTTCTCCTGCGTCACGATCCATGTCAAGTAAAAGTAGTCTCCAGGGAATCTCCAGATAGGCCTACCAATGCTTCCAAATACTTACATATCAGAGCCAAATATAGGAGTCCCCCACCCAGAGAATCTATTACTCGTTAATAATTGCTATTGAAAAACCATATTAACGTTTACATTTTCAATTAAAAAAATGTTAAAAACGTGATTCTAGGGATGTGCCGGATATTGCTTAACGTATTTCCCCTAGGACCATGCACTTTCACTCAGTGAATGCAATGGAATAATATTCGGTCAACTTGAATGAAAAAAGCTGTTCTATAGCTTTAGTGGATTCATTTTGTATACAACTTTTCATCTTGTTAGTTGAGGTAAAGTTCAGTTTGTTGTGGTAATTTCAAAAAGGCCAAGTTTGTAGGTTGGGCATTGATGGTATATTGATGGATATGATTGAAATGTATGAATATGTCCGTAGAGTTTGTATGTCATAAGATGTTGATATTAATGTGACTCCTCGATCTAGAAAACTAGCACAATAACGACTTTTTTAATATCTTGACTTATTGAAACAGTGATTATCTTGTCGTACAGGATATGCAAGCAAATGATCAACTATTATGCCCATTACTGTTCTGTACTGATTGTATATCTTTTTAAGTGATTATCAACAGATTATTGGAAATCACAAGTAATACTTTGGCTTCATTCCTTTGTTAATTATATTTAAGAATGTGATTGTGAAGAGAAAACTAGAAACACGTTTTTACTACCCATGTAGGCTTATCGTTTCTTTTTGTTGTAATTTTTTGTTGTTACCCTTCAACGGGTACTGCAATGTTGTATTAAAAAAGATCAATATTATTACTTGTTTCATTTCGAGGTAAACAAGCACCAAAATCTCTTGTTCATATTATTTGATACGTAACATTGTCGTACCGTTTAAATAGTTTGCAAAAACGGGAACACTTGCCATTTATCTGATAGTTATATACTATCTTTATACTAAAAAACTTAGTTTGACTGAACTTACATCATCATAATTGATACTACAAAATTTTGCAATAAGCAATCATGTAATTTTATAAATATTACACTTTAATTATGCCAGTAATAATTACTTAGTAATTTGATGAATATTTAAGTAACCTATAGATTATTTTTTTGTTTAATTGAATGTAAAAGTAAAGGCAAAGATATGTAAATAAACTTTTGAAACCATTTTTAATTAGTGTTGTTTTTTCAATTATAAAACAATTCTAAAGCTCAATTTTTCCAATACCAAACAATTTCAACATCTCAAGCATAGGTATGAAAAATAAAAAGGTTTTCTGAAGAATAACTTTTTTAATTTTTCAGTTGAAATTTTTATTATAATGTAACCCCTTCTTTAAAACCTCTTCTAATCTACCAATCAGTTTTCTTATTTATCTTATGAGATTTTAATCAATTTTTACACTTCCAATAGAATAATCCAAATTTTGTAACAGTAAATACTAAAACAACACTCGAACCAAATAAACAAATTCAAATTTTGTCTTCTCATCAAACTCTTATGTTCCCAGAAATAAATTTAGCTTCCTACAATAGCATAGTTTGTAAGTTATATTTGTATACATCCTTAATTGATTTTTATTTATTCTGAATATCATGTCCTCTTCAATGTTGGTATTATTATTTCATGAGGAGCTGATGCTTTTGATCGTTCTGATTAACTTCCTTCGATTCCGAAATGTGCCAATTTCATATAATAATTTGTTATTATGTAAAGTACTAAATCGCTTTATAATTATAATAAAGTTCTTTCCTAGCTGCGAATTTTCAGACCTTTTAAGAATACTATTATTGTTATTGTCAATATTGAGTATTGATGCTGCATATTTTAAGGCCAATTGAACTTGTTAGGTATTCATACACACTGCTTTTTTTAACTTTTATATAATACAGAAATCATCTTTGAATAATATTAAAATTTCTTTAATCCATCTTTTCATATAGTGATTAAATTCAATTCAATAATCATAGAATCTACAACTGTGTACTATCATTGTTTAAAAATGTATTGAACAATGATTATTTAAAAGTATTGTATCGTATGTAACTCGAATTGAAACATATCTATTTGGTGCTCTACAAGTTCTTAAATATAAAACTAAATCAAATAATAATACCATAACAAAGATATTTTCACATAATGTTTAATTTTATTTATTTAAAAAAATAAAATTTAATTTGAGTTGAAAGAATTTTGAGTTTTTTTGTTATTTCTTAACGTGTAAGTTTTTAATAATTCTATAAATATGGGAGTATCAAGGATAATAAAATCTAATGTATTTCAAATTGCAATATGATTAAATTTGATTTATGAAACGCTTTTAAAACGTACTTTTCTTCAGATAAATCTAACCACTAACCGAAATATATTTGAATTTTATATATTGATTTAGCTTTCATTCTCATACAACATAATTACGTTGATCAAATGTTTAAAAAATTTCGTTATTATCAAATTATATGATTGATGATGATTAATTTTTATTGTGTTACTGTACAAACGAATATAATTATACTGTGTGTTTTTTGCAGTTTGAACAGCATCATCTCATTAATGTTTTTGTAGACCGAGCTTCGCTTCTTTCATTAATTTCAAAAATAAGTCTATAAAAATGTCCAATTCCGCTCTACATTAATTAAGCGTCATGATAAGTGATAAAGAGGAACCTTTATATCAATGACATCATCTGACTTCATAGAAATTGATTGTACCAAATAACACAATAAAACGGTTGAATAAATCTTGTAATTAGCAGAGTTATTCTTTGCCTTTACAATTCATTAAACAATATTCAATTTTTCAATCTAATATTGTGTAATATTCACCACTATATTCATAGCGCACCTGTGATTGACACTTGTCAATATTACTAATACCATGAACTGAAGAAACCTTAGATAAACGTCGTTTATGGGAAGTTAATCCACACATGAAGTCCACAGATATCTCTAACGCCCATAATGCAAATAGTTGATTAGAGTTTGTTTTTTAGTTGAAGTGTTTTGAGATCTCCTTTGCAGAGTTGTGTACCAACATTAATAACGTATCTATCTCTACGCTTTACGCTGTGAAACCAATTCGTTAATGTTATTTACGTCACATAATCGTCTGATGTTTTCACTTCTGTCTCGGTCCAATAGTGTTTTTCCCAAGATCCGGATGAGAATTTTTATTTCTGTTGTCTTCAAGAGTTGTTTCATTTCTGATGTTTCTAATCTTTATGATGTATACGTTAGTACATGTCCGATTGTCGCTTTATAAATTCGTGCCTTGTTTTTTGTCTTAGATGTTTCTTCCGCCATACTACGCTCTGAAGACATCCCGCTACCTCATTTGCTCTAGCTACTTATCCTCTTACCTTGTCGTCTACATCTCCATAAAAGGTTATGTCAATTCCAAGAAATTTGAATTTAATTATCCGTATTATTTGACCTTCTAGTTCTAATTGGCATACAATGGACACTGTGAGATTAAAGATATTTAGTAATCTTTGAAGATCATCTTCATTTTCGGCATTGCATATCTTTACTTTTAAAACAAATATGATCATATTCTAACTCTTTTAAGGCCTCTAAAACTATTGGTCGTTGTCGTATTCATATTATGAAAAATTATGTTACTTGTTATAATTTTTCCAAAAATAATTTAAATAGGAGATTTTAGCAGAAGCACTTAAGGGGGTTTTCTGGTCTAGAAGCCTAAATTTTCGGTATTTTTGAAACTAACGTAAAAAACAATGAAAAACATTTTTACTATCAATTTTTTTATATGATATATTCTTAAGGGTCTAAACTTTGAAAATATGCAAAAAAAATCGATTTGTTTCAAATTTCTAAACCAAAATACCCCTTTAATTTGTGTCTAATCCGTACCGATAGCTTAAAAACAAATTATAATGATCTTACTATTTCTAGTAGCTAGAGCAGCACAGCTCCTTTTAAATGAGAGCGCATCTTATTAGTCGGTTCATTAGATCTTCCAGAGGGAAACGTTTTTATTGCCAACATTATTATAGTTCCTAATATAGTAGAAACTCAAAATTTATATTCAGCAATTTCACTTCTATAAGCTAAAAAAAAGTTATTAAGACATATCTGTAAAGTCAAAGAATTATAAATAGATTGAGAAAGTTCACAATGTAAACGTCGGTTTACCTAAGGAGTTCTTAATTTATGCTGATACTAAATAAAGGTAGAATATTTTGCCTACAATTATTAATTCTAGTGTATAAGTATAAAATAATCACTAGGTTAGGAGTTTTATACCAATTTCAATCTCAAGTTCAAATTAGGCACTAAGATTAGTTATATTACCGCATATTTGTATTATATTTATACAAAATAAAGTAAGATATCCACATTATTTTTCTATTTACTTTCATTTCAACTGTCCATATGAATTCAAGTGACGAATGCGAGATTAAAGATTAAATTTAGACACAGTGCCGGTTTTAGCACCAGCAGTACCCTGGGCGAGATTTCTACGGTATCTTTCAACTGCTGTTCAAATCTATACGAAAAAAAGGCAAAGCATTTATCAAGATAACCATTTTTTATATCCATTTATTAAAAAAAATCTAAGATCTTTTATTAAGTTATCAAAGTAGACGTTTTCAGCAATTTCATTTTCGATTGACAAAGCTGGAAAATAGTAGGAATGTCGAAATTTAATATGGATCCAATTTACACTTGGATAACTTTTGAAGGATTGAATATATCAAAAAATTGTTGGGAAGCTTTTTTGTAGAGCGTTAAATTTTTTACAATAATACATCTAGACAATTCCAAAATCTCGTGCCCATTGTGTGTTACAAAATTCCATATTCCAAAAGAACGTTGTACATTGAAATGGGAAATGGAAAAAGTGTTTACAACAATTCTATACATGTTTATAAAATATGATGATCTTTTTACACCTTCATTTTTAGAATAACCTAGATTTTTCTGTATGTAACTCCTCCATCCCTAAAAACGAAAAATAACGGAGGTATTTTGTAACAGTCCTTTATTTAACTTATGTATCAAGTAATTGTTTTTGTGTGCCAATGACCAGCGCTGCCGAGGCACGTTAAACTGAAATAAAAAAATATAAAGTTTCGAAAGTTAAATATATAATTCACGAAGAAAAAATACTGCCTAAAAGCACTTATTTTCGCAAATAATTTGCATTTTATAAATTATAAAAAGCTGTGGTAGGAGCTGAAAAAAAATTTTTTTTAGATCTACGCTTTTCGTCGATTTTTGACTTTAAATTGAGCATAAGTCGGAAATGATTTGATACCTACAATAAAAAACTGTTTATTTTTATCAAAGTATTTAAAGCGTTTTATTCCTGATAACATGATTAACCAGTCCCATTTGATTTTTTTCTTTGCGTTTTGTACTGATTGGTCAACTCATTTTTTTGGGGGTTCGCCGCTCGCCTAAATAGTCATATTTTCCAAATACTGTTATGTTAAATTTTTAGTTTAGGGAAAATAAAAATCAATTACGGTTTAATAAAAAAACTGTAATATCATTGAAATATATATTACGTTAAAACAGAAATGGGGTTTAAAATGATATAACTCTAATTACATACAAACACAATATTAATAAATATTACTTGTAGCTATGAATTACCTTAAATACTAATTTACTTTGGTACTTACACATATATTTTTTAAGTTATAATGAAACATTTAAAATTATACATTAAATGATAATATAATGGACGTACACGGTACAACAATGGTAACTTTTCTATTTATTCCATATAAATGGCATCTTCATAAAAATTTATTATGTAGTCCTAGAAAATAAAGAGACAGTATTAATGCCGTAGAAAAAAATGTTAAGACCTCAATCCTTTAATGCTATTGCAAAAAAATCCTATTTTGTGCTCCATGTTCATATCAAAAGAATTTTTCATTATGTAATATTAATTGAAATGAAAAGATTCACATTTATATGTAATAAACAAAAAGTTGCCCCATCTGATACTGAAGACAGCACTAATTTTTAAAAGTTATAAAACTGGTAGAAAGATATCTACTAGTATATATGTGATTCCTAAAAGTCTCCTTATTTGGGACAAGCAAATTATGCCACTACCATTTTGTAAACTCAAAATTAATTTACTTATACTGAAATAACCAAAAAAAAACAAGCTTGTTTATCATTTAATTTTGAAAAACTGACATAATAAGTAAATAAATATTATAATATAAACATGCTATTGTTGATTACATTGTGGTAAAACTATGGTATAAATATGCGCAAGATAGAAAATACAGGTATATATACTCTACTATATACCCTATCTATAAATTTATTCTTAACAATTTAACAAATTATTACAATCATGGAAAAAATTGTTTTATGTCTTTAAGAATTAATAGTGAAGTAATTATTGTGTTACAAAGCCATATAACCATGAAATTAATTAAATAAATGTGGACTTCCTATGGATTAAAATAAATAATTGAATATCTGGAGGGAATATTAAAAAAAAGATAGTGATTAAAGAAACTATGTTGATAAAGAACAAAAAATGAAGCGAATAAATCAGAAGAATATGTGTGAAATTTCATGACATTTTGATCAGTTAGAAAGAAGTGACAGCCATTTAAGAGGAGCTATTTTTGTTATTTTCAAAACAATAAATTCAAAACAATTTCTTGTGTTCATTTATCATTGCTTGTTAATGAAAAAAAATATTGTAAAAGCTCAGCAATGGCTTCAAAAGTGTTATCCGGAATCTACTCAATTGAAATGAAACATTTGTTATTGGTTTACTGAATTTAAACGTAGTAGTAGTAATGGTGAACGTTCTGGTCGTCCAATTGATGTGGTTACTCCAGAAAACATATTGGTTGGAGAAATGAGCACAGTTTGTATAAGAAAATTAGAAAATCTGGTTTTAGTACATAAAGTTCGTTAAAAATCATAAAACAAATGAAGCAAACAACATTTATTACAATCAGTGGCGGATCTACCGGGAGCTTTCGGGTTGAAGCCACCCTTAAACAGTCTAAGAATGCAAGAATGTAACATTTATACAAATATAATACGTATGAAACTCGTAAATTATATTCATAAGCAAGAATGGCCTAATTTCATTACTACGTCTTCAATTGTATGGTATCCATTAACGCTTTAATACTACGTATAATGTAGTTACATATACTTTTCATTCAGCTCCCCCCTAAAAGAATACTAGATCCTCCACTGATTACAATGTTATATAAATGAAATTGAAAATTATTGTGTTATTGAAATTTGCAACAAAAATTTGTGAAAAATATGTTTAAAATGGGTGTCACATACACTAAGTTGAAAAGTTTTGTTAAGTACGTTGCAAAAATGCGTGAGGCAAATATTTTTCAATATTATATTTTTGTGCGCTGTTTTGTCAAATGATGTAAGTTGCTTTAATCGATTTTTCATCAAATTCCATAACTTAATCATATAAAAGTATACTAATAATTTATTTTTACTTCGTTTGAGAAAAAAATGGTTTTGGATAGTTTATATACAAATTTAATTATAATTATTTTTAATTCTTTGATCAATATTTATAGAAAAAAAATTCAAAACATTTGTAGGTAGTTTAAGCATTTCAGTAAAGCCGCCATATTGCGTGACGTCATAGGTATAAAATAAATACTAAACATACGATACAAAGTAAATACGAAAGTTACTCTTTCGGTTATTCTAAAATTATTATCATTAAACTTTGATTAATCTAAAGAATGATATATGAATTGTATTTTGTGTCAGGACATAAACATACCTCAACTAAAAGAATTGGTAAAGTTTTCTTTATGATGCCAAGAAATTCGAATATACTACAAGAAAAATTATTTAAAAGTGTTTGTAGTTTTGTCGATCCTGGTGATGTAGTTATTTTTGTTGCCAGGATCATTTCAATGTAAGTAAGATTCAAATTCAAATTAATTAAATATTTTACAGTAATTAAGTTTATTAAGTTTTCAATTTTAACGTGAATATTTAATAATGTAAGAACTTAACCTATAAAACGTTTATTCGCTTTATTCTCATATTTTTCCAAATTTCAATTAAATATTTAGATATTATTTTTTCACTTTTAATTAAATATTTTATTTCCTGACATTATTTCATATCAAGAACTTATAAAATAAAAAATTTAATTTCATGTATTATTTTCTATTAGACAAAACGAACAATTTCATTGTATCTAAACTGATCATTCTGATTAGTTTTTGATGTATAAAGATACTTATTCATATTTAATTAAATGGAAGCATCTTATATTACTCTAATTAATCTATGTTTTAGTTATTTTTATAAATTCACAAAATAATTTTTAGTACGAGATGATTCTAAACTTACATCATTCGCAAATGTGATCACAAAAAGCTGAATAAAAATTTGCAGAACTGCTCTAGGAATTTTATTTATGATAAACATTCTTTTTAATATATATATGTTTGTGCTAATTATTAATAGATATAGAGAAAACATATTCCAAGAACAGATCCAAATATTACATCTAAAATCTGTATAAAAGTACAAAAACATACAGCATTGTTATCTTATTTTTTCTTACTTTTGCCTAGCGTGAGTGTGTGATGACTTTGTCCCATTTGTTGATACTGAGATTTTCGTCTGTTGAATTCCACAATTTCATCTTCTAATTTCTTGCGAGAATCTTCAATTTTTTTCTTTTCTTCAGTATGATCTTTTTTAAGTTTGTCAAATTTAGCGTGGAGCTAAAATGAAATCAATTATTTTATAGAATCACCGAAAGAAACCTACATAGTTATTTAACAGCATATTACCAACAGAACTCCTATTATTTTATCGAAGTCAAAGGTGATTCAATTAATACTAGTTGAATGATAAGTAATAATTTATAAACATAATTATATATTAAGCAAAGCCATTTAAAATATATATATAATATGAATAAAATATTGTATTGTATACAACTAAACTTACATCTTTCTCAGCATCCTTTAATTCAGCCTCTTTTTCTTTGACCCTTACTACAAACATTTGTCTCATTTCATCCTCTTTCTGCTGCAGTTCTTGTAAATGTGTAGACCTTTTAGCTTCGAAAGTTTGTTGAAAACTGACAGGTTTGTTATCTTCATCTACATCACTAAGGCCCATTTGTTCCAAACGCTTTTTTCTGTACAATTCATAGTGCCTGCAGTGAGTTTTTTCCCGCATATCTTCCATATTAGTACGGATCAGCATTTCCCGAAGTTTTACGAAATCACAATGAGATTCATTCTAGAACAAATTTTACAATGGGGAGTATAATATTATTACACAGTTTCCTTGAGCAGCTACATTCGGTTTAACAAAGTACATACTTCAAGCTTCCAAAAATACTCTCAGAAAAGCAACTCTCTAATTACACAATTCAAATACAGAATGAAAAATATAAGTGATGAAAAAGAAAATAGTTGAAATATACGAATGAAATAGAGCTGTTTATAGAAAAACTTATTCAAGTACTACAAAAATTGACCAGAGCTGCTAAATAGATTAGAGGAATAAAAACATCAAAATATAATTACAGATAAAAAACTAATTTATTGAAAATGTAAAATTTCAATATTCATAAAATAAATTTAGTACTTAATCCGATAAATATGAAGGAATTGGAATGTAACATATACTATATATTGAAAACTTTTTGGGTGAACATAATAACTATAAAAGAACTTACTTCAACTTGTACAGTACCCCATGGATACTGTCGTGCTCGAACCATCTTATTTCCTACTTTGATCAAATCAGTACTACCAATTACAGCAAACGGTATATGTGAGTTCATGGTAGAGTTAATATCTGAAACAGATTCATCATCGACTGGAAATTCATAGATGGAGACACCATTATTTTGTAACTCAGCGATTATTTTCGATTTGAATTTTTGCAACTCAGTTTTGGAAATTGTGTCAGCTTTTGCGATTATTGGTATTACATTTACCTAAAAAGAAACCACATCAGAAAAGAACATTACCAAAAAATGTTTATAAAAAGTATCTCTATTGTGACAAGTGTTGGTGGTGTAACATGCCATTTGACTTGTTACGTTTTTCTTCAAACATTTTAAATATTACTTAGTTCGCGTATGGTGACAAAGTAGACACTGTTTTATTTATTCTAGCATTTGAGTTTTCGACAATCGACCTCCCAATCCATTCGAAGAATTCAATAAAGTTCTAATTTCGTTGTTTAAACTTCCTCTATCTATCTACACTCTAAAAGTCTTACAATCAAAATCAAATTACTAAAATGGTTATAATATGGTTATGGTTATGATGGACCTTTTCAAAGTTGTAATCAAAACTTGAATACTAATTGGAAAATATCTATCAAACGAAATAATGTTGAATAAATCCTATGGAGTATTATTTAGTTTTGTCATGAATGTAATTAAATGTTGCTAGAAATAAATGAATAAAGAACATTTTATCCATAACTCGAATAAATAATCATACTGATTACCAACAATGCAAATAAAATGCCATGTTAAACGTAGGTTATGATGTAAATAGAGTTTCCAACTATTCTGTTTTAAACAGTATTATACTGTTTTTCACTAAATGATACTTTTTACTGTTGAACAAACATAAAATATTGTTTTCAGTATCAACATGCAAATCCCTTATGTGTTAAACTTAGATGCTCACACAAATTTGTTTTTAGTTAGTCAAAGGGCGCTCACTGCTTAGTGAAGCGCAGCAATAAACAAAGCACACTGAGTTTATGAACGAATATGTTAATGTGAAATATTCAAGAATATCACTCAGTGACAGACATGCGAGTGTGTGCGTTCTCAGAACATAACCTTGTTTCGCAAGGACCTTGTTTTTGTTTATATATCATTGTTGACTGCTATGTCATACACTACAACTATTGCCGAAATTTTTTTACTCAAGATAAAATGAAAAAGCTTTTAACGCACTTTTCACGCCTATTTTATTTGCATTACTGTGTATACAAGAATAAAGAATAATTTTTATATGCGGTAATAATATTAAAATTGATGTAATCTTATCCCAGTTAAATGGACAAATGAAAAAAGATTGAGTTATAAAATGTAACTTTTGAATAACAAAACTGATTAAATAGCGGATTTTACTGAAATTATTATTGTATTACTTACTTTTTGATCTAGCTGCTTCATACAAACCAAATCAATCGATTTCAATCCATGTCCTGTGGGACAGATGAAATACAAACATGCATGAATGCGGGTATCATGGAAAGTAGAAAGAGACCTCTTTATTTTCAATTCTTCTTGCAAATAATTTTCAAACTGCGCATCTATATAATCTACTATAGCTTTAAAACTGTTTTCTTTATTAATTTGATCCCCATAACCAACAGTATCCACTATAGTTAACTGCAACAGAAGAGCTTGCATTAAATTTTGTTTGAAAATAAAAACATTATCAAGCATAAAGCTATGAAACCCAATTTTTTAGGACATTCGCTCTTGTATGGGTCAAATAGAAAGAATACTTCAATTTCTTTAAAAGGGTGTTCTGGTCTAGAAGCCTAAATTTTAGGTATTTTTGAAACCAATGTAAAGGAAAATGAAAAATATTTTCACTATCCATTTTTTTATATATTTAAGATTGACTTTTCATGAATATAAAAAAAATGTATAAATAAATTAGAATTTCAATAAATTATGGGCCGATAAAGTGCGAGTTCCAAAAAAAAACTGTGCAACATGGTTGTGATTGTAGTGATTTAGTACAAAAAAATTTGAAAAATTCTTAATCTCTAAAAAATATCAATTTTCTTTCCCCTTTTTCTAGCCTTTTCGAATTTTTAAAAATACTGCAAGTTGATTTTTTTTTTAAATCCAAGGCAGACGCGATAGAGAGATATATAAAAAAATATTTTCACCAAATTTCAGAGGAATCGGTCAGGTAGAACTTGAGATATCATTTCAACTACTTCAAAAAAAGTAGTTTCCGAAAAACGCATTGAAAGTTTGAGAAACAATTCCAGTAGAATTACTCGTTCCACTCGGCTGGCTTAGACGCTATGTCACACAATCTACTGTATCTACGGAAATAATGCGAATTTTTAAAAATACGTTTAAGGACATATTCTTAAGGGTCTAAGCTTTGAAAATATCCAATAAATATCGATTTTTCAAATTTCTAGACCTGAATACCTAGTAACTACTATATTTTAATCGGTGAATTGGGATGGGGTTGAACAATATATGTTTTAAAATAAATATAAGTAACGAACCAGCGAGCAGAATCGATGATAGAATTGTGGTAAGTAGCTCTTAAACAAATCCCTCATATAACATAACCAGATACTGTTAGAAAATGGCAATGGATTAAATACATCCACTTATATTTATTGTTTACTCGAGATAGTGTAACTCAGTTGTTGATTTAAGGATATTCTGTTTTAAATGCATACCCAAACATTAAAGTATAGCGAGATCTAATTATTGTTACTAACTCATCTCCGCCCTGTAGCTGATCCTGCTTGGATACAGTGGAATTCTGAAATTCGGCGAAGGTGCCGCCTTTGATAAATTACCTGGAATTCATTTGATCTTTGTTTTTATAGCAAAGCGGTTTATTTACATTGTTTCTTTTGAATAACTTCTAGGAAGGTCTATTTAATTATTTGTTTTGTTTCTTTATTTTTCTGAAACTTTTGACATATATAAGGAGTTTCTGGAGCGCAGTTAGTTAGGTTATAATAGATAGTTGTAGTGAACAGAACGATTTAGCAAAGTAATGAAAGAATTTAAATAAATTATTTTAGTTAAGTGATAGTGATGAGTGAATTATTGCTCCATATCAGGTGGACAATTTTTGTATGGACTAATTTACATTGAATATATTTAAATATAAATGTACCATTAACTTTAATAATCCAATATTCACATTACCTTGAGTCTTACATTACTTTCTTGTAGTTCATATGTGTGAGCTTTCAGTTTGACAGTAGGTAGAGAGTGTGGGCTTGGAGACGATTCAAAATTTGTATTAAAAAGAGAATTCATCAAAGTCGATTTGCCCAAACCGGTTTCTCCTGAAAAGTCAAAATACAAAATAAATAATGATCAATTTATTTACTCAAAAAAACTTCTTACCAATACACATAATATTGAAAATAAAACCATTCTGGACACTCTTTGAAACCAATTGGTCAGGTAGGGAGTCAAAGCCAACATGACCAGAAAGCATTAAATTCCTTATTTGAGCTTCAATCTGGAAAAAATTTAATATATATTATGAATATTAACCTAGAAAGCGAGGTTTCATTAAAAAATCTGGGCAGGAAGTCCCCACCCTGAAACAATATGTAATTAATAAATGTTGAAAAAAGTGCTTTTCTGCAAAGCAAAGCACTAATATGTACAATATTTATAATACTGTGAAAAATATTTGTACACAATAGTTTGTTTAGGTTTGGTGAGAATAACTATTCAAATTGTTAAACAAGTACAAAAGTCGTCCCACATGCTTTCATTCATTTAATAATTTTGTCCTCATTATTTCTTGACAAATCTCATAATATTGACATCAATTGATGTTGATTCACGTTAATTCATGTCATTTGTAATCATTTGGCCAATGGGATCACATTTTGGTTGGTTTAATCAATATTTTCCAAATAAAGCAAAAATTTCTTTCTTTTCGGCACATATACAGCTATACAGGAGATGAATGCAAAAAAAACTAGCTCATTACATGTTTCTTGTGATATAGCTGCTACAGGCAGACACATGGATAAAACGCTAGTGATAGCGCATTTTTTGTAAAAAAGGCGCTAAACATTTTCAAACTTTAATATAATTAAGATTTATGGATGGTTCCACTTATAAATATACTGAATAGGTGAGTATATAAAAAATGTTAGATTAATTTGAAAATTAAAGATAATTGAATGTAAATAAAAATAGTTTCATCAAAAACCTTTTCCACTTTTGACAACTTATTGAGTTTTTATTTTGTTTATGAAAAAAGAAAAAACTAAGTGATAATATAATACTATTCTTTTCCTGATACCTCTATCAAGAATGTGATAATTTATAAATTAAACTTCCATATTTACAATCACATGAATGCTTTCATTAGAACAATTGAATAAATTTATCATGCAATTTATATAAAAAAAATTACAAGAAAGATAAAGCAGATATTAATGACCACACACCACAAAGTATAAATAGTTCATCGATAAATAATAGATTAGTAAACAGAACAAATTATAATATTTAAATTTTAATAATAAACAAATACACAAATAAAATAGTTCACAAAGGTATGTCCTTGAAACTTCAATATTTCAATAATGTTTACTAACTACTTTGTAATATGTACTTCTATGTTAACAAAAGAAATATAACTAAATTATCAGTACAAAATCAAAATGAAAACTAAGTTCAAAATAAAAATTCAACAAGCAATTGAAATTAAATCAAAATTCAACTTCACTCAAGGGTCCATTCTTTGTATTATTATTATTAAGTAGTCAATTATCTATATTGAGAAATGTGGAGCCTTTATGTTCAAAAATTTCATTGCACAATTTCTCACGACAACATTAAAATCGGAACCTTCCCTTGCCAAGGTAATCTTTAAATATTTTATTTATGGTTACAAAAGGAAGTAAAACCTAATTTTATTGTTATTTCTTATTAATCATAATTGTCAATCCTTAAAAACAATATATTAGGTAACTAACTTTCTCCCAATTTAAAAATATCAATAAAAAATTCATTATAATAAAATTGTGGGATTCAAACTGCAAAGTTGAAACAACTAGATTTAAGGAACAGTAAATGGAATATTGAGTTCAATAAAGATTAAATTCGAATACTTTTAAGGTGTCTTAAACAAACAACATAACTGTTATCAATTGATTGAAATGCATATTAAAAAATGCCCGATATATGTAGGTAAATGGGTAGCCCAGAAACTTTTATTGGACAAAATAAGTTCTCATTGATATTTGGAAATTTGTAGCTAGAATCTTCCACCCACTTTTTACTGACAACTAACAAATTTATTATAATATATAATACAACATAGAAATAAGTACCAAAGGCTCCAACAATATTAATATTTCAAGACATGTTTATTATCTGATAAGATTTGAAGGAAACACCCTACATTTGTTTATAGTGAATCACACTGCACATTATAATGTCAAAGAAATACTTACAGGAGCAGCATCTACATCAACTGGAGCCATGGTAGTTTAATAACACTCAGAATTAGAATGATTAGGTTTTTAACTTTCTATTTTTGGAATAAATAGGTTTACCGTTCGTTTCCGTAGTGAAACTCAAATTATGACAACAAATTCTCTCAACATACTAAAGTCATTTTGGCTTTCAAATAACTGACGCACACAGGAAAGAAGAGCAACGTTGCCAAATGCAACTATGAGTACTTATTCCACTTTCATGTCTATTTAAATAACATCCTTGAACATAGATAAACTAATAGAAGTTGTAGTCTAATATAGAGTTATAGAGTATGTATTACTTGTTGGTACTGGATATCAAGGACCTTATTTAACACGCTTATAGACGATGGTTCAACTGATGAATATAAATTTAAAGTTTAAAAGTCAACTATTGGATGGCTTTAGATGGCATTAATCTGTGAGTAACTTACAATAATTATCCTTATTTTCTATGTAATGCATATCTTGGAAATAAAAGTAATGAAGTATAGTTATCATATATTTTATTCTGTTTATTTGAATTTTCTATTTATTCAGGAATCTCAGCTCTGTATTAAGAAACAATGCTGTACCTGAGTAACTAATGTTATCATACATTTTGTCTGAAAATGTACACAATAACCATAAAATGAGTTGGAAAAAACGGTGAAATGTGGGACAAACTTTTACAATGACATCAGTGTTCACTAGATTCTCATAATATTTTGAACGTTTGGCAACATGATGGAAACATACTGATGTAAATAGCGATATGTGGTTTAATTCTAAAATGTTCACTTTTGACATCTTTATGTTTAAATTGGAGATCAAATAGAAACCTCCAAACAACAACATAGTGCCACTGATATAGACATGGAGTGTAATACAATTGAAGATCGTGAATCTTCAACTTGCTATAATTATGTACAAAATTTTTGCTTAGTAAAAGATGATTATTTAAATCGCATTGTAAAAATAAACGATTCGTGTGAATTAAAGAAGGCAGAAAACGTAATTGTTAAAAACAAAATATACTCTTGTCTATTATGTGACCAAAGTAAGTTTTTCACTTTTAAATTAATGATTATTCACAATTTCTTGACATACAATGATAACGTTGCATCAAAATTTTGGAATTATATGTGTGAATTGATTTATTATAAATTTGTATAACTAATCAAATATTCACAAGAATACATTTAGTATATGCTGTAGGATTAAATGCAATAAGTCTAATTAGTTTTGATGTTTTATGATGTCATTTAATACTGAAATAAAAAAGTGCAATCATTTTTTTCACCTATGAATTATCTGTCTAGTTTTCTTAAAATTTGATACATATATAAAACAAAAAACAGATATATTTTTAATAACCTGAAGACCTATTTAGTCACAACAGCATTGATTCCTATTTCTCAGTATTAGAAGGTACTTACAATGGCCTTACAGTCAAAATTGAGAGATGATGCCTCAAATAAGGAAGCTTTTAAATTTGTGACATTCTTTTTAAAGACTAAAAGTTATCAATTGGTCATTTGATGTAAAGCCTGGAAGAATTGCATTTACAAGGCTTTGCCAGGAACCAAATATATAGCTGTACCACTGTCTGAATTATACAAAACTCAACCAATAAAAGTTTAGCTTTTAAAGCGTTTAAAGTAACTGTAGATATTTCATATAGAAAAGTAAGTATATAATACATTATAAATAATTTAAAATCGTTGATCACCGTCAAATTTCTTTATATACATGCACTTTTAAGGTTATATTTACTAGCGAATCAGCTTAATGTTCTCGTTAATTCTGTGCAGCTTTAAATTTGGGGTGTATTTTTAACATTTATGAACTTCTAGAGTGTGTTATGTTCGCGTTCATTCTGTGCACTGCTTACCATTGCATCCAAACAATAGTGTTTTATTTATTATCGAATATTTTAATATATGAGCCATTTATGGCAACTGATGACATTGTAGTTTCGGCCACTCAGTGTAACTTCGTTTTTGATCTATGAGCTGCTCTCCATTCACACCAAAACTTAGATTATTCTCACTTGTGACGTGATAATTCAGTTCAAAGCAGGTTCCTTTTCAGTCTCACAAGTGAGACCTAACTGAGTTTTCACCTGCAATCTGCACAAGCTAAAGACCAAGTGCTGTAGTGAGTTTTGTGAAGTTGGATTGAAAGCGATGTTAAAGACATCCCGTTGTCAGATCTCGTCGTCATAAGGCGCTTTCCAAATAATTAAGCACTTTGAGAAACTTGTCACAAATTAATCGTTTATTTGTTGCCGTGTCCGAAATACAAGATACTTGATTAATTGAATATAAAAAACGAATACTATGGAAGCACTTTTTCGAAACTATATTTTTTATTGTGTAAGCCTTTTAATAATACATGTCCCCGATTTGTCTCTATTTGAAATAAATGCCCACAGAACGTCAATTCTACAGTGTGTGCTTAAAGCACAATTTTGAGGCTACTACTACTGAAGATACATAACTTTCAATCGGCTGTTGTATGTTTGATATATTGGGAACATCATTTTTTCCTATAAATATGACTACTCGCAAAATTCACTTTAAAGTGGTTTTCCCTAATATTAGTGTAAAAGAAGTAATCAAAACTTAACTAAAGTGACGCTATGGTGACAAAACAACGTTGTTTCAACTTCAAAATGATTTTCATTGGTTCATGAGTGGCTGTGAAAATAAAACAGACGTCTTTCCTATCCCAACAGCCGATTTTCGAGAACCTTCACGAAATTCATTCTGTAGTGAAGTGCGACCATTATTGTTGGTTTAATCCACGACAAAAGTCATAGAAAATCGATGCACGTAAACGTTCGCGATTCAATTCCATTTTTTGACCAAGATGAATGTTTCGAATACATATCTGCAAACAACTCAAAGAGCACTCGTATGACCACACGTTCTAAGTACGTTCACCATAAAAAATGTCAAACTTTGTGATGGTAATGTCAGATTGGACATATTCACATCAATGTTGCCATATCTCAAAATTTAAATAACAACTCTCGAATATTGATAATTTCTGATACATTTTCAATCTTCCATAAAATGTTGATTAATGTCCGAAAGTTTTTTTGCCAGTTTTTTTGTATTTTCGCATTATTATGCACACAGTTAGACTCAAAAATAATCACTCTAGAGTGATCGTCACTTTGAAGTAAATTTTAATAATGTTAGTAACTTTATAGTGAATTTAATTTTATATTAGTTGTGAAAATCACTTTTTTCGAATGGTAACAACGAAAGGGCAACTTGTATGTGCCACCAACAAGTGACAATTTAGAAGTTACCAAAAAAGTAGCTAACGCTGTCACAACTTTCATTACCATTCTCAGAATCGCGTTGCAATTATAATTCGGTGGCACAGTCTCGCGATCGGCGCAATCTTTTACTATTTAAAAATTAAATGCACTTACAAGTGTTTAAATTAAGTCAAAATGACGTTTTCATCAGTCTAATTCACACCATTTATGAATATTGTAATGTGGCCTTCACAACAAAGTTGTGAAATTCGTGGTTTTCATGTAGCAGCCTCTTCGTTTAAGTTGCGGCATAAGTTACAATACTTCTGATGCTATTTGGATATGATATATTTTAGGAATAGGAATTTGAGGCCGTGATCTAGGGAACATTTTTCCTCTAAAAGGATTTGGGATAGTGATAAAATGAAATACCTTTCACGTAATTGTTGATGGATGAATAATAATGATTTTCATTCAATGCATTTTTATTTATCAATAGAGCATTACATATTTTATGGAAGCAAAAACAATTCTGCGCGAAGTGAATAAATTTATTGTTACTGAGGATTTATTCAAGCATAAGTGACAGCTAAAATCTTCACTTTGGCTATGTACTTTTCTTTTGCTTCGCTTTGCGTAACTCCTTTTTTGGTACTCCAAGCTTCCCACAATCTCTTGCCGTCAGGAGTTGAAGGCATTGCTAAAAGAAAATTTTTGTTTCTTTAAAAGTGAATATTGCGAAAAATACTGTGTGAAGCTGAAGTTCTCTTTTGTTTTTAATACATTTTTTTAATATAGATAACTCATTATCCGGGGTGTTCCTGGAATTGATGCAAACCGTTCGCCATAAAGAGACTTTTTGTAGAAAATTATCATAAATTTTAATTATTTATTGAAAATACGAACAGGAGATATTATAACACAATCAAACATTTGTTCTATCGTTCTATTTATCGTAGATTATATTACTGGCATAAACAAAAAATTGAAAAGAGATTAATGAAATTTTTTTTTCTAGTAGCGTACTGTCAAATAAGCTACTAAGTGATATTCAATTAAAAATTGCAAGCGTATTGATTTTCGATATTTTAGAATTTACTTTTATCGAATATACATAAATTCTACATAAATTAAGTGAACTATGTTCCATTATATTTTAGGAAGTGTCCTCCCAAAAAAGTTGGCGAAGGTTCAACAAGGAACTTTACGAACACCAGCTTTAGAGCAAAATGCATTAGGCGCAGTTGATGCGTACGCAAAATGTCTACTACTACAATTTAGCGTATGAACGACAACTATTCATAGCATTTTCTTCACACCTTTCACCAGAAAGTGCATGCCATGGAAGTAAAGGATTTTCGGATGATAAAGGATAAACAACGAGTTGATAATACATTCGTTGGAAAAGTACTGTTTACTGATGAAGCTAGTTTCACACGAGACGGTTTTATTAATTCCCATAATTTATGGACAGATGAAAATCCTTACGGTACAATTCAAACATAGAATTAACATCGATTTTGTGTTAATGTGTCGACAAGAATAGTGGGTAATAATTTAGGAGGTCCATATTTTTTTGATAAAACATAAATGGTCAGCGATACTTTCTCCAAAATGAATTCCCAACTATTTCATGGGATATTCCTCTAAACATTCGCAAAGATATCTTAATAACATTTTTCCTAATACAGGTGGATTGGTCGAGGAGGTCCATTTGCATAGCCACCACGTTCCACTGAATTAAATACAATGGATTAATTTTTTTGGTGATATCTTAAAAACTTGGTAAATGTAGCTCTGGTAAACACAAGGAACGAAATGATCGATGAAATAAACTTGTGATGCAGCATTATTGTCTCGTAATCCATTCACTCCCGAATGTTTCGCATCAATTCCCGGAACACTCTGTATACATCCTTGAAAATTTGTTTTTGGTATCGCTGATTAAGACTGCAATGAAGTAAGAAACTAGAAACCTCAAATCAAAGTTCCAAATACCCAAGTTCCACTTCCAATTAAGGTTAAGGCAATGAAAAAAAAATTGACAAAGGGGTTTAAAATGCTATTTTGGGGAGAAATGATTTTAAATTTAGCGAAAAATTACTCAAAACCTTGATACAGCATTTCTGTGGTTTGAATTAAGATTCTACGCAGAAAACTTCCTCCAGTTTTTAACGAATATTTGTAGCTTTTTGTTGGAGACCTTCTTATAATTGAAAATGAATGAAATATTACATTTATATCGTTGTAACAACAAATGTCCCATTTAGAGCAACAAAAAATGCTGTGGGCCTAAAAGGCCTGCGTGTAGTACCTCTATATACATCGTTGTAACATATTATTGAGTAAATAAATACTATCGTCAATTAGATTTGTGAATGAGCACATTGACCGCATGACGGAAGAACGAATTGTGAAAATATCAAGGGACAAATCACCAGCAGGACAAAGAAACATTGGAAGACCTAGGAAAAGATGGAGTGACAACTTCCCAGGTGACTGAGCAGAGGCAAGGACGTGAAGAAAAACAGGCAATGATGCCTATACACAGCAGGAAGAAGAAGAAGAAGAATTAGATTTGTATTCTTAAATATACGAGTAAACTGTTGACACTGATAAGTTTTTGATATCGTCTCTCTAATGGTGAATAGTCCCAATGCACAAAATTGTCATTTTTGAGTTATGACTGTTGACATACTGTAGAATGATTGAATTTTATACTACCGAATCAATCTAAGCCACTGACCAGTACTTTGCCTTGTTAGAATATATTTGCTGAAAAATATAAACCACAAATTTTTCATGGTAACAAGTCCTGAGAAGTTTAGCACTTTCCATTACATTAATTCAATTACTTTCTCCAGTAGTAGTGAACGAATATTTTACCGGATTATAATACGGAAACTTCAATAAAATAATGAAACACTGGTTGATATGTAAGGTGGGTCTCTGTCAATTAAAAATGGTGTAAGAAGCAAAATAATACTTCAGCTAGTACTGAACTAGAAATGAATGGAATTTCAGTGATAGTAATAATGCTGACATGACTTTTGCTACGTTAACCCCGGTACTACTTCTAAATTATTTTTGGGTGAATTCACAAATTTTTTTCAAATTAAAATCTACATAATGCATATAAATGCTAGAAAAACCAAATTTAATGCTAAATATAAGTTCTAAAATGTCCCCTTCTGTAACATAATAATCCAAATATTGTTTCCCAGCTCATTAAATAAATGTCTTCATTTTGTGTAACTTTTTCATATTTTTAATTATTATTTCCGAATACTATCTTACTTTTGATATAATAAAATACCGGCATAATATATGAGACGATTTAGAACATTATTTATATTTACTTCTTTATTTAAAAAAAACGGAAAGTTTAAAAAATCATTCAGTTAGAATACAGACTAAACAGTATCTATCGATACAAAAAAGAACACAACAAAAAACACAAGTATGATAAGCCACCCCAAAACGATTATCATGACTAACTCTATACATAGACTATTGAGAGAAATCGATTTATCATATCTATTTTATACGGAAATATTTACTTCCGGAGATACCGGAAGTGGCCATTATCTCAGGAAGGCTAACAAATATCAAACCATGGGTAACTTTATTCGATGGATCTCATCAAGATCTATCTGTGTGTGAAAAGTCATGATGATTGACGAATGCACAGAAGAGTTTCTGTAGAAAAAGTATGCAAATGCATTATTTTCACGAAAAATAATTAGATAAAATGAAAAATTAGTAATTTTTGTAAAGTTAGCTTAGGTTGTGTTAGAGACTTAAATAAAGGTAAACAAAAATAATTTTTCTTCAATAAAATATTTTAATTGGACTTAAATCTATAACTTTTACATTTAAAAATATTTTTTGATTTCTTCTATTAATGAAATGATAGGACTTTTCTTGGTTCAGATTTATGACAATCTCGTCGTCATGTATATTCTATGTTTATGTTATCCCAATCTTCTGAAGGTACATGTCTATCGCGGAAGAATACTCTCAGAGGTCTCCAGCTGACCTCAATTCTTTGGGTATGAACCTCGCTATCAGAAACAAATCTTTCTTTGTGATTGACCCACTCATGAGTGTAGCCTTCATTGCTAAAGCATTGATAGGCTAACTAGCCATCTGTATGAATTATGCTTTCTGGAGCTTTTTGATTAGAGATCAAGACCTCAAAAGTTCTTTCACTATCTGAGTAACCTTCAAATCTGATATCCTCCTATCCATTAGGCACTGCTGCCATCTACTGATTGATTTTAATTGATTTTTGATCAAAATGATGCATTTGCATACTTTTGCGCTTGCGTCAATCATCATAACTTTTCACACACAGATAGATCTTGATGAGATCTATCGAACAAAGTTATCCGTGGTTCTATATTTGTTAGCCTTCCTGAGATAATGGCCACTTCCAGTATCTCCTGAAGTAAATGTTTCTACATAAAATAGATATGATAAATCGTTTTTTCGTATTATAAATAGTCTATGTATAGAGTTTCTTGATGATCGTCGTGGGGTGGCTTATCATACTCTTACCAACACCTGATAAACCAACAAAATAAATGTGTATTTTGTAATCCTGATTAGTTGATTCACATCGCAAAAAATCTATATAAATAAAAAAAATTAAAATTAATTTTGAAAATATATGTTCTACTTACGAATATTGACATTTCCAATAGTGGCTTGCTTATAAAGAGAATGTAGTTCCAATAGGTCCTTATCTGGAGGACGCCTTGAAAACTTTTTCACCTGTTCATACGATGTTTTAAATTTCTGAAAATAATATCAATAATGTATTCTTTTAGTCCAAACATTAGTCCATATGCTAATACCACAGGATAACCCGTTTTTTTGCCCAAAGAAATAGTTTATAAATAATGAATAAATATTTATTCCATTACGTGCATTCCCCAATTAAATGTTTTGTACCTAAGTAACATCACAATATATATATATATATATATATATATATATATATATATATATATATATATATATATATATGCGGCAGCATAACTTCCTTTTTTAAAAAGTTCGCCAATTAGTCGGTAGATGTCGTAACGGAGTGCTAGTGGTCTCGTTCGAGAGGGGGGACTATAAAGTTTTGTCCCGGCACAGTTCAGTCGCCATCATGCGTTGGAACAGTGAGGAGCGTGCGTTTGCCGTTGAGGTTTACTTTTCGAGCGGATGTTCTGTGATCGCAACCCAGCGCGCCTTTCGGAATCGCTTTAATTTAGCCCCCTTGGCCCCTGTCCCGGACCGGAAATCAATTGTTACGTGGGTCACTACGTTCAGACAAACTGCAAGTGTGACAAGACGAAGAACTGGAATCCCTCGGCCCATTAGATCACCGGAGAACATTGAGTTAGTTAGAACTTCAGTGTTGCGATCACCACGGCGTTCTGCGCGCAAACATGCGTCTGCCCTTGGACTTTCCGATCGTTCTGTGAGGAGAATACTTCATGATGATCTTCATTTTCATCCATACAAGATGGCAATTGTGCAGGAACTTTCTGAACGTGACTTCAATTCTCGGAGGAACGCGTGTGAGGTTTTTCTGGAAGTCGTTCCTGAGGACGCTATTGTTTTTTTTAGTGATGAAGCCCATTTTCATTTGTGTGGATCCGTAAACAAACAAAACATGCGCTACTGGGCTGATACCAATCCTCGACATTGCATCAACGGCCTTTGCATTCACCTAAAGTCACAGTGTGGTGTGCAATTTACTCACGTGGAATTATTGGTCCCTGGTTCTTTGAGGAAAATGAAGTCACAGTGACAGTGAATTCGCACCGGTATGTAAACATGTTACAGGAATTTTTTTTCCCACGGCTAGATGAGTTGGACTTAGGGGACACTTGGTTCCAACAAGACGGAGCAACGGCACACACTTCAAGAACATCGATGGCTGTTTTGAGGGAACACTTCCCAGAGCGCCTTATCTCAATTAGGGGCGATTTGGAGTGGCCAGCCCGCTCTCCCGATTTGACCCCTTGTGATTATTTCCTATGGGGTTTTTTGAAATCCCGTGTGTATGTGAACCGTCCAAGGACCCTACAAGATTTGAAGACGAACATCCAGGAAGAAATTGCCAACATAACGCCTGCTATGCTGGCAAGAGTCATGACAAACGCCAGAAATCGGTTTACTCAGTGTATGGAGAATGGGGGACGTCACCTAACTGATTTGATCTTCAAAACTCAGTAAAACAAAACTTTATGTATGTGCCTGTATTATAAAAAACGAATAAAAATTTTCTGATTCATACAATAAGTTTTATTAACTTTTGAAAAAAGGAAGTTATGCTGCCGCACCCTGTATATATATATATATATATATATATATATATATATATATATATATATATCAAATATAGACTAATAAAATACAAAACTGTATGTGATGCCATCTAGTTATGTTAAATAACATAACCCAAAGATTACTAATATATTTTAAACATTAAACTATTAGTCTAAGTTTATTATCGTGTATCTCTTGTAGAGTACTAAACAAACTAAAACAAAAATTTAAACTGCCAACGTTAAATTCTGTGAATATCAAATAAAGATTATAAACATTTTGGAAATTCATCTTGACTTCACTCTTAACTACATTCAAGGGAAGATTGTATTTCTTTTTGTCCCTTTTGTTTTCTATATTACAGTTTGAGTGTAATAATAGTAATTTGATTAAAATAATTCGTTTAATCACTACATACAAACTATAGATTGCGTGAGTATACCTAGTTGTACCATTCAAGTGACAAGTAGTAGTATTTAACAGTAATTACATGATGTAAATTGGTAAAATATGTTATTTGAGCTGAATCTTTCGTGAGAAAATTAAGTTATAAAAAAATTTGGCAACAATGCGGTCACCTGGATTGTTTACATGACATTAAAATCTGCTGATTAATTTCAATGGAAGCAGAGCGATATATCCAAAAATAGTATAAGTTAACCAAAGACAAATTCAATTATGTTTACAATGATTTTTAAATAAAGAATTTTATAGGAAACAATATATTTGTACTCTTCATTTTTCATAATATTTTTATAAGTAAATTTTTTATAACTATTCTAAATAAGATATCTGGCAAAAATAATCAATAATCATAAATCAGTTTCAATTTCTCTATTTCTCTAAATAAACGAAATAGTAATGACAGATTTAGATTACAAATCAAGAATTCTTAAAATACCTACCTGAATATATCATGTTCTTATTGGAAATACTTATCTCCTTAAAATAATAAATCGTGATTAATTAAGTTAGGTGGGTTCTACTTTTTCATTGTGCTAGTCTATAATCGTGTTTGGGATTTTTATTTAAACAAGAGTTGTTGATACAATTGTTTTTTGTTTTTCCTAGTAAAAATATTCTACTATATGGCTTTACTTAATTGTCTAAAGAAACTACTGGAATTTCGACCACGTGTTAGAGAAAATATTTAAGATAATATATTAGGTACATGGAAACTAATCAACAACACATTTAAAGCAGAAAACATCAACTACATTTCAGTCGAAATCTATTAAATAATGAAACAAATACACAATTTTCACTTTAATATATCATACGTACATTTTCCATCTCATTCTGGTGGTATATATTTAGAAATAACATTTATTACAAAGATAAATTTTCAATTTAAACACGAATAATATTTTCGATTGAAATAGCGTTGTAGTGCTATACACGTAAGCTGGTAATCAGTTTCGGTATTTAAAAACGAGAAAATATTGAGCGCTGTCTATTTTGGATCTATTATAAGAATTTTTAATTGTTAGTATTTACTTCCACCCACATTTTTTCAAAGAAGCATGCAGTATGTCGATTGAGTTTAAACATCAAATCTATAGACCAGTCAAGTGAAATGAAATGAAATAGATCGTGCCGTACCATGTTTCCCTTAGTAAAAAGAATGGACTATTGTATTCGACATATTCCACAGAAGTAGGAGATTGAGTGGAAACTGTATACCTTTGGATATTTAAGGTAGAAGTGTGCTAATTGGTTTAGGATGAGATACTCTATAGATATATTCAAAACTGGCAACACTGTTGCTGCAAGGTGAAATCTTAAAGTTCAATGTTTTTTCACAGTACCGTATTCACAACGTTTTAATGTTTGCGAAATATTTGTTTAAATAGTAATCACTCTTCCCAAAGATGTCAATTGGGCATTAGAATTACATCAGAATTTGATGTTATGATCAGTTTTAAACAACATCTATATCAAATTAAGTTTTTGAGAGTAATGTTAAATGATTGTGTTCATGAGCCACCTCTGCCTGTTAAGAAGTTCTTACAAATACTGCTATAGGTGGAATTATGTTGAAAAGCTCATAAGAGCATCTGTCGTGGTAGTATCGGTAAAACAGAGTCACGTCAGCAACCTTTCTTCTATACTTTAAGCCAGTGTTTCCCAATATTTTTTGTGCCCAAACCAAACTCTTCTAAAATTCTTATGTCCCCCTATGTAACATATACATAATTTGTAATATAAGAAAATTGAATTGTTCTATAACGAAACTTATATAATAAGTAATAAGGAAGAAAACACTAGGAAATTGTTAACGGAACACAGTAATTAAATTTTCAAAACATATAATGAAAAACTGAAATTTAAATTTCAATGAAGATTTGAATTAAAAGCAGAATTTTCCTTCGCCCATTCAATTCCGTAAAAAATCATAACATTAATTTAAAAAATTTAATACACGCATGGATGTGAAGAAAAGAAATGCTTCTCAGAGTCAGTTGTTCGGTCGGCTGACGCGTGACGTTTAAAACTGATCTTAGCTTACAACGCTTCCAAGTCGTGTGGTGCCCCTGCGAGCTTTTTTTTGTTGGCCATCATCGGGCCACAGATACTTTACTCAGCTTACTTTCTTAGGCTCTTTGAATTAGATGAAAACAACTGCGTTGTTTAGCGGGGTTTTAAAGCGTCCGGGGGGTTCACGCGGAGCGCGCCGTAAGCGCCAGGAAGGTTCACTTGACGACGCCTAGAACCCAGTTGATATTCTTTTTTTTTTCTTTCAATTAGACACCGAAATCTAGTATTGAATTTGAATGGCCCAGAGTAAAAAGGTTAAACTCTTGTCGAGTCTATTGTCTATTTTTGAATTTTATAACCAAATTGCCTCCCTGTGAAGCGCGGCTCTGAGCTGTGAGAAGTTTCTGATCAAGTCTGGATCGCCTATAATTCTAAATGCTCTCTTCTGTATTGAGTCAAGTATCCTCATGGTATGCTTGGGGGCTGAGCTCCAATTGTACGAGCAGTACTCAAAAGATGGATGAATCTGGGCCTTGTAGAGTATTAGATTCCATGTACACCCCCTTGAGTACAAAGTTATGGGTCTTTTTGAAGTAGTACTACAGTTTACTACACAGCAAAAAGCAGGAATCTTTTGACGCCTGAGTATGTTTTCAAAATATCTGAAAAAGGGTATTTTACTCTACAAACAGGTTTAGTGGTAATCGTCTTCTTAACCATGCAAAAAATTATATATAATAAGTTTGAAGTTAATTGGTATTAAAATTTAAGTTGAGCTAGATTGGAATAGCAATGTGATAGGTAATTTTAGAATAAAGTTAGTTAAAATCACGTTTGGTATCATATGGATGAATTTAACCAACTACAAGACTAATAATTAATAATTGTTATTTGTTATCTGATTTGCTGTTTATATCCAGCTTAAGTGAAATAAGAATTCACTGGAAAAGTAAAGGTGTATTCTGGATTTTTAAAGTTACAGGTTTTCCATATCACATGTGTTTGAATCAAACGAACTAAATAGAATTACGTCGTTAAAACTGAAAATAATGAAATCTAAAAACCTACAAATAACTCCAAAAAGCAGATATATCTGCACACAGAAGCTTACGGCGCAAACAATTGATTACATCAGCTCATTTTAATAATTCGTTAGATTTAGTAGTTCATAGGTTTATTCTAGTTCAGGAATTGTACACTAAAGCGTTCTTTGTAGTAAAACCAGCGCTAGCGTCTCTATTCTTAGTAGCAGTGCAAGCGAACTAGTTATCCCAGTTCACTGTACTGCTTGCACTGGGTCTAGAGTCAGTTCAGCCAGTGCAGTACAAGGCAGTACAATAAGTGTAATCTGGAAGCGGTGGCACTACATCTTCGTCATCAAACGAATGTAAAATATCAAAAAGTACTAAATCGTTGTCCATTATTGTTAATATTATAAAGCCCGAATCATATGAAATAACCTCAAATACAACGACCAACAAAAGCTCCATTGCTATCTGCACTACTTTGCACTATATCGTTCTTTGTATCCGATCGAATTAATTCTATACACTCATGAGCTGGTCTTCACTGGTCCATTTCAGTACAGTTCCAGTGGTTCGAATAAGGGTGGCATCATATCAGCGTTGATATAAAGGAGGGGCCAAATATTATTCACGCTCTGGACAACATTTCACTTTATCAACTTTTCTCCCATATAAAATATTTCTTTCCGAACATACCCTATGGGTATATTTGTACCTCTACACACCTTAGTTTATCTATTGTTGAATTTTATACTTCCAAGAAATGAATTTTGTCATTTGTCGTTCATTAAACCGCAATTCGAAGTAAATGGTTTTCAAATTTTTAGCACAATAATTTGAAAATAATATTGTATATCATCTCATATTTATTTCTTGATTACAGAGAATATCATCAGTATTGAGATTCTTTTGAAATAAAAGAAACATCTATGCAAGAAGAAGAGCAAAACACATTTTTTGGGTGTTATAAATGCCCAAATAAAGTATTTAGTAATGCAAGGTCCCTAGAAGTACATAAATTCAAACATGAAAATCCTGAATTTACTGAAAAGAACATAATTGAAAAACTACCTGTTATACCAAAATTTGTACAGCTCACATCATATCCTGATATATTAAAGAGAGACAATGTGTTAAGTGGCGTAAGAAAACAAAATAAGCCAAAAGAAATTCCTTCAACCTTACCAGAAATTATACAGAAATTATTAGAAAAAAAAATAGTTAACATTCATTGGTGCTGTAAGTTCTGTGATCTTGATAAGTTTCTCACTGTACATAAAGCAAAGATACATGTAGATCTGAACCATTCAAATTTGATGGAAGCTGATTTAATTAAACACACTCGAAAATGCAAAAATAAAAAAGTAGTCAATAAATGGATTTGCAGAGTATGTGGCTCATCTACTTATGATGAGAAAAAAATTGCACACTGTTATAAAAAACATAGTGATTTATTTGATAATACAAATCCACTGATAAAATCTAAGAGGCTATTTATATCCTTGATATTCAAACAATACCATTGCTTGCTTTGTAAAATAGATGTTCAAAAACCCAAATCTGTTCGTAACCATATGTCTCAAAAACACGTTAATATTTTTAGAGAATACTTTTGGTGTCCCAAGGGATCCCCATTTACTGAAAGTCAGAGTGAATATACTGATGGTGACAATATTATAGTTAAAAATTTATTGAGTAAAATGGGGATTACAATTTTCAGCAGAACATCAGGTTTACAGAGATATAAGTTGAAGCAGGTAAATGAATATATTATATCATAACCAAACCTAATAATTTTGTTTTACTATTAGTGTGTAATAGATTAATGAAGTATTTCACCTTCTTAGCCCTATAATTTAAATGATTAAAAAGTTCCTTATTTCAAAATCACAAAAAAATGGTTGTATATTCAATTTTGTATGTGTTAATTATTTCAAATATTAAAATTCGATAGGTTGTTAGCATTAGTGATTTAAATAGTACATGAAAAATAATGTTGGTTTTCACATTAACGCAGCCGGGATTATGAAATGGGAGAATTTACTAGATACTTTCAGTACCTTCCTCCTGTTAGTATCAGTATCATATTGATGACAGATAGTAATGGGGTTTGGTATGGAATTGCGGAAACATCTAGAGACAGCTATATAAATGTGATTTTTTGTACTTTGATCTTATCAAATTCATAAATACAATCATTTTTAAAATCAGTATTCTGAGCACACAAAAGCTGAAAAATGTCTGAAAATAAAAATTGTAATGAACTTTTAATAACACCGAACATCGAAAATAATATTAAGAAAAATATACTAAAGAGATCTTTTGCCTCTTCATTTGAGGTGAATTTCTTACCAAGCAAGCATTTTTTTGAGATCAGCGAATAGTTAGTAGTCACTGGTGGCCAGATCTGGACTATACGGTGGATGAGGAAGCAGTTCGAAATATTATTCGTTCAATTTAACCATATTTGCCATCGAATGAATCAGTGCTTTGTCTTGGAGAAACAGTGGTTTTCTCTTCGACATAAGACGCTTTGATTTTTGCATTCAACCGATCCAACAACTCTATATAGTACTTGCTATTGATCGTCTCTCCATTTTGGAGATAGTCGACGAAAAATATTCCATGCACATCCCAAAATACTGAAGCCATAACCTTCCCAACTAACTTAGTGCCTTTCGACGCTTCGGACGTGGTTCACCGGCTGCAGTCCAATCAGATGATGATCGTTTTGATTTCGGCGTAAAGTGATGGATCCATGTTTCATCCATTGTCGCAGATCGACGAAAAAGATCTGATTTATCACGTGTACACATGGACAAGCACTGCTTTGAATCATCAACACGTTGTTGTTTTTGATCGACTGAGTGAATGCAGCACTCACTTTGAAAAGAGCTTTCTCATGCTCAAGTTGTCATGCATAATTATAAACACAATGCCTTCTGATAACTTTACGTCTTCAGATATCTTACGCAATTTCAATTTACGATAATATATAACGAATTTGTGAACTTTTTTGATGTTTTCTGGAGTAACTACCTCAATTGGATAACCAGAACGTTAAATTAAGAAAACCAATGAGAAATGGTTCTTTTGTTTGGAGCAGAGTCCAGATAACACTTTTGAAGCCATTGCTGCGCTTGTACAATATTTTTTTGTATCAAGAAGCAATGATAAATTAACACACGAAATTGTTTTGATTCCATTATTTTGAAAATAACAAAAGTAACTTCACTTAAATGGCTATCACTTTTTTCTGACTAATTGAAATGTCATGAAATTTTAAACATAGTCTTTTGAAAGCTGGTACTTCCTAAATGTCATATGGATTTGACAATACCAATCTGTGTCTCAGTCATATAACTTATTGAGTGATGTTATATATTTATAAAAATTGGTATAGAGAATATATTTGAAATTTAATTTGATTTTAGCTACCAAAGGTGGTGCATAATTGTGCTCTATGTCCACATACAATTATCTTTCTTGAAGATCAGATACCTTATCACATGTGGTCAAAACATGGTCTTAAAGAAAACTATTATAAATTGGTAACTTCTATTCCCACAAGTATAATAATGGATTTTTCAAGTACTGAAACCAATATTTTCAACTGTCCCTGTCAGTACACAACTTTTAGTAGGGAAATACTGTCATTGCCGGTAATAAACATGTCATTCAAAAATAATCCTGCAGCTGACAAAGTTAATGCAGAAACTAAGTTAATGTGGATCTATAAATCTCAGTTTGTTTACCACAACAAATATAAATTAATAATAAGTTCAAAATGCAAAGAAAAGGTTAAAAGAGTTCCCCAACATTATGTTTATGAAACAATATCACAGGAAAACAGTAACCCTATTTTAATAATCGACGACAATATAGCAAAAGACGATGAAAAAGTTACTGAAATTAACAATCCCAATGAACTTTCTGCTCCTCCACCAACTAATAATGAGATTACTGATGAGATATTCATTCCAAATAATGAAACAGTTGAAGATTGTAACGTTAGCGAAGATAGTATGGACATATTTAAATTATCGGGAGATGTGGATAGCAGTCAAGTACATATTGATGATGAGGATAAAATAGAGATATCTTTTGATGATATAAATAGTATTAATGGAAGTTTGAAAAATGATGTACTGCATATGAAAAATTTCATAAAGAAGGCTAGTATCTCCGATGAAAAATCAATGATGAAGTCACGAATAGTGCACAAGGTAATATTATTTTATAATGTTGCAAATTTAACCCATTACGTACCGGTATCATGAAAATAGGACAGCTAATTTTGATTTTTTTATACCTTATATGTAAAAACAAAAACTGACTACTGTAGTATTATAGTTCTTCCAATATCAATTGTAGAAGACAGTTATGCGAGAAAAAATCAATATTTCATAATTACGCACGGCACCCATACCAAACTAAGAAATGAAAAATAACGTTTACTCCCCGTATAAAATGTGGCAAACATCTAAAAAACCGTTCAGTCCACGTGGACTCATCATCTCCACTGTTTACCAAAGAAAACATCGAATCTTAAACATAAAATGCATTTATATTGGCTGTCGGACAATGAAATTGCTCAGTGTAGTGAAAATAAAGACAGGTATGAATTTAATAATGAAGATTTAGATATACACAGCAAGTTATTTTAAATATATTCGAATGTTCAAAAACGGAAAATATTCAGCAATCTGATAATGCAATCATAATAAGAATTGCTGAATTAACTAGATTGAATAAATTTTCCATTTATCGAGTAGTCACATGTTGTCAGCATGTGGTTTTAAACACAAAAAACTGAATAAACGGAAGGCAATAACCGAATAGAATAGTTCGATGGCGACAAGATTATTTGCGTCAGATAAAAGACTACGGAAGTTCTAATAGACACATCATTTATCTAGATGAAACTTGGTTTGACAGTCACGATGTAGTAGAAAAATATCTGCTAAAAAAAATTAAAAACTGTGCAACTGATTATCATGAAGGTATGACAGCAGAATTATTTGAAAAGTGGTTTAATGAACAGCTTTTACCTAACATTCCTCCACAGTCAGAAATTGTTATGAACAACGCATCCTAACACTCGCGGCAACTCCTTAAGAAACCAAATAATAGTAGTAACAAAGCTCAAATTTTAGCATTTATGTCTGTCAGCTATCGTAAAAAAGGCCCAACAAACAAACAATTGTTTACTGTTAGTAAAGGTATAAAGTTATTATATTGACAAGTTGTGCAAAGAACCCTATAGAGTTAATGTGGGCAAACGTAAAATCAGAATTACGAAAATGTAATCAGTCTCCAGATCTGAATAAAGAGGTTGTAGAACTCGTAAAGAAAGTTCAGCAAACCGCCAAGAGCCTTGGAAACACTGTGTTGAACATGTTATCAAAGAAAATGATGAGTATGTGGTATCACTCTCTTTACAACCCATCATATTTCAATCAAATGATAACTCTAGTTCTGACTATCATTATTATTTATAAAGATAATTTGGAATTGAAATGTTTTTTTTGTTTTATTTGCAACGAATTTGATTTCTTTTATGGTTTTTGCTTTGAAATTTCTATTTCCAGAAAAAAAATGAATGGGGTACAAAAAGGGCTCAGTTCACGTCTGATACCCTGTTTAAACCAAACGTCCTTACAGGCAGGTACATTTTACTCCTCTATTTACGTTTTATAATTTAATATTCAGTCGCAACAAGTTAACGAGGTATAATAATGATTTTTTCCCAAGTTCCAAGTAGGAACTGTATCTGTATAAATAACGTCGTTTAATGCCGTCCAATTTATAATGATTCGATTGCCTTTTAACGCATACTTTCTCGCATAAGATGTATAATTTATAAAATGAGGTATCTACGCCTATGGTAGATCGAACAGAATTGTCGGCAAGGGTTTTTATATTAATTTTTATAATCTACAATTGATATTAGAAGAACTATAACATGTTATTGTGTCTAGTGTGAAAATAACTCTCTTATATAAATCTAGATGTCATATATTTAGGACACTGGGATCCTCAGCGAAATTTATCCAAGCGTTAGCGTGACTCATTTCGTGAGCTATATCCCAATTTGCTGGTTATGTTTCATTTGTCGGGCGATCGTCGGTTAAGTTCTTAAGATCATTTCAAATCATAAAATATAAAAAGTTTCTTTATGATCTACGTTATGACGTAAATAATGGCGACAAAGAAATTTTTGAGTATCGCCCAACTACGATGAGCACGCGGTTATTACGATTATAGATTTGACAACCAAGGCGAGGTTTTGCTTGCAAAATGTAATGACGATAAAAACGTCATTATGGGTACGAACCACGACGATATTGAGCCACTGGGACAAGCCAGTCGTTGGAGCTGTGCCAAAAAATAAATGTGCCTCAATCAAATCTTACAAACCAGCATATGTGAGGAGTTAATCATCAAGATTGGCTGTTGGGAAAATACGCAATTCAGATCCGAGAGAAAAAATGCTATTGGCCAAGAGGTATTAATTCCTATAATAGATTTCGCTGTTACTAATGCGTGGATATTATATAGAACTTTACATGGAGCACAATAAATAAGTTGTTTGGACTTCAGAAGAGCAGTTGCTGTGTTATATTTGAAACTCAACTGTGATGGTACAAAACGGAAAACGCATGCTGCAGGGGTAGTTCCCAACATTAGGAACGACGAAATATATCACTGGATTCGACGCAGAAATAATCAGAGAAGATACCTATATAGAGAATGCCAGAAAAAGCCTTTGACTTTTTGATCTAAATGTGATGTTATGTTGTGCGTTTCGCGGTCCCGGTCCTATATATGACACTTGAAGAAATATTAGAAAAATAATTTAATTTTTTATTTAGAACTCTACGTTTACGTTAATAAACAATTTTCAAATGAAAATTGGTTTTAATATGTCATTATTTTTTATACCGGTACCTAATGGGATAATATTTTTTTTTGGAAAACTTTTTTAATTCGATTTAGGATTTTTTCTTCTTCATTATTATTGAAATAATTAACTAACAAAAATCTCTGTATGTTATCATGGAATTTAACATTTAACATAGTTGCAATTATTCTGTTGACGTATTGTATGTATGTATAAATATATAGAACTGCTCCAAAATATCGTGCCTATCGTGCCAACTTAACAAATAATAACAAATATTTATAAGTGCATATGGCTTTATTGTTTTTTCATTCCGATTGAAGTACCTCCAAAACATGTGATTTGGACGCATCAACCTAACCTCAGGTGGAGAAAAACGTTGACATGGAAATTTATTTTTGATTTGCGGGAACAAGAAGAAATTATTGCGTGCCAAACAAGGAATGTACGACGGATGAACCATTAATTCTATGTTTTGAATGTCCAAAAACGTTTTTGTTTGAACTGATGTCTGGGAACTCGCATTGTCTTGGAGGATTCGTCTTCTGCGATTGGTTTTCCCTGATTCTTTCGAATACGTTTGGCAAACAAATGCTGGTATATCATTAAAAATTGACTATTCTACGTTACTCTGATCGAATGTTGGCCTGTTGTTCTGAAAAAACAGGCGACGACTATTTGCATCGAAATGCTTTGGGCACGAACAACTTTTGTTCTATTTGGCTCGTCTGGAAAGACCCATATAGTCGAGATGTTTTAAGTATCTGTAAACAACTCAAATAACACTCGTGTGACAACACGTTCGCTATTAAAAATATCAAACTTTATGAGGGCAATCCAAGATTTGACATATTCACATCAGTGTTGCCATATCTCAAAACTTGAGTAGCAACTCTTGTATACAAAACTAAACCTCTTAATTTCGATAACTTGAAAAGACGAATCACGCTTGCAATTACATCAATTACGCCTAAAATGTTAAGTAGCGATAGAAAACATATCTATACCAGATTAGCATGTTGCCAAGATGATCGTAGCGAGCATTTTAAACATCTTCGAGATTGAAATTAATGATTTTTTGTTTTTTACCTTATGAAATAATCAGTATTATTATTAGGTTTTTAGTGTAATGTACCGAATAAGTGAAATAAAATAATTTTTGTAATAAATCTAAAAACATTTAATTCAAATGCGAAACAGATGAAGATACGTGTAGCACATTGTACATGAATATCGTCTAGAATTTTTTCAAGAATCCAAAAAATAAATAATATACAGGGGATTGCATTTGAAATAAGAAAGAAATCAATAGGTCCAAGCGTTTTTCCCAACATGTTCTTATTTATTTATTAACAAATTTGTTCCATTCGGCTGATGCTCTTGAAACAATTAACATCAGATTCATTGAAAATATTTAAAGGCACAAATGTTATTATTTAATTTTGATACTATAACTGAATAAGTTTGGAACTTTTCTAGTATTTTCTTAATTTGAAAATGTTTGAAAAGTATTTTCAGTTAATTTTGCTACATAATGTTTCAGGTGCCAAAAGAAGTATATAGTTGTTTCTTGTGTCCACATCTAACAATATTTTCATCAGATGACTTGAAATTCCACATGAATAGATCACACAACTTGACAGAAGATTACTCTAAATTAATATCTATAGTTGCAGTAAATTCTTTGATTGAAAATAAGTATATGAATAAGGTTGAAATTGTATTCATTCTATCATGTTTATGCCAACATGCATCATTTAATAAAGAAGTACTCACAATGCCAGTCATTGATACAATTTACAAAGAAATTATTGAAAACCCTGAAGGAAATGATATTAATACAGAAACGAAATTGTTGAAAATTTATAATTATCAGTTCAAATGCCACTGTAAGCATAAATTAACAATACTGTCTAATGATGAAGGAAAGAAACAAAAGTTGTACTTTGATTTTGAATAAATGAAAACTCAAATGTAGTTTTATTTGATATATTGCACTAAAACCTTTTTAGATGAACAATTTTATCGCGTAAACTCTTATTTTTTTTAAATACACAGGAAGCAATTTGTTGGGAACATCTGCCACCAAACGCTTCGTGCCACATAAAACATTTTTGAGTATCAGTGGAAGCACTACAGTCCCCAATGGTTAGGTTATATACAGATATATACGTTTGTTTTTAAATATGATACAAGTACAAGTACCCGTGATCTTCTTTAGCATCTTTTTTGGCTCCTCTTTAATTTCATAAGCATCATCTGCTTCTCCTACCTTCTTACCTATTTATAGTTTCAAGGAATATTACTTTATAGGAAATAGTGGGACCAATCTCATTTTATCATCCTATAAAGCAAAAAAGTTGAACCAAAAGGTATAAACATATGTAGTAACGTCAATCGCAGCTGATTTAAGTACCGTCTATTTCTGATCACAAGAAAAATCTTATTTATATAATATTATCGTTATATTTATATTATATAGTATTATCGTCAACAACAATGGGAAAAAATGTTTGGGAATTTTTGAGAGTGTTAACGATGAATAAAAATCAATTTATTTTTCACTACAGCCCAATACCCTATTGATTGTCTATTACAACCCTCTCTTGGATAATTACACTATTTGTCTCATAATCAAATCCAACAAAGTGTAGTACATACTAAGGCCTGTTTCATACGTAAGCAGTTCCGTTTGATTCGGATCGTTTTCGATAGAAACCGGAAACGAATGAAAATAATGGCGATATTTGTTCGGTATAGAAGAATGGAAAAACAAAGGAGTAATATAAGAATATAATCATTACTTTGCGGCAACAATTTGAAGCATTCTACGCTATTTTCTCGTAGATAAGAGAAAACGAAAATAAATATTTTGAATACTTTAGTATTAAAAGGCAATATCAATAGTGTTTTTTAATTAAATGTAAGTTAGAATAGCGATAATAATGAGGGTACTTACCATGAACAGAACTTACTTTTAGATCCACAGGCTATCAGGTTGATACACAAACAAACCGTGCATGTGTGAAAGTTTCAATTAGCTCCTGTTCCCCAGACTCGAGCTTACACCCGATAGAAACCTTTCGAAACCTGTTCGTGTCAAGGGAGTATTCGGTGCTGTTCTCTTTCTATTAGTCCCAGAGCTGGCTACAATGAACAGGGTCGATAAGATGCGTGCCATTTAAGCTTGTAAACTGGTGGCTCCAACTTAGTACCAAACGTTACTTCTTAAGGTCAGCATAGGTCGGAAATGAAAATGCCAGCCGGTTTTCTTGAACGAAAAGATTGGCCGAAAAACATCATAACGTACGCGCGTTGAACCATTTATAACGTGGGGTTTAAACTTCAAATAAAACCAGTGTAATAGCGCAAGAAGTTTTGCAGGCTGGAAAACCCTCGTAAGAAGTGATCGAAAGTGCCGGAAAACTCATTTGAAAGACCTCATTACAGGCCTTATATTTTACCTCCACAATAAAAAGAGTCTAGATATCCTTTATCAAAATATTCCACCAAAATTCAAAAATAGAGATGATATGCTTTATTTTATTTTAATAATACGCAGTAACTTGAATTTCATTAAAAAAAATCCGAATCGTTAATGGAAGAAAAGTATGGTTGGTATTTTTTAAGTCCATCTTTAAATAAAAGGTGTCATTTTAAAACTTACAAAACGTAGAATAATGTTAATAATAAGATCGTCGCCTATATTATATAAGGGAAATATCAAGTGGCGTGATCAATTTTAACAAACCTATATAACATTGATTATACGAATTTTAAGAAACTATGGTAGTGGAACACCAGATTGCGGATCTTAATTCTAAATGATGTTAATTAGATTCCCGCATGTCGTGTTACATTTTCGATGAAAATTTGAACTTTAAAACAACCTACAATAATCTATTATTTTTAGTACTCAAGTTTTTTGCATTGATTTATTTATCTATGTTTATGTGATCCGGATTGCATTTTCAATAGTCAGTTCATGTATCGAGTAATTGCCAAGAAGCCTTTTTTAATTTACCATAAAAGATTATAATTAATCATTCATAATTACGTTTTTCTTGCGAGCCCCTGATACGACGCCACTGTGTTTTTAGAATTGGACCATCGATGTTTTTAAATTCCACTACAAGAGTCGCGAAGCTTGGGCAATGAGTCAATTTTTGCGATGAGAGTTATGCTTCAAGTTCAAACAATAAATACATACCTTTTCTATAGATATTAATCTATAATTCAATTCATTGACGGAGTAATTCTTTTTTAGTTAATTGAATACATTTTCATTAATCATTCAAAATTACGTCACGCCACTGGGTTGTTGGAATTCGACAATCCATCACGTTGAGAAAGTTATTGTTGACGTTGAAACAATACATTTGTTTTTTATAGATTCATAATTTAGCTAAACTAATTTGAGATAATTTGTTAAAATTTCATTAATTCTTCAAAATTGTTACCTGCTACACATAGATATAGACAGAACTTACCCTAATATTGGATATGTTCTGTGGATATAGGACTGTCCACAGAAGAGTAATTTTAGATATGTCAGCATATCATGCTAAAAGCATGTATACCAACATAACAAAAAATTTAAGGTATTCGACTCATAAAATTTGAAGTTACCTTTTTTAAACATAATCTCCACTTTTGTGCTGGAAATATTATTATTACAAGTCAAGTGAAAAGCTTTAATAATTTTATCAGCAAAATATTTACATGCAAAACTTTTTACTATCAACAATCTAAATGTTCTGGTTAAAAAAATAACCATTAAGAATAAATATCAACAGAAGTTCATACATCTTGTTATTGGGGAAATACTAGAAAATAAAAAAGTTAAAATGAAGTTGAAATGAAAAGAGTCTCAAAATTTTGTATTCCACGTTATGTTCCATTTTCTTGCTTAATGCCATATTTTCATTGGCAATAGTGATTTTCAATTTTGTGACAGAGTAAACATTAATCAAAAAATGGCAGGCGTTGTTGAGTTTTGAAATGTAATTTTTCTATAATTTGAATATTTTAAACGTACATATATATAAATATGCTGAACCAAGTCTCAGTAGAGGCTGTATATTCAGCTACGTACGTAGAAAATTATTTGGACTGTGTAGAAAATCTTCCAGACGAATTACAACGGCTCATTTCAAGAATGAGGGAGTTGGATGTATATTATTTAGGTAAGAAAATTACTTTAACTCTATCCTATAAGGTTTTTTTCAACTACCTTACATTTTTTTGCTCGTACTATCATAGCAGATATCGCACATTCAATATATAATATTGTTGTATGCATTATCTGTTATAATTGATTCCTTTGAATTATCTGAAACTTGCATTTGTTTATAATTGGCATTTTGATAGCTTTTATAAAATTGATATAATGTAAATCTAGAGAAAAATATTCATAATTTAGAATACGGATGTTAAATATTCAGGCTAACTATTTTATTTACTTTTAACTTTTTGTCCATATGCCAGAGCAAATATGATTTTATTTATTATTTGCTAAAGTTGTTAAATTGATCCTTCATTTTATTTTTAATAATTGAACACATTAATATTATTGAATCTTTTTTGATAATATAAATTTGAGTCAAAAGAGTATTAATTTAAATTGTTTTTATTTGTTACAATAATTTAATAAAGTTCATTGTGAAAGTTCCCCAGCCATATAACAAATTTTTATATTTACTTAGCTCGTGTCAGAGAAGTAGCTATCCAAACAGAAAATTTTAAAAGTATTGGAAATGAAAATCCTGCTAAGAAGGCAAAAAGCTTTACTAGAATGCAACAAGCTCTGATAGCAGCACAAGAATTAGGTGATGAGAAAATGAGTCTGCTACAGACAATCTTGGACAAAATAGAAATCAAAACTAGGTTATTGGACCAGGATTTCAAAAATTTAGGTAAACCTTTTATACATTATCTTTCCCGTATTTTCATTAAGTTGCTTGTGATATTTATATATGTTTATAATAATAAAAAATAGTTCAACTTCTTTAATTACACGATTTATTAATTAAAGATTTTGGTAAAGAAGAACAAGCCCAAATCGAAGTTAAAGAGCAACAAACTCCAATTACTAGCACTCCTACAAATAACAATAATGGCAATAACACAGGCAGTAATAATAATAATAATTCAGCTGGTAATGAGAGACCCACTAAGCGTGCTAGAAGAACAAGGCATGATACTTATACAGGTGCAGAAAATAATGATGCTTTACCAATTGAACATGTTCTCAGGAGTCAAGTACCAGCAGCTACTCCTACTAGTACTGTTCAACAAAAGAAAACAACAACAAGTAAGTGGAAATATCAGGCAGAGATATATAAATTTATTTCTACTACATATTTAGAATATATTTTTGTATAAACTAATTTATAATAATATACAATATCATTTTTAAGGCAAAAAGAAAAAACGAAAGTCTCGTCAAAACACTCAAGTGCAAAAAGAAGAATCACCTCCAAGAGATGAAGAGCCTGCTATCGATCCAGACGAACCTACTTATTGTCTTTGTGACCAAATATCTTATGGAGAAATGATAATGTGTGATAATGATTTGTGTCCTATAGAATGGTTTCACTTTTCATGTGTAACATTGACTACAAAACCAAAAGGCAAATGGTATTGTCCAAAATGTCGGGGTGATCGACCAAATGTTATGAAACCAAAAGCTCAATTTTTGAGAGAGCTGGAAAAATATAATAAAGAAAAAGAGGAGAAAACGTAATAGCAATTCAATATTGAAGGAGAAGCAGGTAAAGTCAGGATCTTGTGATAATTTTTCATTTAGAGAATATATACAAAAATTTATGTCAAACAAAATGTGTGTCACCTTTTATGTTTTTCACTAGTATTAAGATGTTTTTTGCAATACAGTTAAAATTTGTTATAATGACATCCAAGGGAGTACTTATTATTGGTTGTACAGAATTTTCTCGTGCTAACACATCTGTTGTGCTCATGTTTGTTTTTCACCGCATATTATCACAATTTCCCTACATGTGAAGCATTCATTGAAAATAAGTTTTTCATAATACGTGTATTTTTTCTACAAATAAGTAACAAACTCACTTAAGAGAAATGGAGAAGGAAGCTTTGATTCACTACATACAACTGTATTTTATTTATAAAAATCACAAAAAACCTGAAACCACTTTAATGTGATTAACTATTATACTGAATCAAAGTAATTACTCTAACTCAAATTATTTAAAATACTGCTGAGCTGGTCCTTGAAAGTTATGTAGTGAACCTTTGCTTCCGATCAATATGGTTTAATAAATGATGTCCTCATAAACGGTTTTAACTGTAATTCTTATTTTTAGTGTTAATAAGATATAACCGAATGTTATTTGCGACAATCCTAGTTTTATAAAAAATGTAAAAGTTGGAATTAGTTGTAAAACAATGTATTTTTTGTGTTTGTTATTGAAAAATATAGAATAGTATCCATATTATGCAGACTTTCTGGCTGACACCTGTTGTTGAGTAAATATATTTTAATTGTTAACACCAGAGGCTAATTTGTAGTTAGTATTTGTTTCTATTCACAGATATTTATAATTTTATTATATTTCCATAACATTCATTAACCAAAATTTCATCAATTTTACATAGATATTAAAATTTAAAATAAAACTTACCATTGTGTTTAAATTATACCAGAATCCCCAAAATCAAATGAACATGAGCAAAAACAAAATAAGTAGTTGACTGAACTAATTTTCCTAGAATCAAACCAAACTTGGGCATAGAAGCATAAATGGTTCTTACAAGAATTTGAGAGAGAACACTGAAAAATCAAAATCATTTTTCCCACTTCATTCCAAGCTTTTGATAAATCAAACATTGATTTAATGATTTATACTCTCAATCTCAATTTGACAGCAAATAACTTTATTTTCTTAACGTCACAACTAATCACATTGTCAACAATTTCAGTACCTAAACCACCGATATATACATATATATTGTAATGTTTCTCTTATTTATTTCTATTTGTGGGGTGAATTAATAAACATTATTATAAACCAAACTTAACTGCGCTACACAAACTCCTTTTTATCGCAAAAGAATTCTTAAGAGTTGTGGAAAATAAATGAATCTTCCTAGAAGTTGTTCAAAAGAAACACTGTAAATGAACCGTCTGCTATAATAAAAAACTTATATAAAACAAACATCAAACTGATTTCGAGTATTTCCAACTTACATCAAAGGAGTCGCGTTTTCGCCGAATTTTAGAATTCCAATACATCTAGGCTGTGCACCAAAACTAGCACTGATCATAAAATAAAACTTCTTTATTAGATGTCAATTTTTGTATTAAAATATTAAAACTTAACAATCAATTAAAAAACAAAATTATTCATAGGTATCAATTTATGTTTCCTATGGGTTTTCAATATCCACTTCTGGTCAATACATTTAGCTTTTTGATTAGCTTGTTTCATGTTTTCACTATTGGCTTCATTTGTAATAATAATATCAATGTCATCTTCCACATCATCTACACATTTTCTAAAAATAAACATAATTAACAATGAATATAAATAAAAAAATGGTCAACTGAACATGTTATCACACCTACTGAACAAAGTATAAAAGTGCTATAGGTTAAAGTGAAACAGATTACATGGACTAAAACTAATTATTGCAAAGTACATTTTTAAATGGAAACTTGATATATACACTACTAGCGTCCCATCATGGAAATGTATGATTTGGCTTCCATTGCGTGACATCAAGCATGATAATATCACTCAATAAGTCATGTGACTGACACACAGATGGCGCTGCCATTGTCAAAACCAGATGACGTTTATGAAGTACCAACTTTCAAAAGACTATGTGTAAAATTTCATGACATTTCAATTAGTCAGAAAGTCAGAAGTGACAACCATTTAAGTAGAGCTACTTTTGTTATTTTCAAAACATAGATTCAAAAGAATTTCATGTGTTAATTTATCATTACTTATTGATGAAAAAAATATTGTACAAGCTCAGCAATGGCTTCACAAGTGTTGTCCGGACTTCGCTCCATCAAAAAGAACCATTTCTTATTGGTTTGTTGGATTCAAACGTGGTCATACAGACCATGATGATGGTGAACGTTATGGTCGCCCAATTGAGGTATTCACTCCAGAAAACATAAAAAAAGTTCACAAATTGGTTATATCTAATCGTAAATTGTGATTGTGTGAGATATCTGAGGCCGTGAAGATATCAGAAGGTAATGTGTTTACAATTATGCATGAACATTTGACCATTAGGATCCATCACTTCACTCCGAAATCAAAATGATCATCATCTGATTGGGCTGCAGCTGGTGAACCATGCCCGAGGTGTCGAAAGCCACTAAGTCAGCTGGGAAGGTTATGGCTTCAGTATTTTGGGATGCACTTGAAATATTGTTTATCGACTATCTCCAAAAGGGAGAGACAATTAATAGCGAAGGCCACATAGAGTATATAATAGATCAATAGGTTAAACTGCCCCTTTTCCCCTTGTTCATCTACTCCAATTTTAGACAAACTAAAATAATTGAATCATCATCATTGTATGAATTGCATTTGAATTCATTTTCACACCTATCAATTTTTTGTAGTAACTATTAATATTATTTAAATTATATGATGCTAAAGATTATAATTATGTGCATCAAATATAAAAGTTGTCCGTTGTCAATATTTAATACCTTATTCTATTAGCTTTCCACCCCATAAAAATCCACGACAGGGAATTGTTTTATAATAATTATGTAATAGTGATAATAAATAAAAATCTCACCCATTATATGCCAGTATATATTTACGAAGAACATTGTAAGTATTTTCGTCAAAAGTTTTGTCCACATAGAATTTCTCTCCTCGAAAAATATCTAAAAGTCTTCTATTCTGGAATGTATTGGGAACCTCAAGTTCTACATCTGTATCTGCTTCGTAAATTTCACTTTTAGAATCACTTAATACTTGTGGGCTTGCTAGCCGTCTATCACTTTGAGAGTAAGATACATCAAGTGATTCTATATCAGAAAGATCAGTGTTACTATCTTCTTCTTCAGCATCAGATATTTTAGTAACGATTTTTTTATGTTTATTTCTTTGCTTCCTTTCATCCGTGCTTAATGTTTTCAGTTTCATATCCTTAGGATCTTTTAAATATTCTTCATTATAATCAATTTTTTTTTCAGCAGTTTGCGTTACTACTTTTTTAATTGGCGTATCATCTTTTTTCTTTGCTAATATTTTTGCTATTCTTTCTTCAGTGTCAGATCCTTCGGCACTACAAATTGAATTAGGTGGAAATAAATAACCACACAAAACATTTTTAAGGTAAAAACGAACAAAACCTAACTTGGAAAATAATTCCAATCCAATCTCCTAGCCTAAAGCCGTTTAAAAAAGTATGTGACGTATATAGTGAAAATATAAAGAAATGTCTCCATCTATTGAGTAATCATTGAACTATGTTCTAGATATGTCATATCAGCAACAAATGTTGGTTAAAACACACTTAAAAAAATTAGTTTGCCTCATTTCGGTAGCAATAAATCCACAGAATAGTTGTAAGTTTGATGTCATATTATGATGATTTAAATCTACTACTACATATATTCAAAAACAATTGTAATGTTTTAATACTATAAAGAAATATTTTTAGGAAAATTGCAATTCAATCAATTTTAAACTACAATTGTCCAAGTAGTTTGAAAGCAGTTACTTTTAATGAAGGTTCAAGTACAGTTACGAAAGATGTTTGACTGCATAAGAATTATCAATCAAAAAACATTTGACAGATCTTAAAGGATGCATAGCTTTTTAAAACCACCTTTTAAGAAAGAAAATAAAAAGGAAGACTAAATTTGGCTGAAGAAGATAGAGATGGAGTCTGGATTTTCCGTATTAGAGGCTGTTTTAAGGGCTGAATTGAAGGGGCAATATTGGAAAATGAATACTTACTTTTCATTATGGTCTGAACCTTCGTTTTGATATCTTTTAATGGAATTTGAAGGTAAATCAATCAATTCAAAAATTTCATCTTCACTTTCATTTTTGTCCAAATCGTTTTTATCCATAGCAAACCTCCTCCAAGGAAGTTTTTTTCTTTCCTTATAGCAAGTTTCTATCCAAGATTTTTTCACAATTTTTCCTTTGCCTTTCACTTGATTGAATTTGGGGGTATTAGGAAAAGCACATCTATGTAAATAATAATCGTTTTGCTATAAGAATAATTACTACCATGTGATATTAAAGAACAGTGGTTGTGTTGACATTTATGTACATAATTAAGTTTTTTTTTTGAAAACTCTTGATTTTAGTTTTATTTTAATAACTTATGTGTTTTATAGAAAATTTTTAACGTTTCTGTGTGAATTTTTTGGTATTTATCAAACAAATAATAGTCAAAGTTAATCCAAAAACGTAAAAAATTGTGTTTATAAAACACACTTCTTATTAAAATGAACCTGAAGAACATTTATAATGGAAAATAAATATAAAAAGGTCAAGATGAAACTGAATTTAAACATAAAAATAGAGGAGAACAAATGGTACAGGTCATAGAATTTAAATGGTTGGAAATGGAAAACCATAAAAAGAGTTTGGAGGACAAAATAATGAGAAAATTGAGATAAAAAACGAAAGTTGTTAGATGGAGAAAAGTGGATATAAAAGTAGAAAATAAAGTACATAAAGAGATGAGAGAAATGCACACCAATTGAAAAAGAAGACGAAATACAATAGAATTAACAAAATTTTGAAAGAAAACAACAATCATACTTTGAAACTGAAAGATAAGAAAAGTCAATGATTATATTAGTATTTAAGGCAGGAAAGATGAAACGATATAATTTTCATTTAAAGAAATTTCTAAGGAACATTAGTTTCAACAATTATTTAGATATATTTTGAAATATCATATCCGGGATTTGCTGAAAAGTGTATAAAGTCACTACGAGGAAAATTCTAACTTGATTTGAGGTTCAAGCCTTCAGTGTGACATATTTTTTCAGATATTTTTAAAAAACTTGCTCCTGAGTTATAAAGCCAAATATAGGTTATTAATGGTGCATGTGAAAACAAGATTTTTAAAAAATATTAATAATTAATATTTACTCACATTAAGTGTGTACAAGATCCATCCCAATCTGGTTTATACTTAGCACCCATAGATAAAGCCATGGTTCTTATGTTGGACCTATCAGGATTTTGAATTCCACTAATTACAATTACAATTCCTTGCAGCAATTCATGAAAAGGTTTCATTATCTTAGGTTTTTTGAGTTTTATATTTTGTCTGTCATCATTTGATTTGATCCCTTTTTGGATTGTCGGACTACCTACATTTTTTTTACTGGAAGTTTTGGTAGTATTTTTCTTATCAACATCTTGCTTATTTGCCACTTTTTCCTTTTTGTCATTCTTTTCATCATTATTTTTCTTTATCTTCTTAGTTTTAGAATCATTGTCTATATCTAGGCCCCAAATATTTTTCCGTTTCCTTCCATCCAATTCATCATCTTTTTCACTAAGTTCTTCTCTTTTTTTCATTATATTATCATTATTTTCCTCATCATCTTCAGTGTAGAATAATTCCTTTCTATTCCTATCTTTGGGAGTACAGTCAGTACTATTTTTGGTTGGATTTTTATTGGGTGTTAAAATTGGATCTTTGTTTATTAATTTTGGTTTGCAAGTTGGAGACCCATACAGAGCCAAATGTGCTGTTGATGTAGCATCTCTTATTGCTGCTGCTGCTACAATAAAATATATAACTTTCTTTATTGAACTCAAAAATATGATTACCTATGGAAATATTATAATTAGAAATGAGAAATAATCATTGAAAAATAAGTTGGATAAACCAAGAAAATTTGTAAAATGATTTGTCCAACTTTCTTGATATAGTACTGGGGATCCTCAGTGTTTTCAGCTGATCTATTAATCCCACTATTGTTAGAAATTTCAATGGGAACAAAATTTGCACTCTATTTTCGCTAAGTCTAGCATCTTCAGGTGTCTATTGAGGTAAACAGTATCTCGACAAGATTCCTATTAGTGTTCTAAGGCTACTCTTCCATAGGTTCATATATTCAGCAGATATTCTCTGGTAACAGCTTCCGAGGAGTGCCTTTGCCTGTCTCAACCCTTGTAGATTTTCCCAATAACTGGTTTTACTCTTATCTTCCTTCTTCTCCAGTGCTTTTTCTATTGTTCTGCAGCCGCAAAAGGGTTCAGGTCCTATGATGGGTTTATCTATCTGCCCCTATTTCAGCAAGACTGTCAGTCATTTCTTTTTTCCTTTACACCAGTGTGTCCTGAAATCAATTGCAGGGTAACTTCATTTTTCTTGACTAGCTCATTTAGAATGTTCAGGTGTTTTCAAGCCAGTTTGCATTTTATGCTATTGGATCTTAGAGCTCTAATGGCTGCTTGGCTATATGACAGGATGATAATTCTCAATAATTCCCATGTAGATTGAACTATATTTTTCAATTGCATATGTTTCTGTTTTGTCTGTTTTTTTGGAGCCATTTGTATACTATTTGATGGCATTTGTGTTCATTTCTTGTATAATGTTCTATTCCATTTGCTTCTACAGCTTAGTATTGAAGTAAGTTTTATGTTAAAGCTAAACTTTTTCAGTATTTTTTGAGGCATATCCCAGATCTGGTCATTTTTTCCCTGTTGATTCCTTCTCTAAACATTTTAAATGACGTTTTCTTCCACAATGCTTTCCAATACTATATGAAAAGGTGACTGAGATGAGAAGAATTTGAATATCAATACATATGTCAGATAGTAAAAATGTTAATGGGGTGATAATTTAGTAAGCATAGTTTATAATTATGAGTATCTTTATTTACCTATAGAAAACATGATTTACCTGTAGGTTTCTTCTCTTCAAGTTTTAGTTCTTTTCTCTTTGCAAATAAAGAGCCAATAGAGAGGTTATCTGGTGATTGTGGTCTGATTAAAAACTTGCCAAAATTAGTTAGTTTACATGGTTCCTCTTTAGTTTCATTTGAATGTAGTGTGATGAATGAAAGGCCAAACTGAACGTGCCTGTTAAATGGCTGGCTACAAATAATTTTTACTCTATCCCATTTTTCATTACATTCTGGTTTGGAAAGTTGATCTTTAGTAAACATTCTTACTTTATTAACATTCTGACTTTGCCTTGCTTCTAAAGCACTCATGAATGATGAATTAGCCAAAAGAACCTATAAAATATAATTAGTCATTTTGTTGGCAGTTAAGTTTATATACCTACTTTGAAATCATCGTTATTACTTGAACGAGACACATGAACCTCAACATATGCGGAGTGTTCATTGCCTATGTCGATTGCTGTTATCTCACTTGCTTTTTCAAGCTGCAGAACTACAATAGCTTGTTTTTCACCTGGTAGCTGACATTTCCATTTTTTATTGGAATCGGTAGATAAAATATTATGTGCTACATGAACCTAAAAATTGTAGTAGAATATTTGACTTTCGATAACTAGTTACATACTTACCGAATCCTCACTACTAAAACTAACTATATGGTCTATTTTAATTGTTGGCATTGTACTTAAAGGCGATAATTGAGCTTACTTATTATTAAATAAATATTTACGTTTTTACCGCTATTTCAAAACGTCAAATTTATTTTTCAAGTATGGTTATATGCAGGTAGACCAACATTTCAACTTTAAATTTCTTCTTATTTACGAGGCCTACAATGATATATTTTCCCTCTTTTTATTCATATATAGTATGCTCTAATTTCTAAATGAATAGCTCCAAGAGAAAAAGAAAATTTAATTTTATCGATAAATATTTTAAATTATATTGAAAAATAGCCGTCTTTCAAATCTCAATTTAACTGAGCAAGATTTGAAATAAAATCTAATATCTCAAACATACGATGAATTAATATATTGTCCTACTGGTTTTGAAGTTATTATTTTATTAAACTTTTACATTACAATAAGTTGAATACTAACAAGTCACAAAAAGTTACGATAATTTTGATGCAAAATTCATTCTAATACTCGCAAAATACTGAAATTAACTCACAGAAGGTAGTGTTAAAATATATAATTCGAAAGTAAGAGCGCAAGACATAGACTAGTCACAAGAATAATATTTAGATGTGAAGTTACTATTTAATATGTAATTATCTCATTAGTGTTGGTCGTGATAAGAAAATATTTGATTCGTACGGTGCAGATATATATGCAGCACCTAGGTCTTTTATTATACACTGAGCCTTCTTCGCATGTAAGTGTGTTCAAATTCTGGTTTGCTCTCCAGCAATGAAAGCTATAGTGTTTTCATTTGCTGTATGGAGGGTAGAAGTAAGGAAGAATATTTCATATAGGAAAAAAGTTAAAAAAGTGTTCAGCTGTATACAATGAGTAACAGCTCAAAATCCTTCCAGAATGGCGCTGGTGTAGACAGAGTATGGTATGAATGTAGCAATTGTAGATTAATTGAAGTATGCACAGTTATAAAACTCAATGGGACGCCACCCTTATTTAACATATTCCACATTACCAGTCAAATACCGGAAGCTTGTTGCATTATTTTGACTCGAAGCCATCTGAGGTAAACAAGTGTGTATATTGAGTGAGTGTGTCATCCTCTTGCATGACAATCTGCTGAAGTAACTCATAAATTGTCGAGATTATTCAGATGGCAAATTTAAAGTTACCCTCCATTATAACCAGATTTGACATCCAATTATTATTTGCGTTTTCCTAGGTTGCAGAAGTATTTATTCAGCACACCGTTCTCTTCAGCATTTGCTTCTACATACCCTTAAACGTGGATGATTGGACAAGAATATGATTTCTACAGCTAACCTTTGATTCCGTTTTGTATTTTCTTTCTATTTTTTATGAATATTACTTTATTCACACACCTCGTGAATATTAAATGGTAGTTGATACCCTTATGAACTATTTTAAAGCGTAACCACCGAGAAAAAATATTAACAATGTTATTGTAGCATGTCAAGTACGTGTACAAATTTCAAAATAAATGTTCGTAGTTTGTCGAGTTACCTTTAACATTTTTGAGAGAATGTTTCTGTATTTTCTCACTATTTTTAAACTAACAAGATTAAGGTTTCTTTTAAAAGAAGTTTCTTGAAAGTAAAACTCGCCACATCCAAGACCAGGACGCTTTTATTTACTTTATAAATTCTTATAAAGATTAAACCATAGATGTAAACAAAAATAAACGTAGTCAAGAAAGCAATCGATTTTTCTCCAGAGACGTTCCTGGAGAATCGACAATCTTTTTACATCTCAATGTTTCGGGTTTGTTATTTTATTGTACGGAAATAATGTATTTTCAAGTAGATAATTACTCACTGGTGCGTCAAATTTTAATAAGTTTTTTATTCGGTACACACAACAAAAAACTTGGTAATATTTAAACGAGTGGCATAGGAGGTATGCAAAATTCACCCAACAACTAACCCTGTTTTTGTTCTTAGATTTGGATGTTTTGCTTGGGGCCTTATAAATATCTTTGCGTTACTCCTTGACAAGTTTTTAATATTCCTGTAAGTCTTGAGTGTCTAACAGATGGTAAATTTTCCTTTTCTTTTCTAAAATAAATACGAGTTTTGAAAAATTAGCATGATATGATTGTTTCGTCTAATTGAAACTATTGGACTCTAATATAAGTCCATACTAAGGCAAAATCTAATTATGTCCAATTGTATAAAGAAAATCGCTTTTATGCTGCCTGTCGGAAGCCCGGAAGCTAATAGTAGTAACAGTACCTACTACTACCCAGAGGCATTACAACCTCTGACGGATTTTAGACTCCCTCTCTTCCTGTCAAGCATTTTGAATTCTCAGCATATTCAGATATTTTCTAATATTGTCGTCTCTAGCGGAGTCCCAGGTATAACACAAGTTTTTCATTAATTTACGTAGTTTAAGATCTTCTTATAAATCTGTCATCTTACATGTCCACTGGTGGTTAGTGTGGAAGAATTGGTTAATCGATCTAAACAAATCTTTTATTTACCTTCCTATGTAAAATAAATGGTTTATTATTATTTTCCTTTTAGCGCTTGTGCCAAGGTTGCTTTAGTCTTGTAACACCGAGTGCACACCGTATACCATAATCGTGATGTAAAACTTGCTGGTATTTTCTGTGCACCTTTTAGTTTGTCTGTATTGATTAGACCTTTCTGTGTATCTTTTTATCTTCCTTATTTTTCTGTTGTTCTTTGGTATTTTTTATTTCGTACTTCTGGTACAGACTTTTTTTTTGTTTCATCATATTCCGACTATGTGTTGGTTGTTCATATTCTTTTAGAATTAATAGGTCTTTCCTTAGTACAACTATTGAAGCCCGAAGTCTTCTTTTTCAGGATGGATTTTGGTTTCGTGGTTTTTATTGTTTATTAGCTCCGGTTATTTGTAGGGAAGTTATGTTTTTTGTAGCTCCGGTAGCGTATATAAGTTTGTCTCACCAATGGAACAATTTCCCAAATCTCTACCAGATGTCAACGTACAAACAAAAAGTCGCGCACGAGGTCGATGTTGAATTTCTCCTAATACACTGAAGCATCAAGTGTGAAAAAAGTTTGGGTATGCCGTTATGATCCATGGGCCATGACCTATTTTCAATTCCAGATAGGGAAAGAGAGATTTTTTATGTAGAGATGGACAGTTTTTTTCAGAAATGCACTCCCAAAGTAACCGACTCTGTACTCGTATTGGTTGAATATATGAAAGTTGAAGTTGAGTTCAGACAACATCATACTCTGTCAATACAATTTCTTACTTTCCTATTGAATAATATGTTATTACAAACAGGGCAGCATAATCCTTTCGTTATCAACTCTCCCTACTTTTTGCTAGAGGTATGGTTAATCCCATTATCTGCCACAACCAATCACCCGTTTTTATTTAGTATAATCTAGTTTTTTTACTAGTTCTATGGTATAGAGGGTTGTTGTAAGGTTGCTATGAATTATATTTTGAAAACTGAACTGGGTTTCCCTACTATCTCCTAACTAATTCACCTTGTTCGTTGATGAACTATTTATAACTTTATATGTACTTTAAGCGGTGTAATTTCAGCATCTAACCACCTTTGATATCCCTATTTCTCCGCCGTTGTATAATAAAAAGTAATATTACGGATATAACGGAAATTCATGAAAATCAGAAGTTATTTCACTTTGAACTACTGGGAAAGATGTTTAGTATGAGAGATAGAGAGAAGAATTTTCCAAAGTATGATAACGGTGGTAATTTGATACGAAATCTGAGAAAAGTTGAGATGTGGATGGTTTAACACGTTTCCTTTATTTATTCATGTTTTTTCGATATAAGAATGGAAAAGTTTTTACTGTAAAATTGGATGGGCGGGTGAAAAAACAGTACCTACATGGACAAAATTGTGGTTTTCAGAATCCAAAACCTTCTTTTTTTTTTTAAAATAATATTGGTGAGCTGTACTTTTCCGTTTAAAACAAAATATCGAGAAAAGATATTGAATTCCTTCATCCAAATCAAAGTAATATTTTATGTTATATTATATTTTATTATTTACTGATCAACATTTATTTCATTTTTTTAGTCGTTTTCAACCACTTTCCAGGAAGTAATATGATAATAGCCTAGAGGGCGCCCTAGATGAATGGGGTGAGAAACGAGTAGTGCTTTGGGTATCTAGATATCTTATCTATGCACGTCCCAAAACAAGTTTCGGTCACTATTATAGTATTTGTGCAGTAGCGGTTGAAGCGAACGTGTATTTTTCAATAGAAACAACGTATCGATCTCAAATTTATCGTTAAATTGAAAAAAAACTCCGAATGAGTCCTATGAATTGTTGCAAGAGGCCTATGGGGACAATTCTCTATCTCCCGCGCGTGTGTTTTGAGTGGTGTAAGCTTTAGTGAGAGCCAAGAGATCAAATCAAATCAAAATTCAAGGCAATGTTGATCGTTTTTTCGACATTAACGGTATCTTGATGACTGAATTGTTTCCAGAGGGTCAGATTGTCAACCAGACTTACTATTTGCCAGTTTTGGCAACACTGCGATATCGAGTTCGTAAAAAACGGCCCGATTTTGCACCAGGACAATGCACCTGCCCATAACGCGCTATCTGTGAAGCAGTATTTGGCCAGGAAGAGCACTCCAGTGTACGAACACCCGCAATAATCACCAGATTTGGCACCATGCGACTTTTTTTTGTTTCCGAAGATAAAATGTACTTTGAAAGGAACCCGATATGAGTCGAGGGAGCGGTAAAGCAGAAAACGGCAGAGCTCCTAAAGGCATTCACCAAAAAAGGCTTTCAGCACTGCTTCGATCAATGGAAAAAACTTACGGAAAGGTGTGTGGCGAGAGGAGGGAAGTATATTGAAGGGAAGCATTCGAATGTAGAATAATTTTTGTAATAAAACCCTTTTTCGTAAACAGTCTCATTATTTAATAACCAGAACTCGTATTACAAAACTTTTTCAATGTCTGTTATCAACTCAAATGTATATGAAACAAAGCCTCCTACAAACTCAGTGCTAACATATCCCGGAGTTTCACTAGATATGTGAATTGCCTGAATCAAGATAAATTCATGTAAAACATGTAAACAGCCTTTCCGATCAGTCTGCACCCGGCGCGTTCACCTAATTATAGACTCTTCATCATAACCGAAGGAGACTAGCTCCACGGTACTTGTCGTGAACGAGTTGGTATTATTTGTTCTCTCATTCAATTACGTAGAGGTGAATATCATTTATGTTTGTATCTATATCCTCTGATGTATGAAATACAACAAAATTTGTATAGAAATATTAATATTTTTATTATTGTAATTAAGTTTAATGTTGAATTTTAGGAGTTTCCAGTTCTGCGATCGGATATCGAAAAGAACATTTAAATTAAAATATAGACATTAAAATATGGGAATAAGTCTTGAAACTACTACAGTGTATAAGTCTTACTATTCACGAACAAATATTGGTGGCTATAATTCGGGTGTAATTGTGGATTAAACTGAAGGAAGTCGTGGGTTGGGATGGATTTCTAATTGATACTTCCACCTCTAAAGTATTCAGAATCGTCTGACGAGTTCCGTATGACAAAGAAGTTGTTAGCCCGCTTAGAACTTATGATGTAATTTCTCTGAAATATTTTAAACGCTGAAATTTCATATGAAAAATAACACTGGGAAAATATTGTTTTGTTATTAGAGCAAAGAACTGGGTATAATAATTAAATATGAGAAGAGTCTATGTCTTATAACTTTACAATGTTTATGAGTTCCAATCATTTATCCATAATTGAAATTGAGCGGATCGGATTTTGCAACGACCTCGTATAATCGCTAAACTGAATAACAAGGATATTTTATGAAACCACTATTATTTCCTCGGATTGATTGTAATTAATTCATAATAGCATATTTTCGTTAATTGACATATAAGCTATTTATTTGTTATTTATTATCATTGATTATACATATGTGAATTCGAGATTATCTTGCGTCAATTAGACTACGAGCTCTAAGGAAAATCGGCATACATCATCCGGTTGTATTTTGATCGTTAATTAAGATACAGAAATCATATATTTCTCTCGTTAATTTCATGGATTAGAAATACAGTAGATTCCCGAATCTTCGAGGTATATGGAACCGGCACCACCTCTTAAAAAAGTCTTTCATCATCTTCTGAGAAAACCTCTACCCTCGCGTGGACGATGGAATGTTGCGCCAATGTTGTAGAGACAGGATGTCGAGTGGTGTACACTCTTCTTGCTGCTCTATGAAAGCAAGAGCATAGTCGATCGCCTTCAACTCGTCGGTGTATGATATATCTCGTCTATATTGTCATCCTCACTGTCCTTAGCACCGGTTACCATATTGATGATTTCTTCGTCGGTTATCTCCATCTGAACATCTTGATTTCACTAATAACAAATGTTTTCGCTATTGATTTGATCTTCAACGGGTAACTCATTGGTTAGTTCGACTAGTTTACTCACGTTTTCGGGTTCTGGTGGTTTTTTGTATGATCCGTCTATGCCAAATAAATTTTTCCCCGACTTTTGAACGGTGGTTGTTTTTACCTCATTTCACGCTCATCCAGTACGACAACAGTCATTCCTTCGCATAACTTCAAAATCAATATCTGGAGAAGCCTTCGCCGGTAGATCCTCTTAATCGCTGCTAGAACCTCTTGGTCTAAAGGTTACTTTAGGGTGTAGGCCTTAATACCACCACTGCACAGTTCTTGGGCATCAGGGTGAGATGGCGCATTAGCTAATAGTAGAACAGCTTCAGGTACAAATTCGTTGTAAAACCAGTCACTAAATATCGGTCCGTCTATCCATGCACTCCTTTGGTTGCGGTACATTGTTGACAAGCAGAAGACTTTTACATTTTTAGGCTCTAGGATTTTTCGCCTTTCCAATAAGCAGCGGCTTAAGCTTCAATGAGCCAGAAGCAAAAGCTATAACCAGTATCTTTACCCTCTCTTTGCTTTTTCAAATCCAGGAGCAGTCCTCTCGGATTTTACTGCCAGGGATTAAGAAGGAAGCATTCGAAGTTCAACACAATTTCTTCCATTTTTTTTTTGAAATTCTGGGATTTCAGATAAGTCTGCTGATAGCTTATACCTCTAATATTTAGCTGCCTCACTCCAATATTAAGAATGTATCTTTCGATGTATTTTATAACCACCATTCACTTCTTGACAATAACCAAGGCGATTTGGGACTTCTCGTACAACATTTTGTATGACCTCAGGGGTTATTTTGTTAATTTATACTAACTTTTACATCAGCAATATTGTCTGGTCTATTGAAATGTAATTTAGATTTGAAAAACCCCATTAGAAGTTATCGAGAGGAGTCAAATCGGCGGTCTAGCAGGCCATTTGATGGGCGTGGGTAAAGAACAATAAGATTGTCACCACATTTGTTAGGACGTCCAGACTATGTTGATAATGTAATCAATGGTAACTGACAACATAATAATTTAGAACAGATATGAGTTCGCCGATATTAACATCTTGTTAATATATTTATTGAAATTTTTGTGAATAACCGACACTACTGAAAGTATAGTTGCTGGTGTGATTTATTTTTCACGGAGCATTCACACTGAAATGAAAATAAATCTTTTGAAATAGTATCCATAGAAACCGATCATCTGCAATGAATATTGAATGAAGTTGAAACAGGCTACACATTAGCCCACTAGTTTGAAAGAAAAAGACTATAAAATAAACTTTAACTCATTTTATTCAAACTTGATCTGGATAATAAATGTAACGATTTTTTCAAATGAAGCTTTGAAATTATATAAAACAATTGTTTACAAACATAGACTTATACCATCGAATATATTCTGTTTTATTTGCTACAATGATATTGTTTGCTATAGTTAAAGGCTCAAGTACACGTGGCAAGTTTACAAGTTACTGAACTTAATGGAAACTGATAAAAGTTGACGAATAATTCATGATTTTTACAATGTTAAAATATCTCCAGGTTGTGACGAGCAAACCTATTTTTGATTTCCGAAAGTAGAAAGATAGCTGCCGTCACCATTGTTAAGATTACACAAGGCTAAAAGATTTATTTGTTCCCTTTGGTTTAAGAAAACTGGGTCGTCAGTCCGAGTGGAAAAGGAATAGTTAGGATGTTAATAAACTCCCCGTTGGGTTTCGCAAGAGGTTACAAAATCTGGAAGAACTGCTTTTTGCTCAAAGTCGAGTTTTTCCGCCGTCTACTTTATCTCTGAAATCTGGCAGCTTTTTATATGGCGGAAGCGCACCTAGGATTAGAGTTGCTTGTATCACTTGTATCAATAGCCACGATTTGAAAACAAACAAATGATTCATAAACAAATCTACCTAATACGATAAAACAGAGATACAAGATTGAAATAAAAAAAAAATTAAAATTATATGAGGCTGAAACGAATTTAAGATTTTTTCTTCTTTAATACTAAGAACCATAATAGTCTTGAAAGTTTCCAATATTATTAGAAAAAATCTAAAGTCTATTATGGACCCCTTTCAAGTCTATTAAGGATCTTGACACTTTTTTTTGAAAGCGCTGTAGGATCTCTAGGCTCGAGCTACTAGCTGAGCTCCATAGCTGGATGCCATAGCTCCATATAGGTTTTAATATGGTTTTGAATGTGTTTATCTGCCAGTTATCCAGTACATTTGTTGAAAATGTGGTAAATTGAACCCAAGCTGTTTTCTTTTGATGAATATATGTTTCTTACCTTGGATCCAGATGTATGTATGTATTTATTTTCTCAATCGAAGCCCAGGGTATACCGAAACAAGATTATTATGACTAAGTAACTTCTTCAATAGGTGACATTTCTCTTGCCACAAATTCAAATTTACCATTATTGGTGATGTAACATTATTAGGGAGGGATGGGCATTTAATTTTCACTATAGGACATTTTAAAATTAATGCGTAAAAAATTCAGGTATAAAATTATAATCCTTTCAATAATAAGTAATCTTCAGCTCCATTCTTTGCGATAAATGTGTTAAGTAGTATGATATTATTCTCAAGTTGCGCTCGCAAGAGACTAAGCAACTATATTTTTTTAACAAAAGTGTGGAAGTAGTAATCTTTTTCTTACTCAATATTAAATCTTTTCTTGTGATTTCATTTGGTTGGATGAAAAATTTCTGTTTGTTTATTTGTTAGGACTTAGAAGATGTACATGCAATTGCACAAAGTATTACTCTGAAGCAGAATCAAAAATATTCATTTAAATAAATAGAACATAAGTATAGGAGTAAATTGAGCTCGGTATGCGTTGATTACAAACCAATGTGAAAAAATTATTAAAAAAATAAAAAATGTCTCACAGTCATCGCGGATATTGACACTTTTTAATGTTTCTGACAGCACATTTTATTGGCTTCTAGACAAAAAAACACGCAAACCACTTTTTTTGTCGGAAGGGTCTGGCATATCTATTTGAAGTGTGTGATGAGGGCTAAAATTTCTCCATCAATCGGAAACTTTTTTTCATTTTATTTATTTTCATGTAATTTTTAAAAATTGAAAAAACATTTTTTCATTTTTCTAATAATTTTTTTTACATTGTTTCTGCAATAGGAATCCACGCATACTGAGTTTAATTTATTCCTATACTTATGTTCTATTTATTTAAATAAAAATTTTTTGATTCCGCTATGACAGGACTTTCAGAGTTACCGTATCCTGGACTATATTGAGAGGTCCTTAATATTTTTGCCACTGAAACTATTTATTGGCATTTCATTCGTTGTTTCATCTTCTTATTACTTATTTCACTTTTTTGCTACAAAAGGAAAACAAGATCATTATAAAAAGACGGATGATACAGCTTTTAACGCACGTTTCAGACTACGGAAGCTTCCACCAAAGATCTAGTTGCCTCCGGAAATGTCATTTTTCAAAGCCAGCGATTAGTGAAAGTCATACACGAAAAGAATTTCTAAACTTCGTGTGTTGTACCATTACGTCGGTGATGGACGCTGCCTAGAAAGAAATATTACAATAATATTACAGTCAAATTAAGTACAAATTAATTTTAATTTTATTTACTGATATATGAATTTGAATATATTGGTTCATCTTTTGATTATACACTAATATAAACTTTCAATAATAGGCTTAATACTAATAGTCATTATATTTATGGACCATATTTCGTAAATTTAAATATGAGCAGCTCGCCGGAAAATCGTAACTAAAATCATAATCGTAACTGACGAAAAGTTTTTGATAAATAAGCTATAGCCAACTCACAATTAATTGTCAAATGATTAGATATAGGCACATAATTATTTTTTGCACAGAAAAATCGATATGTTCTGAGTACAAATCATATAGGTAATGCTTGATAAAAAAAAGTATGTTGGTAGTACTTTTCTATACTCACATAAAATACTAGATTATTAGAAAAAGAAACGAGACAGTGATGAATTAGTATTTTAATTCACTCTGTATCAGCTTTAATAAGAACTAACGAAATGAATCATTTTTACTAGATATTTGAATTTCTCTTACATTCTACAAGGTATTGAAATAGTTACGATTTTTATGGAAAATTTCTTATAAATTTTAAAATAACCCGTAGAACACAAAAAGGCGATAAAATATAGGGTGTTTGAAAAACGTAACTTCGATCTGACACAGTATTGCTATATATATAACAAATTTTCAAATTGATATCTTAAAGGAAAAATGAGGCACTGAACTTTACCACACTAATCAATCCCCCTCTATCATGAGAGTTTGGCATGACTTCTACAGTTTGTTGGAGTAAAACATTTTCGATATCAAGCTCTAAAGAATATCATTATCTACAAAACATTTTTATAAAAAATATGCATAGCAATAAAGCGAGAAGAAACAAGATGTTTGTAAAAAAAATGATTTTTATGACTTTTAATATTCAATATCTTTAGGCGTGGACCCGAGCTATTATAAAAATTTTGAGATAAATTTTAGAATGTCAACATTGAGGTTTGTAGAGGGTTATAGCTTACGACTTTTCAATTCGAGGTCAATACTAATTTTTCGTCTATAAGACTGGACTATTACTTGCTGCTAATATTATTCGACACATAATTTATAGAAGAATGCTTTTTATTTGTTACCGTATCTCTACAAACATCTTTGGGTTAGTAAATTTGAAACTTGGCAGGGTGTAAACGTGTTTGTTCTGCCATAGAAGGTTTCCATGAAGTGGAGGTTGAAATTAGTATAATACGTAATATTTGTGTTTGTGATTAAAAATAAAACCATGAGCAAAATTATGAAGCAGTAGACAAAAAATGTGGAATATAATATAGAAAACTATATAAATTTTGCTTATTTTCACTAAAAATTTTCCATTTTCAAATCAAATAACCTCATAGAATGAAATTTTATTAATTAATAATAGAAATTAACTGAACAAATCACCATATCACTAAGTTGTTTTAAGCTGACTGTTTTTGTGTGAGGGGAGGAAAAGACCTCCAAAAAGACGGCGAGCAACTACAGATTATCTAGTAGTGTGGGATTCTTATCCACTAAAAACCTTCGCTCTTTTGTCTCCAATACGCTAGAGGATTATATCCAGGTTATATGACTTTCCCGAGCAGTTAACCTCCATGTTCGTTCTTTGCTTTGTTACTAATATTTCCTTCACAAATATTTATGCGACGATCTTGTCCACCGCAGTCGTATTTCGAACCAACGTTGGTACTAAAAAAAGGTGTACATGACGGAGTTCTGAGCACTTGGGCAGTCCATACAATTAGGAACTTCTCGGATCCCCATGAGAAAAGAATTGTGTGATGTAGTGATACACTTCACCATGTGTTTTAATCCGACTTAGTTTTTAACGAGTTTCAGTCATTACTAACGTCAATGAAGGTTAGAAAGTGTCATATTACACATCTCTACTTCCCGCCCTCATTTACCGCCCTCACTTTTCGCCCTCTAAAATATTATGATCGTTAAAATTTTCCTATCTATTTCACATTCAAACAAATTGATAAATATTATAATGTTTCGAAATATCAGTTTTTTCTCCAATTTATAGCATCGTGCGAATCATACTTTACATTACACAACGTGGAGGGCGTCTTTTGTCTGGTTTGTTCTCCCAAATTAGCTAAGAGTACACTTTCGGAACTGGTATTCTTCACCTTTTTTCTTCGCACCACTTCCTATATAATTCAATAGCTTTTAGGTAGCGATGCTTACTGCAGCCTGTCGTATTTCTGGAGGGGTACAATCTATCCTTTCTTCATCGGAGGACATTTTTCTCAATTTATTATTCGCGAACTTAATATCTATCCGACTTTATCTAACATTTATTTATATTAGTGACACTTATTTACCACATTTATCTGCTTGATTATTTTATATAGAGAATATTGGTGCTTCTCATATAACTTTTGTTTGGTTCCTAAAAGACCAAGTGGATGTTTATGATTCGCAATTATGAGGTACTTGCTATTTATCATTATTAATTAAATTTATATTAACGTAACCTACGCTCTACTTGTCTTATCTTAAACCAGCAGTTTTATGAGCGAGACTCTCCAATGAAACCGAATTAACCTCTCTTCCTTTCCACACAGTTGACGATACCTACCTGTGAGCATGCATATTCATATTTGTTGTATGTATTTAATTACACCTCTTATATAGAGGAGAAAATAATGAAATCCAATGATTAAATTTATTTCACATTCAGTTGTGGCTCGTCGGGACTATGTATAAAGAGAATGATTAGAGCATAAAATTCACAATGTATCGAGACGTATTATAGTTTAATCGTGATCAAAAAGAACAATTCAAGTCAATTGTGTTTAAATAATGACCATTATCACAGGTCGGCGAAAAAATAGTTTTTTCAGCTGTATAAGATATTTTTGCTAAATTATATGTTTGAAAGTTCGCTGATTTCAAACATAACTTATAATCTCTATTACGTATAAGTTTTTGTCAAAATAAAAACCTAATGATGAGGAAAATCAACTATTTATTAACACAAACACACAGCATGATCTAAGTTGGAATTTTTGGAATTGTGGTGATGTTCATACTGAACACACTACTTACACTATACCAAAACTCACAAATCGAAATCGAAATCGTGTAATTGTGAGTGCTGGTGTAGTGGTAGTGTGAACAGTGTTCAGTACACAGCATAATCATTAAAACCCATAAAATTTTTCTTCTTTGGTTTCTCGCTTAAGTATCCAACAGTAGTCCGCTAACTTACTGACATCCCATCTTCATTGGTAACGTCGCCCGATATCACTTACATCCTGGTGAAATTTTTTATATGGAAAGTGAACTTTTAAGCTCATCTTGCACCCTTAAGCTATTAGCATGCGCTGTACCATAGTTTATATTCGAGATCATTGGTATTGCCCAAAAGCTTCTGTAGTAGATTTTTGAAGAAATTCCCTGCTTCTTTTCCGATTTATCCCATTGATTCAGGAAAGAGGGGATCAGACAAAAGTTTTATTATGCCGATGCCAACGAAAACTCATTCTTTAAAATTTGCTCAGAATATTTCCCAGCTTAGAACATGTATAATTAACATAATCCCCATCTAATGCAATCATTTTACAAACTGCTTAATAAGCCTCAATTTAATATTAAGTGGTGACAATAAAACCTTTTCTGACGGAACCAAAGAGGTATAGATAAAGTTTTTCTCGCCAGGATTTAAACCGTATCGTGGTGGCCAATCAGCTGTTGTCCAGTGTAACTCTCTAACTCTACTATCCCGCAAACACAGAAATCAAGGGAATTTTGTATAACCTGACAGTTTATTTCACACATTGTTAGTATAGTAGTATATGAACTGAGTGTCCCATTAAAAGAGATGCAAATACATTTCCATTATGCGGCTAGACTGCTTTGAGGCTAGTTTTGGATGAATCAATGAATGAGCGCCATTCTGATGAATCATATTCAATTTCAAGGCATTTCGTGAGCTCACGAACATTCCCCTCTTTGATGAAATAATGAGTAAATTCTGTCTCAATGTCTGTACTAGGGGTACCAGATGATAAAAGGTTTATTATAGCCTTGAACCTTGAGATTCTGTTGCATCTTTTGAAAAGTCTGACTAGATCATTAAGCACAATACGAGAAAAAAGTTGAGGCTCTTCGTCAACTGAGCTGGAGTCGTTCTGGGGGGGAGATGTCATCTATATGTCATCAAAATTAGGACGCGCGTGTGGAGCTGGTATTTTAGAGCTATGAGAACTGGAAGAATAGCTGAATCAAGTTTGGGATGAGATATTTTCTTCTCATTTTTCGTATTAAATCCTTTCATGTCCACCGAATAGAAATAGCAGTCGATCTGCCATATCCTAAAACGAAATGCAGTTTTCTTACCCTTAAACCACAAGCGTAGATCTTCCTCACATCTTCTACACACCTTTGTCTTGATCACTATTAATTTGGAGTAAGCAAAATAAACCTTTTCCACAAAATTTCTTATAATTTCTCTGTTGACTTTTTACTGTATATTCACCACAAAATAACAGAAATTGACCAGAGAAATTACACATCCTCTATAAACCATAACACAAAAACAAGATCAGAGTAGCGTTAGAATGCTGGATGTCAACTGAGTGTGTCAAGACAGGGTCGGCTAGATAACTCAGCCTATTGGAGCATGATAAATAATCCAACGGCAACACGTTAAAACATGTTCAATCGTACTGTTCAATGTAACTCAACTAACTCAATGTATACTATTAAAATTAGAGTAAAAAATCTTAATTTTAATTGAATTTGGAGCTTGAAACATAAAATAAAAAATTTGAACAGAATAAGAAATATACACAAAATAAAAATTTATATTGTAAAAAAATGGATGAGATAGAATTTTAAAAATATTTTTCTCGGTTTTGGGACATGAGACATCAAAGTCTATAAGAAAATTTCTAAGAACACTATGCTCAAAAAACTGATAAATTTTTAGTAGCTCAAATAACAAATAATTTCAATCAAATTACATGAAATTATATTGAAATTATGAATGTTTTTTGCACAAATAGATTTTTTCACTTATTCACGTTAAATATGACGCGCGGATTATGTTTTATCAAGCTCAATTGTGTATATATCTAGAGGAAAACACAAGATATAAAGGAAATAAGACACTTATCATTCTTTTGACTATAAAGGTTGATTGTATTTATGTGGAAATAGAAACGTTGGATAGGGATAACCGAAATCAAACAAATTATTTGAAATGATGAGAAATTGCATTTCAGTAACTGAACGAACAGAGCGTTTGAAATCAAACAATGGAATAAACAGGGAACTGAGCTATATAATTTTAGTTTCTTTTTTCTAAAGAAGGTATTTATAATTCATTCTGCTCTGGATAATTACAAATATACCATTTTATTTTCTGAAATACATCAAAAACTAAGCAGTGGATGATGGTTTTGTATATAGATCATGATGAAAATCCAAATATAAGCTTTGGTACAAAATAAGAGTTAATATATTAGCTAGAGAGAATACACATGTAATATATATATATATATATATATATATATATATATATATATATATATATATATATATATATATTGTTGAGAAATAGAGAAGAGAAATCTTGACGATTGGAGAAAATTTTATGAACTACATGGAATACGATATATACGATAAACAGAAGAAGATATGGATAAAAAGAAATAAAAAATAATGAATGAGAAAATACAGATAAGAGCAGCCAAATTTTAAAAAAGCTTCAAGCATTGATGAAATAAATAAATAAATGTTCAAAAGTGCTGTTATACATAATTAACTGAAATAGAAATTCTCTTCAACAAAATATTATCCCAATAGAAAGTAAGTTCTTGATACCAATTTTCAGAAATGGAGGAGATGCAGACCCACGAAACTACCGAGGTTATAAATAAAAGATATGGGAAATTTGGGAAAAAATATATTTATTTTTCAACATAATCTCCCTTTAGCTCCATACACTTTTCCCTGCGATGTTCAATAAGTTCGAATACCCTTTTTATACCAAAAAGCGTCAAATCCTCAAAATTGCCGACATCACATCTTCATTGTTGGAAAATATTTGAACAATGAGCAACTTTTTCAAGTCTGAGTACAGAAAATAATCCAAGGGGTTAAATCTGGCAAATATGGTGCATGAGGATGCAATTCAAACTTTAATTCATTAATTTTAGCCATTGCATGTGTCAATTCTCAGCCAAATTGCTTGATTACTAGGCTCAAACGTTGCAATATGTTCACATAAGACTCGCCGTTGATAGTTTTTCTTTTTTTAAGATATTCAATGACGATTATCTTACGCGCATTCTAAAAAACCGACGCCATGACGTTGCTTGCAGATTGAACGATCTCTACCTTTTTGGAGCCGGTTCTCCCTTTTCAGTCCATTATTTTGATTGTCTTTTATCCCGGGTGTGATGGGATGGACGCAAGTTTCATTTATTGTTATGAAACGGCTCAAAAATTCGGCTTTTTTCTGTGGATTCTCTTTAACATTCTTTTAGTCATTATCTCATTTGGTCAACCACTGCGATATTGGTTTCACAGGTCGTGTGGCCTCGTTTAAACTCTCCTACCCAATATTTCACTGTTCATAACCAAGTAGCAGTCTCACCCAAAGTAGAATCTATGTAAGCTGTTATTTTTTCATGTTTACAAATTCACTATTGATGGCTGCCAAACAAATACTAAACAGAGTGACTAAAACTTGAAACATATGCTGTATAGATTGTGTATTTTCTAATACAGTGGTATTTTTCAACTACCGCCGTTTCTGGGTCAGGCCAGGACAATCCTAGTAGATGCTTAATAACCCAAATAGCACTAGAGCTTGATGAGAGGGTCAATCACCTAAGTATTCGATATAAAGCCATCAATGAATATTATACTTCTACTGCAAAGAAGTAAAATTTACTCGAACATAAGAACAATAAAATCGAAGAGGTGAATAACAAGAACGACGCATATCTACAAGCAGCAAATAAATTGAGTATAAAGCCTGTGACAAGCGGAATCCTTTTTAAAATCATAATGGAAGATATGATAAATAAGGTGAAGCACGTTGGGAGTAGGTATCGATTGCTATGCTAATAATATGGGTTATGTCGAATGGCAAAACGGCTTAGCAAACAAATATCACCGAATGTCATTACACTATATAAAGAACCTAGAAGAATCACACTCGTTAATAACGATGGAAGTGTGAAGCAAGAAATGTCGCTTAAATATCTAGGAGAAATATAACAAGTATTACGAAACCAAAGTTGGAAATGGAAGTTTAAACAAAGAAGGACAATTGAAGGATATAATTGTAGGGAACAAATATATGAGGGTTAGAAACATGGAATTCATTTCATGACGTACCCGATAGAATGTGGAAAGCGAAATAATAAAACGGCTTCTAATAACACATCAATTACATTATATAAGTTTTTTATCAGAACAAGAAGTGAATTAATAAGAGAAATATGTGAAATACTGGAGTAGAATGAACGAAAATCGGGAGGAGAGAGTGGAGTGATCACTTAGATAGAATTTTGAAAGACAGGTTAGTGAAAATTAAATTAAATTAAATTAAAGAGCACCTTAATGAGATGATATGAAAACTGTACTCCACCATCCCATTTGTTTCTAAGAAACGTGATGAGACGGAATACTAGTCTTAACATATGAAGAAGAAGAGAAACATTTGAATTGATGTTCTCATTAACATACCAGACATATCCAAAAAGTAAGTTTCAAGTAGCTTTTCAATTTGTTGTTCGAGCTATTTGTAAACATAGCTATTACCATACTTGAGACACTTGTATCATGAAATTGACAGACAGCAAGATCAGGGCTGTAGGGTAGATTATCGAACAACTCCAAGAAAAATTCAGTCCACACAATTGCTGTGCGACAGGAGCTATGTGAACGAGCATTGTCATTAAAGAGCACAGCAACTACAGTAAAAATTCCAGGCCTCTCGTTTGGAATGATACCTTGCGAAAATTCTCAGTGTTTCAGGCAACGCTTTTTGTATTCAATAAATTTATTACCAAGTGGACTTCGTAGGCGACAGGAGAAGGGATAGGAGCTTCCATTTCGGACCACACTGGCACCACGATACTGGTACTGGATACAAGGTACTGGTCGGAGTGGAATATGATGACTAATTATACGAAATTGACACGACTGATTATGTTTAGTATGAAGGAGACTTCTGCATAAACCTTGTAGACATAAGATAATTCGACATCTACTCCAAAAGTGTCAATTAATTTACAATGTTAGGCATGAATTCTATTCAATTGAATACAGCGTATATTCAAAAATCAGTAAAATTCATTTTTATTTTCTGGATCTGGATGAGATTTTGGAAATGATATATCATTTATTCGCTATATTCTTAACAGGTATATAAAAGAAAATGAATAATGTTATTTAAGCTCCCTCTTGTTGTAAACTGGTGATGGAAGTATCATAAAACCTCTGCTGACTGTCGAAATTCCAAACGAGGAAAAACAGAATAAAGTGATGTTTGTAAAAAGTAGCACACATCACAATTTGGTCACGTACAAGGAATGGATATATCATCGGTGACTGTTGTTGCAAACAATAAAGCTTCATATTCGTCGCACATAACCTAATAATAAATTAAGATTAAGTGGTAAAGACACTTCCATTGTGTTCAGTTTATCATGTCTTAGCGGCGAAAGAAATCTCTGTTGTTATTATAATTTTTTAGACGTGAAAAATGATAGACGGACTTCAGTATCAAATCCTAATGGAGGTAGTTGTTTAATCCTCTTATATTTTAGAGCAGTTTTCACCACAACATTTCAATGGAACAATAAATTCATAGTTACAACGGGCATAACCATGGGAAGTTTTCTTCTTGTTTCCCAATAACAATTGGATATTTTATAAAGTATAAACGAAACTTGATTACATTCATAGTTTATGTGTTAGTAACATTAGAAGTGTTAAATCGAGAAGGAATAATTTCATGACTTCAATTTTTTTTAGCAACTTCATGACTATATTTAGAGCAAATAATATCTCCAACAATAATCGAGATCACTTGTTGTAATTTTATTTGGAGAAACCTGTTGAGGAAAGCCGAATGGTACAGATATTTTCAGTTTTTGTGAATTCATCTACTTGAAGTATGCGAAAAAAATATCATAGTTCAAAGACATATGTAAATGTTGTCAGCATAAAGTGGAAAAATACAAAGAATATTGATTACCAATGATTTACTACATTCGAGTCTTAGATATCTTTTTAAACCTTCCACAATTAGTCCACAATAGTAGAACTGGAAAAAAGAATGATGTAATGTCCTTTCAGTGATCAATTATGAACTTGAAAGGCATGTGCACGGGACTGTAGGAGAAATCGTGGCTATTATGTATGGGAGCCGATCATATTTCACAAACCACTTTATTGACTCATCCAAAAGTTCTATTCTAGGAAGACAATGCACTTCACATATAGCGTAGAGACCTCGGTCGCTTGATTTAAATCTAGGGGTCTGATTAATTTTCATCACAGTCTATAGACGTTTGTGCAATTATTCTACGAAGAAATCAGTTCAACTTACTCATCCCTTCTTCAGTAATTTCCATCTATATTACTGTTTTCTTCCTCATTTTATTTTTTTGCTAGGCTAGAAGTTTCAATCACACCTAAAGGATTTAACCGGTGCATCACCAGCAACAACACCAGCCCCAATTTACTTTGATTTGAACACTTGTGTATAGATAGGTAGAGGATGATTTCGAGGTTTTATTGAATTTCTCGAATGGAGAGAGAGGTCGACAACAAATTGATTTCTTCAAAAACTCGAATGTTAGAATAAATAAATGAGAAGTGACTACTATGCTACAATACTTAAACAAACCGAATGGCACCTGAATAGCAGCTTTATTCCAGACCCGTATTCTGATTTGGTTTGGAATAAATCAAGTAACCTAAGTTTCTAGAACGACGATGCTACATTGTTAAAACAACAAAAATTTCGCACTCTGCATATTTTCTGGCAGATTTATCAAATTTTTTGAATCGATGGCACAACTAAGTATCACCTATGTTTGCATTTCACATGCGAAAAACCAGATTTTTAAAAAGAAACGTCGTAGAATATTTGAATTTTTTCTATTGCAAGAAGTGACATACAATAACAGTTTGTAGTTGAGTTTCCTAATTTTTGGTACGACATTGTATATATTGTAAAAGAAAAGGACCTATCCATTTTAATATACGTTAACAAAATTTTCTTTACTTTTCTCAAACAAAGGTAAGAGATATAGTTTAATTTTTTATGCTATTCTGTTGGAAGGTATAGTTACTGTTCAAATATTCACAGACAGTTCAGTGAACGTAAAGGGACTGAATATGTAATAACCAAAGCCATATTATTTTATGAAACATTGAAAAGTGACAATAAAAATTCACAGGTGTTTTGAGAATAGATCATTTGGATAGCTTCTTCTATTATAGTTTTTGAATATTATTATTCGTCAAATAGGTTTTTAAAATGTAAAATTTCACGTTCGATTATATCTATTTTTACGAATTTATTTATCAAAGTCTAACAAGCTAAACATTTATTAATGGCTTTTAAGATCAGAAACAGAATTCTGGACTATAATTACAAGATTACATTTTTTGCTCGGAACAGCTGAGTTTCATTTACTATGTCCTGCACTTACAAGTAAACTAGTACAACCTAACCAATTGGACGAACAATGCAGTGTATGACCCTACGCCTCGGACCAGAACAAGACGACATCTTCCCAAGGCTGGTAGGCCTCGGAAAAACCTTTATATGCTGACTAAAGCTCAAGATATCAAAGAGGAACCCAGAATATCAACCAGATGACGTATTACGCAATAGGACATCAACCGGCGGTCCCCACGCATCATTTTGGTTGAGATCTAAAGATGTTCCCTTACGAAGTACGAGAGTGCATCAGCTGTATAACCCACTGTATAACCCACGTTTAAGCCATCCTGAATCTTATTATGAGCGTTGAGGCTCATTCATATTTTAACGCTTACGTGAATAACCGATTTGGGGCACTGAAAATGTCTGTCACTCACGAAGAACCCTTACACCCGCGCAAAGTTACTGGTGAATTCATCGGGCAATTTACTTTGAGAAAATTGTGGTCCAAACGACGAGTGTAGACGGCGCTTACTATGAGTACCAAATTTTTTTTTTTTTTGATAATTTGGGACTGAAGAGCATTTGGTTTCAATGCGTACACTGTTCGAGTTCCAACCGATATTTGTCTTTTCCAAGTGCTTAATCTTTTGCTTTGGTGATTTGCAATGGTCACCCACATCACCAGATTTAACCAATACAGGACTTTCGACAATCGTCAACAAGCTCTAGAGTCTTGACGCCTTTAGGGAGAATATTCGACAAGAATGCGAGAGCCTAGCAAGAGTATTGGAAAATGCTATAAAACGAATTCTAGCGACCGTCACCTGGACGATATCAGTTCCTTAACTTGTTGAAACAAGTTTCATAAGCTGAACCACAGTTTTTCATTGAAAAAATACAGAAAATGAACAATATTAGCCCCATCATTGAAAGAAATCCCACATTGTATAAATCGTTTATCATTTCCTCACATATTCACTGGAAAATTTATCCATAAATAAAACTATGAGATATCATATGTCTTACGTAAAACTTTTACATAACCAATTGAATGTATTCTGTTATTTCTTCAGATATAATTATGTATACTGAAATAGATGCAATAATATACATTACGAGAGTTTTTTGAATGGATTGTATTCCTTATTTTCATGACTTGATTTATATCAATATTGCTATCGGGATGATAATATATGTCAGAAAATATCCGGTTTTAAATCTGATGGTTAAAGTAGAAAGAAAGAGGCAAAAAACTATTTCCACCACAGGCTTCTGAATTCCGACTATTATCGAAATTGCTATGAAAAATAACAGCAATGATGATGTATTTACATACTTAGCTGGTTTTTTGGGATCTAAAAACAATTTTACACCAAAAATGTTCTTCTACTTTGTCTGCCAATTTGGATTATCATTCAAAATAAATTTTAAAACTTAGAAGTGAAGTTTAAATAAAGAATCTTCCATGGACTATAAATTAAAAAAGTTTTTTATTGCGTATACGAAAAAGTACTACATAGAAATTGGAGACTTGGTATTCGTGTATATTTATAGAATTTCTGTACAACAGGATAGATGTTAATCACGATTTACAAGTAATGAAGCTTTCTGACTAGCTTAACTGTACTGTACAAAGTGTTAACTATATTACAAGTACAACTATCAAAGAAAATACCACTTAAAATATGATGGGGGGGATGATCCAAACATTTTCATCCTCACTATAGTTGGTATTCTATCCCACAAAAAAGCCACCTCCCGCGAAAAATTAATTCCAGCGGGAAAAAGCTCCTAGGCGGGAATATTCAAGTTTATTCTTTGACTACTAAACTAAAGAGTGGGCTGTAAGGAATTGACCCTTTGTCCCTATTTAAGCTACTCTTACATCTAGCAATTTCAATGCTCTCAAATTAATTTATTATTGGATACATTTTTTAACAATTTTACATTATTAATATTTATGCAATAATTGTTACTGATCGCCAATTCCTGATTTTCCGGTGCGTCCATATTTCAAATGAGCTATGGGTTCTTTAAACCAGATAATAAAATGGATCTCTTAGTCTGCCCAATATACTTTCGGTCACAATCACCACAACTTATTTCATATGTATCACTCTTTTCCAAATTTGGTATTTTATCCTTAGGGTTTCCCAACAATTGTTTTAATGTGTTGTTGGATTTATAAACCAATTTTAATTCTACTCTGTCAAATATTCCTTCCAATTCTCTCGTGTGAAGAGGATTGAAAGGTATCAAAGCAAATTTTTCTTGTATTTTACTTTGGGTTGGGAAAAAAGTGGTTTCACATAGAGATTTCTTAAACCTATGACGATTGATTAACCTATTTTCAATTCATTTTTCATAACCTTTGAGTACAGCTACATCCTCAATGAAGGACTTTTCCTTATTGTATCTCTCAATGGTGAGTGGAAAGTGAATCAACCGATGTACCAGAAAGTGGATACTGGCCGTCTTAGGTTGAGTTCCAAAATGAATTCGTCTACGTTTGCCTTCTTTGTATTGTATATGGCGAAAATATCATCCACATACATGTACCATATCCTGGGAAAATACTGAAACTCTTGACTCATTTGCTTTTCAAAATGACTTATGAACAGTTCAGTCATGAACGGAGATAGGCAGTTTACCATAGCTGTTCCTTCATCTTGCTTGTAGAATTCGTTGTTGTACTAGTAATAGTTTTGTTCCATACATATTTTTGTTAACTGTAAATATTCTTCTATCAAATCAGCTCCCAAATTATTAGATCTCAGTAAGTCCTCAAGGTACACGAAGATCTGCGGGATCGGCAAGCTGGGAAATAATGAATTTACATCAAAGGAGATTAAAATTTCCCCATCTTCAATCTTTGTAGTCTTCACTTTGTTGATAAACTATAAACGAATTTTTCACTGAAAAACTCTCAGGTTTGATGGGTAGGTTTTCAAACTCCTTCGCTAACCACCTGGAAATATTATAACTAGGTGTACAAATTGTTGAAACAATAGGTCTCATTGCCTTTCCAAGTTTGTGAATTTTGGGAAGGCAATAGAGCTTTGATAATGCTGGATTACTTACGGATAACTTATGCTTGAGTGTACCAGTGACAAGGTTCTTACAATTTTTAAGTGTTTCTCTCACATTTGTGATCATTTTATTCAGCGGATTCTTTGAGATTTTGGTGTATGGTCCTGTTTCGATTAAGTTGTCCACTCTTTCGAAATAGTCTTTCTTGTCCATTACTACAACCTTGTTTCCTTTATCTACTTTCAAGTAAAAACAATCTTACCTCTTCAAACTCCTGACAGTATTCAGATCTCTTTTACTGACTGATAGATTTTTATTCTTATTAGATATATTTTTCAAGATTTGACTTCTGCATGCTTGCTGGACGAAGTTCCTAGTGTCTTGAGGAAGATACTGAATGGAACTTTCAATATTCAACTTTCAAACCCTTATGCAGCAACTCAATCTCCTTTCTATCAAACGTCTGGGAAGAAAGGTTTTCTACAATCTCGATTGGATGTACATATTCCAAAAAAGTCTTTGAACTTAGAAGCAAAATTTCATACGAAAAAGTACCAGAAATTGGGGGCTTGGTATTCTTGTATATTTATGGAATTTGTATACAACAGTATGAGTATTGGTAACAAAAAGTAATTGAATATCTAAACAACGTTATTATTATCAGTTAAAGTGTAAGTCAATTGCATAATTTATTTCAATACTACGGATGAGAGATTTGTCAATCATTATGTAAAGAATGAGTCAGCTAATGTAAAACAACTATAGTTCTTTAATTGTCTAGTTATTACATTAAAAATAATGAGATTCGATGATTATGAGTGAATAAACAAGATGATTCAGACAATAGCAAAAAATACAAGGAGTAGTTCCTCTCCTTGACTATATTATTCGGTAATTTTTATTAAAAAGTCTTCAACATTCTATGAAAAAATGTATTACAACCAGTGGCGGATTTACAAACTTGCCGCCTGTGGACTATTAATCTTTTGTCGTCTGTAGGCTATTCATCTTTTGTCGCCTCTACTGACCTCTGAAATTAGCTAACAACCATATAAATTACAGTTCTCATCAATAAAACATTATAATTTGAGAACTAAGGTCCGTATAAGATCCTCGATTATTTTCACGTATGGAATAGTTAAAAAGATATTATTTGGCGCAAAAAAATTAATAATGTATCACTTTTAAAGTAAGAAAGATATGTTTTGAAACTATTCAACACTTATATGAATGAAGCTTATACAACGAGTAACGTTGTATAAGCAACATATTTCTTATTACACTGAAAAATAAATATTTTTTTAGATTTTCTGTTGATATTACTTATTAACCAATTAATATTCAGAACTATGAAAATGTTTTAAAATGAGGTATGACTTCAAGAAAATCTTTGTAGCTTAAGACATTTTTCGTGGATGGTTAACGACCCCTTGGCCATTGTGTAAACGAAGGTAACATAATGTTATTTATATTTAACTCTATGTAATTTAAGCACAATTCATGAAATTCCAAACATTTAACGTGTAGTGGAATTAAGCAACAACGATTTAGTGGTTTTATTCATGTCTATCGATAAATTATCCAGTGGGACTCTTCGAATTGGTACAGTACACAGAAGCCTTTTTTAGGTTCATGAATTTACTTCCATATTTTTTTAGGAGATACTGTGAAATCTGAAATGGAAATTGTCTGCTCCTTAAAGCTAATTTCATTATTTTTGAACCAACTAGTTTACATTGCACAGTTCTGCTCTTCCTGTTGCTCCGAAATTTATCAACTTCGCCAATGTAAAGTTATTAAAATACAATGGAGAACGTAAAACAGAATATAATTTGTCGAAAATATTAGTAAATTTTAGTAAAACACATTCCTCAAGGCCTTAATTTTCTATAGTCTTCATTGCGTTGTTCGTCCTTGATGAATTCATTCAAGCAGAGTCCTTTCTCCATTATGTTCATGGTTTGGTTATGTATATGTCTTCTGGACGAATATGAGAATCATCCTCTAGTAGTTCGGTAACTGAAAGTGGTTTCTTTCTAAAAAAATCAGAGTTGTAAATATTTCGATAGATGACCAGGGATCTTTAAGGACGCAGCGAACTAACACGGTTAATCATTCACGTATATCCTACTTGAAAAAAATACAATGAAGATATATATTCACAAGAAAGAATTAGAACAGCAACCAAATTAAGAGTCTACAAGCGATAAAACCAATAGTTATATACAAAGAACATATATAGACAAAGAACAACTAAGGGTATATAAGAGGAGAAAAATCGTGGACCAGTGAAAGTCGGAAATAATGGGTATAGAGGATTTATAAACTATGAAATTAGGAATATATTATAAAATGAGGATATAGTAAATACAATTAGAGTAAAAAGAATTCAAAGGTATGGAGACATTAAAAGAATGGAAAAACGACAGGATACAAGGGTAATCATATAATGGAGACCGAGTGAAAAAAGATTGCATTGTAGACAAAAAAATATGCAAAATCTTGGAGTACGTGACTGGATGCAGGACAAAATTTTTTTATCAACGTCATTTTGAATATTGAATTTGAATTCTATGACTTTTACAAGCTTTAATAATATCAAAAATCACCGGAAATCTTATTTCCCAGACGATGAATACATAGGAATTCGGGAGCTCGGAAAATATATTGAAGTTAGTCCACTTTGGTGTTTCCTTGCCATGTTCCTAATGAAAAATCGCTCATAATATAGCTGGTAAAGACAAGTCTGTCTACGCATAGAAGAGCTGGTGCGTTTAGCTTGACTTAATATATATAATAAACAGTTCCTCACGTTTTTCAAGCAAGAAAAGTTTTAGCGTAGTGCATTCCAATTTTTATCACACCACTTTTATTTCTGTAAAAATTCCGAAACGTTTCTTTTTCTTGTAAACAATGAAATAAAAGATTTGCTGCTCCTTAACATGCGCCGCCCTAGGTTTCAGCCTACTGATGAATCTACCACTGATTACAACGCCTCTATTGTGAATCGTGCACTTTTCATAACTCTCAGAGCTAAGGTTGAGCATACATGAAAAATAAACAGAAATCTCCCAAATTATATTTACCGTTTTTATGTACATATACAATGCTGTACTCAAACCTAATAACAATAATGCGTGTTCTAGGAAAAGTTTCCAAATAAATCATACATACACACTGTGTAAATGTTTGAAAGAATATGGTGAATAATAAGAGGAAAACATTACAAAAAATGAGATCCTATGAACCCAAAAGTAGTAAATTATTAACAGTGAATGTATGAAAATGTGTAAGATTTATGACACTCGAATTTTCAAGGTTAGTGTCTGTTTGGAGAACAGAAGTGATGAACAATGTAAGTGCACATTTAGAAAATAATATTGGCCCTTTAGGATTAATTAAGTTTCCAGGGATAAAGATGGAAAATAATTAGAAGAGGATTCTAGTCTTTTGAATTTGAGATGAGTATGATATAAGTGCGGAATTATATTTTAATTGGGATTCTTAGAGCAAAAAATTTATCTACAGCTATCACTTAATATATGGATTGATAGCAAAATATTGACAATGCCTTATTTTGACGCAAGTAGGTAACACATTCTGCTACAGTGATGTCATTTGTTTTTACAAACATAGAGTTCTGTTTGTAGTGCGTCAAGAATGAATACGAGTACTTCAGATGAGAGTCCATCGACCAAAAACAAGACTTTCATTTCGGGAACTGATCAACTTTTTCAAAGAAGCACCATTTCTCCTAATCGAAGTAATAATTCCAAAACGAGAATTTGAAATATTTCATTACTATTTTAGACAAGTTGCATTCATTATAAGTTTAAAGGAGCCAATCGCACGAGCTAGTTACATTCCATGGAAATTTATATATAGAAGATTACAACGATTGTCTTATAGTCGATATACGAGTTACCAAAACAAAATCATCTAGATCGTTCACAGTGTCAGTTGAAGTCTACGAAATTTGTAGAATATGTGACCATCTAATGCCACATCAAAATCCACATTCTCAAATTTATAACGAATCTACTAAAGGCAAATGGATTGATATGTCTTTAAAACTGAAAGATCTTGAAATTTTTGTCGATCATCGGCAACATTTTCTGTGAGCCTCGATGGTTACATCATACCTGTGAAAAAGCTGGGAGGGTGGAGATTAGTTAGGACCTAATTAGAATTAGTTAGGAGATTAACCTCGTATATTTCTTTGACTATTCAAATTCCTTCTTATATACCTCAAATTTATTTCTAATTATTTACCAAATTCAATTAAAATAAAGTATAGATTTTCTAAATAAGATGGAGAAAATTCTTGACCAAACTATTCCTTGATTAAAGTATCTTAACACCTGCTTGCAGTCATCTCAGGTTACACTTTCCCTTAAGGCTGAACTGAAATTGCATCTCCGAAGTTCATTTAGGATGAATTAATCCAAACACATGCTTAATTTGATATTAACAGAGTTTATATACTCGCATTTATTGAAGAATGAGTCCAATATATTTTCATAATAATATCATCTTTGAACATTTCATTAATGTTAGGTTAAATAGATATATTTGAATAGCAATATACCTAAATTTTACTCAGTTTCCTTAAACATAAGAATAGAAGCAATACGAAGTGATTATATACTGAATGATTGATGTTTATTGGGACAAATTATGACATAAATATATTCTACAACTGGAGAACGTTCAACTTTTCTTAAGAGTTTGCAGCTTAATAGCACAAGACTAAAAGGGTATGTACATATATTTACCATAAGAGAATCCGATATAAAAAACGATCCATTGTCCGAGGAAAACAACAGACGTTTACGACCAATCTAATGATTCTTTTTGTTGAGATAAAAACCAGGTGTTGCTCATTTATCTCATAATAATTCAACTGATAATCTGTATTACAAAAATTTCTCTTCATTTCTCCGAACACTGTAGAATGTTCAAATTTTGGCGAACGAGAATTTAGAAAAAAGGCTTTATCATATATCGCACTCCTATTTCAATAGTGTCCTAAAATAATTTAAAATTGACATTTTCCGTCCAATGTATTTTTTGAAATGAAGTTCCCAAAATTTAATAGTGACATATCATTAGTACTACCAGTTTCCGCGTGAGGCGCCAAGTGTCACTATTACAATGAGTTACTCTCGACTGTATGCTCTATGAACATCATACGCTAAATGGCAGACTAGAACGCCAACGACGGCGGCGAAATTTTTCATTATTCATATTAGAGTATTGGTCTGAGATTTCATACATTAGGCGTATATGTTTAGATAGGTACTAGTTTGTTTCTAGCGTTGCATCCGCATCGATACAAGGGGCCGAAAACGTTAATTCAAGAAAATAGGACCTCTGTATTCTTTTGAATTCAAGAACTTTTTCAAGTACTGTACCCACTCTGTTTTTATAGTATTGCAATGTTCAACCAACTCAGATTTAGCTCTCCAGAGTCTTCTGGCCAGATTAACAGTCGATAAGCTAGATTGACTTGACATTTATGTGGCTCTTGGCGAATTTTCCCTGTAGTCTGGCAAACATTGTCCCTTTCCGAGGCACTTTCATTAACTGAAGTTTACAGATTATGCCGCTTTCTCTTAGTTTTTGTATACTGTGATTATGTAGTATCATCACCAAATGTATAATAAAAGGTAAAGGATTGGTGTCAATAAACTGCCCTGCGGTACTATTACATTTAGAACTAGAAACCCAAGTTAAAACGTAGGATTCCAATAGTTTTAAAAACTGTTTGTTCAAACAAGTAGAGTAGTCCCTCAAGCTACTTGCTTTTAACGATTTCTTATTTTATTTGTAATCCTATCGATCTGGCCAATAGTTGAGAGGCTCTTTCTAAAGCCAAAACTGATAATTTGAAATTGAGTTCTTATCTTCAGTAATTGGTTCTATTATTTTAAGTAAGAATTTCTTGAAAAATTTAGAAATTACAGGTATAGTCCAGTGTATATGAAGAAACTAAATTTATCGTTTTTTTTTTGGTTTTGGAACCATAATAACATCTGGTATTTGCTGTATCTTTGGAACAAATTCGATCGAAAAGATGAGAAAAGTGACTTTCGCAATTGCTTATTCTTTTCTCAAGATTGATATTTTCTGCAATTTCTATTCATATTTCCTTTGGGTAGTGAGTCTAATGTCGCATTCCCATTGTATAATATTTGTCCCAACGAGATAATCTTCATGCGGTTGGAAAGTTGTTTCAAGGTTTTCTTCAAATTTATTAGCCTTTTGCACATTGTCTAATGCCTATGTACCATCTGCATTTTCAGTAGATGGGTTGTGAGAAATTGTTCATTTAAGTCTTTTCGTCGTTTTCTACGGTAAATAATCAGATTTCATGTCTTTTGATTATTTAGTCGCTGATATCGTTTTTTTTTCTATTTCTCTTTTGAGTTTCTGTGTAGCATAAAGTTCAGCTTCTTTTCATCTTCTAGGCATCTCTGATGGTAAATTCTTCGTATTTTCTTTTTTCGGAAATAATTAATCTAATTTTTTTTTGATAATTATTACCTTTGTTTGGGAATATAATTAGATGTATTATCCCTTGCAGCTTGTTGCTTTTCATTAACAAATGATTTCATTAACCTTTCGAGCTGATCTTCATTCATTGGTGGGATTGTGAAGCTGATAGATTTCTCAATTTGGTGTTTGAAGCTCTGACAATTGGTGAGTCTATTAGTCTTTCAATTCAAGAGAAGTTTCCTTTTGTAATTTTATTTGTTTTATTCAACTTATCTATTGTTAAATTTTATGTAAGTTTTTTCGACCAATTAAATGGCTTTTGAACTTTTGGATCACAAATGTGTAAATTAACATATTAAGTTACCCTTTCTTTATAAAATACAGTGTTGAAACCTATAGAAATAAGATCTAATATCAGTTCGATTCAAGAATAAAATATACACATATAAATACAAAAACACTAAAGAGCCAGTTTTTTAACTAGAGAGATAGACGAGAGCTCGAATTGCGATCAGTGAAGCTGAAGTTAGTGATTAGTTGATAGTGAAATTAAAATAATCATTACTTGACTATAGTGATGTTTGTAAATGAATTAGTGATAAAAATAAACCATGTGCTCAAATTTATCTCACTCATCAGGATAAATTATAGGTTGACAAAAGAAAATGAGAGTAATATATATTTGAAATTGTTGATAATTCATATAATTGAAAGTGTTACTCTGTTATTATTTCAGTAAATCCAAAAAAATTATTATATTTAATATTTTTGACGTATCATAAATTTATCACACTGTATGTACTGTAGCAGACAAAAAGTAAGAAGTGTGAGCTTGTTAGACAAAAAACTATCTGAAAATATCGCATTTCGAGATTTTCTAGCATGTAATTTTTTTTGAAACCTACAAATTTTGAAATGTGATCTCTTAAATCATGACTAAAAGACAACAAAGAAAAAACAAAAAAATCATGATTTACGAGAATCGCAATAGTGGGGAACCAATTGTGTGCGTTAGTGCCCTTCTCCATCTCGCACATGTAGGCGCTTTAGAGGGATAAATCGTCCGTTATCCTCGACTATCAACACGTTATCCTTCGTCCTGCGACAACTACAGCCTGTTGAATCTTCGAGCAGTTCGTTGTGTTTTGTGCCCGTGTTATAACTTCTTACTTTTCTGGTGAGTGGATATAATTCTTTATTTTTAACATTACAGCGAATGGCTTTTTGTTGCGGAAAATCTCCTCACGAAGTTATGAAATTTGATATATATGGTTTTTACAGATAGTTTTGATAGTTCAGATGTTTCTTATTTGATTTTTTTATAAAATTACTGAAAAAGCATGAAAATCTGTCAAGTAAACTTTGAAGGATCTTCTATCAAATATAGAGATTTTAATAAACTTTCTATTTATAAAATTCATAAAATACCCATAGAACATATTCAGCACTATCCGAAAATGTCTTAAATTCAAGTTCCAAAGAAAAAAGCAGCGGTTATACAGTAAGTTTATGAAGTTACTCGCTAATATTATATTAGATTTACGTCTTTTATTGAAATTTTATTGAATTATTATCACAAATACATCTATCAGAATCACATCATTACTTACTAGTTCCAATTATTCCAAAGTTGGATAAAATGGATAAAAACCTTAACTGATTATGACAAATCCTTAGAGTTATGGAAAACCTCGTACATACATTAGAAAAATTAAATTACAGCATGATGTAGTGCAATATAAAAAAGAACAAGTTTTATACCTATAGTAACGCAAGTACAAGAACTACCGGAACATGGCTATGACCAAAGAATACAATTTTGTGAAATTATCATGCAAAAGGATGTTTTACAGGTAAATTTGTCTTTGCCAATCATGCCACGTTTATGTCAAATGATATAATTTGCCTCAAAAGTTGTAAATATGAACGTGATACTAATCGTTGTGAATTTGGATATATAGAACTCAAATTTCATTGAATGTGTTCACTATTCTTAGGAGGCAATTTGAAGAATCTAATGTATATAAATTTGTTACGAAATTAATTAGTTGCCGCATTAAGAAACGAATGTACTAGATAAATTGTATTGACTATTTCCTTCGAAAAATTTAAGCCAACCAAAAAGCTGTAATATTTTATGTTTACCTAGCAACGATCAAATTTCAGCGATAATACTGCACTAGTGCAAATTATCGATAATTTGCACTAGTGCCAAATTTTCGTCTAGGATTAATAAACATCATTTGGTTTTAATTTTATATTTTAAGAAAAGGAACAATTATTGTTTATTTTAAATTAAATTTTTCTCAGGAAATAGTCTGCCAAAATGCCCTCTCGTGCATGTCAAATTGTCTCATTGTCTCATTGTCTGCATTCGCGCACTCGAGAAAATTAAATTATCGACAATTTGACATGCACTCGGGACATTAATATTGATAATTTGATGGATAATATAAAACAAAAAATAGATACAAAGTGTACTATTTAAAAAATATGGTTAAATGCTACTTTGGAAACCTTTGGAAACGTTAAAACCTACAATCGACTCATACCTGAATTATTTGAAAACTCCTATATTCAACATTTTTTATAAATCTAACAAAAATCGTAATAATAGCAAATTAGATACTTGAAGAACACAGAGAGTCGCTATTATTGTCTTTGGTATAGAAAATGATCATTTCTAATTTTAGTATTATATTTTTTGGAATTACTTTGGAGTACTACCCCTACATTTTCAGAATTTCTAGGAAAAAAAAATATTCTGGATAAATACTTATTCAACGTATAATATTTACTCTTGAATTGGATGGAATTTGGAATCAAGAAATTTACATGACCTAAAATATACGGTACAATAATTAGATGTTGAAGGTAGTACTTTTATTTTAATACTATTGGTACACTAGGGTGTGGGCAGGAAAAATCCTTGCATTTTATGACAGCTTAGCAAATAAAGTAGGCGTTGATTAAGAATGGTATTATTTGATTCTTGTAATTTGGCAATTGTCAAATTTTCTAAATATAAACATTTTGTAAGAATGTAAATAGCCAGACAAATACTTTACAATACCTGTCGACGTGTTGAGGTATTTCGATTGACAGGAAGTTAGGATCGGGAAGAAAAGCGAAAAAAAAAACGCCAAAAAAGAAGTGAGAATCGGCCCATGGAAACTTGGGGGTCAATTTACGAAAATTTGGCAGAAAATCCAAAATCGATAAAAAATATGTAATCAACATCATAAAGGAACAGAATATAGTTTGAAAATTGAGAAAATCGGAACCCAAAAATTCTGAGAAGCCTCAAATGGAACATAAACCAAAACTTATGTCTTAGTGACAACGAGTTTTCGCACTCTAAAGGTTTGGAAATCATGATAGACAAAGAATCATACTTAACTTTTGACAGGGGTGAAATGGTGAATATAATCGCCAAAACATATGAAAAAGATTGTGAGCTCCAGATTAATGCAGTTTTTTGTCAGATATTGCAAAGGGAGGTACGCAAGCTTTCTCAGAGTTGAATATTCCATTTATTGAAAAGTAGAAATGTACCTCAACTGAGGCGAATTGAAAGTTTTTGACGAAATTTGAAACGAAACGTTTATTCTGAAAGTTGGGAAGTAGCTTTACATGAAGAATTAAAAAAGAGAATTTTGATCAAACTTTGGTAAACACCAGTTTTAGTATTTCATAATTAATTGCAACACTAAAATAAGAAAGCGAGTCTACTGTATTGTATATTTGTAATTATAGTGTAGTAATAATAGATTAAATAATTGAATTAAAACAAACTGTCTGTACGGATGTTTTTGTATCCATATCCATACTGGAATGATATGTTGATCAATAAGTTTATCAAAACGTAAAGTAATATTCTTTGAAGTCGAGGTTTTTTCTATTTGCCGATAGTTTACTAATAAATAATAACAAGAATTTATCATTGACACATTCAGAAATTCTGGACAAGCTTTCCTTAAACTATCAATAATGTTCTTTTTTGCTCTTCAATTATCTTCCTTTGGAATATGTTATAAATTTTTAAATTATTCTGCAACTATATGTCCTCACTATCTTTAGACTTATTCATTCTTTTTATATTCAATTCTTTATATATATTCGACTAGTTCTTCGTTTTATATATTCATTTAAAATCACATAAAACGACTTTAATTATTGACTAGATTGTTTTATTTTATTTTTCAACTGTATCTAAATTTTTTAGCATACAATTGAATATGGCACTGAACAAATAAGAACAAGTTCAAAAATAGGTTTAGGGTTAGATAATGAGTAGATAATAATAATGAATAGCTGAGTAAAAAGGGTAAATGGAATTGGGAATAAATCAAAAATATAAAGAAAATTGGAAACTACTATAACGAAATCCAAAATATCATTGCATTGATTGAACAACAAGAAAAGTAAAACCAATTAAGTGAAAACGCAAAAGAAATAGTAAAACAGATGAAAATATCACACGCAGAATCGATAACAATATAGAAAAGAAAACAATAAGATAGATGAGGCAATTTAAGGCAAAGAAGACACACCAGTGTAAAAGCAGAGACGTAGAATATTGAATTAATGAATAGAGAAACTCTCCTCAATTATTAAACTAAATCAATTTTACGAATGTTATTAATGATACCAAAAAGCAACAATTAGGAAAAAGATTAGGAAAAGTAGTGTCAACTTCTACAGCTTGTTTGTTTTGCATGTTTGTAATTGTTTTGCATGAATTTTACAACGTAATTTTTGAAATACTAATGAATTATTATCTGATGAATAACTGAGTCATTTTAACTGAATTATAACAATTCATTTGATAAATTGTATTCATTTGTATAGTTTTGGAATTTGATTAATAGAATCTTGCCCCAGATGCTTCGATTTCTTTCATTTTTTTGATTATAAAATGTTACTTTATCCACTCTATCCATCAAAGTATAGGAAAGATGAATGGAAGAGGAGAAATTCACTGTGAAAATATTTTCAATCTGAAGGGATTATGAATGATTCGTCTATGTATTACGATGTGTTCGATGTGAATAACTGAGCGGTAATACATGTGGTATGATTTTCATTTTTCTTCACTTCCTTTTACTAGCTTTGACTAAAGTCAAACGTTCATTGAAGATTTTCATGGGGGAATTCCATAACGGCATTTTGTTCTGTGTATGGAGTTAATTCACTGACATACTTTTTTGTAAATTTTCTACATCGACGCCCTAATTGTTAAGGATGCTTTTTTGTGAATTTATTAACAACTTTTTTAATTTCTTTAATTGTTCTTCAACTTCTAAGAATTCACTTCTAAAACAAACTTTTGTTGTTCAGTTATTAATAAAGGGTGTATATTACAAAAATGCTCACTATGTTCTAGAAATTTGGTATATTTTCTCGTATTTCTAATTGGGTTATTTTCTTAACATATGTGCTGTTTATGATCAATGGAGATATCCCTTTGAAAATAATTAGGTTACTTTTTCATATTCTAATCAAAGTACAAGTTTTTGCATTCATAGTCTAAAGAATTCACTTTTGAGAAATATTTCAATTGTTTCGGTTGCGTGTAAGCACCAGACAATTACTTTTCATAGTAAACTTTCTGTTCTTACAAATGCTGCTGACCGGAAGCTTTTATCCCTATCGGATTTCGAAAGATCCTGCTTCAACCGCCCACTACGAGTGTTTTTTCACTAAGCCGGTGTGATGAGGTATGCTTTGTAATGTTAGGTGTAGTAGTTCCATTCCAAGCCTGATGATGTATTGAGATTTAGTGCTTTGCGTGATAAAAATAAGTTTTTCTTGCTGGTCAGTTTTTCGTATCCTAGCTCCTAAATCTGAAGTATTTGTATGAATATACGAAAATAACTTTTATACGAACCAAACCTCGCAAACAATAATCTCAGTTCCTTATTGTTGCACAGTAGTTTTATGATTTTATGCACTCCTATTAATTTATGTATCAATTATTCAATAGCTTTTGAAGAATTAGTAGTTTCTCTAAATAAACAACATAATAATTCATCATAATAACTAGAAAGAGATTCCTTGAATTATTTAAGAATTGCATATCAACGTGGCTCTGTATTTTTGTGAATGCAAATCAACATGCTACTATTAATTAAAATTCCAAGATGCTTTTATCCTATTTACTAGATTTGAAACTGAGCAAGATCATTTGTGTGAATGTTGATGCGAAATCCCATTTATGATTCTAGGTAACTTTGTTACTTGAAATTCATTAAGGTGTAAAGTGACGCGAAATTTATGTTGTTATAGGAAGCTTATTTTAAAGAATTACTCTATGGAGATTATGTTCCAATCTAGAAAATTTACTTCAAAAATCACTTTCTAACTTTCAAAAAAATTCACTATCAAACTACTATAGTTTTGAAGGAATTAATTAATGAAATTATTCAGGATAAATATTTTTCAATCTACATGTGTTTATTTTAAGATTTAGTAGGTTTCTCTGAAATTTATTAAGTTACAAAGATGTAGTAGTATTTCGTTTGTATTCATTATTATGCCGTTTTCTTCACAACATTCAATACGTGAAGTATTTTATATATTTGCCAACAAGGTCATATTAATGGCTAGCAAGCAACTATTGTAATGGTTGACTTCTTCTATTACACTCAATCACTATTCATAGCATTTATATCACGCACTTTTTTGGCACTTGGGTCATCAATAAAATCATTATAACTCGTAATTGTGAAATCGTATAAATAACGTGTAGGCTTCGATGTCATCACCAAACATGAGTTTCATCTAGTTTTAGACTAAATATTTCTATCATATCTTTCACTATTTCAACTTTCCACTTTGTATGAAAGAGAGATGAAAATTGCATGGAATCATAAATAACACTTTCCAGAATTGTTTTTACGAGGATGATCCTAGAAGTACCTGGCCCAACAAAAAAAACACTCAAAATTTTTAAGAAAAATTAATATTTCAATATAACCACCATGAAAATTGCTGTGAAAAGTGCATCAAACTAGCACTTTTCCCAGCGATGTTCAATAAGTTCAATACCCTTTTTATAATAAGAATCGTCAAGCCCTCAAGGTAGCCACTAACTGCCTCTTCAATGCAGGAAAATCTTTGACCACCGAGCAAATTTTCCATGTCTGAAAAGAGAAAAATCTGGCGAATAGGGTGCATGTGGTAGCAATTCAAACTAATTCATTCATTTTGGCCATTGCAATAACGGACGTGTGAGCTGGTGCATTTTCTTGATGAAACAACATGTTCTTCTTAGCCAAATGAGGCGGTTTTTTCTAGATTCCTTCGCTCAAACGTTGCAATAAGTTCGCATAATACTCTTGGCTGATAGTTTTTCCTTTTTCAAGACAGTCAATGAAAATTATTCCAAAAAATCGCCGCCTTGATTTTGCCTGCAGATGGAATGGTCTTTGCTTTCTTTGGAGCTGGTCCTCCCTTTCCACTCCACTGTTTTGATTGTTCTTTTGTTTTGGGTGCGAAGTTTCATCCATGATTCATGGTTATTTCTGTGAAAAATTGACTAGTACTGTAAGGTCAATAGCTGGAGCTGAAATTAAATTCAATTTTCTATGAGATTTTTTCGAACATAACTCTGTAAGCATATACTTGTACTTTTCGACAGACTCATCTTTTAGAAATTGTTGAATTTCTTCAGTCTTCGTCATTCTTGATATTATTGTCCTTTCTAGTATGTAATTTTGAATGGTGTTGCGCGTTGACGACTCAAAATAAAACTGTCCAAAAGTCTTTTAAAATGCCAACGTTTCGATCTTTTATTTGATTTTTATCAAGGCTAAAAATATATGGTACATTATAACTCAAATGTTGATGAATATAAACAAGTAAACAAAAAAATTGTGAAATTAGTTTAAATTATAATTAAACATATATTTTTAGCCTTGATAAAGATCAAAAGAAGATCGAAACGTTGGGATTCTAAAAACCTCATTGAAAGTTTCATTTTGAGTCCTCAACCCACAATACCATTCGAAATTTCTCCGTGTGTTTAGTATTTTGACTATTTTGAAACATAATTTTTTTGATTCACTTTTCCAAAATGCGCTCTATACTCGTCAGCATCGACTACTATAACCATAATGCTGATGTTTTCTTGATAACTAATCAAATTAAGCTAACAGAGAATTTTTTAGTAAAAGGAACGATCTAATATTTTATCTTGATGTGCTTGGTAGCAAATTATTACATCGGATGCTTTTCAAACAATATCTACACCTGTATTTTCGAATCCTCTTATTTCGTGTCAATATGACACGTAACAATTCATGGTTCACTTGAGTTGTAATAATAACTCTGAGCTAGAAAGTCTTCATTTTGAGCGTGACTAAAAATGTGGAATATTTCATAATATCCATTTCAAAATATGTATTTATTTGTTCTATTTCAACTACTTTGGAACATATTTTCCCTGTGATGTACAGATCTGTCAAATTGACGCTGAAGGAGCTGTGTGTCAACAAAACGTGCCCAAAGACTTAGTAGAAATTATAAAAATAAATTTAAAATCTATAAATTACTCCAAGTATAAATTGACAAATAACCTGTATGGATATATATACGGGTCGAAACTCAAATATTGAGGCCCAAAATTTGCGTATTGGTCGCTTGCTCAAATCATAATAAATCTTATATTATTTGTATATAATCAAACATTGACTCCATTATTTTATGTCACCACTTTCGGAAAGACCACTACCTAGCAGATTATTTATAGTTGACCACGTAAATTAATAGTTTTTTCATAACATTGCGGAATGAAACATTTTAGAGAACAAAGACTAACCAAGAGCCGATAGCGTTTATTAAGAAAAAATGAATAGAACCAGAGACATTTTGAGTATGTATTTTTGTTGGTTGTGGATAAAATATTAACAAAAAACAAGGGTAAAAGAGGTGATAAGTGTCATTTGAAACTACAGATTATACAAGTTAATTACCAGTTAAATATCCGCATCTAATCTTATTTTAACGGAATTTTGCTTATATCTACAACACTCAATCCCTTACCTAACTCAACGTCACATTAACTAACCATAGCAAAGAACTCGATTTGTGATCTTACCATCTTAGTACATGATGAGATTAGAACAGAAATACGAAACTCTAAGGTAGTTGTCTATTGAAATTGAATATTCAATTTTATTATCATGTGACTACTGGAAAGCGTACATATATGGTTTTGAATTCTACTCACAGAGAGCAATACCCTGCAATGTAATCGAAAAATGACACTCTTACAAATAAAAGTCTCTACAGCTTGAGAATTTCGAGAATTGAATTTTATTCTTATTGAAGGCTAATTTCAAAATCTAGCATATAGGAAATTTAAATACTATGATAATTCATATTAGCTCTTGTCACGATGGCGCCAAGATAGTCCGCTCTAAGTACGGATTGAGAAATGTCTGTATCAACTTACTTTTAATCAATTTTCACTTCTTTTTTTTAATATAATTCAAATTGGAAATTACAGTTGAGAAATGATTTCGAAATTTGATATATAGACTTAGACGTTTATTCTAAACTCCCCTTTTCATATTTTTCACATAAAAGAAACTTTACTCTCCCGAAAAATAGGTTTTTTGGAAAATTTTCGATTCACACTTTTTTTTCAAAGCCTAAATTAGAAATTAGTCTTTGTCAACAAAATGATATCGTACAAGAATCGTTCCAATTGTATTCTTGTACAAAGTACTATACGGTTCTTGTGAATATTTCAGATAATAAAAAATTACATAATACGAGATACACATTATACGTCTCTATCTTCATCTATTCTTTACATTTATACAAGATTCAATTTGAAGCATTTTTAAAAGACGTATTTTCCAACGGGATTTAACTTTTTCTGATTGGATTTTTCTTAGTTTGAATTGTTCGTGTCGAGGGATCAACCTGATCAAGTTTTTTCCGCGTTTTTCGGTGTTACGATGTGGTTGATTTAAAATAAAGCAAAATAACAGTCATCTAGTTTTATATTCCTCTCAAATACTTACTATGAAGTTTGTCAAAAATAATTCCACGTAGTGGGAATCTTCCATACCTTAAAGTTATTGGAAGGTTATTAATAAGAATTATCGAAATGGAGATAACAGGATATAAACAAAAGAGATACAAAAATCCTAAAGCTTTATCCACAGTTCCTGGAATGTCTAGTAAAGAATATGTTCTTGTTATAGCGTTTGCTAAATAAAATAACACACTTAAGATAAACTAATTGCTCGTATAAAAGAAAACTTTTTCCAACCTATGAACTCAGTGAATTCATAAACATCGGTTGTACTAACCATCTACGTTCTTATCGAAGCTAATTATTGGCAAACTGTACAAATTATGTTCATTATTTTATAACTCTCGCTATCTCATATTCATAACACTATAATCAAAATCCATATCTACCATATATTCATTTCTGTTTTTCAAAGTTTTTGTGACGGTTTACTATTGTCAAACATTTTTAATGAAATTTCAGTGATTATTTGCTCATTATATCTCATAAGCTTAAAATGAGATTGCTTTGAATAGAATATGTATTCACTCACTCCACGGCTTGACAGCCCATGGATGATATTGGTCTCCTTTTACACACAACTCCATTTAGTTCAGTCCTTGGCCTTGTTTTTCCAAATTTCATCTTCTACTCTCTTCAGTGCTGCTCTACCCCATCTAAGGGCCTTTTTTGGGGCATCCAATTTCTTTTTTTCCTTCCACCCTTCCTCTATAGATCTTCTTTCCTACTCTTTTTTCATTCTTTCGCTCCAGATGTCGAAGCCTCGATATGATAACTTGCTTTGAAATATGTTACTGTGGGTATTGGTTTCCAAATTGAAGATATCAGCTCAGATACTGATAATGAGATGAAAACTATTTCTCCATGGGGAAGAAAATAGACTTGGAATTCGGAATAAAAATGTTTTTAGTGCTAAACGACAATTCGATTATCTCAGTTTGTAGCTGTATATCATAATAAAGTAACACATTTCAAATGATTATTTTATCTCTTGGTAAGAATACTTACGTATTTTCTTTTCAATACGTCTCCTTCTTCTTCCGTGAGAATGTGCTAGATTATAATAAACCTTGAAAGAATCAAATACAATGTAAAGAAGTTGACAATATAGACCACAATCCATGATACCTCTAAATATTAACTTTTTCTTTTGAACAGCAATATATCTCGATTTTAAACCAACTAGAAATGCCTAGCAAGTTATATCTGCTCTCAAATCATTCCTCAAGCTTGTTTATGTCCCGTTGGAACATCCCTAATCATCACTAATCGTATCAAGATTTTTCATATTTTAAATTTACACTAAAACTCGATTGTCAGGTCAACTCACATTTTTTTTAATCTTATAAACCTAAAAACAATGAATTACTGACATCTCTCAATGGGTTTTCTTAATAGTACTTTGACATTAATTACATTTAGAACGTAGTACAAATGCATTATACTGCACTTTATTGACGTCTTGGGGCTGGCAGCTTTCCCTCATGCCTTCTTGCTACTCTTTTGATTTCTTCTGTTATAGTAAGGTCTCTAATAGCTCTGTCATTACTCCGAATTTACAATGGTGCATTTACGATCTTTCGAACAACTTTTTGAAATTTTAGAATTGTGGTAATATGTTTTTTGTGCACCCCTATAAGTGAAGGTCATGGATCTATAAGGAATTCCATATTTGTATAACAATAAATAATTGTGTACAGATAACATCTTTTTGTATTTGATATCTGGCGTTGCTTTCTGTTCTTTTCCTTGACCTAATCACTTGAATTTTCAGAATATTTTTTTATTCATCTTAAATTGGATTTTGGTCCATTTTTGCTAGTGAAGTTTCTGTTAAAAGTCTCTTCACATTGAATTATCTATTTCTATTACGCATGTATTAATAATTGAAGTTTTCTTGGAATAAATTCAATATTTTATCCCACCGCAATAACAGCAGTATCATCTGTAAAGTACTTTTGGGTTGTTGAAAGTAATACCACTAATTCTCTTATATTCATCTTCCCGTTTTATATGGAACAGACTTCCAGATAATTGAGATAAAATTACGAACTCGACCACAACATTGACTATGAAGTCGGTCCTGTTTGATTATTCCACTTGAATCGAATATTTGGTGGACATGCCGGGTGCGGATTCTGTGGTTGTGTTTTCAAATAAGCAGCAGAAATTTGTTTAGATTGTATTTTAGAATCGAATTCTAAGAAGACCTTTTTATTTATTTGTTTGTTCACTTTCCAGAAGTATCCGAGAAATTCTTTTTATATAAATACTAGCTTCTTTATCAGCTAGAAGACAAATAAATTCCACCACTGTTGAGAAGCAGTTTGAATAAATTAGAAAAAGCTTTACAATAATTATAGATTGGCCCAGCAGGCCAGATTTTGTCAAATGCTTGGGCTATATTCCAAAATACGGTTCGTTTAGTCATCAAATAACCCTTCAATATCTACCTTAATTGTTTCTCTTCAAATTGGAAGTGGTATCTTGGATTGTATAAAATAATGGGCAATATAGAGATAGGTCTATTTGTCGTCCATTTGTTTTTTGGTAGGTCTTATAGCTGCATTTATAAAGTATGCCAGCTTTTGTATAGTTTTCTTAGATAGTCTATGAGGAATTTTTTCTGGTAAAAGATGATATCTTGCAACTAATATTCTCTTCGATCTCTTTAGCTAATTCTTTCTTGTCTCATATCTGCTGATTGAAAATAGACAAAGAGCATTGCATATAGAATTAGTCTTTAACGCTCAACTTTTCGAATGCTCCTTTCATGTAGTTAACTTGCTATTTCGCATATCCGACTCTGTGGTTTTCTGGAAATTCTTTAAATTTTTTGTGTAAATTCAGCAGCTTATAAATTTACGTGTTTGCGATCTTGCGAATATTCTTTATTTAAGTTTTGAAATTTTCGGGACTATTTTAATGGCGCATGCCTCAAATTCAATTGTCCACAAATTCACCTTTCAGTCTTGTATACATACTACTTTTCAGTAAATCTTCTGGTCAGACAAGAAAAACACACTATTTTGACGGGGACAGAGATGCACGCCATATCACGGCGCCGGTTATAACTTAATGCAGGAGCAACTACAAATGATGGTGATGGTTCATCCAATGGTTGACCATTGAGCTACGTTCGAGATGTTTCCGGAAAAATATTGCTAAACACTCCGAAAGCTTCTTCTAACAAGTTCTAGAATATCATAAAAGTAAATATAAGGGAATAGCTAGGGAGTTGTTGAATATTGAAGATATACATATATACATATGTTTTTCGATACTCTATTATACTAAATTCTGATAATTGATTAGGTTTATTTTCTTTTTAAAAGACGAGTTTTATCATATTTATCGGAATGACAGGATAGGATAAAGAAGAGGAATGTTTTGATATTTCTTTCTTTAAAATGGAAATGCCTCCAAAGAACTCACGAAAAGGAAGGTATTTCAGAAAAGTCTGATAGACGATACTTATTATACGGATATATATATTCCTTTGATAAAAATAGTTTGTATCAATGTTTCCTCAAAATAAAACTGCTTCCTCACTAATATATGATTATATCAAAAATCCATGGCTATTGCTTTATTGGAGAATTCAGTATTCGGAAATTTGGAATTCATTGAGTATCACTACGGCTATTTCAAATATCAAATCGGTTTTTTCTTCGTAGAGTGTGTAATAAAAAGGTGAAAAGCAAATATCTTTGGAGTAATTCCCTATTATCAAACCGAAGAAAATGGTGAAGTGCTTATAAAATTGTTGTTATTCTTGAACATCTTTGAAACAGTATTATTATAACAAAGTTATGATCGAAGCATAGTTGCCATAAAATTTCGCACTTTGTAGAGATTCTCTAGCAACGCATCGAGACGATAAGGTACAATCATCAAACCTATCAACCAAAAACAAGTTCCAACTACAAATATTAATAAGCATATTGAGCATATTGAGGTTTAAATCTCATTTGCAGACAGAATCGATTGACTAATTTGCTGGTACAATGACTAGCCGTATTGTTTTGAGATATTGGCGGGGCGACCTGTTGCATCCACCAGAATATGAACGATTGCGGGCGCCCGAAATTAAACATTACACATATTATGGGGATTGATTACTATTAATTAAAATGAATTGACGAATGTTTAGAGTAGGTTTGAGGTTCAATAATTAATTATTGAAACTTAAAAAATAAATTGACTTCCATAAAAATTGTAAATTTTTCATAATATATACTAGGGCTTTGCTAAAACTATGATTGAGTTAATCCGACCATGATCTGAATAATCGAAAAGCTGATAAAAGTAATCATTACTATATGTTAGAATTCTTTCTACCCTAGTAAATTAATGGATGAATGTGATCAGCAATTCGTAAATCGTTGATAACTACTAAATCAAAATTATTTAATATTCAGGATCTAGTATAAAATCGAATAAATATAATCGACTCAGGTTCTTAATAATCGAAAAGCGCTAATGTAGCATTAAGGATTATATCACGGAACATTAACTTTTAAACAGTCTGCGAGGTCAGTCAGTCTAACCTCTTATAAAAGTGATAACAAATTTTACCCTGACAGATGCTCGCTTGCCTCACACGTTTTCTATGAAAGTCATTCTTTGATATATGAATCTGCCAAAGTTTTGATCAATGAAAACAAATTGAAGAATCGAGAATTGTGGTGTTTCCAAATCTTCTTTTTTAATAAACATTGAATTTATTCGATCCAAAAATCAATACTCAAATTGACACCTGACGTAAATATAAAGCTTTGTTGCTTCCTGTTGCTCTTTAAATGGTCGCTATGAATGACAGTGAATTATCACTAGTTGGATAATCAAAGACAAGAAGTTGTCTTATAAGTTAGATTGTGATATAAAATTTTTAAGGTTAGTTTAGGTTAGGTCGTTATGAATGAAGCTGAATTTTATAGGTTATGTAAATTTAGTTGATTACCGATGATTTCTCATAGTTTGCTGTTCAAATTAGTTTTTAAGTAATACATCATTTTAGAATTTTTCTAAAAGCAAGCATTTTGTAGTTGTTTTCAGTGATCAATATTTTGCCAGAGTCATAATTTTTAGAATAACCTTCATTGAAAAAGTGGGAGGTAATCGAGCATATGTCAGGATATAATAGGATGTCACTTTTGTGAGAGGTTATACGATTGTGATTGACCTCTTAAATTGAGCAGGAAGCAACAAAACTCCATATTCATGTTACTTTTTAATTTGAATATATATTTTTGAATCGACTGAATATAATGGTTTTTCATAGCTCCCAAACTCTCCATATATGTAACTAATTTTTACTATTGTCAACTTCAATACATATTTTTACATTGTACTCGCAATCAATATTGAAAAGTGAACACTTTGGTGTTTGATTTACTGCATCCCCAAACCAAAAAATTTTTGATAAACTAGTTCATATCCAAGGAGTTACGAGAATAAGTTTTCCACTGATTTCGAGGATCTCTGCATTGAGGTCAAGTGAACCTAACAAGTTTTCAATAATTTGAACTGCCATCAAAAAGATTTCACACTTAACGATTATTAATTTTTTATAATACTTCTTTTCTTTGAGATGTTTTATTAGTGATTATACTGTAATTGTTTTCATTCGACTTCCCAAAGGATAATAGTTTTATTTCGTAGACCCTTTTATATGTTGTTCTTAAATTTACATATTGTACATAGCATTTTATGTTGAACCCCCAACCTTGAATTTCCAGTTCAACATCGTTGAGCTTGCAATCTCTCTAATAATCTTATATTAAGTCTTCAGTTAATCATAGTCAAAATAGGAAATTATGATAATATATCCCATGTCAGCGTAGTCCATATTTAAATTGAAGCATGGTCAGGAGGATGCTGGTTCTAATGAGATTGATATAAACAATATTATACGTCTGATTTCGATTTCATTATCCCAAAGAAATGGATTGACTACAATCGTGAGTATGAAATGAATTCATGTCTCCGAATAAGAGACAAGAAAATTATTTGATATAAGCACATATAACAATGAAGGTGTCAGAAACAGGATAAAACTTTCTATTTGTGTTCAAATATACATTTGGCAATGAACATGATGAGAACTTACATTTGCAGTTATATGCGCGATTATATAGAGATTTTATCAAAATTAGTTTGTTAATGAAGAAATAAGCAACTAAAGAGAGTGGAAAATATGTTCATCAATTCAAATCCCGGTCAAGATAATCTTTGATTTGAGCAAATTGCAGCTCTCTTCCAGGTACACATTTTCTGTTAATTACATTAAATTAAAATATAGGTTTTAGTGCTTAGTGCTGCTTTTGATGTTGAAGTCTTGGATGCAACAGGCTAATAGATATGACAAAATTGATGCTACAGAAATAAAACTCTAATCCTCTGGAAATTGAAAACAATTACAATAATAAATCGCTACTACAATATCTCAAAAGAAAAAAACATGATCAAGTATTAGGAGGGAAATTTTTATAATGGCAGTTCAAATGGTTTAAAACGCGTTAGGTTCACTAGACTAATCCAGATATTTGAACATAGCTCATCTTCATAATCCTCTAAATTAATGAAAAACTTTCTATTCTCATCATACCTCGAATATGGAGGTTATGCTATGACTGTGACGATATAGAGTTAACTTCTCTATAGTCACAATTTGACGTTATTGGTCTTGACCTATAGCTCACAGAATTGAATAAAATATTGATCCAAATGCACCAAGATGCTTTGAAAGCAATGGTTTGTAGCTAAGAAGAGCTTTATCCTTCCAATAATATTCCACCACTCACTAAACAGCTGCAACGATTAATTGGGATTGCAAAATATTCGTAGTAGAAATTATTTATAAAATGAGAACACATCGAATTTCTCGAGCCAACAGTAACATTTGACATGACATTTCGAAGAACTTACTCCATACCAGCATTCAGCGATTGGAAAAATAGAACGTGGTAGCCTTCATTAATATTATTTTTGAATTTATTCAACAAAAAACTATAAAATTGCTCCAGAGCAATGTATAGAATTTTATTTACTTAGTAAATACAAAGTAAACCACTTGATATCATGAGACAATACAAAAGTATCGACTAATAGCATAATATTTATTTTTCGCAACAAAAAGATGTTTTTTGTTTTTGTGAAACAATGTTTTGAAAATAATGGAAACCGAATCATCGTAAAGTCATATTCTGAATGTTCTTTGGTTGTGGAAGACACAAACTCACGATAAATTATGTTTATTTTCAGTTCAGTTTACTTTATTAGTTATTACATAATTTCGTAGCGATGTTGATTTTCGGTTCATTTTCAATGCACAAAGCTGATATTCTTTTACAACACAGATTTTAAAGCAAACAAAAATATGCTGGTTCTCATTTATTTTTTTGTTGTGTGTTCTGCACTCTTGTTTACTGATTGAGTGCATCGTAGAATATTTTTATGAGTAACAAAACCTTGTGTAAACGCAAAAAGGAATAACTATTCTGAAATTGTAGAGTTTAACTTTTAAATTAAGATAGAGGATGAATTAATTCAACAATTTGAATCACTAACCTAGCCAACGTACCCATAAATTTGGATTTTTAAGTAACAAATGCACAAATGACACTATATTCTCTCTCCTTTATAATGTGTACTCTAGCCCAAACAGCCATCACTCCATTGCAACAACTTTTTGTGATTTTTCTAATGCTTTCGATTGTGTTTATCATAATATTTTAATCAGAAAATTGCGCTACCTCGGTTTCAGGGGAACAACTCGCATGGTTTGAGTCGTACCTAACCAACAGAAGTCAGTTTGTAAGGTTGATACAACGATGTCTTCTTGCAAGCCGATGGAAAGTGAAGTGCCCCAAGGCTCAGTACGAGGCCTTATTTTGTTTCGTTCTGTTTATAAACGACATCACATATCTAGACATCAGAGGTGAAATAACTCTATTTGCAGACGACACTAGTTTCTCTTGGAGAAATTCTGATCTAACGGCACTTCATAAGACCATAACTCACCACATAATCACCATTAAATTATGGTGCGGTTCTAATGTTCTCTGTCTTCAACCAAAGTTTTATCATATAAAAATACATTGCAGCCTTTTTTATTGATTAACACCACCATTGACGTAATTGAATTTGCAAAATTGCGCTGTTTGTGGACAATTCCTTGAAATGGGATTTACTTATTGCCGCCTTATCTAAAAAATTAAGTTTCCCCTGCTTCGTGCCAAGATCAGTTTCCAAAGAACTGAACTTATACACCTCCTCAACAGTCTATTATGCCCTTATTGAATCGTATCTCCGATATGCCCTTCCCTTCTGGGGTACGTGTGATGCGACCCAATTTGACCGAATGTTCATCTTTGCCTAACTCGTGAGCACAACTCTCCAATTTTATAAAGACCGTTGCATGGCTATCCGCTTAGGAACCCGGAGTACGACCTTCACCTACCCACTCCACTTCAGAATTAGTTAAGGGCTCAATATTTTACAATGCAAAAAATGCACAATCACTTGTCAATTGAAATCAAATCGATATAATCTTATCTCGTATTTCACTGAAGGCATATTTACTGGAAAGTGAATTCTACTCTGTAACAACTTCCATGCTAATAATAATATTTAATTCCGGGCATGCTACATACTGGTTTACTTTTTGCTGTGAACTTATATACTAACTATAACCTATAATATTGTTACTCGTGGTGGTTTTCTTCTGTATATTGAAATTTGATTTGTATCTTTATTTAGTTATTTTTGTGTTTGTTTATTAGTTTTTACAAGCTTTTGTTTACAAATTGTAACAAATTTTTTGACAATAAAGCATTTCTCTCTCTCTCTCTATCTATATATATATATATATCGTAAACTAGGCCATAAATGGAATTTAAATTTTATCATACAATATGAGACTAAAATTTGGAATAAATACCTCGAACTGTATATATTATAATTTTATGATTAATAAGCGATTTAGGTATTTGAAAAATATGGTATTGTTATGATTTTTAATAGTCAACAAATGCTTTAGAGTAAAACATATTGATCTATAATACAATTAGTTCTTTTGGACTGATTTTTAAGTATGGTTTATCAACTGATATACCTAAGATTGAAATTTTAAAATTGATATTTGGATATGCAAATGGTGATAATTCAAGGTACTGTCTATAAAATAGGAAGAAATTTTAGACAAAAATGAGTACATATTGATAAAATGTCACTAGTAAAGGTTTTAAATCGAGTGTATTACTATTTGTTTGAAGAAATATATCCATCAAGAAGATATCTAATAAAGTTGTTATGCAAATTTCATTTTTACAAACTGCAAGATGATCTTGATAGAAGACTGCAGTTAAGGATCAACTATACACTGTTTTCTTTCTTTCTCTTTCATTAACTTCACCTCCGGCAATTTTTCTGTAAATTTAGGATTTTCCTACTGGAGGCGCCAGAAAAAATTTAAATATGACCGGTACTCCGAAATTAATATAAATATATAAAAAACAGAAAATTTTAGGACAGGAAAATGCTTTAAATGAGAAATATGAAGTATATATTATTCCAAAACCAATGTTTAAAAGGTTTCATATGTTTAAGCTATTCAATGAGTGCCGGCATAAGTTCTAAGTGCAGAAATAGGAAATATACTTAAGGATCAAATTTTAAAATTAGAATAATGTTTTGTTTGCTAAAAAATTTGTCATGTTCGTGATTTTAATATAGAGTAACCCGTATCTACAAAACTTTACTAAAAACGATTTAAGTCCAAATAAAAAATGCCGGTGGCAGCAGAGGCGGCTTTTCTAACTCGAAGTAAAGGTTTAAATACAGATAATGTTGATGGATTTTCTCAGAAAAATTTATTGGCGAAAAACTTAATTCAATCTAAATTTTCTATAACGATGGTGAACATCTAATTACCACAAAAAGATTATAAGAAATGAAATTATAGGATAAAGATTTTCCAATAAAAACGACTTGTATCAACATGATTGCAGGCATTCCGATTTTGAAGTAGATTGATGGGTAGAATGTTTACCAATATCTCAATCCTTCATAGGGGTATTAGAAGTAAAAACTAAACCGACAAATGAAGTGCAGCTAAAATCAGGAATAAGGTATGAATGGTGATCAATTTCGCCGCAAGTCGATTGAAATGATAAAATCAAATTTCTATCTAGGCTAGGTAGAGTCAAACAGACTATGAACGACATTATGAGTATTTTCTTGAATGAAATAACCAAATTTATTCATCCAATTTCTTTATTTTCTCATTCTTTATAATTTACTAATAATACTAATAATAATAATAGTGATAATGAATAGAAAATTTATGCTTGGCAGTTATGTGCTAACCCTATAAAAATTCATCAAAAGCTGTTATAGCTAAATTAGAATACTCTGTTTACATAATTATTATACGAGATAAAGTTTGACATTTCAATAGTCAACGTACTTTTGAAATATTCGTCTTGGTCAAAAAATGGAATTAAATCGTTAACATTTTCGTGCGATGATTTCCCATAACATTCGACGTGGATTAAACCAACAGCAGTGTACCATTCAACTCGCTTCGACATTTGGTGATGAATTACCATTTCGAGCCACCCGTGTTTCGCTGGTTTTCCGAAAACAGAAACTAATATTGCAAGATCAACACGGGACCATGAGACTGAGGCATATTTGGGCTTTAGTTCCACTTGCATATATTCAATATTACATGAGCATTTGGCTGTAAAAAAATTTGTTCGTGTCGGATACCGCATAATCTGATAATCTCTCAAAAAAGTTTACGTAGATTGATGCAACGAAATTCATCGTGTTACTTCAAAAGACGTGACATGCGACGATTCATGGATTTATCTATAAGAAACCCAAACTAAACAACAATCGACTTTATGGGTTCTGTAAGAAAAGTCAAATCCAAATAAAAGTTGTTCGCGCATGAATCATTTCAAAGTAGATGGTCGCCTGTTTTTTCGAAATAACCCCCTCCTCCATTAGAGCAGCGCAGAACGGTCAACTCTGAATGGTACACCAGCATTTGTTTTCCAGAAGTGTTCGTAAAAATCAGGGAAACCAATCGCAGAAGACAAATTATTTTCCACCACGACTATACACATTAGTTCAAACAGTCAAAATATCGATTTGATGGATTTTTCGCCGTGTTTGATTTTTTTCTTATTTCTGCATATCAAAAATAAATTGGCAACCCACGTAAAAAATGGAAAGATTCGAGCATTTCACGGAAAATAAATTAGAGAGTTGGAACTATCGAATTTCAAATTCCAAACTTCCTGTGTGTATATAAAAAATTTGTTCGTGGATATTGTTTATTTGTCAAAATTTTTTAAAAGATTTACATGAGAAGCGTGTATAATCAATTTCTTATGAAATTTTCATTTTTATCTTGTATCAGGTCTCCAAGTTTATGTAAACGTATCACCATCCATGAGAAAAATTGAAATTCGGTTTGCTATCGATGCGAAAATAATTCAATTTGCTGTTGTTCTCAAGAGAGTGAATGTAAATTACTGTAGTATACGTTACAATACATTGGTAGACTGGTTGAATTTCTTATTGAAATCGGATAGAAACATTTCCAGTCTCATATTATATAGAAAACAGCCCACACTCATATTTGTTGATCTTCATTGGACTTGCTGAAACCAGGCGATTTTTACGGGTCAAAATTTCATCATTAGTACAACTGTCATTCTTGCTCAATCTCCTGTTCACTTCATCAATTTGTTAATTTAAAATAAAGAAGTTACATCTGTAATGTATTGTAGAAGTATTGAAGCAGACTTCATTTATTCGATAGTAGGTACATCATATTTATAAAAAAGCATTAATAAAAGCGTAGCTTGCTTTGTATGACATACTTAAACTAACTTTATAAACAATAGATCTAAGTCTGATACCCATTCCAGTGATAGTTCAGTTAGATTGATTATAAAAAATTATACAATGAATTGGACTTCCTTTAGGATAATTCCTTTCTGTTCTCATTTTCTTAATAGACTTGGAATCGCTCTCGACGGTGGGATGCGCTACGTATCTAAAATTAACAACACCAAGTATTACAATGAGACTTTGAGGTTCCCATGGAGATAAAATCAATAAAATAATGATGACGACTGATAATTTATATTAACGGTTCTTAATATAGTGTGAAGATATTACAAATATCCAGATGATTGATTGTTTTATCAAAGGATCTCCGAAGATAAAACCTAGTTAAGTACGAATCCACTTATGGTATAGATCGAGTACTGAGTAAGCTGGCAACGTGGTTTCCGTTAAAATATTTGGTAATAAAAAATTGAAAAACTAGCATAGCATAGCATAGCAACTAGTACTGATATTAGCGCTTTCAAACTTTGTTAGCAATTAACATTTCTTTCTCTGAAAATAGAACTGAATAGATTGAATTATTGCTAAAAAAATGGTACTAATGGTAACAAATAGTCGAGGGAATATCGATTTATTGTTTTATTGTCCAATTACCCGCAAAAGTGAAATGATGTGCCGTTCGATAAGATCGTAATTATGTATCGACATCTAAAGTCTGATCCACACTCTCTACAAAGCTACACGAGCGAACGAGAGTGTAGACGTTGCCTTCGTCTGGCTTTCCTTTTGCTCCGTTACTTGTTGATTTTTGTGGGCGCGAGTCTAAGGATGCGAGGACGTGAATATTGAATAAATCTATAGTGTCGATGACTGGCACTTCTGCCACCTTGCTTGCTAAGACTCGTGTCAAGAGCCTCTGGTTGATTTTAATTGCGTATTTGTCCATTTTTACAAAAGAATATGATATCACTCATTAACTATATTTCACCATAAGTTTATTGAATTACGTTACAAAAATCTATTAATTTTGTAAACTTAAACATATTTCATTTTCGTTTGTTTTTCATGATACTGTGTATTATTTAGGTACATGTTAGTTTATTTGAATCGACAATGAATAAAATTTTAGCAATGTTGCTAATCAATCACCTAACAATTATGTTCGAAACTATGTCGATGATTTACTCCAACGAAGTACAACTTTTTCCTAAGTGTAAGAAAATCTGAGTATTTTTCATGTTTTTCTGTTGAAATTTTAAGATTGAAAACATGACCCAATAATATAATCCAGTAATTTTCTCAGTCATAATTTCTCAAAGCCATAGTAGAATCAATTCATTCGCTCTACCAAATGTATCTTGGAAGTATGGCATTTATAGAAATCAAACCTTACGAACCGTAGATTGTGGAAAGCCTGGAACTTTGTTTAACTTTCTTGTAGCTCTTGAGTTTATTATGATAAACTCTTGAGGTAGGAAGTTAGCAATTTTGTGTATCATGAATGAATGACAACATTGAACGACTATTTTAGTTTAAAAGAGAATCAGTTTAACTTAATTTGTGTTAAACAATGATGGTTAGGATCTTTTCTGTAAATAAATAAGTACGGTTGATATACAATAATTGCATAATATATAGAACTTCGCCTCTTGAAATAATAAATTTGACTAGATGGAAAAATTTACGTCGAAATAAACAATATAACTACAACCCTACTATTATATTACTGTTGATTAGTTAATTTATAGTTCAACGAATTTATAATTTAAGTGGGTATGATTGTATCAAATGATTGAATCGGGTAATGGAATTTTGTTCAATTATTTGGAACAGTATGATATTCAATTCCTGTACTGAGAATTTTACCAGATGGTTAACGATTTCAATAATTGTCACCCAATCAATTGCATGTTTAATTATTTTTAGTTCGAAATTATATTTTATACGTCACTGAAAATTTTTGCAAATTCTTAAACAATTACAATGACGAAATAATTAGAAAATAATGATCCCAACCACAATAATATATAGTTTGTTACCTGGCATAATAGAGAACAATTTGGTCAAGGATCGTTAAAGAGATAACAAAACAGATAATTACGTTTGTGAAATTTTCAATCGAGAACTCTATTGAAGTGATCACTGGGAGTCAGAAATGGGGAGTGACAACGGACACATATTGCAAAGAGTGTAAGGGTGAACAGATGATGTAGCATCAGCTCTGCTGGTGCCTTGCCTTGTCGAAACAACAACAAACGACAAGTCAAGTGTCAAGACAGTAGGTTGTCTCGATGAAATAGCAGAATGAACATAAAACGTAAAAAACTAAGCATATACGAAATAAAGATATATGACGAAGAACAGGTCGAGTATACTCGACTTCAGAGAGAATACAGACTAAGCAATCACTCTTGTACGGACATGAGATGAGGTTGAAGCAGAACAGGTGGCCGAAGAAAGCATTGATGTATCAACCGCAGAATAAAAGAAAAGAAGGAAGACCCTCAAGGACCTTGAAGCAAAGAATTGAACAGACTATGAAAGACAGAAATATCCAGAAAAACGAGTGGATAGATAGAAAATTGTGGCATACGAAATACGCTTAAAATATGTATGCTATAATCTGGGACCAAGTTTTATGTACTGACCTCACCTCATATTTATGTGAAATAGTTTGATGATATGCATCTCTAATCGTTTTTAGTTTGAAATTATATTGTTCACATCACTAAAAACTATATCACTAAGCAAAACTCAAAGTTACTCGAACCAAATCTGTTTAAAAGTTAAAAGAAAAATATCAGTTTTTGCCGTTAAATTCTGTAAGTAACTCAGAGTTATCGTCAATTATTCTCGTGAAGTCATCCTTTTAAGTTAGTTGACGCCGAATCGTTCAAAATGTCACGGGAATGTATTAATTCTCTGGATAAATTTTGTTATATTTACGGTGGATATACACCAAAGAAGTCTATAACACTTTTAGTTAGGAAGAGCTATCGTACATATTTCAACCTGGATAAATATTGGGTGCTACACATCTGCTGTACATCTCATTTCACAGAAATTTGACCGGTTAGTTTAATGAATAATATTCAGTAATGTGTTGAAGAAACCTCAAGCAGTTTTTTTTTCGAAAAGCAATAATGTCTACAGGGTGAGATTAATTTTTTTATTTTTGGTTAAGAATATTCTGTTGATTTATGTCACGTTCTCAATAGATTTTGGTTATCATAAGTAATTTGTAAGTATACTGAGCAATTATGTTGTGGGCATTTCCAGATCTTTAGCTGGAAACTTTGGATTTTCTTATTATAGAAATTGTTCATGTTATGTAATTTTCGATAACTTTAAAGGTTCTTCAACTAAAAATATCTCCTGACATTTGACGAATTTAATCATATAATTAACTCAAATATCACTATCGCCTCAAGTGTACAACTGCTACCAGCTTTTGTACAAATACAAAATAATGAGACAATCTTAATTATATTTCACTAAAATTATATGGTATGTATTTCTCAGTAAGATAATTTGGAAGTAATATTTGACATTGATTACATTATAGCATCTCAAACTCATTTACAGACTTGCTTATTTACCCACAAAATTAGTTTTTAAATGGGATCTTAGGAAGACATGACCCGGATTTTCATTTCATCATAATCAATTCATACCATCAAGACAAATGGCTTTCGCGCAAATGATCAATTATGCGTTGTTCGTAGGCAAATTTCTACGGATACACGTTTATATTAGAGATATTATCGTGTACCAACAAAGGCGTAGAGTATCTACAAAAAGGGATAAATGCAAACGAATTCTCGCGCCGTCTAATGATGCATATCAAGTAAGAATCTAGTATATGACAACAGCAGGGTTAGTAGTTACTCAATACGTTTAGACATTTAGCTCTTACTAGAGGATATGAACAATTCGAAATAAAAGTGCGTTGACTGATTTTTGATGTTGCATTGAGCTCAATTTGGAACAATTTGAAAAGCTGGGAAAATCTTGTTTGAAAGAAATTTCTCTTAGTCGCGATTGGCATAGTATGAAGTTTTGATTTTTAAATTCAACTGTAGAAAAAACAGTATGGAACATGCGTCTTCTCATGTTTGACAAGGAATTGATACATAGTGCAACTGCACAACGATTTTATACTAACATTTTAACTCTCCAAAGAATGATTTTTCCGATGTTTCGCTAATTATGTTTAAGTATGAAATTGCTTTAAATCAACCTTTTTTTTTAAAGAAGTACAGAAAGTGATCGAGAGAAGCCAAAATAGGTGATTATGACGAATGTAACACATTTCGATGAAAATTTGGAATCCAAAAATACTGTGGTTGGTTAAAAAAAACGGTTTTTGACTTCTTGGAAGTACATTCCTCGGATTAAGTCCATTATTTCTGGTATTCAACGGGCTATCCATGTTTCATGTGACATATATCTAAGCATTTGCTAGAACTTTTAATGTATTAATTAATATTGTATACCGTTCAGCTGTTCGGTTTGGTTTTTAAAAGCAAAGAACCACGTGTACTTATTCTATTGGACAAAGCACTTTCGAGATAACATCATTAAACTTTTATTCGGTTTCTTTAATCGTTTAATCTACATTAGAAATTCTTGTTTTTTCATTGTCAGTCACATTAATGTGAAATTTTGATAGATCAGTAATGTGATAATAATAACTCTCAAATAGTAGGAATTAGGTTTTCAACCAGTGAAAAGTCACATCTTTCTCTATTTGTTTAGCCATTATGTCCCTCTTTGTATTCAAATGAAATCCTGAGAAAAGTCTGTAAGACTGCTGTAGATTGCCCAAATATAAATTTTCAAATGCCGGCAATCATGTTATTTTGACTTTTACTCGTTCTCTAGTTACTACACTGCGATAAAATTTAAGCAAAAAAATGGAGGATACTACAATCATTGAAAACTGAACAGAAACAGAATATTCGTGTCAAAAAGAGAATGTACATCTACTGTGCACTACGTTTTTTATAGCTGTAAAGCTCATACACTCTGTGTTTCATTGGATAAAATATAAATAGGATATTTGAAATATTTTTAATAGATTTATGTGAAATTATTCAAACTACGTTTATGTATCCACAGGAGTGTGTTGGCAAACAACATTCTGTCGTATCGACATCGACTGTCATTTGAATTATTACGAGCTAATGAAATGATTAACAATTCTCAGTTGGCGTGTTATTGGTTTTCTATCTCTCCCTTTGGAGATTTATCAAGGGCGTTTCATTTCACGTTATGTAGTCAAGTTGTTATATTATTCACTTACGGAAACGGATATATCCCTGCTTCTGTTTATCTGATACTGAAACAATGTTGTTGAAAGATTGTGTTGATGTTGTTTAGGAGATATAAGAATATACATTAAAAAGGATACTATACGAAGATTGCTATCAAGAGATATGGCAACACTCATAAATTTTTTAATGGCGAACGTACTCAATACGTGTTGTCGTACGAGTGCTATTGAAGTTGTTTACAGATACTTGGAATATTCATCTTAGTCAAAAAATGGAATTGAATCCTGCGATGATTACCTATGACTTTTGACGTAGATTGAACCAATATTAATATGTCGATCAACTCGCTTCAACTTTTGGAGATGAAGCTCCATCTTGAGCCACCTTGCTTCGCTGGTCTTCCGAATTCAATCGTGGTCGCACTTCGCTACAGGATGAATTTTGAGGTCATCAAAAATTGGCTGATGTGCCAGACAACATCGATGCTGTATAGTAAGATCTTCATGTGACATAACATCAGATTGAGACATACTTAGGCATTCGTTCCACTCACAAACATGTAATATTTCATGTCTGTCAGATTTGTTCGCTCAAAAAAAATCGTGCCGATTGGTGCAAAGAAATGCTTCAAAAGAAATCTATGAGATCATAACTGGTAGGGAATCATGGATCTATGCATATGAACCCGAAAGTAAACAATAGCTGAATGTATGGATCTTTCAAGATAAGCCAAATCTAACAAAAGCTGTTTGCGCACGAAGCACATCGAAGAAAATGGTCGCTTTCGGTCCGAATAACTGAAAACGTCGCCAACGATAAATCCTGAATGGTACACCAACATTTATTCACCAAAAGTATTCGAAAAATCAGACCAACAAATCGTAGAAGACGAATCATTCTTCACCATGAAAGTGCAAGCTCTCATGAATCAGTGCAAACAAAACCCTTTCTGAACAATTAAAACATCGAATTGATGTGTCATCCGTCGTCCAGTCCTTGTTTGGCACCCAATGATTCCGTCTTATTTCCGCAGATCAAAAATAAATTGCGAGGTAAACGTTTTCCTACACCTAAGCAAGCGGCTCATGTGTTCAAATCAATGCTTTGGAGGTATCTCAATCGGAATGGAACAAATGCTTAGACAATGGGTTCAAGCGCATGTAAATGTGTATTGGTGTATCTTAACTGAGAATGTTTTAAAGAACAATAAAGCCATATCCAATTTTAAATATTCGTTTTTATTTGTTCTGTCTCAAAACTTAAGTAGCAGCCCTCGTAGACTTACAGATGTATTGAAGAATTAGAAAGAGAACAGAAATCAGTCACGTAGCTTCTGACAGCGTTATGAATGATCTATTCAAAGAATCCGCCGCAGTTTTTCGAATCAAAACAATTTTTATAGTTTAAAAGAATGCTATTTCAAGTTCCTGAATTTTAATACTTGGAAGTATCCGAAATAGATTTGTCGAGAAGTTTTTGGAATCATTCTCTGGCTAGAGTGAAAAAATTGATAAAAAATCCATTTTTAATTTTGATGAAACGTCAGATGTTATGATAAAAAAAACTCTCAATACTCCAATGCAATCCAATGCTTAGTTTACAAAATGAATAAAGTTTTTTTCATTGGAAACAGTGATTGAAAATTGAAGTTAAAAATTTCAAATTGCTTTAATTCTCTGAGAGAACAATGAATTTCGATTTTATTTTAAACATCATAAATTTTCAGTGAATAATAATTTTTAAAAGCTACAATTACTATCCCCTAAGCTCAAGCCACCATCAGTAAGAGGGAAACTTTGAATTACCACTTTTGGGGCATAATAGAAAATTCTGTAACGTTGATTTGGTGCTGTTTTCCTAATTTTCACGAAAATAAAAAAGAGTTTATTCGGAATACGATGTAATACCTCTAATTTGTAAACTCTAGATTTTGCATTGGAAGACAAATCTAGAAATTATTAAATGAAATAAATAGATAATCCTAAATATGAAATATCATAGTTCAACATTCATATTATTTCTAAAAACAATGGTTCACAGTAATGCCTTCTATTTTAAAAACATGTGATTTTCGTTCACATATCTAATATCTAAGGCTTGCTTGGTTTTGTAAATATTATGAAAATTATTCCTTCATCTAAACTGATTCCTTAAAGTCATAAAGGTAGGCAATTGAAAGTTTTACGTCTCCACATAAATGTATTTTATTAGAAAAGATAAATTTTGAGAAGAATAGAACAGATTATTGTTGAAATTTCAAACTATAATTCATTTTGTTCAAAGAATCTAACATTTTTTTTTAATTTTATATCAGTACTTGCACTTGAATATACTATTCATGTACTTCGAATTTAGACGACAGAGTCGATGAAAACTTTCTCCGATTAAGTACTGAATTAGTTACGTTAATAAATTTAATTACCTAAGTTAATCTCCTAGCAGATATAATGAAACATCATAATACCTTCTATAAGGCAACAGCATAAGTTACACTAACCAGTGTGTAGTTTTCTGCTTTCATGCTATTATTTTATAAACTCACTTTTTTTTGTTCGGAATTAGTTTTCTCATTGTTTTAAAATTACCCACCTATGATACTTTTGCGGCATCAGTGACTTTAAGTATTAAATGGATAATTAAAAATTGTTCCAAAAAGATAAAAGCACAATAGCTTTTAGCTTATAAAAGTAAGAGAAGTATGGTTTTGTGGGATTCGTTTTTATATACCTATAAACAAGTATTTACCGTCAATGGCGCACTGCACATTTTTAGTTGTTGAATTTTTTTATTCAATTCAATTGAATATTTGTTACTGGATCATATGTACTGTATACCCATTTTTTATTTCGGTTTAAAATACAAAATCTAATTATTCGCTCTGATTATATCATATGAAGTATATTCGTTAGAAGTTGTTCGATTGATAATTTTGTTCTATAAATAATTATTCACCATTTGAGAAAGATCACACGCTATAAAATATCATAGGAAAGTGAATTTCTATTTGTAAATTTAGTTTGGTTCTTATATAAGAGAACTGATTCTAGGTTTATAGAGATGAATAAAGTTTGAGTTGCGGCTATTGAATATTGAAGTTAATAACGCTGTAGACAACATGATAATTTCTAGCCTGCACATATACAACCGGGACGTTGAGAACATATTTAATTACATCAATATAAGTGATTTTAACTCTTCCAACTTTCCATATATTATAGAAAATGTAACGGAAAAAACATGATAATGTTCGGAGAAGGAATTATCAGGGATAAACCTAAACTAAACCTAAATAGTCAAATCTGGGATATACCTTAGGATGAAATAAATATTAAGTTTAGTTTTGAGAGAAAAATCACTTCAAAACTAGGCTGTAGAAGTGGATGAGATCAAAATTCCATACTAAAAAAGAATAGAAATACCATCAAATTGTATTCCAAAATAGCAGTCCGAAATGAAACTGGTCTAGATCCAAATACTATAAATGTTTGGGCAATATATCAAATATTTTCAAGTAGAAATATATGCAATTAAGAAATGATGCCAGGCAAACAGGACATCACAAACAGGTAATTATCCTCTTGTCCGATAGCCAAACATCTATTAGAGCTGTAAGCTTCGATATCATAGAATCTAAGCTGGTTCAGAAATGCCTCGATAAGTAATATGAGCTTGATGAAGTTACTCTCCAATGAGTTTTGGGACAAACTGAAGGGTAGAATCATATTATAGTAGGAAAACAAGTGAGGGGCGGATAAATCCTTGGTAAGATCTCAACCTTTTTGTGGAATAGATTACAGTACAATAGACAAGAAGGTAGATTTGGAAAAAAACAGTTACCAGAGCAATCTACAGGGGTTGAGGCAGGGAAAGATACATTTGGAATAGAATACCAAAGAAGATATATTGAATGTACCAGCCTTAGCTAGTTCATTTTACGAATACTAACAGGAATTCTGTCGGGTCATTGCCGCCTAAATTAACACTCTACATTTAGCGGTGAATGCTACATAGAGGACGAAATCTCTATCTACATTCTCTTGAAGTGTAAGAGATTACGAAATTGAAGGATATGGAAATGAAATTCAAGAATCCTCGATCAAAACAATCCAGTTGCTAATTTTATATTGTACCAGATATAAGACCTTTGCGAATTCCACCGATAAGATAAAATGTGTATCAAAAACAAATTCAGCGATTCTTCTGGATCAGAAAGTATTGGAGATTATACAATAACAGATTGTTTTATATAAAATTTTAATGGATGAGTGTAAATGTAATCAAAATAAATCTTTCAAACTAATAATTATCGTTGTTGGACCCTTGTTTTTTTTTATAGTAATGGAAAAAAGTAATTTAGACTTAATGGTGAAAAACAAGTAAATGTGAAAGCTTAATCCTATTTTACATCTCTCTTAGCTCCTTGGAATTCTAGTATGATATTCTTTAGTTAATTTACTGCTTTTTTCTTTTTTTTTCCTTAAAGACCTTTGCTATTTTAGGTTTGTCGTTTGATCCTACATGCTTTAGAGCTAAAACTTTTAATCTACTCATATCAATTTGATTAAATACACTTTTTCTCTTTTCTCACACTTTTTATATGACTCAAAATATCTTTTACACGCACTCTGAGCGAAAAAAAATCTTCGCAGCTGCAATAAAGTATGTATAATATCGAAGTAAATTGGTTGCTCATATTCGTGCATCATAAAATCCAGGCAAGCGACAATTTGCTTAAAAAATATGTTCAGAAATTAATAGCTCGATTTTAATGTTGTTTTTGCTTTACCACGTAAACTGCAGATTACCTGCAAGATGTTCTATAATAAAAGATACTTATTATGTTAAAACATAAATTTATACGGTGAGGGTATTCAGTGTTTACTGAGTTTCACATAGGTTGTGATCAAAACGGTGTATTTCAGAAATATAGTTACTTATTATACAAAGGAACAAAGTACTAGATTATAGTTTGAAGATCTAAAATCTACTATCTTTCGTGAAATATACACATTTTTTCTCTGTGATAGGAAAAACCATGATTTAATACTGAAAAATTACATTATTAAATAACAGAAACGCGATAATTACACCTGCATTGCTAAGGAAACTTTTAAATCAAATATCTGTCAATTTAATTTCGTGAGTTGATTTGAAATTGTGAACAGTAGTTATTTTCAATATTATAAAGTAAAAAATGTTTGATTTCAAGTTTTCTTTGACTCCACCGGAATTAATAGAAGTAGCCAAAGTAGCATCACAAAAATTAAATCGAGGAAAATTTATGGAATCGCGTATTCAAGATTCGTGGAAAGGAATATGAAAAAAATATACAGTTCTTTCTCGGAGACGGTGTTATTGACTTATTTTTCGAAATTGGCACAAAAACAAAGCCATAGCTGAATAATGTAATGATTGAAAGTATATAGACATTTCAAAATATTCCAAACTTACATTTTTGAAACAAAATGAGAAAGTTTACAAGCCCAAGAAATTTGCGATTTTTACGAGAGTAAATTTTTGATAATTTTATAATTTCGCGGTCCCCTTGTTATTCGGCTCTAGAAAATCGAAAAATTATCCGATTTTGATAATTTTTTTAATTCTTTGTTTTTACGGCGAAAAAAATTATGGGAATAAAAAAAACTTATGTTGGTTGCAGGGCTTTAAATGTTCATGAAAACACACTCATTCACATATAATTGTCGATAACTTTTTTCCAAATAATCAAATAAAGTTGTTATATTTTTTTTCATAATCTACACAGAAAATGAACAAATTGAAAAGAAAATTTATAAAAATATTGATTTATCGTGTTTTTAAAATTAAAAATAATAAATGAATAAACAAAGATTTTTGAATTTCTTTTTTCCAATATGTTCCTTTATTTGTGTAGATTAACTAAAAAATATATGAACGCGAAGAAGTGCGTTTATGATCACATTTGAAGTCATATATGAAATCTCCAGGTGTAATATTTCCCATATTTTTTTCATAAATCCGCCGTAAAAACGAAGATTTAATGAAATATTAATAGAAATCGGATAATTCTTTCGAATTTGTGAATTCAGCCAGGTAACATGAGATGATATTGGAGATTCGGGAACGTTATTATGAAACTTAGAAAAACAAAGAATGTACACAGGAGATTTTTAGTTATTGAAAAATATTTTAAATTTTTTCGAATGTTCATAGCTCTTCGTCCAGCAGCAGCAATAGATCGCTGCCTGTTTTATGCTTATAACAATGGAAAATTGATCAATCAGGTTGTGGGTAAAAACCAGTTTGATGAGGTTCCCGAAACAGGGGCTTCGACTTGAAAATGCTAACTCATATACAGGTCATTCATTTCTAGATCGTTCGCAACACTTTTAGTTGAATCTGAGGGAGACTTGATGACACTAAAAAACTTGGAGGGAAGTCATCAACGGTCGCTGAAGGATATGTTGACGAATCGGAAGAACATAGAAATATCTTCATAAAAAGTGACAATTTTTTACCTCTCAACACAAATAAAATGTGAAAGTTTTTTCTCGTCATGGAAAAAAATAATTATTCAATTTTTCTCATAATAATTTTAAGGAGATGCATATACTCGAATTAATTCAATCTAAAAGAATAATTATTATATGAAACTATGAAGGTCAAAAAATTTTGAGCAAACTAAAGTCTTGCTTCACTACTTGCTAATGTGCTAGTGCAAAAACGATTTAAAATGTGGGTATTCTAATGTTTTTCGTATTTATTCACACTCTTTATTGGCAGGGTGAATTAACAAACACTGACTCTTACGTTTTTAATTTATTTACACACTAACACTATTTATAATAATTCACTTATGTATATCACAATTGCTTTCTTCTATATTAAGGCGAGTTTCCTGAGGGTTTGCTTGGAAGTCGGACTCAAAATGTGCTGATAATATTCCAAAGATGGACGGTTATTGTAGAGGATTAGAAGCTGTTACGGTGTATATAGCTGTTTGGTCTTAAAGAGGGCTCCAAGTTTTTATAAAGCTGCCTTAAGTAATTCGGCCATGTGACTATATCAGGACATATTGCTCCCAGCTGCAACAACCAACAAGTGAATTTGGGGTGATAGTCATATTTTATGTCTAAACTAGACCAAATCCTGAGTTGCAACGCTAGCCTTGTTTGTAAAAACAGCAGCTTCAGTCTTTGCTGCAATAAACTCAATCAAATAACTTCCACCCCACTCCATAATGTTTTTAAGATCGTTATTGATGGCAATGATTTGTTGCTGCTTACGGACTTTCGCTTTAGCCGAGGGCGGCTGATTTGAATGATAATACCAGTGTGCTATCGTCGGTGAAGCTATAAATTGGGTTTGCATTTTGTCAAGTAGATCTTTGATGTATAGAAGAAAGAGAGTAGGTGACAAGATGTATACCTGAGAAACACCAGCGTTGACCTCAAACCTTTCTGAGGTGTATCCATCGATAGCAACTTGGATGGATCGGTATTTGAAACTACTAAGCCAGTTAATAAATGTGGACAAGATCGTCATGCCAAACCCTGTCAAAAGCCTTCTATTTGCCCAGTGCGATTGCTCTGGATTTATGTTTAGGAAAACCATATCAATGGTCGCTGATGATGTTAGCAGACTCCAGATATCTCAAGATACCAACTTTCTCCATCATCTTGGCTGTAGCTACTATTGACGGTAGTTGTTGCGAACCGTCTTTATGCCATTTTTTGGTATTGGTTGAACACGAACAAGTATCTAATCTACAGGGAAAAAGCCTCTTTCATTTGATAAAGAAAAGAGTTTACATAGTGGACTTGTTAGTACAACTGCGTATCTGTTCAATACGATTAGTGGTATTCCATTGGGGCCAGTGGCTTTATGGATGTCTAAGCCACATCGTGGTGTCGAAATGCTATTTATGGCATAAATGAACCAACTCAAGGCAGACGGGGAGGTAGTTTTACCCGCGAATCAAGAGTTAAAGTTTTCCATCCGTCATTATACTGCTCCTTGTAAGAATCTGTGGTCTGCTTGTAGTTATTTCTCAACACCAAAGTTCATATGATTTTGAGCACTAGGATTTGAGCGTCATTTGCGATGAGCAGAAGTTTTTGAATTCTCCAGAGCAGTTTTTAGCAAACCATGGATTGTTGCCTGAAAAGCCATTGAACGAGTGAGGAATATAAAATATATATACTTGCTAAAATTACTTCCAAAATCTCGTTTTCCCTATTAATAGTATCATCTCCTACTGAACGTTAGAACTTATTGACTAGTCGGTTTTATAATTAGGAAAGCAGCAGATTTCTTGAATCTTTGATTTAATTCAAGTTCATTTCTACTAATTCAGAGAAAACTTATTTGGAAGATACTACAAAAAAAGAAAATACTTTTTGACTATGACTTTTTACTCCCAACCAAGAGAATATCTGATGGTATTCAAACTCACGCTACAATAAATTGACGCAGTAATTTAAGATACAATCACTAATGTCAAAAGTATTAAATTCCTTTGTATTGAACGTCATCACTGTTTATTCTATTATTTGGAGTGTGAACGATGAGTGAAGAGAAGCTTAATAACATTGTACGATACGTTGGATGTAAAGCAAGGCGAGTTGATATTATTTCGAGCCGCATGATTTTCTTATGGATATACAATCTTGACAAATAGCTGTTTGGAGAGATATCATACTTGGTCTTTATGGACTCAAATGATTCGGCTGTTTCTCTTGTTAATTATCTCGTTTAGAATATGTAAGTGGTTTTGAATTTCATTGCTACCTTTAACTAGTTCAACATTGTAGTAAATTATGTCCTGGGGAGAATTGGTACAGTGGCGTCTGCTTTTGTTAATTCTCATCTACACGTGAAAAATGGAAAAAGCAAGAATAGTGCATATATTTGGGTGAACTTTTGAATATTATCGAAAAAGATTTTGGAACGTGAAGAGGAAATTTGATATTCGCTACACCGCGCGTACTACCGTAACAACGTTTAGTAATACAACAAAGTTTTTCAGTTCCTTTTTTATTGAATATGAGGTGTTGAAAATTGTGCTTGACTTAATTATATATCAATGAATTTATGGCTGAGGAAGTGCATTAGAATATGCAGTACTAGAGGAAGATGTGAGGATGGTCCCAGACGTACCTGGTCATCTAGAGATGGAGGTACTTGCTTGAAAAATTCCACTATATTTGAAAGTATACAATCTATACAGTCATGTTGTTTATTATTTGTTTGGCATCCATCAATAGTGAAAAAAAGGTCTTAGTCTAGCCAATATAAAATCTGAACTAGATTCTACTCTGGGTACGACTGTTCCTTCGTTATCAACAGTAAAATATTAGGTAGCAGTGTTTAAACAAGGCCATATGACCTGCGAAGACTGAATGTGGTGACGACTCCAGAAATGTTGGAAAAAAATCCACAATCAGGTACTGGATTATTGTCGACTGAAAGTGTGCATATTTACTGAAATTTGGGACATTTGTGTGCAAGATGGGTCCGCGTTTGTTCACAATGGAACAAAAACGGCTTCGTGAAGGTGTTTCCATCAAGTGTTTGGCAATGTTTCACAAAAATGAAGCCGAATATTTGCGTTTCATAACCATGGATGTAGGCAAGGTTACGGCGTCGGTTTTTTGGGATCGGCGTGGAATAATTCTGTTTTATTATTTTGAATAACTATCAACGTCGAACATTTTGTGAATTTATTACAACGTTTGAGCGAAGAAATCAAGCATATGGCTAAACAAAAGGAATTTCGTCAAGACAATGTATCAGCCTCACATATTCGTTATTGCAATAGGCAAAATTAATGAATTGAAGTTTGAAATGTTACCTTGTGCATCCTATTCGCCAAATTTAATCTCCTCAGATCAGTTTCTGTTCCCAGACTTAAAAAAAATGGCTCAATGCTAAAAGAATTTTCAACAATCAAGTGGTGGTGTCTGTAGTTAATTGCTATTCTGTGGAACTTGACGATCTTTATTATAATATATATTTTTTCCAAAATTTTTTGATGGACCAAGTACTTCTGAGCCCATCCTCGTATTATCACTAAAACGTTATAGGAATTTATAATAAAGTAAATAACTTGCAATATCACTTATTCCGTTCAACTGTTTTCACGATACAATGAACGAAAATTCTTATTGTTTAAAAAATATCGATTAGAGACAAAGAAGACATACCAATTCGTTTTCTGATTATAGATTTCCAAATATGTAGAAGATTGCAGAGAAAAGTAAATGAATCGTATTTAAGTTACGCCGTAATGATCAGTCAAGGGTGCTTCTATTGGATTGTAATCAGCGAAAGCATTTTCTGCATAAGTAGAATGTTGGAAAGGGGAATTAATTTTTATCGAGAATTTCATATTTCACATACATCTCCTTATTGGAGGATATAAAAAAATAACCTGGTATTGACTCATGTTTACATTATGAAGAAATAAAACGCGTTTTTATAATCATTCAAAAACTTAATGTCAAGTATCAAATGACATTTTTAACGTGAAACTTCATCTTATTTGATTAACTTCACAGCTGCCACTATCGTATAATTTTTAATTGTTGTTTTATATTTATCTTCTATCTGTCTAGCTCTAAATTGATTTTGAAAATTTTTTGTTTCGAAATATATTGTTGGTGTGAAAATAATACTTTTACTACTATCTTCCTTGTTATATAATGTGATGGATAATCAGCATTTATATGATTTATACATTCAAATGGTATCTTATATTCTCATTTTCCTCTAGTAATGTAAAATAATTCAGAACCAAGCATATTCCATCCAGGCCGTTAAAATTAAGGAACTATAAATGAGAAAAGAGGTCAGAGAGGCCAATCCTATTTAGTATGTTTTACCTTTTTAACTGTAAACTTATATAGTAATTGTGTGAATTGATATCTTTGGATAAATATACGAGTAATTCTGTATTCGTTGTGCTTATAGCAGTATTTCTTTCTCCAAAAACTGTGGACTTTTATTCAAAGAACTGTGTTTCAATCATGAATAGGAGAAACTACCGTTGGCTATTTATAAAAAACAAAAAAAAAACAAAAACATAATTTATACTAGAGCTATTTTAAAAATGAATCTATTTTCTTACTTCAACCTATTAAATTTGGATCAAATTTTTTTCCACTATTATCGAGGAGTGAAACTCCCCTATTGTTATTTACATTTCGACCAATTTCGTCCTAGTCGATAAAAAACATTTATCTCTATGTTTTCAAGGGTGCTGAGTATGAATATGGGAGTAATACAATTTTAGAAATAAAAATCTTTGTAGAATATCTAAAGGTAAGTGATGACCCACCTTCATTTTCTAAGCGACTTCTTAAAAATGATCAACAGAAAAATCATGAATAATAATTTTTGGAAATTTTTCAAATCTATAGTTAATGATGTGAAGCTATGATTCACTTTTAATTCCATACTCTACAGGATTGCAAGGTGTACTCATGATACCTAATATCTAAATCAAAATTCTTGTTCCATACATGAAACTCATATTATATAAGATCGATCAAATTTAAAAATTTTGTATCTTCATTTAAGTTCATACAAATGACAAGTTATCTATTATTTATTCTCTCCTCAAACTATCAAATTTGGATAATTATTTTATCACATTTTCAATATTCTTCTCCATATTTCAATTTTGGGAGGAAATTATATCATTTCATTACAATTTCTCTTTCAAAGAAAATTAAGCTGATTATTTCAGGAAATTTCACTAAAATATGTCAAATATATGCAATGTAGATGTTATTTTCTTTGAATTAATTAGATAGTTCAAAGTGATGAATTTCTAAATGTATTATTTTTTCGTCACCTTGACAGTTAAAAAATGTATTTTGCTATATCTGATGATATTTTTTTCTTTTATTACGTCTAAAATTTTGCGATATAAGTATATATTTAGGAGTACAAGTTCAGCAATATTATTTCAATGATGAATTATTTAAATAAATAGCAAGCCAGCAGCATAAACACAAATGAATAATAGTAACTAAATTCCATTCAAAATGGACTACTTCCTTAGATAGAAAATATTATTTTAAAAGTTAAATGGGATATTTGAAGTTGATACTTCAGGTATAAATAATATTCTTGAGGAAATAAAGTTATACTGGAATTAAGAAATGGTGATATGTTTTGAAAACGAATTAAAATATAAGTTAAAGAAAACAAAGTGAATATAAACTTTTTGATGCAGTTGTTATGGAAGGAGATTAAGACGGATGAATTAGACATTAATTGGATTGTTGTGACTATTGTATACATTAAAATAAAATAAACGCTAAGAAGAATCTGAGTTATTTGTTAATTATGGATGATATTATATAACAATATGAATCGTAATCATGAAGTATATTTTTTATTAAATCTTCAGAAGGAGGAAGACAAATATAATGATTATATTCTCAAAAATCAACTTTTCATTAAAACTTTTGATCTTCTCTTCTATTCAATACATAATTGATATTCATAATGGTTTTGAAGAAATAATCGTAATGTACATGTCAAATTTAAACACAGAAGAACACTTTCTTGTGGCAATTTTTTGTCAGAGGACAATCATTTTCCAAAGACATATGACACTCAAATTTTTCCCTATATCTTTATTTTGAAAATTCTGCTTAATTGTCCTATGCTTTGAGGAATTGTTTTGTTGTATTTAAATTATTATGTAGTATGATCTCAACTCTATTTAAGAATGCTTCTGTAATATACTTATTTAGCAAAATTAATGATTCTCTAGAGCAGGGGTGCCAAACTCAGTTTTGCCGAGGGCCTATATATTAATTTTACAATGTGTAGGCGGGTCAGATTCAAATAAAAAATGCTCTGAATTATTATAACAGTTGATTAATTCAATTATATAGTATATAATATATGGTTTTTAAAAATCATATCAAAGTTATGAAAGAGGGTAATTATTTTGACTTCTTAAGTTTTTGGCAAACTCGTCTTGTGCGATGTTTGTTCTTATTTATTTTCATGACGGATAATATCTGATACCAAATATGCACAGAATGTGTGCTGCATGGTTTTTTTAATTCCGGGTAGTTATCCAAAGTCTTGAATATTGTGTATAAAATGTAAGAGCGTTAACCTCTTTGTTTGTTTTTTCAAACTACTCTCCAATTGAATACCTGTTAACTCCAATTACAATTCAATGTGTAGCTTAAAAATTGAATGTATTGTTGAAAACTAGGATTTCCATTTTATACATTTTGTGGAAGTCTCCAAAACGATTGTTGAGTTCCGTAATCAGATTTTGCAGAAGTTGAAATATTCCCTGATGTTTTTTGTTTCAACTTAGTTATAACAGCCGAATGTTTGTAGCCACTTCAATCGTTTTTCAGTTATTTCATTTACTGTTAATACCTCGTATAAAAACAGCAAGTTGAGCTTTATTCTTAGTAGCAGTATCAGTCAAAGCCCAGTAAAAAGTTTATGAGTTCCTTAATTTTATACTTCAGTTGGAGAGCCAAATTCTATTGGAAATCATTTTATTCTTGAAGCAACAGTGTTTCTAGATAGAGAAATATTTTCAATTATTGAATTTTAAAATGGAAATGAAGAGTCGGCAACTTTCAACAAACAGTCTTTAATAAACCCACCATTAGTGAAAGGTTTTGATCTCTTCGCTATTTCTAATGCAATGATCAGGGCATGTTCATTCACAGTATTAGCTTCAGTAAACATCGATTGTTGACTTTGAATCTTAGATTTTATTTTTTAAGGGTAAAAATCGATTTTGATTTATAATTAATATCATGATGTTTTCTTAAGTTAAACTCCTTACAAACAGCAACTGATTGAGTGCAAATCAAACACCTTTCCATTCTATGACACAACAATCATGGATATCTCACGACACGAACAAATGCAGAATACCTTCACAATCACTGCTCTTCACAATTACTACTTCGCAATACAATTAAACCTTACCCCAACCATATCGCTTCGTTTACTCGACTCAATTGACTCACTTCGTGCCGACGCAGTCGTTTGACATCGATAAGGAAGGTTTTAGTCTAGACTCACGGGACGTGGAAGATTATATTTTTCTCAATAAAAATAATGGGGTATTTCCGCTGGTTGTTAAGAGATGGCGTTATGAATGCGTCTCACGGGCCTTATCTTTGACATATCTGCTATTTTGTGTATCCACTTTGCTTGTTCAGTGAGAAATTCTGAATAAATCGAATATTTTCATATTTTTTGAAATGTTTGTCGAATTAGAAGTTGATATTAATGAAAAACTAGTCAATTATTTTAGAAAACAAATTTTCAACACTTAAACCCATGTCTAGAATTAACTAGAATTGTAGAATATTTTCAAAATTATCAATTTTCACGAAAAGAACCCCATTTTCTTCTGTTCACATTTTGTAATAGTGGAATTATTTAGCAATAATTTATTTCCTTGTAATTTTGCCTTGAATTTAAACGTTAAATACATTTTGAGAAAACAATCGTGGTCTAAAGGTTTCTATTTCACTTGTAGATTGATGTAAATGTTGTGAATTTGGAACGTCATAGTTTGTGACAGTAAAAAAACTGCTCTCGAAGTATAAACAGATCAAGTCATCTTCATGTGAAAGATTGGAGGCGAAGGTCAAATAGTATCAGCCAAAGAAAATGAATGAATGAATGAATTTATTCTTTAGGCACATAAAATAAACACTACAGACAAGACCGCTATATTGCACAACTTGCTGGAGAGAACATCTCCTGGATTATTGCAAAATATTTGAGGTTGTCAACTCTGAAAATTGTCGTCCGAAGTTGGAGTAGGTAGGACTACGATGAAGAGCCATGGTATATATAAGAATGCCACAGGAAATATATTTGAAGGATAGTATATCTGAAAAAAACGAATTTTAAGGATGTTGGCAGGCGTATAATTTGAGTTATGCATTGTTTATAGGAACTTATTTGCACTAAAACCTTTAAGAATAGCAAATACTATGTACAGATCACAAGATAATATATGAACATAAATTTATATATTGTTTTATTGTAAAGTTGATAATAAATTGCTTTTTGTGGCTTGAGGACTGAATAGTGAACGAAAAAATATGAATATTCACGTGTTGAATAAATAAAAAATCAGTTAAAATGAGTAGTTGGTAATTACTTAGTTGGGACTTAATTTGAGTTGACAAAACAAATAAGAATCATCGTGGAGCCGACGAAATCCAAAATCTAGCAAACAATTCAACTGAATCATATTATCAATGAAGTCGACTAAAGAATACAATTTTATAACTGCACTATTTAGAAAATGTGATATAAGTCGTAGAAAGATGACAGAACACTTTGTATTGAATCTGTATTATTTATAAAAAACACATATTTGTCTCATATTCATTTAGATAGAGACTTAAAAAAGTTGAAGATACAATAATAAATCCGAAATATTTCACGATCAAACTTGTTGTTTAGTGGACATACCATTTATCACATTACTGAACTTTGTCTGGAAAAATAAAGACAATTCGACAAGACAAAGCTCTTAACAGAAAAAATTTGAAATTATGAAATATATAGATCTAAATCAGTGAATTCCGAGGAGTTTTTTTATAGTAATTGTAATAAATTGTTCCTCGTTATGGAATACAAAATGAATATCAGCCATTTGTCTTATACAAGGACCAGGAGATGGTTGTTGAAAATCGTAGTTTCTTTCCAATTGTACAGAACATATGAGCCTATAGTAAATTATTGATGTATTTTTTATTGTTTTTCAATAAAACGACAGACGGTTTTCAATTATAACTGTTCATACAACATAATAAATTATAGTTGACATACTTTTCTAGTTAATCAAAGTGAAAAGTAAAAAATATGATGAACCAGTAGAATTAGGGACGTTGGCAATCACTGTTCTAAAAGTGAACATGTTTAGAAAACTGATTCTATATTGTGGAATAAGACTATTAACTAAATGTAAAGATCAATATTGAGAATCCTTCCTGTCATTTTCTGGGGGACTAAGAATGGTTTGTTCAGTTTTAGTAGAATTGTGCTTCTTATTTTCATCTAACAAAATAAAATCTGTAGCTCAAGACTTATATACGAGTAAATTCCTGGAACTAAGTTTGAGAAGGTTGGGTTCTTACCTCTCTCAATAATTTATTATATGGTGGTGAACTGCTATGGTTATTTTACTGAGAGTATAACCACTATAAGAGTTTTAGGAAGAATGAATTAGCCAGAGCACTTTTGCACTATTAGGTTTTAGATAAGATACTTCAAGAGATTCTGTGGGTTGGATGGGCTAGGAGAGGCAATGTATACCTATCCACCAACCACCTGCTGAATACAAACAATCACAAAATTTCAGTGATTATCACTTACGAGGTTACTGGGTAGAGCAAAAGGAATTTCTCAAACGCAATCTGGTGGATGCCATACAATTTATTAATGGAATAGGAATACAAGCTACTAGTTTCAGATATGAAGCTCGAAAATTGATAACAGGAAGAGGTATAATGAAAATTTAAGTGAAGAAAAAGCGAATTGAAGTGAGAATTTGAGAAAATACTTTCTGTTAGTGAAAGTGATGATCGTGTCACAATAATTAATATAGAAGTGAAACGCATGGAAAGCGTGAAGGGCAACCGACACATGTGGACAATACAAATGCAGAAGTAAGAAAACATTATTAGAGAACGTCGTTTATTTCGAAATTATTTCCACGATTTATACATTAATGAAAATTTTGAATATACAAAGTGTTCCTTGATACAAAAAATTTGAGAGTGAGTAGACGACGTGAAAATAATGGTGTGAAATGAAAAAAAAAGTAATATTGTTTTTTCAATACTTTATACCATTCTCTTGATTTCAAAAAATGTAGTAGTATTAAACAGTTAGTTGAAGTAGCAATCCGTGGTATAAAACAATCTTTTTTGAGTAAATCTACCTTTGAAATAACAACAAGCGGTTATATCTTCGAAATGTTTTTCTCTCAAAACCAATATTAAGGCGCTGAATAAATCACTTGAACTAACTCAAATAATATTACATGTTTTATAGAATCTATAAAGAATCCCATAAAATAATAACCGTCTTAAATATTAGAAAAAATAATTCTTCTTGGATATAATCCAGAAGCTGAAGACGTTTGTGTCATTATCTACATTATCACGTCTCTCTTATCCATCCAATAGTTAACATTGGATAACACAACAACAAAACCTAATTATTTTGTTCTTATTTTTCAGGTAGCATCATGATTTCTCATTCATTATTCGTTTTTATATTAGTTCAATCTTCAATCGCGAATCTAGAAGATAGTTATCCAGAAACTTCGGAAAATATCAACATCTATTCAGACGAATTTCTAGATCCTGACGATTCTGATATTGAAAAAAAAGACAATCACTTCATGAGATTTGGTCGGAATTTAGGCGATTCAAGAAACAAAGAATTCTTATATGACGACTACAACGATTTAGATGTTCCGATAAAAAGATCAGGAAGTGAACATATAAGATACGGAAGATCAAACGGCAGTTATTTCATGAGACTTGGAAGAGATTCGAACAAACTCAGGAGAAATAGAGCTCATTTTATGAGAATAGGTAAGTGAAAATGATAATTTGTATAATATTGAGCCCACGAAACGCAATTAGAGTATCGGATAAGATAAAACGTATACAGGGAATTTATAGAACTTAATATTGCTATGACTTAAATTAACTCTTTAGCATCCAGCGTCCTCGTTTGAGGACAATAAGATTTTTACCAGTTTGGATTTTACTTTACATTTTACAAATAACAAAGTCTGTTTCCATTTCTTTGTGATAGGTTATGATTAAAACATTTTTGATTTGATGTTTTTCTCTGACACGTGCAATTACATTTAATAAAGCTATCCAAATACAAGGTAAGCTGTTACGGCAACAACGGTTTTAGGTGAAAATTATTCGTATATTATTGTCAAAATTCTTACGTGAACTTAGCGACCTCAAATAAGTATGTATGTCAGATATACTATCAATTTGGCTTGAAACATTTGAAACGGCATTGGAATATTGTTAATATTTTTTTTTTCGATGTTTACGTATTCAAAAATGTCGAAGAAGTGGCCAAGATCTTTCAAAACCTTAGAGAAAACTAATGATTATTTGTTTTCTGAAGAAATTGAGGCGAATATAATTGCTTTACCTGAGGTAGATGAATTGACAGACGGAGAAAACTTTAACGACGAAGAATTATCTTTACGGATTGTGTCAGATATTGCATGGTCCATTGAAAATGATAACAATATAGATGGATAAGAGGAAAATGATGACTCTAAAATCACCGCTTGATATCTAAATACCCAAGTGAGCGTACGAGAAGCCGAATAAAAATGACAGAAAATAGGTATAAATTGGATAAAAATAAATCTTAAGTTTACTGCTCAGAAAATCGCACATGCAACGAATTATTGTTTACAGCAAGTGAAGACTCGAAAGATTCAAGTCCGCTTGACATATTTGAGCATATATTTATCGATGATATTTGTGGCACTACTGCGTTTCAATTGACGAAATTATTTTCTCAGGCTATCATACACTTCCTAACGAGATAATTGCTGAAAATGTAACATAACTTTGTATATAACACGTTTTGCAAAGTATTATAATACAAATTATCATAGCTATTTGAATTCAAGATAATAATTTGCAAATAATAAATGTATGAATAAAAGTTTCAAAAATAGTCATTTGTAAAACAACACACATTACATTAGCTCAGCGTCCTCAAATGAGAACAGCTCTTACGGCTCCTGACCTTGCAATAATATTTCGTATTTGGGGAGGCATTAGGAATAAATATATGTATAAGCAACAATTTTTTCGAAAAAAATAATTTGAGCTTTAATAGGTTAAACAAAAGTCGATAAAGATTGAGTAAATTGAGCAAATATAATTCTAGAATTTATTACAGAAAAGGTGAATATCATAATCCTTAAAAAATATTGAAAACTTTTTCGCGTATGATACTATATTTGGTATCATACCATATACGTTCTATGCAGTTAATACAAGGTAAAGTTAATTTTCAACTTGAAGTTCTGTTCGGATCTACTAGTATAAATGCGGCTGAAAAGTTTCCAACCTAATGGGATATATATTTTTCAACATACGTAGTCTCTAGTTTATACACTTTTTCCTGCGATGAGAATCTCACTCCTGCAAGTTTAAGGTTAGGAAACAAGAAAACAGTCACCGGGGGCTCTGGTGAAAATGGCGGGTTAACCAATTAATAGTGCAATTTGTGATTTTGAGCCATGGAGAACACCAAAGTGTGCGTTGTCCTGATGAAAAATCACATATTTTTTAAATGCAGTCGCTTTTTTATGATTTCTCCCTTCATCTTATCAAACAATGATAATTAATAGTTTTCTGTTTTTGCTTCACCTTTTAGAATACAGTCGATGATCAAAATTCCAAGACTTTCCCCAAAAGAAAAACAAACGTAGATTTACCCTCTGCAACTGTCTTCACTGTTTTTTAGTTTCAGAGGTAATATACCAAATAAGTTCTTTTCATATGCAAATATCCTCTTTTACCTCAATTCGTCGTTCATCCAGTACCATTTGGTGAACTTTTTCGATGATATAACTAGTTATTGCAGTTTTTGATTGCTTTTCGTCATTTAAGTTAATAAGGCCACGAAGCTTCGATACCTATTTTCAGCCAAAATTACAAATTTGAAATTTATTAATTGTTCTTTGTTAGAGGTATGAACTACCGTAAAATGATATTTGAATCTAGATCTATCATTTAAATTTAAATTTTCTAGTATTTTGAGACGGTAGTTCTCTCATTCGTTGCCTCATTTTAAAGTTAAAATTCTTCTAGTTTAATTCAAGATGCAACTCTACATCGCCAAAGTGGGTAGTAGAACTTATTAATATTTAATAGTGTTGAAAAATGATGCAATAGTCTAGTTAAATGATCACGTAATCAAATTTGAAAATATATCATCACAATGATAGAAGTGGTAATGAAACAATTGTAAAATAATGATATAGAGATGAATAACACAAATAACCTGTAGAGAACAAATAATTCTCTGAAGACATCCATATCTTCATCTTTCGTTGGATGGAAGAAAATAATTCCATCAAGTTTCCAATCATACTTTTTGTAAAATAGATTTCCATGTTTCCATTCTTCGTTGGTCCATCCAGCTATAGATTAAGACTTCTTCCTCGCGGAGATATACTTTGGAAGAGATATGACTGTACGAGAATGGTCCCAGAAGTACCTGGCCTGATTCAGAGATGGCGATGGAGAAAAATAGCCCTGTATTGAAAAGTATTAAAACTATACATCATACCTTTAAAGTTTGAAGACGTCACTTATTTGCAATAGAAATATATTGACCCTCTTATTAAGCTCTATGGCTATTTCGGTTTTTGAGCAAATAAATTCAGCATCTGCAAGGATGGTCCTGGCCTGACCTTGATATGGCGGTAGTTGAAAAATACTATTGTATTAGAAAGTACACCATTTATACAGCACATGTTTCAGCTTTGAAGACGCCAAGTTATTTAATATTTGATTAGCAGCTATCGATAGTGAACGTTTGCAATGAATTTGTAAACATGGAAAAAGCTGGTTATCGTTATGCGATACAATACTTTTATTTGAAAGGCATCAGCGCAACCATTATAAAAGCTAAACTAGAATCTACTCTTGATGAGACTGCTCCTTCGTTATCAACAGTAAAATATTAGGTAGCAGTGTTTAAACGAGGCGAAGACCGAATGAAGTGACGACTCCAGAAATGTTGGAAAAAAGTCCACAAAAAGGTACTGGATGATCGTCGACTGAAAGTGTGCATATTAACTGGAATTTGGGAAAGCTATGTGCAGGATAGGTGCCGCGTTTGTTCACAATGGGACAAAAACAGCGTCGTGAAGATATTTCCATCAATTGTTTGGCAATGTTTCACATAAATAAAGACGAATATTTGCGCCGTTTCACAAACATAGATGAAACGTGGGTCCATCACTCCTCACTCGAAACAAAAGAACATTAAAAACAATGGACGGACTGAAAAGGGGAAAACCGGTTCCAAATAAGGTAAAGACTGGGAGAAATGGCTCGGTGGTCAAAGATTTTCCAACAATGAAGAGGTGTTGTAGGCAGTTAATGGCTAGTTTCAGTAGCTTGACGATTCTCATTATAAAAAGGGAATCGAACTTATTGAACATCTCTGGAAAAAGTGTATGAAGCTAAAAGGATTACGTTGAACGGACACATATATTTTTTTCTAAAAGTTTTGTGTTTTCTTCTTTGGGCTAGGTACTTGGTACTGGAATCATGCACGAATTTTTGAAATTATGAGTATTAATTCCTACATACTGATGAACCTTGAGTGAAATGTTCAAAATATTTCAAGCTCCAAGCTAGTTGTAATAAAAAAATTTTTATGCATGCAAACTGGAGTCATTCATTCGAAATTTTTCAACAACCGTGGGTCTCATACTCTACTATAAAGTGTGAATTAGATATAGAGAAAGAATAAATGGAAAAACCTGACTGGTCTATAAATTATTCCCCCGAGGTCTGCTCCTAACAGTTGACGCATATCCGCTATGTAAGAGCATCTTGACTAATGCATGTATCTTTTCAGAGAAGCTGGTGAATATGTTTCTCATTAAAATTGTTAGCCCCAGTAAATTTTTGAAACCTGTTCTAACAAAATGATTTTTATATCCGAAAATGATGATAAGATTTCATTAGATAATAATTCTTCCATGTAACAACTAATTTAATACCACATGAATAAAACAGTTTTAATGTTTTCTCTCTCACGGATTCACAACCAGTGAATTTGTCTCAATTAATTTATACTTCATTATTCATTAGATTGTGGATACGTTCCCAGCCAAATAATTACAGAAATAGTAACAAGTTAATGTATCTGCCCCTTAAATGACCGAAATGAGAGAATTCACAATATACGATGACTTTTTTTAAGTTATGATATGTCATGGATGAGAAGATGTATTGAGATAATAAGATAAATTCGTTAACAAAATATTTTCACAATAAAATTGTTCTTTATCAAGATTAATGCAATTATCATAGCAAAAGATCAGCTTTCACATGCTCTACGAAGAATTTTACCGTTAGATAGCTCGAGTAGGTCCCCAATATCGTTTTGTATCAACCTGTGTAGGCATTGCTTAGACTGTTCTTTGATTTCAGGATTGTCGTACAGGTCTCTAATTTGATCTTCAGTAATATTAGTTCTTATATCAGTAGTTACTCATATTATAGCTTCACTTTTCAATATTATATTTTGGAGGTCACAATTTTTCCCATAGAAGATTTTAAAATATCTGAAACTGTAGAAAGATCACTAATCGAAAATAATCGTGAATCTCGTGTCACTATGTTAACTTCGTCAATAAAACTTACAGATAAGTGTATTTACACTTATGTCCATAACTACTTTCTTGAATTTATATCAGAAACACGGTATTCTGTAGCTTATAGAAAAAAATTCCATATCGCAACAATTACTGTCAATATCGATGGTAGCGGAAATCGATTAGCTAGCCATCACAAGCACACTCTTACAACGTGAAAACTCCTGCAAGTTACATTCAGAAACAAACAGAACATGACAAATAAAACAATTCTCATGAGTTCAGTTGAATTCTTACATGCAATGAAGATTTGCTTGTTTCATCGAGACTGAAGTTTTGTACAAAATTCACGCCTTAGCAATTTTGATACTGATATTTTTTAACGATTTACTGCCACGACTTCAGATATAGCTTGTTCAAACATTTCGTTATAAATGTAAAAACCTACATGACACTATGTACATATCAGACTTGAATATATAGATTTTTTTGTCAAAGAATTAGCCTCGATGATAAATCGAGTGATTTGTTTGAGTAATAAACTATAATAATAAGAATACACTGTACCTATGTTTGTTCCTTTCTAAATACACTATTAAAAGGGTTTTTAAGAGGATTATGTTTATCACATTAAATAGAATATCCTAGTAGGTGGAAATTTGCTAAAGCGATATGAGTTCTAAACTCGGAAGGATTCTCAACTGAAACAACATTTTATGGTCCCATCTGTAGTATATTAGTTATTTTATTTATATGTAAGAAGCGTACGTTTGTATCTATACCTTGTTTTTAAACTAGAAGGATCGATTTGAATTTAAGTTGGCAATTCTGTAGATTCCTGTTTGATCAAATCGCTGCTGGTTTCACAAACCACTTTTAACAATTGTATAAATTGTAAATGAATACTGTTTATTTTGTTCTTCTTTGCGTTGTTGTTAATGTTATTAAAATATGAAAACAGTTTTTGTCAGGACACATTTGAAAACGGATTCAGATAATACAGAATAGATGCTTTTTTAAAGTTTAGTTTGCACTGGTTTGCAAAATCCATAATCCTTCATACGGGATCTGAGTATGGATTTAAAATTGAAGTTGCCTTTCTGATGTTTGAAAGTAAAAATAAACTGGAGATTATAAATAGGATATGGTTGGATTGGTGTTTGGAAACTAAAAAAAAATGCCAGATGTGGTGTAATTGTGATGGTCAAACATCTTACATACATACATTGCAATTTGAGCATATATATTTTAAATTAGCATAAAGTTTAATTCGTATATTGCCAGAAAGGAAGAGATTCGTTGGAAACATTTTTTGGTAGATAAGGGAAATTTTGTACAGGAGGAATGTTTGCTGGAGTTGGCCCTGATATAGAAGTTGTTCCTCTGCAGCTCTGCAGTTGTGAAGTTTGTATGGGGTTCTGACTATTGGTCAGAAGTGATCGAAAAGAGGACTCTAGTAAGTAAAAACGGCCCTTCTCGGTTTGAGAATTTTTTTTTGGAAAATTTAATCTGAATGGAGGGGGGGGGCGGGCACATCTGGGGCTGTATTATTCAGCCATTTGGCTGTCGAACCGGCTCACCAGGTTACGGGGAAATCACAGAAAACCTGCAAAACCGACAATTCGTATGTTACCGATAAAATAATACAAGAAAATAATAAAATTGTAGTGAAGCTGCCATCGTATTGTGAATCGAATCCTATAGCATTGATTTGGGCTTAAGTAAAAAATGAAGCGGCAACGAAAAATACTACTTTTAAGCTAAAAGATGTGAATGACCTTAGAATGGAAGCCTTGCAAAATGTAACAAATATCCAGTGACAAAATTGTGTTGCACAAGTCATAAAAGAAGAAGATGAAATGTTCAAGTTAGATAGGACTAACAATCGTTTCTTTCTGTAGTGATGTCTGTGAGGCAGATTTTCGATGAATAATTATTTATAACTATATAAATTTATTTAGTGTTACTTAAGTTGACAAATAATAGAAAATAACATAATCAATAATTCCGATATACTTTGGAATGTTATTTATTATTGTTTAATAAAAAAATTATGTCGGTCAATGATTGAATTATTCAGATGCCACATCTGATTTCTAAGTTCTGCTTCCGAATTGAGTATTAACTATAATAGGTTTTCTATTGAAAACTGAGCCATTTTTCATACCATTTGGAATTTTTTTGTTCTATATATGTCCCTAATCTTGCTTTTAACCAATCCAAATAACAAATCTATGAATGATTTATTTCTAGAGCAAACAAATTTTTGTTGTATTTTTAAATAAAATAAGTTCTTGTAGTTGCAATTAAACAATGTCTTATATTCCTTCTCTCAATCAATTTTTTATTCAATTGATCTTCATTTCTCATACAGCTCAATTTTCGAAAAACAAACATCCTATGCTTTCTAAATAATGCAATTTTCAACTATTGTGGTTCCTCCATTCTGAATTATTCATATTTTATCAGAAAGGACTCAGATCTTATTGTTGCTTTGAAATTTGTTTTACCAATATATACAAAACTTTCTAAGACTTCTGTGCATTTGTACATTTGTTATTAACCTTCTCTAAATTTTCACAAATGTAGTTATCGACACTGAAATTTTTTATGGATTTAATTTCACAATTGGTTGTATTTTTCTTCCGTTTCCATTAATAGGAAATCGCTCTTTAAGTCTGTGTCTATTAGGTTATAACTATGTGTCTAAGAGGTTAATTATTTTTAGTTTATGGTTCATTATTTTTAGATTGTATAATTTTATTATGACTAGTATTTTATGTCGTAGCTTCCAATCTAGTAACTTTTTCAGTGATTTCTAGTAGTGTGATTGTGGTTTCCTAAAATGGTCCTCCTAGTTTCAAAACGGGGTATAGAAGAATTAAGTATAATTCAGTCTGGCCAATTCATTGAACTACAAACAGGCAAAAATAAAACAAAAGATAAAAAAATATAGATAAAAGAAGCAAATGGAATGTTGGAGAATTTACAGAATATGTACTACGAAAAGAGCGGCATAAGCAGTGAAAAAAGACTTATAAGAATGATGGACAAAAATATCCGATGTCGGATATAACATTTCATCGAAATATTTCGATATCCGAAGTACGTTTTTTGTTATGTCGTGGTATCAAACTGTAAACAAATAGATTGCTAGGTATTATAGGTTTTCCACAAATTGAGCTGTGATCTCACAATAATGGTAGTAAACTAATCGAAAATTAGGTACGATGATATGAGTTTCATTTCAAATAAGTGTGTAAGTATTCATAGTAGATATATCGTGTGTATAAATTGACCCCATTTTTTAATTACAAATTGTTTAAGTGAATAATACGAAAATCACAATATTATAGTAATAGTAAGCAATTATTTCAGATTTTCTTTAGGATAATACAATAAGTAACTTCCACATCATTTGAAGTAGGGTTTTAATTAATTAGAATTGATGTTAGAATACACACAGAGAACACTTCTCATCATCAGTAAAATATAATGTCACCTTAAAGGAAATATATCTAATTTACGGTGAGTCCTGGAAAATATAACGGAATGCTTGGGAGAACGATGTTTAACCAAATATTTATACTTCCGCTTGAATGGATTGCGAAAGATTCTGTTGTTTGTCTTACGATGTATAGGGTATTATGAAGCAGTGTTGATTTTTCTCAAATTCTTTCCTCTCGGGATACATTTCATTCGTATTACCCTCAATCACAAAGCTAATATTAGTAAAATATTTATTAAGTATTAATAGTAATGATCGGTAATGTAAATGTAGCAGATGTAGTTTGCAGCTCGAGCCACAGGCCGTTCCCATAAGTTAAATATTATAATTTATTAACGGTTATATAATAAATACAATTTACACACAAAACTACAGAGAAAGAACTTGATTAATAAATTTTAATAGTCACGAGAAAATACTGTAAAAAATTCTAATTTTTTTTACTATTTTGTTTATATATAAAACTAACAGTGGAGTTTGAAGGAATAAACTGAATATTGAAATTGAATTATATAAGTCTATTATTTTTTTTGTGTTTGCTGCATATACAATATGTCCCTCAGATAGATGAGAAGACTCTTGTGAGAAATAAAAAAAATTATTAAGCTGAATTATTTCTATCAAGGGTCAATTTGAATGAAGATATTTGATGATTTTCAAAAGAAACAACAAAATTTAAACATCGAAACTCTTTATTAATTTAATCCGTGACGATGAATACATAGGTATTCGAAATTTGGGAATATATTAAAGTTAGTACACTTTGGTGCTTAATTGTGCCACAATCCCACTACCAAAACGCTTATATATAAATGAAAATATAATACCCGTTTCATTTCTTGATGTGTACATAATAATTTATCTTCTTTGGGGTGAATCTTTTTCGGTACATAAAACAATAATTAGGTATCAACTATAATGTTAAAATTATCTAATCGACATTACTCATATGAATAACAATAATAGAGTCTTCCCTTTTGGCCAGATGGCTGGTACAGAAGTACAAAGCAACCTTTATCTGTTCCATTTTATTATATTTAGTCGTTACAATTCATGTTGGGAGCAGACAAACTGAAAAGGGTTGTTCAAATATTAACCTGAATTTTGCTATCAAAAGTTTTACTATTGAGCTAGAGAAATGAAAATTTTCTACAGTGTCTCTAAATAGTCTCCATCACACTATACTCACTTTTGGCACCTCACCGGAAGCTCTCAGATGCCTTGGCATGCAACCATTTGTGCACGAAGGATTCTACCTTCGAATTGCTTTCAAATCACAATCTGCCAAGTGCCTCTTTCATTGGACAAATAAATAATAGTTACATGACGACAAATCAGGACTATAAGGACGGTATTATAGTGCTTTCTAGCCCAATTCGTTTTAAGTTTCCATCGTAAACCAAGCTGTATGCGGTCTGGCTTGACTTTCGCACTATCGCACTACCGATTGGAATATCGCGTCGTTTTGATCTGTAGCCAGGTTTCACCGTGTTTTTATGAGGCTAGGTACTATAATACTGCGCGTTCACAAGTCGTTGTTCAGTGAGAAATTCAACCGTTATTACTCCTCCCAGTCTTGTCTATGGTGATTATTCGGTGCAATTAATTTTCTCTTTCCTATTCATAGCGGGTGCAAATCCACGTGTGAATTTCTGCTGAACATTCAGAAGTCTGGCTGAAATTTTGCGGTAACCGAACTGTTCATGAGCTATTTGCTAAATACTACCTACGCTGATGCCCAATTCTTCAGCTATATTGCGTACAGTACTGCCTTGATCTTGATGAATTTTTTTTACAGTGTGGACGTTGTCATCGGTAATACTTGTTCTGGGGCGCCGCTTATGTGGCAGGTTTGCCAGCACTTCTCGGCTTTTTCGGAAACCAAAGTCTTAAAGAGGAACTCATCTCCAAATTGCTTAAATAAATTTTGATAAACTTTCGCGGATTTCACATTATCTTTGATCAAAAAACGAATAATGATACGTTGCGCAACAGATACTGGTACGTTCTTATCGCTGATGGCTGTAAGTACACTAAAAAGTGAACATCCAGTGCAGCCACTTTTATAACACTAAATTTTTCGTTTATTGAAAAATTCCGGTTTATATTTGGACCACCCTCGTATTTTCTCTATTATTTTGTCATTATGTGGTAATCTTCAGAAATAAACTATGCGGGATTATAAAATACAGTTGTGTTAATATGAAGGTTATGAATTTTGAAGATCCTTTTAAATCGAAATTCAAAATAATAAATATTCTCTTGATTGTATGTATATCTATAGATTTTTGTTATAAAATTTTCTTGATTTTAGGTCTCTTCTGATTGAACATATTATAAAATTCTTTTAAAAAATTTGAAAACTAATATTTTATATCTTATAGGTCGTGCTTTTCAAAATCATGGTGAACCTATTCGTTATAAACGTTCCGTATCTTCTCGACAAGAAGAGAATTCTGAAAAACCTGGTAACGAGAATCCTAAATGGCGTAGAGATATCTTCCTCAGATTTGGAAAAAGTCCATCTTTCTTGCGCTACGGAAGGAAGTATGAATCTATAGAGAGTCTGCCTCCAATTTTTAACACAAACCAACAACTCGGTGTTTTGTTGGCCAGACTTCTAGCCAGTAGAGAAGGAGGAAGGAACCCTTACGATAATGTCGCATAACGGAATCACAAGGCTGAATATTTTCTCGTAAAAAAGACCTAAACCTTATAGATACTCTATAAAAATGTTTTGGCTAATCTAAAATCAAAAAGGTATATAACTTGTTATTTGATCATTTACTGAATTTACTCCAATATCTTCCTGATTCTAATCAATGTATCTTGATGATTTGGGATCAGACAGTAGTTACTTCATAACAAAAAATACTCCATAGCTCAAAATTATGGAAATAACAGTGCCATAATGTAATGAGTAGTGTATTCTAAGGAAATTGTAGGAAATTGTTTATTTATCATTTGACTTGATCAGATAATGTTAGCAAATCTTTAGGGATTCTCGATAAAAATCAGAAGAACCGTCACTATTGATAAATATCATTTAGTAAATTCCATCGACTTGAAAGTTTTATTTCGATGCTGTTATTAATGTATTGAGCAAATAGTTCAATCGTTTATACAATAGATACAGATCCATAACGCATATAATGTTATTGTAGTTTTCCAGATTTTATGATTCCAGAAGATGTAACAATGAATGAGAGTGATTTTGGGAAAGTTATTTCTTTTCTTGACAATTTCCACCAAGTACTTTTTTTATCTAGCATCTATCCCATTAAATTTCAATTTTTCTCTATATTGGTTGTAATTTTTCAGTAATGTTCTAAAAATTGTGATTTGTACCTACTTCTCGTATCAATTCCTTGTCACTTCTTATCTTTCACATAGCTTTTGTTGACTCAACTCATTAAGATTGGAGTTTTTTTCTTTTTTATGTCTATAGCTCATCCATGAAGTAAAATAGTTTCTATCTTACAAGAGCAACCTTCTACAAATACTCTAATAATATTACTACAAGAATATTACAATTGATTTCAAAGTAAACTGTATGTAATATAGCTAAAGCCTCCCTTTCCCTATAGAAATCTCTAGATACTAATTGTATCTTGTACATAACTCGAAAGGTATGGTCCTGAGTCTTAAGTTGAAATAATTTCCATTTATTTTATAAATATTTGTTTAGTTCCAATGTTTTTCAACAAAATCATTGAAATCAAGATAAGATTGATCGATTGAAGTAACATCAGTAAAAATCATAATAAATGTATTTATTTTCAAAATACTCAAGGTTATTGGAAAATAAATAATTGAACCACTTTTCTCCTAAAACAAAACGTCGTCAATTATTTTAGTACAACTGATTTACAAATGAAAATTCTCGAAATAAGACTTCTCTGTAGTTTTTCAATGATCTTGGGGTAAACTTTTGTATGTTCCATCTTCTATTATATAGGTTGATGCTATAATTGAATATTTATACGGAACTGTCTTTTATTTGAAACAAATATTTCCAAATACAGGGCAAATCTTTTAAGGCATAATTTTATTCTGCTGTAGTACGTTAGGGAAATGTCCTCAGTTTACCGAGTTTATTACTTCTTGTCCCTATAGAACATAAATTATAGAAAGTCTCTCAGTTTAATTTTCTTAATAGCAGCAATTGAAAATTATCAAATGAGATATGAAGTTCCTATTTGTCTATAATATTTTATAATGAGGCTTTGTAAAATTAACGAATCTCAAGGGATCTGCTCATATGCTATTAGATTAAATTGTGATATTCACTACCTTGGAATGTAATGAGACATTAAAAATGTATAGGTAGCATAACGATTATGACCGTAATATATAGGACAGAATTTGAAGAGTTATGACATTAAATATTCATTGAAATGATTTGATATTAAAAATTTAAAAAATTAATTCTACACATTAGACACAATAATTCCCTAATCTAATCACGACACATCTCACTGGGACTACCTCAAGTATCGAACATTTTTATCATTTAATATATATTCGGTGCTTGCTTACATTTAGCAACGGTGAACACAAATATAGTATAATAAGCAGCGAATATTCTTTTCTACATACGGTAAAAAATACGATAAGTATGATTCACAACTTCAGACTTAGTGTCTACTACCATACACAAATAGAGAGAAGAAATCATTTACTCCAGGTACCCGAACAAATTGTGCTAAAGAAATATATTTCCTGAAGAAGAACTCCAAGTATTGTTCTCTTGAGTTTACATTAGTCCTATATTAGACTAAGGAAGTTCTATAATTTAAGTGAAAATAATTCTAGATGCACATTAGAATCTAAGAACGTGTGAATTTCTTCCTCAGAAGAACAATTCAAACAAATTTCACAATCGAGGATTTATTAGTAAAACAGACGTATGCGGAATATTGGGGCTGATTTTAAATTAACTGACAAAAATATGTGATGGTTAGAACTTTTCATAAGGAGTTTTATGGAGCAGATTCCTTTTGATACAGTTCCATAAGTTCCACTACTAATTGATTCTCCATCACGAATCAATTTTGAACAACAATTGAGATTACATGTATAAACATATTGAACTCGTTTTAGACTGAATACCAGACCGTTGTCTGGAAAATCGTTTGTTCTGGTTAACTCCAAAATAAGTTCCAACATCGTTAAACATAATATCAAATCCTATTTTGGTCATTTACGAATGGGACAAGTATTTTTGGTATCCACAATATCCAAATGTTGCAAACCAGCGTTTCCAAATCATATATTGGAATTGAATTTGATTCTATATTCCCGATTATTGTATGTTCGGAAATATACATCAGTGTCTCTTAATTTTTTTTTCATTTTACAAATTTTCTTTCATATCTCCAGATCAGTTGCTGAAATAGGAGCTCAGTAGATTGATAGTTGTCTGACTAAGGAGTAAGTTCTCTCAACAGTTAATGCATTGATACTCTATACTGTTTCTCTATCTTTATCCAGTTTTCAACAAGTTCATTGGATCATCATTATTCTTATAGTTTCTTTCGTCAATTGTCAAATTTCAAAATCACCATTGACAGAATCTAGATTTCTAAATTCAATATAATTTGAGATAACTTTTGTTCTACGGAAAGTTGCCCAAATGGAGTATCGTATTCTCTCTTTTAAGATTTCATCTAGACCCAATGAAAATTTAAGACTTACGAATTCTCTATCTGCCCTAAAAAGTATGAGTGAACCTATGACCTCAAGTTTTCTCCCTTTTCATAACAAAATTCGAGTCATATTACAACAGCGATAAAAAATATGGAAATATTCCAAAAAGGAACAATACACCTATATATTCCAAAAAGATTTTGCTTTGGAAAGATTTATCTTACTTAATCCATTTCAACAAAATGGAAGAATCTGATCTTTTTGAGAGTGTAGTAATCCAAGGGAAAATCTAATACAGGTATTTTCAAAACGACGAAAACACGATAATTACATTAGAATTAAAAAACATATTAACATACTGTTTTTCCTGGACACTAACCTTTATTGTTAATTTCGACGGAAACAAATATCGATATTATAGTTAGATGCTTTCTTTCCTTGTGTATTCATAACTATGCGTAGTCCATCTGCATTTTGTCGAATAATACTAGGAATATCGTTTTGATGTGAAGCGCGAATCCTTACTTTTATGCCTTACAAATAAGCTGAAATAAAAATTCATATTCCATGAACTGATAACTCATACCAATTTCATTTTCACTTATACGTTTTTCGAAGATTTGTCTTGTATGGTATATTGTGTACATCTCTATAAAATCAATGTTGAATAATTTATGTGATATTATTTTATATTGGTTTAGGTCTATTAATATTTACTCGAGTACTACACATATTCAATTGTGGCTGGACAATTGTATAATGTGAAAATTATTATTGATGTAATATTTTCTGTATTTGAATTTATTCGTTGTAAATATTCAACCTCTCTTAGAAAAATAAAAAGGCATTATATTTACAAATATATTTTGTTATTTGATTACCAAACCATTTATCCTTACAATAGAAACAAGTAAAAAGTCGTCGCACTCTCGGCGCTCGAGACTATAGCGCATTTTTTACCGTCAGTAAATACTAACAAAAATCTTAATTTATAAAAGGAAGTTTCCAATAATTTGACGTCCATTGAAGCCAATTGACGTCTATTGATGTCAATTCATGTCATTTGATGTCTTTTGGCAAATGGGATCATATTTTGGTTGATTTCATTAAATTTTTTCTTAATAATGCCCAAAATTTCTTTCGTTTCGGCACATCTATAATTATACAGGACAGACGGACGGACGGACAAAACGCTAATAATTAAAATTGAAATGGTTTGAAACAAGATATTAACTGATCTTGTCACTTCCTTGTTAAATAATGATAAAATATATTGACAGTGATAGTTTGAACGGAATTTGATAGAAACTTGATGAGATATATTCTCGTGAAATTGATAGAAGCCATGTTTTAACATATAAACTATAAATATTTGAAGTTTGCCAATTGTTGGTTTGGTATGGCTTTCATTCTTCATAGATTTGTTGATTAATTGAAAAAGCTATCGAGTTTCGCCATTGGATAATCAAATTCTGTTGTAGCTTCTTCCCAGACATAACAATCAAAATTTTTTTGAGGATAAGAAACACTTCTCTGAATTTTGACCTCTCAACAGTTAGAGATATAGATTAGAGATAACAATCCAGAGTTCATATGAGGTACAGTATCTGAATTGGGTTCAAACAGGTTTTTTTTTCCACATCATCTCTGACTTTTGTTATTGAAATAGATTTCTTTTAGAACTAATCTCCTGTGATTCCTTAAGCTGCAGTGTCCTGCGAGGAAGCTAGTAAAAAGGTTCTTCCTAATTTTACTAAGATATAAATGCTCTTTGGATCTGTAATTTTCAAAAGAACTAAAAATGTCTTTGCAGATATCTAGCCCGGTAAAAAATCTCCTACCAAAACTTTATTATGATACAGAAACGTAGATATGTATGTTCAAAGAGACTCTTTTTCCAGCTTCAGTTTGTGACATAGGAACTCATTGCTTTGCCTATGAATAAATTCTCTCAACAGCTAAATTATTAACTCTTCATAACTGTTTCTCTATTTTGGTCCAAAATGTGATATTAATTCATCTTTGTTCACTTTTTGACAAGTTTCTTGGATCTATTTATTCTATGATCATTATTATTTCTATAGTTCCACGGACACGTCAAGAAGCACTACTTTTGAAAGTTATGTTCTCGTCTCACATTTTAGTACAACCAAAAAAAGAAGTTGTATAAGTTGGATTTCGAAATTTGCAATGATTTGAGTACCTTTTGTTTTACGTAAAATGGACCGATGTGTTGGTTTTTCGTAGCAAATAATTCCTTACGAATTTCTAACTGTGTATTCTTATGTCCTGCTTAACGCTACAAGCGCTGCATAGTTTGGTGGCCTGGTGAGGTGTAAGTAAAAATTAGAAATAACAAGAACACGTTTAGATACTACGTAAATGTTCGTTATTTTGAAGATGACAAGGTAACTGAACTAATTAATTTGCTTTTGAAAAGAATAATCGCGATAGGCTAATATACCCGAAGTCCGAAGTATACTATAGTGGACACAGAAGCTTGATTATAGTCAAAGATATAGAGTGACTAATTGTTGTGATTTGATAAACCACTTTTAATGATATCTGGAGGTATGCGAAGAGAGTAGCAAATAAAAACTGGAAATACCGTTTGGATAGAATAAAATTATTTAATGTGGACTTCGTTTTTGAATTTATAAACAAAGAGAAGCATTGTAAGGATATCGGATATCGTTTGGACATGGGGATTTTGAGTTTTAGGTTGCTGTTGATGAAGGTTTTAAGGAGTCAGAAAGCAAAAAAAATGTCTAGCCTCTGCACAAGTGATAAACATTTATTATATATACTTTTACAAAGAGATCTGCTTCAATATTTCGTTGAACATACATAAATTCACCTTCAGTTACAAATATCTGAAAACAGCAACATCTATACTGATCTTTAAAAATATTAGAAACTCTAAATAGTCTAAAAATAAAAAGAATGAACAATTGTCTTCTTATAAATATATTTTGTACTTTAGTATTGATAATATTCATATATGCTGAAAAATATTTTTTATTATAATATGTGCTAGTCCAAGTATCTATAAATGCATGTTAGTATATTCTATAAACATTGAATAGTGGTGGTGTCTAAGACTAGTGAAAAATATGCATCGTATATTTCATCTAAAATTTAACGAATATTTTTCCCTGTAAAGTCCATTGATGTACGAATTAAATTTTAAACTACTTTGTGGTGCAATATTTCAAATGAAGAATTGTGGTGTTTGTTTTAAATAAATAGTCTTCATTGTCATGGCTTGAAACACAAATTTATTCACTGGTTTATCGACAAACACAATACAGAACACACTGAGAGTCAATTCTTATGAAAAATTATCTTCGATTGGCTAAACATACAAAATATGTATTTTAAATTTGAAACGGCTCGAAGCTTAATCGGAAGCTGCTGTATGGGTGCTTCGAAGTTTCTAAAACTATATTGTGGATCTTATTCAAGAATTTGGGAGAATAATTTGAGCAGAAGCACTAGCGATGAAGCTTCTATACAGGACGAATATCAATCAAAACCGAAGCAAGATTTCCGTGACTGCAAGTAAGTAATTAGATGTTTAGGAATTGTGTATTGATACTGTTTACTAGCTTTAGCGAGTATTATACATTTGCAATTTTCAAATGATTCTACCAGAGGAATGGATTAGTCAAGAATATCAAAATTTTATGAAACTTGATTCTATAGGAAGTGTACGAAGTTTTTTGCTCAGTAAACATATGTATGTTGGATACTATTAATATTTCTTTCAATCCTTCAACAATTGGATATGAATATAGGTTAATAAACATTGTATGAATTGTTTTGTAATCCATATTATCAAAGTTGACATTTTCATGGTATGTCTCAGTGCTTCCACAGTTACCTGTTGTTCAAAATGCATTGCGGATCTCTGCAAGTTGAGCTCTCTAGAATATTAATAATACCAACTATTTGTTAATCTTAAAGTATATAAATCATTGTAATTATTTTTATTACGAGCACACCTTTTTAGATCTTAATAATCATATTTGTTTATTTATACAAGATGGTACTCATAATGTTAAAATTAATTTGATTAAAGAGAAGGAAATAATTTCTGTTATAATTGAATGGAAACAATTACCATTTTTTTTAGTTGAAATATAATACTGAATTCTATAAGTTTCAATATTATGATAATTAAAATGAATTGGATTGAAAATGTTTTCTATATTATTTTAGGTAGGTTTCTGTTTTTAAACTCTTATTATCTGCTTTAATTGGGAACAAGGGTCGATAGTTGTTTCATTTCAATAGCAAATAAACGATAGGTGTCTCTTATATTTCCAAAAAAAAAAATAAATACATTCTGAAAAGGATAAGAGTGCTAACGCTCTCATTCATAAACGGCATAGGAATCAATTGAAAATAGAAATTTATATTTTCCGAGTTGTAGAATCTAAGTATTCAGATAAATGCGAATAGGAAAATACACATATTTACAGTGTATGTTTTATTATAAACATACTAATTGAGCGTAATCTTCTCGTATAAAAATTTAAATGTTTTTGCATAATAGAATATTATGTTCACTATTTCTTGAAATTTAGTATATTTAATTTATGAACTTATCGTGTACAAGGAGAACAGAATTTTGCTGTAGAAATATATGTTTATTTAAACATACATAACCCCGCATCAACTACTAAGAGTTATTAGCATGGGAGACATTCACAACATAGTACTATAATTTATAATAATGAGACATTAGATTTTAGATATCAAATTTGTGTCTCTAATTAACATAGCACTTCGTTTCCGGATGAAGAGAGAATTGATTTCAAATTTTTTCTTAGCTTGTAGCGTCTTCTGTGAATCTGGTTTGGTATGTTTAACATAAAGACGCCGTTTTTTTTGTTAGAGGATATTGATGTGTTCAAGAGTCTACTTCTTCTTTTCCTTTTACTCCCGTGTGTGACGATGGCCATAGAAACAAAATGTTTTTATGTTATAAGGCATAAAGTTCCATTTTGAGTTGATGGATCGGGTGTGATGGGTATAAAGTTATAAAATCTTTTAGTGTGCTTGATGAATCAGAGACGATTAGGGATTTTTTTTCATTCACTGTTCTGCACATTTTTAGAGCATGGAGTGTAGCAAATGCTACTCCAGTGTAAATACTACATTTGTTAGGTAGACGCAGGGCAGATTTTTTGCCTTTACTGAACTTGGAATATTTTTACACCAATTCATCGAAGGATATTTGTATCTGAGAGGGAGTGGCAGTCTGTTTTTCAAAGAGATGTTTCTATATAAGGTATTTGAATGATCCAACTCAGGTACATTATTCAGTTATTCAATCTACTATTTTGTATTAATATTTTCCTGGATTGAAGTTATCGCGTGCATTAATTTATGTGAAAATTTGATAAAAATCTTGATAAGTTGTTGTCTTCTTGATAATTTTATTGTTTTACTTTTTGAAGATAAGATATTTGAATACAGTACTTCGAGAGCTGATCGTTTTTAACAAAGTATATATGCATTTGTCAATTTTCTGATAAAACAGTGTATCATTAAGCAGTTACCTACATAATTTGATTCAAATAACTCGATGAATATTCTAATGGAAGAAATTAATTATTCTTGATTACCACAATTAAGTACAGAACAAAATGATCACATATAAATGGATTCAATAATTCATTCCTTATAACTTCACTTATTTGACGATGGCAATCGCGGTTTATTCCAATGATTTGAAAAGGTAACACGAGAACACCATGCCCAAAATCTGAAAATTCAATAGACTCATTAATCACCTTTTAAAATATTACTTTGCTTGAAAAACATCGTAGACCACGCTTTAATAGTAGAAGGTGTCAATTTTTATATACCACCCTATATATTTCAGGTTCAATTTCAATATATAAATCAGACAAATTCTCCAGTGGGATCAGGAACAATATATTAATCCCCAAATGGAAAATAGGATTGAGCAATATCTTATAACATCACTCAATAAGCCGTGTGATTGAAACACAGATGGCGCTGTAATTGTCAAATCTATATGACGTTTATGAAGTACCAGCTTTCAAAAGACTATGTGCAAAATTTCATGACATTTCGATTAGTTGGAAAAAAGTGACAACCGTTGAAGTAACGCTACTTTTTTTATTTTCCAAAAATTAGATTTGCTACTGCAAATCAGCAGTTACTGAAACTGAAGCTATTTTTCAGGCAAAAGACAAATCCTTCTTCAAGCACGACATCGAAAATTTAGAGAAGTGTTGGAATAATTGTATTGCTCTTGAACGACATTACATTGATGAATAAAATTGATTTTTGGCAAAAAAGTGTTTTTCTTAGGTAGTCACACGACTTATTGAATGAAGGTGGTTTAACTAAGTTTCCAAAAATCTTTCTTTTTAGTACTTCTAAATGAATAAGCATTTCAAAAAACGCCTGCCATAAGCTTTCTACCCGTAGTCAAAAACTTCATTATAAACAATCGGTTTTAGATGTCTTAGCTACTGTCTAAATGGGAGAATGTGATTTGGAGGAACTCTTTTCTAAAGGCGGAAATACAGAGGATGGTATAAATTGAGACATTGAGTTGGTATATAGTTACATTTTAAATAAACATCAATGGAATACTGTAATATTATAATGTATTGCTAAGCTTTTTTTCCAAATGTAGTATTCCTCGCTTCTGTGATTGTTACAAAATACCTTTATGGTTATTTTTTTGCTCCTTCTTGGAAATTTTGATTATCAAATTGGAATAGAATTCTCTTCTCTTTTTTTCACATCAAAAACGTTACATTCATTAAGTTTAGAATATGATATATGAATATAACCGTCGGGACTGTTGGGTACTGGTGTAGTTAACAGTTCTATTATGTATTGTCTATCAGTCATAAGTTAGATAATATATTCTCATATAAGACCTTTTACTCTGTTTAGTCGACTCGTTTTTGCTTCCTAAACCAATCTCTGCATTGAGAAAATAATGAAACAGAGAGAATGGAAGCAAACCAGTTGGTATCCAATTAAAATAACTCAACATTGTAAGCAGAAATTTGCATCAAAACATATGTTAAAACGAGTGTAGCACTTACCATAAGACATGAAACTGCAATTCCAGCAGTACCTATGACAACAGCGTGCGCTTTGACAAAATTTTTGGTAACCCCTAGGCATCCGTCTTGATTAATTGTGAATTCATTATTTCCTTCAACACTGTTACATGGAACTGCTATGCCATTAGCTGTCATTTTACAACAAGATCTGGGTATGTTATTTTGCCAATCTTGGTAACCATAAACTCCACAACATTTCAATCTAGACTCAAAGAAAATGATTAATGAGTATCTTCGAATATGAAAAATAAGAAACAAAAAAATTCAAAGTAGATAATTTGGAAGTTCACTAATTTCACGGTTTTGAATTAAACAAAAAGCTTGAATGCTTATCTGTTCCTCGACACCATCTCTTGCAAATAAAAAAACTATTTAGAATGCCAATCGGCCTGCTACGTTTGCCCTTAAATATTTTTTCTATTTCTTCAATTAATTATTGTGGAGTTACATACATACAAAATGTAATGCTAACAAAATTGCTTCTTCATAGTCCTCAGTAATTTTTCCAATCTCATCACTTAAAGCAAATTTTGTTAACTCATTCCCGTGTAAATTCGTATTTTCATATTTTAGTGCCTAAGCTTCTTATCCCGATCTTTTCTACCTACTCTGTTCCTCCTTAGTAGTTTCCAACCAAATCTCTGTTTTTTTATTTTTCAAAGTACCAAAACCAAGCCAACAATAGTTACACCACTTTATCATAAACAGCGGCAACTCCACAATTTAACCACAGTTGGGCTGCAACCATCAACTCAGATAAGTTCCAGTTCTTATATGAAGTATATTTGTAAGTTGATTTGCATTTATATGCTATGTATTACTCAATCAAAACGAATTTAATTGCTTTTCAATAAATCTATTATTACTGAAACTTTTTTTATTGTTCTTATCGTATTCGGAGATTTTTTTTAATAAATTTGTTCATTTCAAAAGCATTCTCCATTTTTCTTTCGTTCTAAAGCTAGTAGCTTGTTCATCTCATCCAGAAGGAGACCTTGAGGTTATAATACTTGAAAACAAATTGAGGAATATATTGAGATTTGCTTGTTATAGCTGTGATATATTTGTAATTTTGTGAAAGAATGTATCAGTGTGAAATAGATCTAATAGATCCAAATTGGATTTAGATACTTACTGAATCTGGGTTTGATCCCATGCATCTGTTACAGCTTTATTGTTTCCATAATCTCTTAGTGAGCTCTCCATTCCAATTCTTATTGTATTATCTATTTTACCACGGAAGACATAACCTAATATTCCTCCGACAAGCATTGTGACGAAAATCAAGAAAAGAATGATGAAGTACTGAAATTTTAGAAGCATATTTAATTAGATATCTTAATAGGTAATGGATCATATTTGTTGTTGATGTTTTATGGAATCCCTTCGTGAGATTAATACGAAACTAATAAGCGTATATTTTTATGAGACTTCTTATCAAATGAATGACTCACACTCGAAGTTAAAATATTGTTTAAAAGGAGTGATTGTGGGTGTAAATATAATTTATATACTGATAGTATTCACGTAAATAAATTACATAAATCTGTGGAAATTATGTAAACAATATAGTATGGTCTTCGATTGGCGAACCTCTTGTCTTTAATTATGGGTATAATATCAAAAAACTACATTACAAAATGATTCAATAACATCATCCATTTATCAAGTATTCTTCATGCAATTCCAGGCACACTTTCAGAATTTGCCACAAATTATATTGAGGATTTATATCGATTTCAAACATATTATAATAATATGAGTATTTGAAAGAGAAAACTTACATTTTTAGTTACGTCTTTAATAATAGTGAACTTATAATCAATTGCTCAAACAATTACTCAAATTGGTGTGAACGACTTGAAGGGTCACTGATTTTTCTGCAAACAGCTTACTCAAATTTGGCCCTTTCTCCTAATTGAATTAAAGAGCTCGTAAGTAAGCGTTGATATACTTTTAAAAAGACACATTTGTGTCAAATAATTATTTTTCAACAATTATAATCAGAATTGTTTTTCACAGTACATATTTAGAGCTGTTGAACTTAAGAGGTTGAGGCAGAACTTCTTGTTTTTGAGAATATTTTCTTCGTAGAAAAAATAAATAGAGACGAAATCCAGGGAATATGTGAAAATTTGTATCCTTTTGAGTAATATTCAATTCCAGAATTCAGCAAAAGCCGACGAAATATAATTGAATTTGCGAGTCTCTAAAAGTAGTTTTGAAATTAAACAGTTTTTAGTTACTACTAATACCACACATTTCATAACAAGCTCTTTGCATATTTTTCTTCTTTGAATAATATCGATTTTGAGTGAGGACTATTTTTGGAAAATAAACTTTTGCTACGTTTATTATTTGAAGTTGCACGACATGATGTTTTAAAAGAGTATTCGTTTTTGTATTCAAATTTGTGGTAGTTTCTCAAATAGAAATAGCGTTTTTAAAAAGAAGTCGTATTGGAAGTTCCGGGAAACAGTCGTTTTATGTAAGCAGAAATCGTTATGGGTTTCTATGATTGATAAAAGTTTCATTGACTTCCTACTTGCTATAAGTTTCAGAAAAAAGATTGCGTACTAAATAATTTTTTAAATCTTTATGAATATATACTCAAACTTTCTTTTGCTTATTTATTCGGATTTATATACGTCTTCATTAACCGTCAAATTAATGGACAGTGAAATTCTCATTAACGTAATGCCTATCGTAACGATATTATGGGTACAAATACTGTAATATCTCTCTAATTTTTTTGCCTGATAGTTTCATTAAAATTTTAATGAACAAAAGAGCTGGAGACACCTTTCTAAACAGAAGGATGGAAATCACCAGCATCTAACAATCTAATTCTTTTTTAGTGGTCCTCCAAGGTACTGGAAGTCATACCCATCCATTTCGAAAGAGATAGTTGACGCTAATCATCGGGTTGATTACTGACCACGGCAAAGCATCTCAAAACGGTGGGCATAACGCGAGACGCTTGAAGCTGGAGATGCAAAACTGAGTGGTAAAGTCCATTCCACGTATTGTTAAACTGCGCTTCTTTCCAGGGTGTTTATAAGAATTTCTACTTTGCTTACCCAATGAAATTATAAATGTACATAAACAATTTTTTAGACAACCAAGCTGAAGACACGAGATTTGAAGCTTTTGTAACCTATTTTTGCCATTCATTGAATAATGGTTTTTCGCATCTAAATCAGATGAAGAGACTTTATGCTTGTCTCTAACTGCTCTTAATGTTTATGTTCAAGGAAATTCTATATGAACAATGTATCATCCGCGTACATATGGGTTTAATAGATTTATAACGGAAATTATTTTGTTTGCATATGTTTCTTTGTATATATTCGGACACAATATATTTCTTCCAGAAACCCTTTTTGTTAATGCCTTAATAGAAATTTACACCTTTTTGTGATCCTGTTTCAAAATAATTATAAAAAGATAGATAGCTGAATTAAATACTATATTATGATTGTTGTATCCTGTTCTGAAATATCGGAAAAAGATATATTAATAGCATTGTTATCATTTATTACATTCATGAAATTTTTATCACTTACTATGACTAGCATACATCGAACTTCCTTCACTGATCCCACGCAACCAAGACATGATATGAATGTGACTAATATTCCAGTAGCCAGTAATATATAGGCCGCTCCAGCATATAGATTCGTTCCAAGAAGTTCATTGGCGAAAGATTTATCAACAATCGTCCAAATTCCAATGGAAACTACTACAATCCCTCCCAACTGCAAACATTAATGTATTGTTTAAAATAGTGGATAATAATTAAGAGATGGAAACTAATATTTTAAATCGTAGACCTTTGCCTATATTTCAATGAATAAAATTCTTCAATTGTAGTTTTAATTGGATGAAAAACTGACGGAAATATGAAATTATAAGAAACATTATTTTCATATATGAAAATCCTCCACATTTTGATGAAATATCTAAAAGGTACTTGAAAAATGAATATACTCACAAATATAATGAAGTTTACAATGAATAAACTGTACTTTATAAAATTTCCACAGCCATCCATTTTTGTTCCCCAACCCATTTTGTATCTGAAACAATTCGATTTCCTTATCAAATTTCATATTGACGAATAATTTTTTTTTCATAAAAGTGATCTATAAAACAATATATTGTTTTTTCTACAATTTGCTTCAATTTGCACCAATTTCTCAACTTTTATATTGATGTAAATCATAAATAATATGTACTTGCGTCATAAAATGGATGATTCATATGAATGGTAGAATAATAATTATATATTTAATGAGTTATCTATGTAATGAAATAGTATGGTAATACTATGGTAATTGAATTGAGGGTATCCTATCACAGCAATGGGTTTTCCCACAAATAAATTGTTTTATTCATTCACAAAAATTTACAGAATGATTTGTTGACGCTATTTTTTTATCTTTTTCAATACAGTAGCTCCTGGAAATTTATAATTTCCCTGTACAAGCATAGCATAGCAGTCAATGGTGGAGCACAATTAAGTTTTAAATAAAAAATTTAAAACTCAATGAGAACATCTGCAGAAGAATGATGGATGTATTAGTTGTAGAAGTCATCTCCTCTTAGAAGCGGAGAAAGCTGTAGTGCACAAACTGTTAATTAATTAACCGCCCAACTTCTCATTTGAAGATGTTATATGTGGCTCTTCACAGTTTAATAAGATCAAAGACCAGCTATCTTCAGTTTTACATATGTTGGAAAAAAAGGTAAACAGCCTTAAATGTTTTCCAAACATTTTTTTGCAGTGCCTCCAAAGATGGTTTAGTGATTATTAGCATGAGGAATGTTGTTTAATTTTGTTTTTGGATCAAGGAAAATATTTAGGAGCTTGAATTTGCCAGGTGTTTAACATCAGTTACTTTGAGAGTGATCGGGTTGTTGGGTCACATAAAGTTAAGCCACATATTTTTACTCAGTATATTGCAGCGTTAAGAAGACTAAGAGAGTTGATTGTTATGCGTACTATATATTATCAAATATGTTTTGATCTTCCTGTCTACCGTTCATAATGAAAGATACCACTTACAGCTGGGTAATAGTCTGCTTTGTTTGAGGTAAGTTGAATAGGACTATCAATGTAATTGAGTGACGAATTTCAGTTATGTCTCGGGATGCATTATGGTAGAAGAAGGTTGAGAAAGCAAAGTGACGTAGAGAAAGTTAAAATTTGATAGGAAACGTCTTGGTCACCACGATATGGGTATTGATGATGGTTTACTATTAGATCTAGTAGTAGATAACCATAAGTTGGTTTAAAAGGTAACATAGTAGCTCGACGTTACGTTCATACTATGCAGAAGCTTATTTTTCATTAATACAATGCCACACCATATGTTTAGTTAAGATCATCCCGACATACAGCTTTAGCCTGACCATCTAGATCGTCCATTCTGTTTCTAATTAATCATATCCGGATTATGGCAGACTGTTGTATTCGCAATATCTTCCACAGACCTTAGCAGCGCTTTTTTTTGAAGTAGACGTCAACTTTATCGAAACTGAATCCCATCAATGGATATTTAAGAAATCTCGAGTTCATAACAAATTATTGAGCCAGCTTCCTCAATTACTTTCAATAATTTAATATGTATTTGTTTTAGTACCCAAACGGCGATATAAAATACTGGCTAACAGTTTTGAATTATTCGTTCATGAAAAACTTTCGGTTGGTTAGCTGGTTGGTTTTCGGTTAGTCCCTTAAATTTTGTAAAAAATTCAGTTTCAGTGTTGAATAGTTTTCTAAAATTAGAAGCATTATATAATATTGTGTTACCAATTAAATTCTCCTACTTTTTTGAACACGAATTTTGAAAAAGTATTGATATATCGTTGCAGTCTGTTAAATTTCTATGAAAAAAATTGGTATTATCCATAAGAAATATCATATTTTTAATTAATTTTTTTTTTGTATTCAATCTAATATAATTTATCTTGTCAAGGCAGAGATATGAAAAAGAGGGCCTTGGTAATAAAGTCTATAATTTATTATTGCGGATTTACACAAATGTTCTTGATGATAATGGGTTGAAAACAAGAAATAATCTTTTATTATAGATCAAGTTCATTCTTACAATAACCAAATCAAAACATGGGGACACCTTTGAGATAAAAAAAATTATAACTATATATATTATGATTGTGACCCAGTTTTATGCGCCACACCTATGGAATTTTACGTAAATTCTAGAAATGTCACATTTCATTTAATGAGTTAATCGGTTCGTTGAATCTAAATAGAAAATATAAAAAAAATTTCCAATAATTTTTTGTATCAATCTAATCACAACTTACAAAATGAATATAAAATAACATTACATTATCAAAAGTTATAAGGAGTAAGTCTCTGATGTTCTATTGTATACAAGTGAGATTAATTAGCTACTATGTTGGAACGTGTTTGCACGGAAGGTATTTCAACTACTGAAATGTTTGTTCTTAGAGCTATCTTTAAATATGCTGCTTTTTCTCGAGTTTCTTCTCCTATATTGTGCTGTCCCAGTTTTTTATCAATAAATTCACACATTAACAAAGGAAAACCGGGAGCAATGCCGCGTTCTTAAACTAAATCAAACGTATGAATTTTTTATAAATTTATTTTTAATTAATAATGTAATTACCTTCCTTATCAAAATTATTTTGTCAAATATTGTGCTAATTTGCAATGAAAAATCTATAAAAATCTATTATCTCGAGATGACATGTTGGACGTTTCCCAAATTTTGCAAGAAAATGATATAGCAATCAGGAAAAATGAAACTATGAGAATGAGGAAAAGGGCGAGTATGATGGTTGATGCGTACCTTCAACCCCAATTCAATAATTTTTTAAAGGTTCGTTTTGTACATTGCTTTCTTAAATTGTCGTATTGCTGATTAACGCCTCTCTCTTTGACAAACTCCCGATACTTTACGATTAATGTTGGTTTTACTTGATCCAATTATTCACTATAAAGATCTTCATTACGAGTATGTCTAATTTTCAGTACAATTCTGCACTAAACACTAAAAAAAATTTTTTGGAATGTGAATTCGTAATCCCAGTACTTCGGAACGATTCATTCAAATAAGTTTTCCGTTACGAATTATTATAATGGACCCTCTTTTCTTCTCTAATCAAAACGCGATCACAAAACGGTTCTGTATCGTGCCGTCTATGCAATATGATGCATGTGATGGATCGGTTTTCATGCTTATGAGGGATGAATTGCTCTATTTATATTTCCAATCTACCGCAAATGTTATTGGGTAAGTTAAGGGTGTTTATTAGCTACTCGATTGTTTAATGTGAATTTGTTTGGATTTCCACAATATGGGAGCTTTTGTCTTGCCGGGAACGTTTTTCGTCTCCTCTACTATTAATCCCAGTTTTATTTCGAGGTGTGTATGAGAACTTCTAATTTGCTTTCGTATGAAATAAAAAAATGTATATAAACAATTTTTTAGACAACCAAGCTGAAGACACGAAATTTAAAGCTTTTGTAATCTATTTTTGCTATTAATTGAATAATGGTTTTTCGCATCTAAATCAGATGCAGAGACTTTATGCTTGTCTTTTACTGCTCTAAATGTTTATGATTAAAAAAATGGGAGCTTTTGTCTTTCCAGGGATGTTTTTCGCCTTCTCTACTATTAATCCCAGTTTTATTTCGAAACCCTTCTGTTGTCCTATATTTTCTAACCATATTAATTTCTTAACAATTTTTGATATTGTAGTTGATGTATTCCAAAATTCCAAAATCTTTAGTTCTCTTAAGATTATTAAACACGCTGCCGATTTTCATTCCACTTGGTTTGTAATGTTTCAGAGAAAATCTGCTTTTCCAAGGAAATAAAAGGTACTCTGACATCAACTATAACTTCCCATTCTCTTTTGGAACGTCGTTTCATATTTGTGACACTAAATTCACAAGTTTTCAGTGTTCGTTGTTGTACTTGAAGCATTTTTATCATAGTTCCATTTTGCCAATTCGTAAACAAAAACGTGTTGAACTTTAATATTTCTTGTATTATATCTCAAACTTTCATATAATAAATCAACGAAAATACAAAACAAAATGAAATGGTAATGGCAAGACCATAATTGTTCAATCGAGTCCGCAATGTAATGAGAGAAATTACATTGTAATCTTACTAAAATATTTTTATGTCACTTACATAGCATATAGAGGGATATCTGCTCAATAGTTTCAGAAAAATTGTGAGAGTAATTTATTAATTTGAAAGTTTCATGCAATGTCTTTGAGTCCTACTGCATTAAGCATGGGTCTACAGTCAAAATGATTTATCATTTGCATATAAAACGACTAACATAACAAAATTCCTGCTAACATATAAACATTAGTTTTTGTTGGGCAGTTATCACAAATAGAATTATCCAATGAAATCAACGAGAGAACCATGAGTTACAATTTGTCTGCCGTGCAACTAACTTGCTGATATCAGATTTATGAAAGACTAATCCCAATCGTTCAAAAATAAATTTAAATAATTAGAAGTTTCATACAAGAAAACTTTCAAGTTAAAGATTTGAAATGAAGATTCAACAACAACAGGAACAAAATTAAATTCCAATAAAGAATTGATAATCAGCAAGTTTTACATTTACTACCATACTTGTATTACTCAGATAATATCAATGTTGAAAATATGAATATATTGAGGGTTCTTTTAACTCTTTTGTGCGCTATAGCCGGCAATATATTATAAAAAAAATCGATTCCTTATGCTTGAATAGTGGATTAGGTCATCGCTATCCACGTTATAATGTTATTGCAAATTACCTAGCAACTATCATAACAATCAAATAGTACGGTGAAAATTTGTCAACTCCAACCACGGTCAAATGATAAGACATTTGAAAGAAAAGAACAAATTATGAATCAATCGATCTTATTAATAGAATAGAGCAGTTTTAATCAATAAGAGATAAGTTTCGATGTGCTCTCCTTTAGAGAAACTATCAGATACAGATGAATCAAATTCTGTACGAGTTGTTTACACTAATAGATTTTCGCGAATTTGATTTTCTTTCCCTTATTGGGAATATTTGAACTGCTATGTACGGTCTATGATTCCTTACACCCCTTTGCATACCTATTTATGTCTGCGGTATACCAATCCTATAGACTACTGCTATCTTGTTCATGTGCTAAATCCATGCGTTTCTCTGTTTACTTCTCAATTTAATGATTCCTTTCGTCTCCCTTTCGTGCCTTATGACTGTGTTTCTTTTTAAATCTCTCAAACTGTGTCTTGAGATTTTTTTGAATTGTTTTAAGTCGGATACTTGGGGGTACATATACAACGACTGTTGTATACATCTGCTTACTCGACCTTAATAATACCCATTATTCACAGCAGTGATTAATGAATTCCGTTTATCACTACTGTCAGATGATTCCTTGTTTTAGCTATATTATATGATTTTGTTACAAAAAATCGATTTTTATAATTTGATCATTTAAAAACACTTCAAATTTAGTTATATATATATATATATATATATATATATATATATATATATATATATATATATATATATATATATATATATAAAGTTGATTTTATTAGACCAGATTCGAATCTGGGCCCTCCAGTTTAAAGGCACGTAGCATTAACATGAGCATGTGTTTCTCAATGTATCGTGGTTTCTGGATTAATTTATGAATAAGTTACCTTTAGTAACAATATTTGAACTCAAACATTAGTGTATGCTTAGATTTATCAGTGTTTTGATATTTTGTGTTAAATTATGATAAAAAATCAAAATAAAAACGGTTATAGAAAATGAGAGTGACTTTTCTTCAGTACCACTAGAAATCAGAGAAGCTGCTGAATTCGCCTTATCGAATTTACTGTCGGAAAGTCAAGAAAAGTATATAATAAAGGCTTCAACAAAATATTTATTAGTCGTGGATGAAGTATAGTATGCTACTCGGTGATTTATAAAATTCACCCCGTGAATAATAACCTCCATGATACACTCGTGAATATACTAATATACTCCATTATTTAAATAGATGTAAAGCTATGAAAATATGTGAATTAACTAAAGCAGATATCCAGTTTTCAGTTGTATTATGAGTTACAAAAATAATAAGAAGATATTATTGATCATAGACCATTTATTCGATGGGAATTACACTGAGAAACCTATCCATGCCACATCATCATCTGATCTTTTTTCTCATGCCACTAGACTATATGAAACTAGGCTCAGAATATGAGGAAATAGATACTAGAAAATAGTCACTAATGCCTCCAAACAATAATTATCAAATTAATCAATCTCAGCCTCATATAAACTATATCAGGAGTTAGTGCTACTAACTGCAGTTGTAGGAAGGATGGATATAAATCGCAATGCTGTTCTTGAATCTTAACTGAATATATTGAATAGAACAAAAAAGTAATAAAGAGATAGAGCTAAGTAATGGAAGCAACTTCAAGATTGTATAGTTAATAGCTTATTCCGAATGATGTAAATAAGAAGAAAAATAGGTAAAGTAAATATCCAATGTTGAATGTAATTTGAGACCTAAGATAAATGCAAATACATATATTCTGACCATATAAACGACGAAGAACTTAAATGTTATGTTAAAATATTGAATACTAATAAATCATAAGTAATATTAGTTTCATTATCTCTAGATTATCAACAAAACTTATTATTATTAGTTATAAAATAACATTAGTTGATTCTACGAGGAAATATGTGATATCAAATTTTAATTTTCCCTTTTTAAATTAGAAGAAAAATAAATGATACTGTATGTAACAGTTTACTACTGACAGTAATTTATCAACAACGATCTGAAAGTTTGTATCATACACGATAACAAAGCAGCATCAAACAGGTGAATTGTTTTTTCCATATTGGCGGGAAACTGAACATTCTTCAACAGTACCAATTTTATGGTGATAAAATATTTCAAATTGTATACTTAAAAGTGTTTATTATTCATATCAATAATAAAAACTATCGAATTTTTCTTTCATTCTCGTAAAAACCTCGACCTACTTAAAACAAAACAAGTCTCTACACTACCTTTGTCTATGTTCAATCCACGCGAGTCAATTACTTCAGAACAAGTTGTATAACTGGAATTCACTTATTCGATCAAATATAAAGAAATTTCTATTACAGCATTCGCCAATGAGGTAACCCACGTTCGCACTTTTCGGGAATGATCTACAAACCTTAAATGATATGAAAATATTGCGTGTTCTCCTACTACGAATTATTACTTCTCTTTAATACATTTCGTGGGAACGAGTTAGTACGGTGTTGCCCATGGTTGGAGTTGGATTTCTTCTATAATAAATCATCAACTGACCATCGTTCGCAAGAAAACGATGAGAACAATAAAAGCAATACAGGAAACTTTGGCATAAATGTCTTAATTTAAACAATTATAAATAATAAGTTCATAGATTAAGTGAATATGTATTTGCTTTTTTGGTATTAAATTATATTTATTGCGCTTTCTAAAATCGAGCGTATACTACCAGAATGATCGTATAATTCTGGTTTAGAGTTGAAATCATGTAACTAGTGTGTGTGGTGCTACTAATTCTTGTAGCTACTGGAATTTCGCCAAATACTTTGTATCAGATTCTCAGATGAAGGCTTTTAGTATTATGATTATTGTTGTCAAAGTAGTATCCCAGTTGGCTCAAAAAATCCACTTAAATTTGTCTCCAAAAGTCGAATTTAATATGAACAATGACCATAGGCAGAGTCAAAGGAAAAACCTTATTAAAACCCAACTACAAAAAAATTTTATTTGTAGTATGAACGATAATATTATGATGTAGATAAGTAACTAGAGATTGGGGGCTAAGGAGTAACAATGAAAAGTTTCTTGAACAGGGTTACTAAATATTATTTTCATACTTATTCAATAAAAACGATACCTATATACTTTTAAACTTTCTTTCTTCCATAATAGGTCGAACGCTTGTTCATTCTTCGATATCTTTCCTCATCCTGGCTCTAGATTGTCACTTCATGTCTTTCTTGGTCGACCCTAGCTATAGCCTGTCATTCCACTTATATATTGGTTCCAGTGTTTTTACGCTATGATACCCATTTGTTAATGTTATCTATGTCACATAATCGTCTTCACTTCTTTCTCAGTCTATTAGTGTTTTTCCCGAGATCTGCATGGGATTTTCATTTCTGTGGTCTCCAAGAGTTGTTCCGTTACTGATATATCTGGTGTTGTTTCTGTTATATAGGTAGTTGTCGCTTTATATTTTCGTGCCTTTGTTTCTTGCCTTAGGTGTTTGGTCGGCCATACTATGTTCTGAAGACGTCCCGCGACCTTATTCAATCTAGCTACTTTTTACCTTATCTTCTACGTCTCCATAACTGGTTATATAAATTCCAAGGTACATGTATATTGATTCTCTGTTTTTTGTTTGATCTTCTTCTCGTAGTTCTAATTTGCATCTAATAGGCTCTTTAAAGACAGAGAATTATCCAATCAAACTCATTCCACTGCCTCTAATATTCTTCAGGAATAACTTGTGAATATTGGAAAGGTATTGAGATTAATCTTTAATTAAATTTATATATATGTTATCTGATATTATATATCGTTACAAATTTTGCGTCTCTACAATTTATTCATTCTCCAAACCAAAAGGGACTAAAATTAGGTCTCTCGATTTATGAAACTTGTCACTTTTCAATATTTTAAAATTTTTATCAATTTTATACACGGCTACAAATTGAAAATGATTTAATAACCATTTTGATTGAAAATATCACTTTATATTCCATAATATATGTTTGCTCTTTCATCTTCTAAAACATCTATTCATCATAAGATGACAAGATAACTGAATGTTCAAGACATCGATGCGTTCAATTTTGTGTTCTAATATTTACACTACCAATCCAATCTTATCATAACGTAAATGTGTAATACTCGTAATTAACTTTGTGATAAAATATAACCAGTATTAAAAAAGATTAAAAGATTTTCAATGTTTCCCTTTCTTAGGTTGTTGACTATTATTTCAATATCATATTTTCAATGTATAAGAAATATTTGAATAGCTGACAACAATGTATGAGTGGAACGCGAGTGCATGGTTAAGTGTGAACACTCCCTTCCATCATAACTTAGTCTCTTGTGGAAGACGGTTCACCTGCTTCTGTTAGAGATGGGAAATAACTATCCATGTACAACAGTAAATATAATTCTACAGCATGTATGAAATATTCAGAAGTATACATGCTTTGAGAATTAATACAAATGTACATTTCAGTCATGTTTTCAATGAAGATTTGGAACTTGGGATATAAATATTCAGAAAAAGTTATGTTATATTGGAAAAACTGTGAATGCAAGTACTTAGTAGTAGAATCGAAAACCGAAGAGAATGGCAAAGAATTCGAAAACTGTTGACAATTTAATACCAAACGGAGTGAAAAGTACCAAAATTGGGGTATGTGCGGTGAACGACGACTCTCGAATCAATGAAAACCTTCACCAAGAAATAAGTCATTAGGCAAATCCAGTGAAATAATAAGAGGGGGAGACTTAAATGGCAGAGTTGGTCCAAAACCCAGTTTTGGAAAAATTATGGCAACAGACGCAGAATAGACAGAGAGAGAGAGAGAGAGAGAGAGAGAGAGAGAGATAGAAAGAGAAAGATATGGAAAGAGAGAGAGAGAGGAAGAGGGGGAGAGAGGAAGAGGAAAATGAATGATTTACTTCATACTAAATTGAATCATGCCAACCTCTGGTAGATTGTTGAATTCTGCCAAAGAATAATGTCTTTCAATCAGAAACGCCTTTGTCAATTTCGGGAACTTATTAAATAAATTTGTCATTTTTAATTCTGAAGGAAGCTGATTAAATAATTTCTTAGCACCGAAGATGAAGTAATTTGTTACCAGACTAGAAGTGGTTATTGTTAAGTAAATGTCCAAATGTTTTTATCTAGTAGGGTAGCTATCAATGATTCTAAAATGAAAAGAGCAGGGAGAGTTAAAATTTTGTATTTTTCAAAATAGAATTCGCATTGCGTTCTAGTATTTAAAACATAAATGTAACGAATAGCTTTTTTTTGGTAATTTGAAGATAGATTCGAAGAAGTGGAAACTACAAAGCACCCAGAAAGGCAAACAATAGCGAAGATGCGATTCGATTAACGAGTAGTAAGTAGTTAAAGCAGTACGAGAAACGAGCTGCTTAGATACAGATTCAATGGCAAAACACGCAAAAAATAATTTTTTTGCCTCGGTCTCTCGGTATAAGTAAATACCAATGAAGGGTACCGTCAATATGTAGACCTAGAAACTTAATCGAATTTGAGGATCGTATTGAGTTATTGTTGGGTCTTAGTGGCTGTAAAACTTCTTTGTAGGATAAAACTAAAGTTTTCTCAGGGTTTAAGCAGAGACCAGAGACCAGGACATATTAGTAATGAAATTTTTGGCCAATAATTCGTCTATGACATCATTCATGAATATCAAAAAAATTATTGGACCTAATTTGAACCCTGAGGTACATCGCTGTCAACTGGTAAATTACTCAAAACTTCATCATGAACTTGTACCAGTTGTTTTCTACATTCAAGGTAAGATACAAACCATTTTAAAGGAACACCTCGGATACCATAATACTCTAGTTTGTTAATCATAATTTCATGAGGACCACAATCGAAGGTCTTAGCGAAATCACAAAAAACCGAAGTCGTTTAAAATTGAATATTAAATGAGGTATACACTTCATTAAGAACAGAAAACATAGCGTTATTAGTGCATATATTAGGTAGAAAACCAAATTTTATGTTTACAAAGAAAAAGCAACAGATGGTTTTTCATTATTCTTCCCATTATCTTTGATAAGATTGCTAATAATGCAATGGGACGATAGTTACTAGTGTTATTTTTCTCTCTACCCTTGTGCGAGTGGGAATCATCTAGGAAAAAGCTCCTTTTCAGAAAATTTGTTGATTGGACAACATAAAACGTTAATAATCACTTCTGGAAACTTAAAAAAAATAACTATTTACAGGTCTAAGGAAGAGACTGTCAGTTATTCTTTTATAAGGAACAAGAAGAGAAAGAGCATCACGGAAATATTTTAGGGCGAATATTCTTACTAACGTCACGAAAGAATTGTTAAGTTCGTTTAGGTCGAGGTCCATAGTATTTGATGAACGCATTTTGTTTTTCAATATTTAACTTATGCATATAAAACGTACTAGAATGAATGGAACCTCTTGTTCCACAAATTTACTTAAACAATACAAGGAATTTTAAATCTATGATAGACTACGTAATATTGATGCAAAATACTGCATTTATATCGTACAATGTTGGCGCAAGATATTGTAGTGACTATTATCTGCTGAAGGCAAGGGATTCCCCATCAAACCTGGACCAGAGCATTTCAATCTACCGAAATATTGCAGAAACATAGAGCACATATATTATAACCCGGAGAAATCTATATACTGTCTATTTAAAGTAGCATAAGCAATAGTCAGGTGAAATATCAGATACAAAGAATCGTGGGAAAGAAAGTACACAAGAGTTGAAACATATCTTGATAAGACCAAAAGCACAGAAAGCTGAAAATTGCCACGTTCACTACAGCTAATATCTTATAATTCATTGATAAACTAGAAGCTTCTTCTGTAAATTCTTACAAGACCAAGAAAAAATTGAAGAGCCCGAACATATAAACAACATAGTTGTTCTAACAACACTCTTTAGAAATGGAAAATGTTAGCAATGGTTCAGAGAACTAATAAAGTTTGGGATACAAGCTTCCCAAGACATAGTGAATCATACTTCACCTATAAGGAGGTTAGCAAAGACGGAAATTATAAAATAACGGTATGAATAAGAAGATTATATGACAAAGTGCTCTAAAGACAAAGTGCTCTAAATGAGAATAGAACAAAAGTCTGCTGAAGACAGAGCTTAAAAATAGACTGGAATCAAATAGTCGATCACCTTTTTTGTTTTACACAAATCCTTGAAAAGTGAGAACCGTAAAAGTCCACTGATAATTTGAACACTTGAAAAATACTCACGATAGCGTACTACTTGTCAAACTATTTGAAGCTCTGGAACAACAAACAATAATGTTACGATTATAAAGGATGTTGACGAAATTTATAATAACGCCTATATATAAATAAGAATTGGAAAATCACTCTCCAGTGGTTTAAATGCAAACAAGGAATCAAAATATGAATGTTGTTTATCTCACACGTTTAATAATATCTTACGAAAACCTCTTATATTGGAAACGTGAATGAGAAATGGAAGTCAAGAAAAATATACCAGTCAAACCGTAGAATGTCATGGAAAATGCTAATATACATTTGGGTATGAAGATTACAAGTGACGGAATCTTGGACTAAACTATTGAGCACAGAAATATCTACAAAAGAATAGCAATATCAATACTACACAGCGTTTTATGGCACTGCCACAATAGGCATCGGATTTGTAGTAGTATAGAAAGCATTGAAGTGAAATAGAGAAGTTAAAAGAGAAACATATACTAACTACTTAATTGATGAGCCGTAGGCAGATTATGATTAGAAAGGACAACTGATAACCGCATTCGAGAAATTATGGGTGTGATGCATATAATAGTGGATGATATAAGAATAAAGCAACTAAAATGATATGGTAATAAATGGTTACGTCTACCGAATAAGGAACAAGAAACTGTAAAAATAAATTATTCATTGGAATCTAGCGAAAAGACTACGCAAAAGTTGGCTAGAAGCATAAATAAGAAGATAAGAGCTGATAATAGAAGAGGATTTCGGGCTGAACAGAAATTCGTGGCGACTGGGTTTTGAAAGACGACTGTTATATACGAGGATTAAAATTTTCCTCATTACATTTAGCTCCTGCATTTTATTATTATATGTAGACTTTATACGGGTACGAGCGAAGGATAGGGAAGTAAAAATCGTAAAAAAATAATGAAGTGGATTCCGCAGGAGAACAGAAAGAGAGGAAAACCAAGATTATCATGGATCCATAGAATAAGGAAATTGATGATTGTAATAAATCTGAACGATAAGAACTGAAGCTAGGGAAGAGAGTGGCAATTAGGCATCAGACAATTTTATATATTTATTTTATATATTTGTAAAGTTAAAAGAGAAAATGAAACATATAATTCAATCAGTTTATTTTGTTTTACGTCCTATAATTGTTTTTCAAGCTTGATTGAATATGCGATGGGTCTTAGAAGTAAGGTTTCTATGAAATACTTTTCTAGTAAATTTAATTAATATCTTCTATCACTGCCCTAATTATATAGATGTTAGTTATTTTATAACTGGTGAGATTTTATCAACACAACTCTAGCTTCAAAATGTAGGTAACTACCTCCACAATAACATGACACACCAGTCTATAAATGCAATATAAATACTATACTTTCACCATCTAGTGTACGATGTTTTCACTAAAAACTGGTTGGATTTTACGTAGAAATTATTGTTGATGTGTTCGACAATGCGATACGATGAGTCAAATATGCAAGGTTACCTCGAAATCAAATTATGTTAATTGTTTATACGTGTTACACTACACTGTTTTCCTTTTACGATTACATAATCAATTGCCATCTTAAAGAGGAATCATTTATTATGTCTCAATAGTTATGAAAGTGTTGTAATATATAGTTTTTGATATAATACCCTAACTAACGAGTTCATAGGAAATATTCAAAATAAAAATTTATTTCTATAAATATCCTTAGCCAACCCTCTTCGTAATGATTAAAACCAAGTGTAAATTTTTTCAATGTCTTTGGTTACTGGTATCATGATATTCTTCTCAGCTATTCGACATGGACTAATTCATTCATAAACTTTTTTAGAGCGAAAAAAAATTACCTTCACTTGGTTTCAAGTTCATAGATATTAACGGGACTCCTGCATTTCCCCGAGGCTCAGCTCTTGGGCTGTTATTTGTAATATTAATAAATAACAATGTTTTGATTCTAATTGTTGTTTATACAGATTATTTCAAATTACATCATTCTATAGTAAATATCAATGATTGCCACTTCAATCTGATATAGATACGATGTTACAACAAAAGAGTCCTTCCGCTTAACTCTATCTTTCACTAGAAAATTCAACGCCATTCAATTTAATTATCGCATCAAAGTGCTTGAAAAGTCTGTAGCATTCAATGATCTTGGTGTTATCTTCACTTTTCAATGCATTAATTTTTCTAAAACGAGAGTCTCTTATATGGGATCCGCGCAAGCAAAATAAATAATTTATATAGATGTATATTAAATATCTCTGGTACAAATCTAACAACATTTTCCACATTGAGGATCTCAAAAAACACTGTTATTTATTTCAACTTCCACCAGCGACTTTTTGACACTCCTTCTATAAGAATACTTACTCCCGAAAGCTGACATAAACGAAGAAAATTTTATCAGAGAAAAGACTAATAAATATGTTATTTTAATATTAACGTATACATTTATAACCACTCTGTATATTTTTTATGACTGGTATCATTTTTTAAATTTTTAATTGTAAAAGCAAATGGTGGTAAAACCTTACGTATGAGTGCAGTGACCGGCATCAAACGTATGCACGTGTCATTATTTTAAATACAAACATTAAGGAACTTTATTAAGATATATTGATAACGAAAGGAGAAAGATGACTGATTACTACAAATTGATTGTTTTTTTGTTACGAATAGTTTCCAATTTATTATACATATATTATTGCTACTAAATACCACCCATTTTTGATTATCATATTTTATTGTGTTTAATACACTTATATTTATTAGGTTTTATCACTGAGTTATTAGAACTAACTTCAAAATTATGTAACTATAAATACGAGTGATATCCCTGAGAAACTATGGAGACTCATAATGCAAACAAAACCATGTTCTGTTCCCTATTTTAATCATATCGGATCACCATTCGTATAATATTATTTACTTTGTTCGAAATATGTCCACAGAAATCTAGATTATATCCAAATAATCATGTTAATTTCTCAAATGGATTAGGTTTTGAGTGGGTGTGAGCAATTGCAAAATGACTAAATTTCATTTAGTATTCAAAGTATATTATACATTGTGACTTTGATGGAATCCGGTTTTTGAACGTTTCTGTTAGATTTTTAATAAACGATATACGGCACCATCTAGACTGCTGGTAAACCAGATTTTTGCGAAAGGTTTCTTTTCAACGATATTTGAAATTTCTCGAAATTTATTTATATCAAAAGATAATAGAAATACAAATTTACCACTAACTTGTTTATTTGTTTGTAAGTGAATCCGCAATTCCTCGACAAAATTTCGATTTCAATATTAAGGTAATGAACACCCCAAATACTTTTTAAATGTAAATAAACATAATACGAGGATGGTCCTAGAAATACACGACCTGACTCAGAGATTGTGGTAGTTGCTTGAAAAATACCACTTTTCAAACGTATACAATCTATACAGCATATGTTTCAAGTTTGAAGACGCCACGTTATTTAATATTTGTTTGGCAGTCATCAATATTGAATGCTTTCAGAGAATTTGTACACATGGAAAAAATTCCACAAGGCGGTACATCGCATATTAACTGAAAATTCGGACATGAGAAAGCTGTGCACAAGATGGGTATCGCTTTTACTCACAATGAAACAAAAACAGCGCCGTGAAGATGTTTCCCACGAGTGTTTGGATATGTTTAACAGAAATAAAGCGGAATTTTTGCGCCGTTTAACATCAATGGATAAACGTGTGTCCAGCACTGCACACCCAAAACAAAAGAAAAATCAAAATAATTGACTGAAAAGCGAGAACTGGCTCCAAAGAAGGCCGCTCCATATGCAGGCAAGGTAATGACATTGGTTTCTTGGGATGTGCGTGGAGTAATATTTCTTGACTATCTTGAAAAGAGAAAAAATATCAAGGGCAAGTATTATGCCAACTTAAGGCAACGTTCAAGCGATTAAATCACGCAAAAATGACCGCATTTGGCTAAGAAGAAAATGTTGTTTCATCATTGCACCAGCTGACATGTCCGTTATTGAAATGCCCAAAATAAGAAAGTTTGAATTGCTACCTCATGCACCATATTCGCCAGATTTAGCTCCCTCGATTTTATTCTGTTGCTAGACTTGTAAAAATGGCTCGGTGTTAAAAAATTTCCCAGCCATGGAGAGGTGATGTCGGCAGTTAATGGCTATTTTGACAAGCTTGACGATTCTTATTATAAAAAGGGTATCGAACTTCTTGAACTGGGTGGAGCGAAAAGGAGATGTTGAAAACTAAATATATTTTTTTTTTCCAAAATTTTTGTTGAATTAAATTGTCCTTACAACGGAAACCTATTTAACAATAAACAATAATAGAAATCATGTAAGCTATCAAACTGTTAAAAATGCTGCAAGTTTTTTTCAATCCAAATATTCTTGTGTTGTTATCATCTAATTTGATTGCAGTTTCTAGTAAAATACAATCCAAATTAAAGGTGTCGATCCGTTCCAGGTACTTTAGCTAGAAATTTCGACAGGCGTCAATAAGAAACTGATAATTTTTATATACGATATGAAATTAAGTGGGAATCGTTTATTTTTACCTAATATTTTAGTTAGGATAGAACATCAATTGCTTGAGAAATTTTCTTACAATGTAAAACGCAAGGTTGATTTATTAAATTGATGTATTGAAAAAAGGTTCAAAAACTCATTTTTACACGGTGTTCTCTTGGTGTTAAATTTTTTCTGTTCAACCCCGCATCTTATATGTAATACTTTTACGTTGTTTTAAAGTATGTACAAAAAGTCCCCCCTATACTCGTATAGTTAGCAAGTCTTCGTATCCGTTGCTATGGAAATGGTTCGTTCAAACAAAAGCAATTTCCTGTTTGTTGCTGACTTTTACGTGTAATCTTTGAAGTGAGATCGTAGAAAATGTCAGATTTTGCGAAAAAGTATTTTATAAAGATTGTTGGTAAGATTTTTTTCAAATATAATGCTACTTAGCTACTGTGTATTATGCTTCAATTGATAACTATAAACTTAGAAGTAATTTATTGTAGACTTAACAAAACAGTAGACACTGAATTATGTTTGGACTAGCAGCATTCTAATAAACGAGTTTCTAAAAAATTTTCTAATTTAAAGAAATAGTTCCAATAGTCTTTTGTCTTAATAAATTATTTCAACTGAATAATTGTGTTTCAAATACATTCTACGTTGGATAATTTTTAGTAGAAACTTAAAATTTTCCTTCTCAAATCTACAATTCAATTTTATGTACTACCAAACTCATGGAGGTCAAAATATAAGAAAAATAATTGATTAGTTTATATGAAATTTATTTATACATGATATATTTGGTAAATTATGGAATGCTTTCAAAATAAAATATATTTTGAGGTCTACAGCTGGGAACCACGTTTTTAGAGGATAGTTGGGACAAAGATATAATCGGTATGCAAGAGCTTCAGAATTTTTTAGAGATGGAAAATGTTCTTACTTTATACGCAATTATTGAGGAAGTAGACTTGAATAAAAGAATTAAGTTCTTTAGAACAGTGAGTACCTGATTTCTTTCCATTTTTTCCTTGAATATGAAATTTTATATATCAATTATTGAGAAGAACATTGAAGTTGACAAATTATATATTTATAATTATTACAACAAAAATTTAATACTTTTAATAATTCAATTAATTGGAATTTTTTGTATATTTAAAATGAAGAATGTCGTATTTTTTAGATTTTGAATAAAAATTATGAAATGGTTATGATTTTTAACAAATACAAACCACATATACCCGCAGATGAACATTTGTTGCAACACGTTCAAACTACAACTTTATCTGGTACTCCAGCTCTAGCTTTATATCAGAGCTTGAATATCTATTCTCCATTGCTTCAACAGGTAATAAAAAGAAATATCCATTTGTAGTGAAACTCACTCTAAGATTAAGCGAATTCATATAAATATTTCTTTAATTTTTTAATCATAGATAAAAATTTGACGTTTCGATCTGTTGCGGTCTTCATCAAAATATAAAACATAATATAACTATAAAATCAAAGTAGGAATCTGCTTTAACATAAAAAGTCTTTCCTTAGTTTTAACATCTCAAAAATATGTTGTAGCTATCAGTCAAATTATTCGTGTATATACAAAATAAAGCTTCTAAATTATCTAGGTGTTTTTCATTATTGATAGCTTTCTGGTTCTTATTATTGTGAACTATTTCTAAAAATTCTCTTTTTCTTGTGTTTGATTCCGTTCCAAAAAGTTTCAGATTTTCATAATTGAATTTATGCTTTTTTGATATTTCGGCGTTCGTTAATGTAGTTTTATTTTTTTATTGTTTTGATGACCTTTTAGTCTATTTTCTAAATACTGGATTGTCTGCCCTATGTAGATAGCGTCAAAATCTTGACAAGGCACTTGATATATAATATTACTTCTTTTGTTTTCAGGTGTTAGGTCAATTATTTGGATAATGTATTATATCCTTTAATACTTATACTAATATTTATTGAAATGATTTGATAGTTTTTGTACTCAATTGATCATAGTTTATCCTTTTCTAGAATATGTTATTCATCATTTTTTCCAGATAATTATTTTCTTTCAATGTAGTTTTTGCTCTTTAAATAGCTAAGCATCTAAATTCCGGATCTATCAGCCAAAATTATTATCACTGATATTTTACGAGACATAGGATGACCTGAAGTGAAGTTCAAATATCTTCATGATCAAGTTGGTTTCGTTTCCTCAAGATCTACCATTACTAATTTTGCTATCTATAACACTTGATATGGAAGCTCCCATAGTCCATCCGTTGTTTATATATTTAATTTTCATATTTGAAGTATGTTGTTGTAAGTTCTATAGCTTTTACAAATTCGTTTTGAGATATTTCTCTATATTCTCTCATATACAAATAGGAATATTTGTAAGTATATAAAGAAACTACTTCTAACGAAAGAAATACATATTCGTTAGGAACTTTTATATTTTTTCTTGGAAATCTCATGTGTTTTTGATATAGTATTTGTTTTGGTATAAAACTTTTTTCAAATAATTAGATAGTGGAGTAAAAGAAGTTTGAATACTACAATATTTTACAATATAGAAATACCTAACCGTTTTATTTTCATTTATTGACACCAAATCAAATTGATAAAACAAAATCATGGATTGATTATTTGTTAATCATCAAAAAAAAATTAATGAATAATGAATTAAATCAACCAGGCCTCAGAAACGTTTTTATTCATTCATTAACTGAAAGAATTGACGCAAAATATTTTCATATCACACATCAACATAAGCAAATTGTTTCACATTTTCTTTTATAAAGTTTACCAATTTTCATAGAGTCACTTCTATAAATAAACCTCATCTCCCAGTTTCGTTCTCGGAATAGAATTATATAAAATAATCTTCCAAGCATCACTGAGATTTCCCATGATATCTTCATGATAAATTGTTTATTACCAATTTGGAATACGACCATATATTTATTTGGAAAAGTATGCATACAATCAGAGTGAGCAGATAATCCCTAAGATCTACATTCCATGTTTTGCAGAAAGATCAATCATCGTTACAAAAGCAAATCACAATTCTTCAAAATGATCTTCGATCTGCTATTTTCACGGATCGTCCAACTAAACTGATCGACCAGCAGATATCTGACTATTCTTCGTTGACAGGTATGCTGATATTTCTCATTACAGTTTTGTTATAACGTAGTTGGTCTATCGGGAAGGCAATAGTGGAACATAAATGCTGGTAAGACTAATTTAGTTTTGACGAAGTATTAATAACTGAAAGGTAGACCATTACTTGAACCACACACTCTTAGAACAAAAATAAATTGATTAAATCTTAAATTAGTATAAATGTGCTTACTTGGAATACCTTCGAAGTCACGAGGTACACCGTTTCACAATGGAAAACATCTGATGGAATTAATTATCGTATTTAGTGGCCGTTGGGTCACGATTTACACAGCATAGACTTCTTTTTATGTAAGATTGCAACCATAAAATTTAATAGTAAGATCTGCACCTCTGGGTGATCAAGTAACACGATGCTTCTCTTCGAATATGGCATGTAAAAAAATGAGGTATTCCTTCGTAGGAGGAGCTATAATATGAATAGCATATACCAGAGGAGGGGAACCTGCGGTCTACGTGAGTTTTTTGGTTATAATATACTATAATAGTTGCACAAAGTCACTTTCGTAGGCAAATCAGCTTATGAGGCTTCTCTTATTACTGCCAAATTAAAATGTGGCCTCTAATGGTAAAGAGGATCCCCAACTATGGCATATATTATAGTGGATTCTGAGATTACTTTTAATTACGAATATTTCGAATGTGTCGAAAGAAAACTTGCTCCGTAAGGCTTTCATTAACATACTAACTTTTAAAAGATATTATATGATGAATGGAAATAATATTGAAAGTCCACTTTCCATTCCACTACTATTTTTAGAGCAGTTCTAATTTACTGAACAATAAATCAAATCACTGGAGGTTCATATACTGCAACAGTATCCACCAGGTTCTCTTCATAAATAAATTATAGCTCCACTGATCACATTTAATAAGACATTATTTATTTCATTGATAACACTTGTAATCATAACCTGGTATACTGTTTCTCATTCTTTTTTTATAGTAGTTACTTCTCTGGAACATGAAATTACGTATTGGAGTACTATGAAACCATCTAAAAGGGATAGATTGACCCAAAGTGCTTGTACCTTCTTTAAGGACTCAATGAGTACAATAGCCGGAGAGTTTAGGTGCGTTTTAATATTTATTTTTCATCTAACTTCACGAGTGATCCATCAGTACTAATTGATGTAAATTAATGTTATATACTACTTAAGAGGAAGTCTTGCAGCGATGATGATTTTTCTCTTTCCTGTAAGAACTTATTATATTTTTCAACATAATCTACCTTAATTATGCAGAAGATTCTCAATTTTTCCAAATCATCCAAAAAATAATCTTTTAGAAGCTCCGGAAAATACAAGTTTGTGTACATTTTTCTCGGAGGGACAAGTATAGTGAATGAAGCAATAAATCGTTATGCAATTATTCCTTTTTTTGAATAATTAATGAAGATTGACATTAAGGCCATGAGCTTATTGTTCGAAAAAAATTGTGTTTCCTTCATTGGGAGCACGTTCCTCGGATGGAGTCCATGCTTTAACTGTATGTTTGTTTCTGTAGTATAATGGTGTTTCATCTACTGTGACATATCGATCTAAAAATTCATTATTATTATGATAGGAGACATCGAGCATTCGTTTCAATTTCAAATGTGAGCGAGATTTTGATGCAGATAGCTGTTTCATAAGTGACCTATCATGCAAAACAGTTTTATCCAACAATCACTGTACATTGTACAAGCGCACGTATGAAGATCACGGAAATTTCGCATCGTCCATATTCATTTGACCATTCTCTTACTCATTTTTAATTTAGTCTACTGTTTCGTTAATCCTTTTAGAATCTCGATAATGAGGAAAATGTGTAAATCGTGAGAGGTTACTCACTTATTCTCTTAAGAGATATTTAAATAAAAATAATTCTTAATTTGTCTTTATACAATTCTTTTATTTCTAGTATTATCGATGCTCTTTCAACAGCAGACGTAGAAAGTCTGTTAGAGAAGTCACATAGCGTATTAGATGATTTATGGAGAAATGATCCGCCGTACCCAAAAGATAGAATGAAACATATCATGGATATTATAGGTATGGTTTCTACAAACTTAATTGAAGATGATAATGGCACGATTATTTGTGTGTAGCAAGGGTAACATTGCCATTAAATAACTTTTGTTGCGCAGGACCAAAAATTCAACTTCCATCCCTTGTAGTGTAATATATATAATAGATCAAGATGTTAGGTCAGAAGACAGTAGAAGTGAAAGAACAAATTTCATATTACAGCTTTACAAGAAAGAATGATTGAGGCAGTCAAAGCTCAATATGATAGTTAAACTCGTTCTTATTTGTACAATGAAATATTCTTAAAAGAGGAGTTAATCATAAAATATTATGATTATGATATTCATTCTTGTATTGCTGATTCTTTTTTGGGTATAATTATACAAGGGGGCTTACGTTGGTGTTCAATTTTTAAGCGTCTTGAAGTTCACAAGTGAGCTTTCTTTCAATTTATTTATGACAATCACTACTTTCACAGTTATTTATTTTATAAAGTCTAATTCTGTAGCTGTTCAACTGCTACTCAAGAGATAATCTAAATACAAGAATTTTCTGAAATTAGGAGCGTACAACGACCATTTAATACAATTTCTGCAGTACTATACCAAGTACATATTCCAGAAAATTATAGCGATATTTTTCCAATGGAGAAATTTGAATGGATTTCTCTATGGAAAATTCAAATGCTTGAATTGATATTTGATATTAATGTTTCATTATATTACAGCATCTGAGTTACAAAAATACCATTGTCACAAGTTGAAACAGTACAATTTATGGGATTCGGAGTATTCAGAAATATCCGAAGCTTTGTTTCAAGAAATAGCACTAGGAGACAAGTGGCTAACAAGTTGTAAGCAATTAACCGAAATTTTCTGGCCAAATTATGGTTTGAACCCTTGGAAAGACAAAGTTTATCAACCGTTTGAATTAACGAATACAGTTGCTGTTTTACGGAAGGTATGCCGTGAGAAAACAAAATTAATTGTTGTAATTACCCATACTTTCAAATATTTGCTCTATCTTTTTGAACTTTCCAATCTCATGCCATTTCATAAATTTTTTCTGCACCTATTGTAAATAATTTTGTACGTTTAGTTATGCTGTTCCATACTTTTCAGTTCACAATATACAGTATGTCAGTTTTTAACCGTTTTGTTTCTACTGTTATTAATGTTTTCCGTTAATCAATATGCTAAATTTTGATGAATCGAAACAGTGTTTATAAATCAAACTCTTTATTAATTTAAACGTAATCATCCATCACAGGTTCTTCTTCAAAAATTTTTATTTTCGTGTACCTATTTCCACTACTTCGCTTAAAAATGATATAGAATTTCTACCATACTCATTCACAATATTAGCATTGATATTTCATTGAAAAATTTATTTTCAGAGTACACGATACACTCAAATATATTGATTATGATTGTTTCTAGATCCTTGAAATTCGAACACTCCACAAGCAACTAATTAAACTCCTAACATCTCAAGAGAAGCTGGAGCTTAAGACTCAAGATATGCTTCAATGTTTCAAAGGTAGGTAATAATATAATTTCGAATGAATTTCTGATGTTTAATGTGAATTTGAAGATATTGATGTCTCGGTTCTGAGTGGAGATACTAATTGTTCATTGGCTAAAGCAGAGAAACAATTCGAATATATGATACAACCTGCCGAAAAGCGAATTGCTATCAAACTGAAGAAACAACTGGCCACTCTGAACCACAATACAAGACAAGTTAGTATACTTTCAGATAGTAGTTGTGAACAGCTGTTTTTTTGCTAGTGTCGTATTTCCTTTCTTTTTGTTTAATCTGGGTATATTTTTGAAATAATTTTGTATTTGTCGTATAATATCTTTTATCTCGGAAATCTTCAGAAACAGTTGAAATTTTGATAATCTTTATTTACTTTCATAATATTAACAGAGAAAAAATGTTTTTCTATCATATCACTAAGAATGGAGAAAAAAGGGATGATTTGTTTTTATGTTACTATTGAAAAGTTGTGATGTCATGAATTATGCAAACAATTGTTATACATTGAAATAAATTGAATTCATGGAGAACTACATCAAATGTTGTAAAATTTGAAAATAAATTATGTCCAAAAATAGATTTTTAATTTTTAGTTGAACCATACATTTTAGAGTTCACATTTTCAACCAAAGAAGTTGTCCTATTGTGATAAGAATATTACCCGACTACCTTTTTCAACACGTTGATGTGGATTATACAGGACGTTTTCTTACAAAAACAACTGTACTTTCTGTGGATAGATAATAAAAATATCCTATCGTAGAAATAGGTTGTTTCATATCCTTATTGCATTTCTTATTAATATTAGGAAACATATGACCCCCGTTTCTGAGTTGTAGGCATTTAAAATTAAGAAATCAGAAGTATATTTTCTAAATTATACATTCGCACATTATGAATTTTCAATGGATGATTACGTATGTCCGTGTTGGGTGTTTGACGGAATAAATAATTCTACACTTCTATTTGGAGGTCAGGGACGGCTCATGCCCAATGGTTAACAATCCGTAACTTTTACAGGGACAACCTAAAGATAGCAGAAATGAATTCAACTATCGATTTTTCAACAAAAAGATACTCTTCGTTTAACCTGATAAAATTTATGTTTTGAGAGATATGTAAATTTTTATATAGTTACATACCAAGGAAACCGCTGGCCATAAAAAGACATTCTGAAGAAAATTATCATAAATTGTAATTATTTATTGAAAATGCTTACGGAAGGTTTTAAAACACAATCAAAAATTTCTAATTATACTACAATTTACGAAATAAAAACAAAAAAAAATATAAGGAATGTTTAAAGTGGGCACCTTTCACTTCTACACACTTTCACAGACTTCTATGGAAGATATTTCTTTGAACTTGCAACAGCATTCCAAGATTCTGCCTTATAGCGTTACAATGGAAGTTTATTCTATCGATCATGTGGTTCCTTGCGTTTTCTGGTCTTGCATATACCATCCTTCTGTAAGTTTTTCCAATAAAAAAATACTATTGATGATAATTTTAATAATGTACCTTTCCTTGACATGTACAACGATCTATAAATCTACATATTTCTTAAGCAATAAATTTCATCGAGTACCTTTTTGTTAAAAAATCGATTGAAAAATTCATTTTTACCATCTTTAGGTTGTATTCATAATGTTCGAATAATAGAATTAGAAAATAGAATTTAGAAAATATACGTAAAGGCCTATGATTCAGAAATGAGGGGTCGTATGAAAAAGTCACAGCATTTTTTTCAAGTCATCTTTTCACTTCGGAATTTTTTTCCTCAAGTTTCGGAACATCCTGTTGTTTGACAATCTCCCCCATTTAACAGCAAAGAATTATCAAGTTATTTGAGCAATTTTTAATAAAGAGCATGTTAAAGTCATATTTCTCCTGCTACAAACTGCAAAAGGACTCATGGGTGTTTACATTTTGAAACAGATAATTTTTGATAACAGCGTCAACAAATTCCGTATAAATTACCAAAGTAATCCACATCTACTGAATCTCCAGTTCAATTCTGTTTTAGTAGACAGTTTTTGGTAATACTATCTGAGTATACCAAAATTAACTAGAAAAAGTTGGTCAGAAAACAAAAGCACACAGAAAATTATGCTGTTACTAAATACATATCACATACCTTAGTTTTGCAGAAGGCGAAATAATTACTAAAATTCTCCATGCTTAAAAAAGTTCACGAGATACATAAGAATACGAGATAATGAAGATTATTGATGATTCAACTCTAATAAACTCTGGTTCTAGAAAGTGAATTCCCTTTTTGAGTCTCTCAAAGAAGATATTGATGACTTTAATTCAGTAATTCCAATTGAAAATTCAATGATCTCAGCATCTTCCAGACTCCATATTAGAAATTTCACAAACTTATCAATTAACCTGAAGAATGTTTTACGTAAATTGTTTCCACATTAATTTATGATCCACAATTATTTTCAATAATAATATGAAAACAAATCATAAATAGTTTTTCTCCTCCGATATTATGATCAAAATAAAATAAAATATTTCATATATATATCATCATACATAAAATGAGAAAATTACGTTTACAAAAATTATAAGCCTCTTGATTGCGTTAAGTTCTGAAGGTTTTCTGTGTTATGTTTTCATAGACTGCCATTCACCAATGAGTTTTATTAGATTCTATATTTCAGCTGATTTATGAATATTCAAGATATGCAGAATTAATGAATCGACCAGTACTACGACAAGAATTAATTCTAGAAAGACAGTTTCTTCTAGTGGCCCTTTATGACTATCTAAAACAAATTCAGTCTCAAACAACGTCAGAAAATTATACGATCGCTACACGTTATGATACTCCAGAAGTCGTTAAAGATATTATAATGATAAGACAACTTGAAGCAAAAGCTAATGAGGCTCAAAAAGTCGCTCAGAAACTTTTACAGGTATTTTCATAACTAATGTGATGGAATAGAATACTGAAAATAAATAACTTTTAGGACCTTCAAGGATACGATGATCTTAACGAAGTAATATCCGGATTAATTAAAGATCTGAAACAACAACATAACGAACTTTTCGAGTCATGGAGCTCTGAAATAACGGGTTATATCAAAAGTAATGCGTTGAGCTTGAAAGAAACAGATCCTGTCGTCGAATTTTCGAAAGAAAAATTAATGCATGTCAACTACTCTCCTAGATTAGTTATTCTAATTTCTGAAGTGCGACAGCTGAAAGCCATGGGATATCACGTTCCTAGTGTTATAGTGGAAACAAGTGAACACGCTAAGAGATTTATGAGATTCGCTAGGGTTTTAGAACAGGTGAATATTGGATTGAATTACAATTATACAGTGATATTATACTTTAGTGAAATATGAATTTTCTCATCTTATCTCACTAATCAATTAAGCGAAACCCTAATAAAAATTATATTATAGCAAATTACTGATGGTTTTAATCGAGCTAGTATTGGGTTTTTAGTATTTCAATTTCATAGCTAAATGAAATTTCGAAATTTTGGTTGTAATCAGTTTTATACTTTGACAGGAATAACTGTCTTAAAAAAAGTTTTGTTCCCTTCAGGTCAGTTCTCGGTTTATAACAAAATACTCAATCACACACATACATACAAAAAAACTAGATCTAAAAATCAGATCCTTGTCATCGGTCAACCCACTGAGAGAAGAGATAGGATCACTTGGATTAGAGCCATCTCTTGCCGAAGAAGGCTAAAAAGGTTCCAATCGAATATGCGAAACACACATAAACTTTATGGTGATCAAACAACCGTAGCGAAAAGCGACTAAAGCTAAACCTTAACGAAGCGAGGAGGATTCCAGAGTAATAGAGGATGATAAAGGAATGGAAACTCAACGCATTTTAATTTCTTGATAAATTTTATAGGAAAAAATTGACTTGCGACATCGACTAGAAGGTTTCTAGTGAATTATACTATTCCATAATGAGGTTTTTTGGAAAAATACGGTTAATTATTTTATTAAAATCGAGTTGGAAAGATAACCTTTTTATTAATCTTCTCCAAAGTACTAGTCTTGGCTAGCAATCAATATTGAAACCATTAGGCTTAATTTGAAATGGTCATTGATTGGTAATGTAGGATATTTTTTAATATTAAACGCATATGTCTGAATCTGTTGAGAATGGTAGATTTGGGCAAATGAAAAGAATTTTGACAACCGATAGGTCACGAAACAAAAGCTACGACTACTCACACAAACAAGAGACCCTTTTACCTATATTTCAGTTCACTCTTTTCGCACATGTTTTTGCTGAGTCTGCAAACACCTAATAGCCTGTTCGAATACCCCTTTCCTGCATACTTCTTTGTCTTTTAGATTGACTAACCTCCAATCGTTCCTCATCCGTAACCTATTCATTTCCACTTTACCACTGTTCAGAATTACTATTATGACGATGGACAAATTTTGAAGAGTGACAAGCTTTTTTCTTACTGCAGTTTCAGAACCATATTTCACGAATAGATACATTGAGCAAAGTGAGTTTACCTGTAGTCTTTGAAGACGATAACTTGGTTATCGAAACGTGCGTCAGGCAGTGTAATTATGAGTGTTAGTGTAGTGGTAATGTGAACAGTGTGATTAGTATGAATAACACCAACGGTTCCTAAAATTCTAACTTAATGCATGTCTCAATACATACAGATTATGATACATATTAGATAGATGCAGTGTGAGTAATTGTTGCTCTGAAAATTATGTATGAAACTTCGTAAATAAATTTAAAATTGCATTTCATCACCGAATAAATTCAAAAACGATTATATCGATCCACAGCAATTGAAGTTGATCTCAATTTCTGTAACGCTACTTATCCAGCTATTGGTAAAATGAAATGATTTAACATCTACGGTGTCTTGACTTTTTTGTTTTGAAACTAGGCGTACAAGTTATGTAACTCTTTCAGGCATTTATAAGATACTGTGTGGAATATTATTTTTCTGGCATTTTTAGATAAAATCCTCATTGTTTCAATTTCATATTCATTGCTACAAAACAAAATATTTCTCTTCATTTGTGATCGTTTTATGTTTTATCATATACTCTACTCTCTTTGTTGGAATTCGATGTTATAATTATGAGAAGGTTCCTCTTGATCTATTTCAAATCTATTCAATTTATTCATTTTCAAAATCGTACTCAAAATCTTAATATATGCGATACTTGGTTACTGGTGTCCGTTTCCAAAATAAAACTATTTGGTTTCTATAAGAAGTCTTATTTTGAGCAATAAACGGTTTATGGATTATTTTTACAGCTCATTATATAACATTCAACCACATTCAACAAAAGTGGAACTATTATTTAACTCGTATTCAATAAGTTAAAAAAATAAATTCATCTGTTACTTTGATACCTCCTTTTTTGTAATGTGATGAAGAGATAGTACGAGTATCATTATTTTCAAATTTTATGAGTTAACAGATTGGAGCTCCATGTCCATTTACTCAAATGAATTGATAATAATTGATTCTTCAGAAGGGATATAGTAATTTGAAATTATACTTTATATAAAAAATCCCTTCAAAATTGAAAATATAGGAACTTGTTTTACGCTCAAATACTCCAAAGCTACGCCTATAACCTTCATATTCTGACATATTCCAAAAATTATATTTTAGTTAGCTTTATTGATATTTTCTATAGATTGCTAATTTCCATAATACAATTGGAGATCGCATGATACCGTCTCAAAAACCGATGATGCTTGCTAGTGCACTTGAGCTATCTAAACTTGTACAAGAACAGGAAGTAGTATCCTGGGGACAAGAGAAGGCTGTAGAAAAGTATGTCGAGTTACTAAAAACTGCCGTTGAAAAACTTTCCAAAGAAAATAATTTTCTGACCACGTATCATTATCAAATATCAGAAAAAGTGAGTAGATGAAAATAACTTCTTGTATTATTTAATTTCTGACCTTAGCTATCATCTTCCAGTAGATATAATTATTATCGCTAAATTGATGTCTGTATTTTTTTACATATGAATCGAAGCATAAGATACAGAGTGATCCGGAACTTGATGCAGAAAAATTCGGTAGTGAGAAAATAGTGAGAAAAAATAGTAAGAAAATAATGCTGTGACAAAAAATTCTCATATGACCTCTCGTTTCTGAATTATAGGTAACTAAAGCTGCGAAATCGGAATTTATATTTAAGTATATTTTCTAGATTATATATTTATTTCTAAATTATACATTATGAAAATCATATGAAATTAATTTTATTAATCATTCATAATTTTCAATAAATCTTTATAAATTTAAATTTTTCCTAATGTAACACGTTCGACAGTGTGCATTCCAATTAGAAATTATTGATTGTGTTTTGACATCTCTTGTAAATATTTTCAATAAATTACAATTTATGATAATTTTTTTCAGAATGTTTCTTTATGGCGAACGGTTTCCTTAACATGTAGAAAGATCTAGAAATGTCTCCTAAACCATGAAATTAATCAAGCTAAATAAAAGTTACCTTTTCCTTGAAAAAATAGATGTAAAAATTTATTTTTGTTATCTTTAGATTGGATTGTACCCTAGTCAACCATTGGGAATTAGCCGCCTTGGCCTTCTGATAAAAGTATAGAATTATTTATTTCTTAAAAATCACTACATAGACATACGTAATTATCCATTAAGAATTTTGATAAATTTTGATTTCGCAATTTAAAATGCCTATAACTCAGAAACGATAGGTAAAGAATCTAGTTCAACAATAAAAAAATTAAAAATAGAGTAGTTATGGTCATCGAGAATGGCAGAAAACGTGGAGAATGTGTTTACTGGTACCCAAACCTCCTAATATGGAAGCAAACAAGTGTTTTGCATGGATTATGCTTACAATGCATTTTCCATTAAGAATTAAGACAACACCTGCAATTAATTCAGTTGTATTGTAATAGTAGATTAATAAGCGAAATACGCAAAAATGTCACTATTATGATGCAGTGTAATTAACGAAAAGCCTCTTCATTTACCAGTGACTAGGATGAAGAGGAAGTGAGATTGCAATAAATTCATTATGTGGAACAATTTTGTATGGAATGTGAAATGTGGAACTTTTCTAGTTATAACCAAGTAATAAGGATGCATCAGAACGGGGCAACCTCAATACATCTTTAGCAAACTGCCAAATTGATCTGCAGAAGAGATGACATTATTACTTTACGTTCTTTAGATAGATATAGAGTTCATATAGTAAATTGGTATCTAAGTAATTTTTTAATTTAAAACCAAATATCATGTAGTAAAATGATTGTTGTATTCATTCATTGAATCATTTCGCAGATTAACGGACTGTTAGAAATCGATCTCATAAGAGACTATAACAAATGGAAAGAAACAACGAAATACATCAGAAACGTGATGGCACAAGTTGAAGATAAAGGTTTCCGTAATATGCACAGCTGGAAAAAAGATTTAGATAAACAGTTAAGTCAAGTTCTGGAGAAACAGTATTTAGAAAGTTTGGATACGCTACATATATATCTCCCTGAGATTAATGCTGATTTGGTATATAGAAATTCGGTTCTAGAATATCTTCCTACTGAAGATAATTTGAGGAGAATATATGATCAACAGTTGAAACGATTCTTAGATATTCCTAAAAATTTTCGTACCATATCTGAAGATTCGAACAACGCTCTTTTTGAAGAGATAATACTAAGGTTGATTCATCTTGTTATTATCAGGAAGAAATGTTGATTAAATTCCGTTTCAGAAATGAATCTGCTCTTGATAATGTTTCGAAACGAACTGATGAATTATTTCAACAATTGAAAGCTGTATTGACACATTGGCAATCTTGGTTACAACTGGAGACCCTAGACTTAAGTAAATTGGTAACGTGGCAACATTGGGATCTACATTTTAGAGCGTCGAAGACTTTTGGACAAGAAATTGCTAAGTTGCCTAGGTAATATACTCTATTCGATAAATTGTACAAGATACTGGGTATTATTATTTTTGAAAATACACATCAGTTTATAAAATTGTGCCTTGAAGTTGAGTAAGTTCAAATAAGTTCAAGTCTCATTTATCATATTTTTCTGTTTTAGTACCGAAGAGCGCGTTGGATGTTTTGTTATAGGTTTGTCAAGACTAAGATCTGATTTAGAATCACACAATAGAAGCTATTGGGATCAATTAGTTCATTCTCTAAAAGATTCTATAGCACAAGATGTTGTTAAACTACAGAATTACGTTGATCACTCCACAACAAATCTCACTAAACAGCCTGTAACTATTGACGAAGTTGGGGAATCTGGAGTTATTCATTCCAATATTATGAAGGAGAAACCAGAGGTAACTGGAACTTGTCCAAATTATGATTTTTTGTTTATAAAAAACACAAATAAAGAAAACAAAATATTAAACCGAACAATGGAATGTAACAACATGCCAATTATTGAAAAATGAGTCTTGTTCCTAACTAAATAAACAGTATATATCATAAAATAACTGCTAGCTTTAATTGTTATTATTTTTTTAAACACTCTACGTTTTCCAGGCTCGTAAATTCCATTAATTCTTTGGAATACACCTCTCAATAGTATAGACAACTATAAGAATCGCTTTTGAATCACAGTTATTCGATACTATAGATTAGAGCGTAAAACAATCAACTACTTTTTATATTTATTGGAATTATTTAGACACATTAACGTCATATAATTCCATTTCCTTCAATAATATCCTACAATTGTCTAGCGGTATTAAAACGTCGAATGTGATGGAGAAGCTTTCAATGAAAAAAAGTGACGGGGGAAAATTACTTAAATTATCTTCTAATATATGATTTTTGGTTCTAGAAGTTTTTCTATATATCTTATAGCATAAAACCTCAAAAGATTGTTCTGATATTAGATACAATATATAATTGAAATGAAAATTAGCAGTGGGTTCATCAAATTTTCATTCATAGGAGTATTTTAGTGCATAGTATGATTTTAGATGGAAGAATTATTCAACGAAATGTCGAAGAAATCTCAGATTTTATCAAGCTGGTCTCGAGAGCAGGTGGGAGCTGTTAATAGACTCAAAGGTGCATGGGATCGTTTACAAAATTTATTGACCAATTATCAGCATATTATGGAAAAACAGGTGATTCTTTTCATTCCTCATTCAAAAACAATGGAAATAGAATGTGTAATTAAAAATAAATTCAAATATAATTTATTTTCAAATGTTAGGACGCTTCGATTACTATTTCTAATCGCGATTTTTATCACACCTTATTTCACTTGCTCTGTTAGTTTGTCTATTTAGATCTACATATTGGCTTGAAATTTCGGCATATTTTCTTGCTCTGATCCAATAAAAAAATTGGGGAAATATAAAATAATATCGCGTGATTTGATTAACGTAATTAAACAGTTACGAACAAGTCCACGTCATGGGCCGTGAAGCCGGTCCTGTCCTATAATACGAATTCTTGAAATCCATACATAAATTCAGGTTTTTTGGGCGTTGGTTATGTTCTTCTTTCATTGAACGTTGATATACATCATCATTTAACCACATAATATCACTAACGATCGATATTTTTAAACGTATTGGAAATCACAAAAAAGCAATTTTTGACCAATATTTCCCAAATACTTTTTAAAAATCTGATGGAGTTCTCAACTAATCATAATTCGAAATATTTCTGATTATAATGTTATAAATTTTTCTGCATTTATTGTTGTGTGATGATAATTTGTTAATTATGATAATGTTTGTTTTCGTGTTTTGCATTATTCTAAAGAAAGCTTGCGTGCTTCCAGATGGAGACTATAAAAACCACATTAAAGATCGAGACCGAGAATTTAAATAAAGAAATAGAACGATTTACTGCGAAGTGGGAAGAAATAAGTCCACGACCACATTCTGGGCATTTAGTAAATAGTTCATTCAAAGATCTGAATAAACATTTCAATACTATCAAAGATAAACGCAAAGAGTGGTTGGAAATTCGAAAAAGGAGTGAAAAATTAGTGTAAGTTCCATTAGAAATTTGTACTATTCATCTAGATTATCATTTGACGCCTTATCTGAGCCTTGTCTGACAAGTTTCTCTTAGATAAGTGTTTTAAAAATTTTTTAATTGTACTTTTATTTGATTTTCTAATAATTTCCTAGAAATGTACTTGGTTCTCTTAATTCAGGCTCAGACTCAGTTTACTATGAAATGTTGTTAAAGCAACTATACAAGTTGATTTAGCCTCTTAAATACCACCACTAGGTGTCAACAACAAATCAATAATGTCTAAAGCATTTTGTTTTAATCAAGTTATCATCTTCAGAGACCTTAGGTAAAGTTTTTGCAGTAAATAGTGTGTTTAGTATTAATATCACCAACGGTTCTAGAAATTCAAACTTAATTTATTGTTTGGTAACAATTTCTTGCTCCATTATTTTCGGTTTTTTGATTATTTCGTGATCTTCCAGTGTTTTTAGTAGTTACTAGAATTCCTTTTCTCCTCCTTGATCCTTTCCAGTTCATTCGTATTCTATTCTATTAGAAGTATTGTTATTATAGAGAGGATTATCAAAAATTCAATTTACCCCCTCAAGAGGTTTCTAGCTTAAAAGATATTGGAGAAACACTCGGTACAGAAGAAAAAACTTGGGCTGTATTCGAAGAATTTAATTCAGGTAATCTTCTTGGATTGTCTTATAATATAAATGCTAAGGCATAAGTATTTTGTTTGTAGAGTTTGAAGGGATAATTAATGAGCCGTGGATAGTATTTAGGAAGAAAATTTACAAACTGGAAGATTTTCTGAAAAATTGGAGAGAAAAATTGACTCAACGAGAAGCAAGTGTTGTTACAACGAGGATTTTGCAGGAAATTCATAAATACGAGGTAGATCAAGCGATTATTTGATCTATAAATATTTCCTTTAAAATCATCTTCCAAATATGTTCGCATACGTAACTAATATGAATTTTATCAACTTCCGTATGTAATTTTGGAAAAAATTGTTGGATATTTCCATATTATTGAAATACCAATTTTTTCATTAACGCACTAACTTGCTATGTATATATACGTTATTACACATACACATAACACGTATTTTTGAAATTGAGTCAAGAGACGTATATGAATATTTGGCTATGATGAAGCTCATCAATTACCCGTAGAACCTGTTTCTTGTATCATATATAGGGATCAACGAAAAAATAAATAAATAAAATGTATGTATCTTGGCAAAACCACTGAGAAAACTCTACAAGAATTTATACTAAATACCTATTTTCAGATTGACCTCACTTTATCCGTATCAAAAATCTATTTTCTCAACTATACAACTTTAAAATTTTATTCAACGAACATATTTAGAATGAATAGTACTCATAGACAACAATCCACTCATTTTGCCAAGCTGAGTATCGTTAAATCATTATACAGTAGCTATAAAGCTGACCTTAATCATGTTTTTTCGATTTTAGAAATAATACTCAGAAAAGAGACAGATTGCTATTATTATTTGTCAATGAAAACTACTTCTTATCTTCAAATCTTACTCACCTCTTAAGCACATATATCCGTCATACTTTAGATCTACTATTGAATGATATTAAAGATCTAAACATTAATATGTAGATTCATTCACATTCTTGTGACTAATAAACTCGCTTTCCAACAATCTTCTTACATATTATTATACACCTACACAAGCTCCAATTCTTTATAATGTTACTTTCCGGGCTGAATTTTTCTATGTGACATATGGTCTAGTATCATTTTTCTCCAGGGTTTTGGTAGGAAAATAAACTTCAACAACTCCTATCATGATATCGTTTATTGTTTATTCTTTAATGTCAAATCATTAACAAATTTTTCTAAAAATATACATTTCAATGTAATTTGAAGAAAATAATCATATGATTATGATTACTGAATAATGAACTAACTTTCTCACTTCTCGATTATACCCTCGAAAGGGTTAAAGTGTTAGACATTTATAAATAAATTTAGATATTGAACTTATTTTTTGTGAGCATGCCATAATAATAAAATAATAATTGAATAGTGAAATTTTAGCATATGTAGTAAATCCAACAACAAAACCGTTTGAATTACCATAGTAATTGTTTAATTTAAAGACAAGTCACCAAGCAATCTCCATTTTAATTTTATCGAGAACCCAAAAGATAACCACGTCATTGATCTATTTTCATCAAATGTCTGAAATTAATACAAATCGTTTTCATAATGGGCAATTATTTCCAGTTTTTTCAAATTTACTTGATCAAATTTGATTCAGTCATTAACAATTGAGTGATTTGATGATATAAATATTATTTAGCAATCGAACGTAAGGAAGTCCGAAATGTAGCGAGGCGTATTTCATGTGAATTATCATTCTGTTGTTCATTCTATTACAGATTGCAGCACCTTTCTTGAAGTATATAAAAGGAGAAGATTTTACAGAAAAACATTGGCTAGATGTTTTCAATTTGCTAGGAATGGAGCATAAGTTTTTAGAACAATTACTTCTCAAGGATTTCTTAGACGTTTGGGGGAAAATCCAAGAGCATTTGAGTGAAATACAGGTTAGTTATTAGCTACAACTCAGTGCCTCACAACAAAATGATTAATATCCAGGTGGTAATCTCAGAATTGTCTGGGTATTAAACATTTCAATGCTTATTGTTATCATATCTACTTCTTCTTGAAATCAATATTTTTTATTATTTCTGGTTGAATTCTCATATCAAGAAATTTTTAGACCATTTCGAAGAAAGCAGCAAGCGAAGTAATTATCAGACAAGCACTTGCTGAATTGGATCAATGGGATGTATATAGTAGGTTCGTCTTAATGGTACACAAAGATTCTCGAAATAGGGATGTACCTTTGATAAAGGATTTCAAAGATATTCTAAATAAGGTATTTTCATGAATTCAAATTATAATGCTAGTACAACGAACTTAATTATTCACTGTATTATGAATTGCGTATTTCATGATAGTATACGAAATTGCATGCTTTATTATAACAAAATGGTTATGCTACAAATTTGAACTACTGAATAGAAGTTTTATTAGCAGTATTGAAATATCTAGAAATGTCCAATGCGTATTCATAATAATGTACGTACTGAGATAAATAACTATTGTCAGTTTATCCAAAATCGTAAGAAAACTTATGATGCTAATTATATAAGTAAATAAAGTTCATATCTGAATAATAAAAAATTGTTTATGGGGTAAAGTGGAGCGCAATCCAACTTAGTAGACTGTTCTCTCGTAATTGGTTCTACTTTTCAAAGTATTCGATACATCCAGTATTTTTCCATCTCTAACGATTAACAGTGATAAATTAAATTACAAATATGATCCAGGAATAGCAAAGGTTGAACTAAATTTTTCATATTTTTGTTATATTGATTAGGGTATAACACTGATTCCTCAATATGCTCGGATGACAATCTTATCTAGGAATAGAACCTATTTGATAGACAATTATCCTTATACCTCATTCTCTCGACCAATTAAACCGATGATTATTACTTCTTTCTTAGTTAATAAAGCTTCGATCTCCCAGTACCTTACCCTATTCCTTGTGTATACTTGTTTCATATATTTTCAAATATAAACACTTAACTGTTGTATTTTTAAAAATTGATAAACAAATCATATTTTTAGTATATAGAATAGTGAATTCGTATTGAAGTATAACAATTTTCAAGTGAGCCAGTTTTCCAAAAAACAAAAACCAACTGTCGGACTTATCTTTGAATTGCATTTTTCATAAATTTCCACATTTATAAGCATTTAGCATCACGAAACATAACAAAAACATTTGTTATCGACTTTGCAATGTTTTGTCATCAATCTGAAGCACCGTTTCAACTAAAAACAAGTTCTAAATTGTTTTTGAGGCAACGGTAGTATTAACACCCTGAGAGACTTATTAAATTACAACCAACTTTTGTATGCGTATTGAGGATGTTCAGATCATAACAGAATCGTTCTAATCTGCTCTGGTCAAAAAGTTGTCCTGAATTTATAAACTTTGGTTGGTGTCCTCATTGAAAATAAAGAATTTTCATTTATTGTCATTTTAGTCAGCTGCAAATATAAGTAGCTTATGTAAATTAAATATGACACTAGCAAATGCTCCATTTTTTTTAAATGATTCTTAGGCCATTTGTGATTATTCAGAAAGGCAAGTACATTTGTGATTTGCAGATTGGGGATAATCAAAGCTTATTGCAATCATTGAAAAACTCAGCAGACTACGATTCCTCGGCTGAGAAAGTTACCATGTGGGAAAATAAATTCGGAGATCTGGATCATTATCTAACATCACTAGCTCAAATTCAAAGAAAGTATGTATGTCTAATCTGAAATAATATTATTATGTATAGAGAAAAGTGACTTTTGAATGGAAGAAAAGTGGAAACCAAAACCTAAGCATAAAATTATACGTTAGTATAGTTAGTAAGGTAATTTACAATTTCACATTTTAGATGGTTGTACCTTGAACCTATCTTTAGCAGTGGAACATTAGTACAGGAGAAAATACGATTTGAGAGGATTGATCGAGATTTCCGTCACGTTTTAACGTTTATAGAGAAAGATCTTCGCGTAGCAGCTCTCTGTAGATATCCTAATTTGAGATCACTTTTGGAAACGACTTCAGACCAACTTCTACGATGCCAAAATAGTTTAGACAAATTCCTAAAGGTAATATATCACAAATTTTTTGTCTTCTTATGTTAGTATTCCAATGCAACTCACGATGAAATTCGTAATTACTACTTTTCATATATAACAATTATATTTTTCTCACTATCCATATAATTAGCATACCATTCCTTTTTTTATCACCAAAGATGATTTCAGGAATGAATTTCAGGGACGGCATCAGTGACGTACCTAGACCTGCAGAGGTCTGGATGCAATGGAATCAAATGAAAAATAAGCTCTAAGTAACAAACTTTATAGAAACAATGGGTAATGAGATTTCCAAAACAAATTTAAGTCGTTTTTCCATTTTATTTCTATTCAATTTTAACTGCTAGGTTCCTGTAGAAAAGAAGTATACGAATACCTGTCAATTGTGTTCCTTCCATCTTCGTTATCATAATTTACTTATAATTACCACCCAGAATTTTTTAAGAAGACTATTGATATTTGAGTCAGAAGATTTTAAAATCTTGAAAACTTTATTTCCTTTCTCATGAAACCATTAGTTTTTGTGCCTCAACACCAATGGTGTGAATCTCACACTATTGCTCATTCCAATGTTGCTACATATCTTTGACTATCAACTAAATCCCCTTATTGTATGAACATAATTAGCATTTTTTGTATCACTCATTAATGAATCAAATAAGTATAAAGATGTGGTTCAATTTAAAATTATTGTATACAGCCTCGTAATTTTATCAATAGAAACGGGACTTTAAATCGTTCGTGTAATTTCTTGGAAAGAGGACATGTCCACCTCTCTAGAACTACCCTTGGTTATCATGCTCTTCCCTTTTGTACTGATCTTTGTTAGCTCCTGATAGAAAACAAATATTGATCAAATAAATACTGTTGCCTTCCGAAGCTCTAGGTAAATGTCCCGATGTTTCTATAAACATCATCCTAGAAAGTAAATGATTCCAACATGAAGACATGATTGTGTTTATCACTCCCATAGATATTCAGTTGCAACATCACCTAATATAAATACAAAGGAAGTACATATAATGTAAATATTGAATGCTAGTCCCCTACTCTTTAATACACTTGAGTCATGAGGACATAAGAATTTACCATGAAATATATGTCTATCGACTATTGTCAATTATTTTCATTTTATAATTTATTTCAGGAAAAACGTGATGCATTTCCAAGATTCCTGTTTCTTAATGACGACGACTTATTGGAGGTAGTTGGACAGTCATCTAAGGAACAAGTTCTTCAAACTCATTTGAAAAAAATTTTTGTTGGTATTAATAATGTCAAATTATCCTCAGATGGGCAAGATATAATCGCAATGTGTTCACTTGAAGGTGAAAAAGTTCTTTTGTCTAATCCTGTTAACATTAATAAACCCGTAGAGGTGATCTCTTTCATTCTGCGTAACATTAGGATAGTCTTTCTAGCATCCAACTTTTCAGATATGGTTGAATGAGTTGGTGAAAGAAATGCAGGTAACTCTCAAGGAATCTTTGGTGAACTGTCAAAAAGAAAAAGGTGCACCAGATCCGTTTATGTATCCATCACAAATTTTATGTTTATCCGATAGCATTACTTTTACGGCTAAATGTGAGCAAGCTATTTCCAGTATGACGATTCCTACACTGTTAACAAAATATAAAGTAAGTATCAATATGTTGACGTATAGCTTTTCAATATAGTTAGCTTTTGCAAGAAATTGATAATAAAAACTACATATTTTGGTTGATTATCCCATTGTGGTTCATACTAATCGAGTAACAAGGTGCAAAATCTAATCTTGATAATAGCTTGATATCTTTTCATTAAATGATTCAAAGAAATATTATTGTTCCTTCAGTGAGTAATTATCGAAACCATATATGTATATCCAGTTGACTAAAACGTCCACCATTCTAATTTACAAATTCCAACGTGTTTTTATTTCCCTAGTTGGTGATATCTAAATAAAGTTGTACTGCTGCTAGTGTAGAGAAATTGTTTTTTCGTCGTTGTTGTTATTAACCATGTTATAAAAAGGTTTTAAAGCAAAATATTGAATTGGAATGTTTCACACCCGGTCATGTATTTTATTTCGAATTTTTAGAATCAGTTAGAACACTATAGTTCTCTGGAGCTGCATCATTCACAAGAAAAAGGTACAGAAGGTGACAATGTTTTGGAATTGAAGTTGAAAGCGTTACTACTTGATACAATTCACCACATTACAGTCTTAGGGGAACTGATGGAAAACAATGTTACTAAAGTTTCTGAATGGACATGGCAGAAGCAATTGAGGTACTTGAAAACGTGTCAAAGTATTTCTAAGATCTTACTTTTAATGCTTTTTAAGGTACTACAATAATTCTGTGGGTGAAGTTACTGTCAAAATGGCCAATTCAAGAATGGAGTATTCATATGAGTACCTTGGCAATGCTTCTAAGCTAGTTCAAACACAATTGACAGATAAATGTTTCTTGACTTTAACACAGGTAATGATATCTTCCGGAGCATTTGCTTGATTTAATTTCAAATTCTCTAGGGTATCCATTTGGGCATGGGAGGAAATCCGTATGGTCCCGCTGGAACTGGGAAAACGGAATCTGTAAAAGCACTTGGAGGTTTATTAGGAAGACAAGTCTTAGTTTTCAACTGCGATGAGGTATTAAAACTATCAATTACATAAATTCGCAATCATGAAGGTGATTCTTCCATATTTGCAGATAGATCCTAACTGTCAATAGAAAACTATATAATGATTTAGTAGTAATAAAAATGATATTCTCATCCAACTATTCACCTTTCAGGGTATAGATGTAATAGCAATGGGTAGAATCTTAATCGGTTTGGTCAAAACTGGGGCATGGGGTTGTTTTGATGAATTTAATAGGCTTGATGAAGCTACTCTGTCAGCTATCTCCATGCTGATTCACTCTATACAAGTTTCTATTAGATCCAGTAAGAGCACCGTCCAACTACTAGATCAAGAGGTAAGTAAGGGAATCAACAAATTTAGCATAAAGAAACATTTATAATTTTCTGATCGAATCCTCTTTAGCAATTTCATGATACAGTCATCTCCATCCTTTTTCATGAATTTGTTGTTCATATACCGAATCTTAAATGTGGTTTATATAAGTGCAAGATTATCCATTTACCTATGTGAGAAAATCTTAAACTTAAACACGAAACTTAATTCACATATTATGTTAAATGGTATTGGAAGCTTCTAGTGTTCTTAAGTCAAATGTATTCACATATTTGCTTTAAATTTTTAGCGCTTATGGGTACAGCTTTGTGCTTTGTATTTTTGTATCTCGTTCGTATAGATAGATGTGATTTAAATTATTCACAAAAAACTAGTTCCAAAGAGACTAGTCCCCATAGTTCATCAATTTCCTCTCCCTAGCAGACTTAGATTCCCACAGAACAGAAATAAATGGGTAATTCTATTATTCTAGCCTTTTGTTGTGTCTTGTTTTTTTCTATGAAAGCATAATATTCAAAAGGGATTCTCAGTGTTAAGATACATAATTTAATGGAAAATGCTTATTATGCATTTATATTAGATTTGGTTTAATTTAAATAGTTCAATGATCCTTTAGGTGAAAGTTAATAAGCACTGTGGTATATTCGTAACTTTAAATCCAGCTGGAGGAGGCTATGGTGGTAGAAATAAGTTACCAGATAATTTGAAACAATTATTCAGACCGGTAGTGATGACTCATCCGGATAATGAAGAAATCTCTAGAGCTCTACTTCATTGTGAAGGCTTTAGAAGTGCCAATCAATTGGCAAAAAAGATCGTGGAAGTATTTGACATTTCCAGGTACAACTTTTTCTATAAAATTACTTTTGCGTCATAAAATATCTTTACCACATTTCATTTCAGACATTGGCTCATAAAAAGATTGTCCGATAGGTTCTTCAAGATAATATGTATTTTTTTTAAATATGTATTTGCTTTTATATGTAAGAAAAGCTTATACAATTGTAATTATATTTCAGTAAACTTTTAAGTACTCAGCAACATTATGATTGGGGCCTAAGATCAATAAGAACCATTTTATCCGGATGCGGAAGAGCTCTAAGAGCGACTAAATCAAATAGTAAACAACATATAGATATGAACTCAGAGATGGCACTAACTGTCCAAGTACTTAGAATGGATACATTATCAAAATTATCATTTAGTGATAGCAAGAAATTTGAGTCTATTTTGGAAGACGTATTTAGGGGCATAGATCTAAAATTTTCTAAGGATGATTTGATGAAAACTATTTTAAAAGAATGTTTCGAAGAAATGGGATTAAGTGAAAATGAAAGACAGGTATAGTATGGAAGAATAAATAACGAGATTAGTTAAAAATCAAATTATGAATCGTTTTGTGTAAGAAGTTTGTGAGTTAATGATTTTGATTCAAAATAGTGAAAATATTTAATTTAGTTCTGCTCAGTACTGTTTTATATATTTATTTTGTAGATGATTCACACTTATGACTTAATGTCAAGTAAATATTATTTTTTTTTAAATTTAGGTTTGATGTCATGATTGAGCCTGTATAGAAGCGAATCAGCAAAAATTACGCAAAAATAAATAATTTTATGTTGATAGTGCATTGGTGATTGTGGTTTTTATCTCTATGAAGGTTATATATAAGTCTGATTGTAAATTCTTAATCATCGTCTTGTTTTATTTGTGCCTCATCTAAAGCGCCACCCTTTGGTAATTTGTTTTGCAAATACTTCCACCTTCAGATGTGATTCACAAAGGGAGTCTATTGAAGTGATGCATTTATTATGATATCCCCTCATTGGAATGTTTTAAAACCAATACTGAATCTTTTTTTATGTGAACATTTTTGTAAGCAATATTTTTTGGAAAAATACTTTTTCGCACTTTAAATTTCATTTTTGTTCATGTTTACCTCAACAGAATATTTTTTTTGCATTCGACAATAAGCCTGATAATAAGTAATTCATAGCTATCTCAACCAAAAAGAATATGACTTGAGTTCGATTAGTGTTATGCATTAACGTGAAATAATTAATTTAAATTTAATTAACTTGCTAATATTTTATGATTGATGTCAAATTGGTTGACAACTTTGAATGGCGCTAATTCAGTCAGAGCAAATAATGTAACTATGTATAAACGATGTGGAACAGCCAACTGGAATAAATTCGTTAAATAAAAGAGAGCATCTCAAAAAAGTATACAGGTTGTGTCAGGTGTCAGTATATTATTTAGTATTTGAGAAAATTCTTGGAATAATGCATGTACAATGTCCATGACCTATCTTCAACTGTTTCGAAAATATTGGGTTCATAGCTCATTTTACGAAAAATTTCTAAATTTGCCTCCTATATCTCAAAGAACACTTAGCAAAACAGAGAAGCAATTTCGCCAGCTTCGTCATGTAAGACAGATAGCAAAAGTAGCTGCCAATACAAGAAGTTATGATACGAAACTGGATTTTATTCTTCTCTTTCCAGAAAACACACATAATTCTGTTTAAAAAGCTGTTCAACTGCTAGCCACACATCAATTTTTCCGGTATTAAATAAAATGCATGCAGGAACTCATGTGAGATGAAGAAGAACTCATTTTTTGAACAAATGATGGCAACGTTAGATAACAGTATGATCCAATTAGAAGACGTTTTATTTTCTCATATGTATCCTTATTGAATGAAAGAATAACATACGCAATGATCTGAATATGTCGAAACTAAATCCCTCTACTTAGATGAATTGAAAAGACGAATCACACTTGCGGCTAGATAATTAGATCAGTCACGCCAGAGATATTGAGTGACGTTAGATGATTAGAATGTTGCCAAGTTTGTGGGGAGCACTTTGATCATGAGCTACAATGACAGCAATATTTTTTGTCTATTTTTGCATTAGTAAAAAAATAATCATTATCGCTTTTTAGGGTTTTATTGTAATATAACAAATTTGTGAAATAAAATTATTTTCTCCTTTCAACGAAACAGTTAGTAAGCTTAAAGTTTCCTAAATGTTATTAACTATCTCTTCAATATTTTGTCCCCTTAGGAGACGGCAGTCCCTTACTCTTACCAATATTGTTCTCTCCAGTTAACTCGGATAAAAGAGATCTAGAGCCTTATATATATGGATATAATTAATTGATAATAGTTTTATATCTAAAGATTTTTCGATACATATTTGATTGCAGACCAACAAATGCATGGAATTATATGAACAGTTGCAACAGAGGATGGGTGTAGCTATTGTAGGTCCTCCTAAATCTGGAAAGACGACCATTCGAAAATTAGTTCTGAAGGTATACAATTCAAATGAGTATATTAAGTGAAATATTCTGAGCTAGATACAATTCAACATTGTAGGCCTTAACAAAAATGGGAAAAACAATCAAGTATTATTCTGTGAACCCGAAAAGCTTAACAAGGGCTCAACTTCTAGGTAAAATGGATACTGACACAGGACAATGGAATGATGGTGTTATCACCAGTTTTAGTTTACAAGTGGTTTCTGAAAATGCAAGTAAGAATACGTTTTTCGTTTTGTAACTTCATGAAAATTTCCTTTTCCGCCTAATTCAAACCTTTGCTAAGTGGAAAGTGATTGAATAAGTTACAAGAATAGTTAATAATCACATAATTGCATAGATATAACAAATATTTACGAAGTCAGTTTTTGGAGGGCTACTCAGCAAGTGAGGAAGGTTTTGAAGAAGAAAAAGAGCGAAAGACAAAACAAAACATTTATTATTTACACATTAACACCACAAAGTTCAATTTAAATTCTAATTTTCTTCATACGCATTGGCAAACAAATTGAGGAACTTGGCAGTGGACAAGCTTGGAAGTTCTTTATTTTTCGAATCAAATTAGAATTAGTAGGAGTAAGATCTGGATATTAGGGAGGATGAAAGAAAATATTCTCTTTCAAATGTATTAAGGAGTTTTTAAATGCGGTATGTCATGTGTAGTTAAATAACCAAAAATTTTTAGGCTTTCTTCAATGTATGCACTTAGTTGGTGCAATTTATTGTACCATTTTCAAGTAAATCAATCAGAAGCACACCTATCTCAAAATTTTTTTAGTGTCAAGTTCTAAGAACTATATTTTAGTTTTTTGGAGAGCTTCCATATTCCTGTTTCACGGAGTGTAAGTTAGTAATCTTATTAACGTGGTTCACCCACCTCTCATCACCAGTTACGATTCGTTTTCGTTATATATATTTTGACAGTCTAAAAATGTCGAAACACACAATTATGGTGGTCCTTTAGCAGTTTTGGCACTCATATTGCACAAAATTTGAGGTAGCCCTGTTTTTCTTTGACAACTTCAAACAATAAAGTTCATGAACACGGACATCAACACATAAGCTGCAAATGTAGATACCATGATGTACGTAATTACCTAACAGCATCAGGCGAAAGCTCCTCCATGGTTTGAAGAGCCCTGGTGAATGATGAATCTTAATATGTATGTTACGTTAGGAAATTTTGTTGGTTATTTCTCCGAAAGAATTGCGAAGCTACATATGTAGTTGGTACCAGTCAAGTATGAATAATTGAAACAGTGAGAATATGGTCTACTATCTAGATAAAATTCTAGATCTATTTATAATCCAATTTAATAAATCAAATCTAACCCTACATAAAATTTAAAAGTAATCTGTTTTTGTTTTTGTGCTCGTCAATTACACTGTTAATTCAGTGATAATTGATACTAGTATCCCATCATTCTACTATTGGTAATATTATCTGAACTAGTTCAGAGTTTTTATTGATATCTAGACGTTTTTTTATAAGCGTCGCAGTTGTTCTTCTTCATATTTTTATCTTAAATAGTGGGCTGTGATAATTGGTTATCTGTTCGTGAAATGAGGAACCAATTTTCGTCTTATTTCATACACTTCATTAATCAGATAAATTTCAAAAATATAATACAATGGAGGGCAATACTTCCCATGTTATATATAGAAATATTTTGTATTCTAGATAACTGGTCATGGATAATATGTGACGGAGATGTAGATCCGGAATGGGTAGAATCTTTGAATTCCGTGTTAGATGATAACAGACTTTTATCACTACCCTCAGGATGGAGAATCCAATTTGGACCTAACGTTAATTTTATTTTTGAAACTCACGATTTGAGTAATGCTTCTCCAGCAACGATATCTAGAATGGGAATTGTATTGCTTAGTGAACAAGATCTTGATTTACAAAATATAGTTACTAGTTTTGTACGAAATTTGAACGAAGAACAGAAGCCATTGTTGGAGCCTTTCGTAACCGATTACTTCATCAAAGGTTTGTGAAGTCTGATTAAATTTCAAGTTCAATTCAAGTAGGGTTCATATATTATCTTCAGAGGAGACTGTCTAGAAATATGATAGCTACACTTTTGCATATACCAAGAATGACCTTTGGGCCCACCAGTGATTTGACTCAGAGACCGGGTACTAAATCGAGCACTAACTTCCAGTCTTCACTTATCAATTCATTAAGACTTTTCTGGTAATCTAACACAACTCGAATGCATCCCAGTTCATTTACAATGGGTTTTATTGCAAATATGCTGTGTGAACAATAAATTACTGTGTTCCCATGATATCGAATAGGTATACGCCTGTTCACATTCCATCAGAGAGAATACTTCAGCGTCAGAGACGCTAGCATATTTTCCGAACCAGAAAAACTTATTTTGGTATCTCCTACTCTAAAGCGTGCTCAGGCTACTCAGAACCATTTATACTGGAGCCGTCTGTATACCAAAAGATTTCATTATTCACTACTATCCCTTATTGTTAACAGTCAGAGATGCCATTTGGTCACTGTCTACTAGTAGTAGTATCTGTCAATTAATATGCAATTGATAGAGTGATATCTTGCAGCTGTCAACTGGATTCTTAAAAATGCTGAAGTATCCTTACCTTGCTCGAAAGCAGCTATAGCCGAAACAGGTCTTAGTCACTTGAAAGATGTGACTAGTAAGGCTCATTTCACAGTTGCTTTAATTAATGGTTTAGGTGATCAACTTCAAGATGATTTCAAAGAAGTTTTTATTCAACAGGTTAGTAAAATTGCTCTTTCGACTTCGATTTATGTAGTTTGTAAAAAGATAACTATTTGTTGATATTATTATGTTCATCTGTGAATTCTGCTAACAATGTATAAATTTATTAATTTATACTTTTGTTGAACTATTTTGTGACCACAGTGTAATTATTTGTTTCGTTGACGATGAATACTTTTTTTCACTCTTGAGTTTGCAATGTAGATATTCGACTGGATTGGGGAAACACCTCCTCCTGTAATTTTGAGATGTCGTTATAACAGCGAACGGGATTTGATAGAATCCTACTACACTAATCCTAATATAATAACAGCAACTAATGAGGATAATGTAAGTTTGGTGGTAACTGGACAAATCGAACAATACCTAGACTCTTTACGGCTTTGGTTAATAGAAAATCGTGAAAAAGACTTTCTTCTAGTAGGTCCTCATGGATCTGCAAAAACGTGAGTAAATCTGAGCTTCGCTGTAGATATTTTATGTTAATAATTCGATTTGTTGATAGTAGTATTAATCTGTGGAAGTTTATATTTTCAGTTTAATATTGGAGGCTCTTTGTCATGAACGTTCTAATGCTGAAATTGTAACAATTCATTGCAGTGGAAGTTTAATGCCCAATTTTGTTGTGACGAAGATCTATCAGGTAAGAAATTATCGATCTAAAATACGTATAAATAAAATATTTCGGCATATTGTTAATATATTCTCCCTTATCATATGATTCAGGTCTAGATAATCTTAACTTTTGAATAACCTTATCGTCTATCCATTACATATTTTGTCGAACTACAAATGTTGTACATAGTATGGAAGAACTTAAGCATTAAACATTGTTCAGATTTTCCAATACTAAATGCTAAACCAGCTCCATTTGAGATTGGGAATTTAAGACCGTATCAGGAAAATTCTGTTGAAAAAAAAATATTTGTATTAGTGATATAAAATTTACCAATGTATGCAGTCGACCGAATTAGTCCACAGTACATAATAAGCATTGCGTTGGAATGACAATTGAATCAATGTTATCAGCATTATGTGGAAGCAAGATATATGTCTGTTCGAGATAAATGTAGAGAGCAAATATATAAATTTTGATCCCTACAATCGCTCATATCATATTGTGAAACTAATTGAACACGTCAAACGTTTGTTTCAGTATTGCCTCCAAGTGAACACACATAAAGGTAAACAACTTCGACCAAAAAAGGGTCATTTGATACTCCATTTCAAGAACTTGCATCTTCTAAAATCTGATAAATGGGGTACAAATATTCTTATAGAGTTTCTGAACCAGGTAAGTCGATTAAAATCCATATTGTCCAACTTTTATTATTATCTGCATACATTTCACGAATATTACGATGCAAAAGGTGAGATTTTATTGCAAAAAAACATTAGCAACGAGTATTTTATAATCTAAAGTAAAAGAAAGATGGAAAACAGACGACAATAATTTTTTACAATGCTTTTATTATAAAAACAGCTCCAGAAACTATTATGGATATTCTTTTTTCACATATCTGCCATTTTATTTCTGAGTGGAGCTAATAAAGGTTTTGCATCTTCATGTCTTATTCGCTTCTCTAACTCGTTAATTTTGGCCTGTCTTTGAATGATCTTGGATTTTAATTTTGCCATTTCCTCCATATTTTCTTTTTTTTGTTGATCCATTTGTATATTAGCTTCTTCTATTGTACTTTCGGAGTGTCGCTAAAATAATTGAAAGACAGAGGTCGGTATAAGTCAGGTAACGCTCTCGAAAAATCGGCAAAGTCCGGCAACGCTCATAGGTCGAAAAATATTAAAGCAAAGCATGTTTGTGCTCCAGTACGCGATTTCAGAATAAATAACTGATACAAGTTCACGCTTCCAGCATTCCATTATGTGGTTGGATGAAACAACCTTCATGCTGAACGGTCCAGTTAGTCACGTCTTCATTGAAAAAGAATTGAATCTGCCCGGGGGGTGGGAAGTTGTATGTGTGCGTGAGTGTGTATGTAGTGGATCCGTACTTTTTTGAGGGTCACGTAACAGGTCAAAGTTATCAAGAAATACTCGAAGATTTACGTGGGCAAATGGACAACTATTCAACATTCTCGAACATCCCGTCATTTCATGCGAGATGGAGCTTCGCCGAAACGTTATATGTACGGTAGTACCTCAATGTTCATTTTAGAGAGTAGATAGATACACGAGGATTCGGTGAGTGGCCCGCATGGTCATGTGACCTATGACACTGCGATTTCTTCCTGTGGGACCTTCTCGAGAACTTCGTTTTTGCAAGAGGAGTACTTACCCTTCCCGACCTCCAAGCTGCAATTGAACAAGACTTTAAAACTCTTCGCAGACACATTGTCTTGCCGTAAATGCATTGATCAAGATGAGCATCAATTTGAACCCTTCTTCGAACTCCTTCCGCAATCTATTTTGATAAATTCATTCTGATACTTTTCCCTTAATGCTATATTGTTGCCTGAGTAATGCCGACCTCTGTATATTTTCAATAAATATGCTTAAAGAAATTATTACCGCTTATTATGGTATTGGATAATACTATATTAATGAGAATAAGTTGTGGTTTGGACATTAAACGACTTAATATACGAGGATGTATTGATATCTAGTTAGCCCAGACCAGTTCCATTCATAAACAAAATATTGCGTTACCACAGCAACGAACAATAACTTATTAGAAGTGTCAGTTTAAAATGGTTAAGAGGTAAGCAGATTTATGAAGATATGCTTAATACCCTTGGTGATCAATGTCCTTCGTATGCGACTGTGAAAAATTGGACTGCAAGCTTTAAAAGAGGTGAATTTTCCATTGAAGATGATGACCGATCGGGAAGGCCAGTTTCTGTGTCAGTACCCGAAAATATCGATGCAGTTCATGACATGATTTTATCAGACCATCGAATTGGGCTAAAACGGATATCTGAAGCAATGACTATTTCATACGAACGTGTTCATCATATAATTCACGTCAATTTGGACATGAGAAAAATTGCTGCAAAATGTATCACCAAATGTTTGAATGTTGGCCAAAAGCGGGGAAGGGTAGAAGCATCGTGTTCGATCTGTGGCAGCTTTGGAAACGATGTAGACTTATCAAACCCAATTGTTACTATGGATGATTTTTTGATACATTTCTACAATCCAGAAAAAAAGCAACAATCAATGGAATGGCCACACTCTGGTTCTACAAGATCTAAGAAGTTTCGTGTCCAAAAATGTGCTGGAAAAGTTCTTGCTTCATTTTTTTGGGATTGCCATGGAGTAATAAGGGTAGAACAATAACTGGAGATTACTATTCGATATTACTGACCACTCTACAGGGAAAAATTAAAGAGAATAGACGCGGAAAGCTACCCAAAGGTATTTTGTTTCTGCAGGACAACGCCGATGCACACAAATCTCTTGTTGCCATGCACAAAATACGTCATTTAGGGTTTGAATTACTAGAACACCCCCCTTATTCACCAGATTTGACTCCGTCCGACTATCATATCTTTTCTCAACTGAAAAAAAATTAAAAGGTCGTAAATTTTCTTCCAACGAGGAGGTAACAAAAGCTGTGGAGGTATGGTTTGCCGAGCAAGAAGAAACATTTTTTTGAAAGGTCTAGAGACGTTGCAAGTTCGCTGTAATAAATGTATCCAATTAAGAGGCGAATATGTTTAGTAATAAAACATTTTGACATTGACATTTTGTTTGGTTCTATAATAGGCTAAGAATTTTTCAATATATCCTCGAACTTCCTAAACTTCTAAAGCTATTCGCGAGTCGGAATAGTTTCATTTATTTTAGCCGGCAAATTTACTAAGTTTGATAATTTCAAATTTGTTTCTGTGAAGTCAATAATGAAATTTATGTATAATGAATCTAACGAGAAGGAAAACAACTGATGATAACAGAAAACTACAAATGCAGTAGCTAGCACATAATTTTGGGTTAATAGATTATTATTCAAAAAAATTGATAATATGAAGTCCATAATTTCCCTTCTCATTTGAAAATCAGTTTCAAAATAAATATTTCATTCTATATTGTATGGATGTCTCAATTTAATATAGATACAGAATTTTGCTTGATGTCAAATGTCATTTCACATACTGGGAAAATTTCATATAAGAAATGAAAAGATAGATGATTATCTTGGATTTCTGGCGTGTGTGAATAAAAAGTATAAGGAGATTGTTAAGTGAAACACATAATAATACCTAAAATTTCCGCAAAATCCAAAGATTTCAATAGTTTGGAACCTTTTTAGATCTCATTTTCAACTACACACTTAATGATAACAATTCAAAAAATTATTTATTGTTACCTTAAGATTATCATATTTATTTTCTAAGATTGTTATGATCTCCTTATATTCGTTAAGTTCTTCCAAAAGAAGATCTTGATTTTCTTTCATTTCAAGAATTATATCTTTGGCTCTTTGAAACTTTTCCAGAAGTTCACTATAAGATATCTCCAAATTTTCCAAATAGTTGTCCATGATTTCACCTTTTTTTATTAACTCCTCTCGTTCATTCCAGACACTCTTGAAAAAATCATCATATTCAAACATCACTCTCTGAAAACTATTATCATCTTGGGCGCTTGCTTTGAGTCTTGTTTCCAGTCTTTGGTTTGCCAATTTCAGCTCAGCTACCTAAAAGTAGAATCACAAAGTCAACAAATATGTTGTGAGGAAAGCAATATAGACCATAACCTCTTCCTCCAGCTCTTTTATTCTGGCTTTATTGTTTCTGATGAGAACTTCTTTTTCTTGTACAACTTCTTTGTATTCACCACTATTTTCTTGTTTTTTAGCCAATAATGTCTTCGAGACTGGTTCTTGCATACGAAAAATCTGAAACCAAATATGTAATTGTGCTAGCATAAAAAAATTTTAATCAAAAGCAGACCAATATAAATGTTCTGCCAGTTGTCAGTTGCTAATATTCGTATACAGTTGTTAAAATCGTCACCATGGTTTACCTAAATCTCTAATTGTGGGGTTTGATATCTCAAATACTATTATTAACATTCTGATATCGAGCGGAGGGTTTGATGCAAAGTGAAAAATGATGTGGAAAGTAGAAAAAATTTCTTATCACAAACCGGAAATTTCAAAACAAAAAGATAACGCTAGAATAATAAATAAACAGGCGTAAATACCAAGTACAAAGAGTGAAATTACTATATATATTTTGCAAATTACCAAGTCACCAAGTCTCTTAGCCATGTTCTAGTATGTATTGTAATGTTTTTCTTAATTTCTAATTCATTTAAACTATTTTTCAGCAGTTTCAGTACTTTTACTTACTTGATCTAATTAAACACAGAAAGTAAATAAACAAATAGCCTTTCTAGAAACTGGTTAGAAAAACAATATGAACAAATCGTCGCTAAGATAAAAACAAGTGTATCGCCAGTATAACTGAAACATAACAGAACTAAACCGGCTTTGAGGTCCAAGTCTTGGACGATTTTGTAACAAAACCATCCTTAATTATCAACAAATATTGATAGTGATTATTTGAATACTGAAAAGGATATCTCAGCATGGAATATTTTCAGTTAATATTTCCATTTTAACGTTCCATATTTCATCAAAAAATGTCGTGTAACGTCATATTCGGGCAGTCACTCTCAAATACTTTATTTCGTTTGTCTCACAGAATTGTGAATTATTGTGACTAGATGACCAACTAATCTTATGATGGAGAAAGAATATGTATAGAAGTAAATGAATTATGAAATTTTTAATAAAATATTCTTACATTGCATTGCTTAGGAACCCGCCACAATATATCACTAACACTTTTTAATGACGCACATACGTCTGATTTGGGCATTTTGATAAGATGTAGCTCTAATCAATACGCTGTCAAAATAGGAAATTGAAATTAATATCCGTACAACTTTTTTATTTATCAGTGTTACCACTACAACATATATTTCACTCGAAACTAGAACGTCTATATACTGGAATATTTAATTTTCAGGAAATCGATGACAGCAGAATATGTAAGATATTTGGAGCATGATTTGATAAATTATGTATAATCTATGGGATCAATGTAATTCTTGAATGATGACAAAAAGGAATATCGTAGCTTGTTTGAAAGTAAATTTTTGCAGTATTAAGTACACTAAAATACAATTGATTATATTGTATGTATAGTGTGGAATAGTTAACTATAACGGTTAATATTTGATTGTCAGGGTATTGACCTTAAAAAATCCCACTTTAAGAGAAAACTGAGAAACTAAGCAGCCCAGCAAGGTCGTATGCTTGAAACTGATTGTGCTTAAATGCGAAAAATTAATTCGCCCTCGGGAAACCACCGTTGTTACATTAACCTTTCAGTTATTTCGCACTATAGTTTGAAATTGTAGGCGTTTTTCAGGCACTAACTATATGAAATTTGATAGTTTTGCTCGAAAAAAATTCAAAAATCACAAATGAAATTGAAAAATCGCAATATAAATAGTACTAAAAATTCTGGAATTATTTAGAAGAATTAGTGTGAATAAAAAGTATAAGGAGATTCCGTCTCAGGGTTTGAGATTCAAATTCATATGAACTTCCTGTGAATGATCCATCAGATCATTTGTATTTTTGAACGCATTACCACAATATTATTGCAGATAACGACTACTCTAAATGGTTTCCTATAAATAACTAATTGGATCGAGTACATCTCTAAGAGCTTCTCTCGAATGTCGATTCTACCGTGTAGGGCACACAAAAATCTGACACATGTAATCAACTGTATGAAAATTTATTAGTACTCAGAACTAAGATTACCTATGATATAAGAAATTATCGCGCTATATAACTAGTGGGAGCATTGGGCAGTATTGGTTTGGCGCGGATGAATTAGCTACATATGTAAATTAATTAATGCTTTAAAGTCTATTTGGATTTTAAAATCAGGGTCTGAGTGATCATCATACTTGTGAGTGATCATCATACAGTGAGTGATTATAGTACTAATAGGATCGAGAAAACTTATTAGGGGTTTCACACAATTATTGCCACTACAACCAAAATAGAAAAAAGTGAGCGAAACAACCACCTGTACCGGGTTAAGTCGAATTTGCAAAAAATATATCTCTGAACTAGCAGGTGCCGCACCTCTTCAAGCCGTTTGTATATTGATGACAAAAACTTATAAAACTCATAAAATAGAAAGGCGTGAAATTGGTCTTGATCCATATGATCAAGAATTTCAAGTATAACTGCTATCAATAGAGTTTAGTTAGGGTGATAATTCAAGATCATCCTATTCGATATTAGGTGTTAGCCAATCTTTTACAAATTATCACATGAATTCATGATATTGCATATGTTCATATCCCTACAATGAAAACAAATACTAATTGTTCAAACCAAAAATCATGATTTGATTGTTTATAAGGTGTCCTTCTAGCTAACTCATGTATTTATTTTCCGAAAAATGTGTTTATAATAATAATTTTCTAATAGACTCCATTTTTATTTTTGTTTTTAGAAACTAAAAAATGTAGCTTTTGTCTTACACTATCTATAAATTAAACTATTCTAATTATTCCTCGAACAGACATTATGCATAAACAAATATTGATTGAGCTTTTTTATACAATAGTGCTCAAATTTGATTCTTCCCTAACAATACTGTTATTTCAACATACCATACAGCTTAAGGGTTGAACTGATTTGAATTGAAAGGAGTAGCGATATTTTAGGGGTCTTCTCCCAAAATTCATTGCGTTGTAGCTTTGAAAAAGTTGATTATGAAGGGATTAATTATTGGTAGAATTTTCTAAGGTAAACTATATGTTACAAACGGATATGCTCTGTGATGTAAAAATCCTTGTAATGTCATGTACAATAACTGGAGAAGAGTCCTTGTAAATATATCATGTAAAGAGACGAGGGTCAAAGTTTTTCAATTTGCACGAGAAATGACTGACTTGAAACAGACAAATAATATTTAATCCGTGATAAAATATGTATTAGATCAAACTCACCCGTAAAATATCCATTTGTGAAAAAATATTTTACATCCGTTGAAATTTTGACACAATTTTGACATAAGTTTATTTACCTTTCAGTTAATCGACTACAAAGGGTTCTTCGACTCAAATGTAGAATTTATCGGAATTGAGAATATAACGATTGTTGGATCTTTGGAAGCTACTTGTAATTTATCGCAGAGATTTACTTCTAATTTACGAATTTTTACTATCAGGTAAACGTGAAAAATTTCGTTCCCATTTCATAATAGGAATCTATTTATAAAGTTTATTATTCAAAAAAGCACTAACATTTGAAACGATTACCAATTCTGTTCTGCAACTGTTGCCACAAGAAGAGTAGGATCTGAAAAAGGTTTATTTTGATACAGCTGGAATATCGTCAAAATTTTCTACACTGAAGTTAACACAACATATGATTCAGGAAGGGTGATTCACAAGAACCAATTAAAGCAAATAACGTCATAAAAGTTTCAAATATGAATGGAATAAAGGAAAATATATTGAACACTTAATGTGAGAAAAAAATTGATTAGTTCTAAAGGGTAATATGTTAGATTGTGTTCAATGTTGTTATAATTTAATTTGAAAGGCCTATTAAGAAAATAGAAGTCCTGGATAGGAGTTAAAGAAAGTAGCAGAAAAAATAATCATACTGCATTGTCAAAAAGTGACAGAAATTGATCAGTGGCACAAAACCATCAACTTTTGCCAATAAAACTCTCAATATTATCTCTACTTGATCTAAGGTTAGGAGGTTATAACAGTTTCGAATCAATTAGAATAGGGTTTCTGCATAGCTCACATGTCAAACTCATACATACATGCCTCATTAGAGCTCATTCCGATACGTTTGATCATATAGACAAGGTCGTAGCCAGAAATAAAATTTCAGGGGAGAACTTGCTTCGGTGGAACAGGAGAAAACAAAATTGTGTTAGTAAAAGAAATGATATATATTCTAAGAAATATTACAAAGATACCTTATAACACCTTATTGTGAAATCAAATTTAATCTTCTAGCTTTCAGAACAGAAACCGATATCAATTCGCGGGAAGTTTATTTCTTCTTTTACAGTATAGAACAAATTTTGTACATTCTTGGAACATTCAACAAATTTTGAATCAATATATTGGTAAACATTTCAGTAGTCATCAAGTTGAATCGACATGTTGAAGGGCTGCTACCGAATCTCATAGGGGAGATTGAAGTATTTTGCATATTATTGTCAGTGTGAAAAAAACCAACATTCCTAAGCAACATAACAGTCTATTAATGTAATGTTACTGAAGGAATTTGTATACTTCTCTAATGTCCGAAAGGGGGATCAATTCATTTATTCTACCCTGGATACAGGAGATATATTCTAGCTTGTCAACAATGTCATGTCGAGCATTTTTCCAATTTAACATTTCACAGGATATTATTGTACTACATTAAGTTTCGAGTTAATCGGTGTTTCGTGTTTTAAAGAGTTCTCATAATTTCTGTCTATCTTAATTACAGAATATATTTTTCTTTAAGCTTGCCAGAACCAGAAGACTTTTCGATTATAATAGTTTCATATCTGACAGCAGTTTTAAAAAACTTCTCCAATTCATTTCCAAAAGCTAAAATTGTGAAATTATCAACTACTTTGATTTCTGTTTACGATAAAGTAAGTATTTATTTTTTTTAAAAGCACCCACTTAGGCTATTTTCATCTATTTTATCAAACATGCATCATATTAATGTGAAATTTATTTCATTGTAATTTTTTGTGCTCATCAATTTATCGCCTAAAAAATCTATAAGTAGTCTATAATCTATCTATTATACAAGGTGTACCAGCAGATTTTGACTAATAGAAAACTATTTGAACCACGATATTAGGCTGTAATAAACCGTGGGTAGTGCTACAAACTTTGAGCATACAGCGGTTTTTATATAATGTTGCTTTCGTTTCACAGGGTAACATTTTTTGAAGAGTTAATGAGACATCCTTTATACTATTTTATCAATATTGACTTATTCTACTAATTAAGCTATATATGATGAGAAACAGAAATTACCACTCTCATTACCACTCAGAAAAAGATATCGCCGAATGTGTATAAAATAGACGCTAATATTGGAGAAATATTATACAAGGTACATTGATACCACGTGACACAAAATGTAACGTCTGCCAAAAAACTTGTTACACTACCAATAGTTTCTAAATGCCGAATTTCAATATTGTATTTCAAATAGAAAACAACAGAAATATAAATAGTTTCTATCAAAAGAATTCTCTCCTTTTTCATATACTTCCAATTATTATGACTTTTTCTACCGATTCAAGATTCGATTTGTGTCATCGCATCTTTTAAAGTTGCCTTCTTTCTTGCTTTTTTATTTTATATTTATTTTGATTTAGATTCAATGTTAAAATAATATTTCAGATTAGAAATTCCTTCAACACGTTTAAAAATAAACACTACATTTTCACCCCTCATGATGTTACAAAATGGTGTCAAGGAATTGTGCGGTATAAAAATACTAGCAATATTAACGTCGAGGAATTTATTCTACAGGTAATTACTACTTTACAGACACATAAATTTATATTTGGAAATTTCATTCATTAATAATGAAATTGTACAGTTTCTTATTAATTTTTTTATATCAGAATTGATGTGTCTCTACAATTAAGATCATAGACACATGGTACAGTTAAGATGCAATTATTAAGTTCAACTACGACACCTTAACATTAACAAACTGTTTGGATATGGATATCAAGAATTCATATTCCATTATATAGATTATTGTCTTTTACATAATGGATTAGGCGTTGGAGCGAATTTCCTAATTGGTGGTTACGGCGTTTATTGAAATATTGAGAACAACTGATTATATGTGGTTAATTGTCAGTGGTATTTTGCATTGTTACCATTTGGGCGGATCAAAAGCGGTCATTAAATACCCGAGATTCAGTTAAGTATGCCCGTAGTCTGCGTACAACAACTGAGTCTGTACGACTTTTGAGAAGTAGATTGATGGACCGTTAAATTTCATGTAACTTTGTATTGCAACTTTTCCATCGTCCATCGTCGTATGTTAGTTATGAAATTATTGTAAATTTTTATTGAGTCACTGTGAAGATTAGTCGTCGAAGCTTCTTTTACAGCTTGATCTGCAAGCTGCTCTGCTCCCAGTGAGAGACGGTATCCACAGCTTTCAAGATGGTTAATAAAGTCTGGGTATATTTGTCTAATGGAGTTTATTGATGGGAGAGAGTCTGTGCATATAACTGATTGTTTGTCGTCAAGGGATAGAAAATTCAAAGCATGGAGGATTGCATATAATTCTCCTGTGTAAACTCTAGCGAAAGATGGTACACGATGTCGTTTGATTATTTGATGTGATTTGGCTACGCCACAACCTACGCCGACCTCAGATTTAGATGCATCACTATACAGAATTTTATTATAATGAATGGAATTGAAAATATTTAGATATTGTTGTTTCAGTATATCGCTGTGTGTTTCATTCTTAGGGAATATATTTATTAATTAAAACACAGTTTTGTCAATAATAACAAAACAACTAGAAGAAGATTCGGTAATAAATTTAGTGAATGAAAAAACTTCAAACTTCAAAAGTTTACGAAATTTATTCCAAAAGTATCGATACCAACTTCATATTTGAGCGTAAAAACTCATGATCGCCACTAGGAAATCTTCAAGAACTCGTTACACTTAGTTGGCATGATATGGGTTTGTTTGTTTCTTTCATCGAATTTGTATCAAATTTTTCTTCAATTTGAAAAAAATTAACCTTATTGTCACTAGTTAAGAATCATGGGTTTAACAAAGAAACAGTTTTCATAGAGGAATAGCCAGGACGAAAAATACGTTGTTTGTTGTATTATGGATATATTGTGCAGTAGAAATATGTTCCGACCACTCAAAATTATCACGTTTAAGTCTAGATATAAATTGCGATACGTAGATAGAAGAAAATATCCACGGTTTTGAATAAGCGCAGATTGACGCTTCAAAAATACAATACATTTATTTAGCTCATTGCCTCATTTGCATCTATCTCATATTAAAAATGCCGTTCAAAGGACAATGAAACTAATGTAATGAATGTAATGCCGGAAACATACTTCCAAGACTGCTCCAAGAAGCTGAAGCACTGTTAAGTATGTGTTATAAAATCAAATAGTTACTATTTTGAAGGATATTAGTTGTCCAAAAATAATACCAATGAGGTGATATGAAAGTATATTTCTGGATATAAATCGTTATTTTTTACCAGTTCTAATAATAGTCATACTGATAGATGTTTCCAATCTTGAATATGTATATTTATCTATTTTTTAGATTTTTAAATATGAAGCTAGAGATATATTCTACAACAAACTTGTTAATGTAGATGACAGGAAAATATTTAGTCAAATTTTGAAGGAGACATTTGCGTCTCACTGGGGTTCTATATCTATGGCAACAGAAGTGATTACTGACTTTTATGTACCGTTGGAAAAACATTCGAATACTTGTAAGTATTCGGACTTGATGAAATTGAATAAAGGTGATTGGAGTCAAATGTTAGAATCAGGAATAATACATTATGGTACGTGAAAATATTTTATAATTTCCCTATTTCTTTTTTCTCTGAATGGAGTTGAAATAATAATTGTAGATAGCTCACTGAAGCAGCCAATTGAATTTTGGAACAATTTTTTTGATTTGTTTATTTAGCCTCAAACAATCTCGTACAACTTCAGAGCTAAATTACTTTGAACTTATGATGATAATTTATGAGAGTATTTTAGTTTTTTGTTGATCAATTGAAGCTAATACCATTCCATCGTCAATGAAGTATCATCCGAAAACTTCATGTTGATACTTTATTTACATTTAATTGTAGTCATTTTTGGAATTGTGATATTATATTAAATATCAATTCAGTCACAATACTATCCAGCTATATAAGATAAATCACAAATCAAAAATCTTCCAGGTGACGTTGACATGGGGTGTGGTATGAATGTAGCAAATGGAAATAAACTAAAGTATGTTGAGATGATAATTTTAACTGAAGCAGTTTATTATTGAAAATTCTTGTTTTGTACGAAATTGTGTAGTAAATATAATTTAACAAATTTCGACTGACAATTTTTCATATACACAGATTATTCTGCTCACCTCTACTTTCAATAGGATTATGCCGATATATGAGAGAAATAATTATCGATTATGCCAATTATAAATAAACCTATAATAAATTTCATATTGATTATCAAGAATTGATGTAAATAATTAGTGAAATATTGGTAGCCGTTTTTATGAAAACATACCAAATATTTACTCGCAGTGTTTTCAAAAAATTTTCTCTGAAATGGCATCCAAACGCATTTTTATATTATCACCGAGTTCATAACCACGAAAGATTCAATTGTTTGTAAGGTTGAAGCTATTCTTAAACAATTTATTGCGACTTTTTCAGAAATTGTCGCAATATACTTTGTAGGACCCACCGCTAAACTTAAGTAAAGTTAATTGAGTTGAGAAATTACGTGACACCCTTCACAAATTAATCACTATTCTAACGAATCTGTGTACGTGTAAAATTCTGTATATCTAAAATATTCACATTTTCGTTTACAGAAAGGGAAGGACAGATTATGGATTTGGTTATTAATGATGAATTACTGCATTTGACGTCTAGTATATTGAAAACCCTGAGTTACCCAAATGGTAATATTCTTTTGATAGGAAAATCCGGAGTTGGACGAAAAAGTGCTGTTAAAATATCCGCTGCTTTGCAGACAGCTAAATTGATAGTTCCAGCGTCAGAACACCAACCGTTTTTGAACAACGACCTAAAACTTGTAAGCAATATTACGATATAAATCTTTGCCAGCTAGATTATGAGCGTTTTCTCATTGGAAATGTGGCAAAATTGAAAACCAAAGTGTACTAACTTTAATATATTCAGAGATTTTGAATACCTATCTATTCATTATCTGGGCAATAATTAGTTAAGAATCGGTGGTTTCTAATTATGTTATTTCTTATAAGAACATTAAATTCATGGATCTCAAAATTCAATATTCAAAATGTCGCTTTATAGAGATATTGATTATGTTTGTTATAAAAATCGTTGTTAATTTTTATTGGTTAGAAAATGAATAACATTAGATTTTATAGATAAGATCGTTATGAGTGAAATTGAATTTCATAGGTTAGGTAAGGTTAATTGATTGCCGATGGCATTGAATTTTAGAGAATTTGTTTTTTCAAAATCTAAGAGATATACATGGATTACACTTTTGGGCAATATATATTGTTCTTAAAAAAAGACGTATTTTGTAGTTTCATATACTTTGTTAGGCAATTTATTGATTGTTGTTTTATCTTTTATTTTAGTGAAAATAGATCGAATATTGTATGTTTGACTGTATTCTATCTTAATACTGTGTTGTTCCAACACCCCAGAAAGCTAAGTATCACCTATATACACTTTCAACCTATATAAAATCAGTTACTCCTAAAATGAGTCTCTTTAATTTTGATTCAAAATTCAAACCTTTTCATAATTTTAATAGTCGATGCAATTTGATTTTGATTAAGCGTCTGTATATTCTATATGAACAAACACTGGAATGGGTCTGAAAGATACTACCTTATCATTGTCAACAATCCATCATATAAATACCGAAACCGTATACAAAAATTCCCGTTTTTCGTTACATTTTCATTATTCTTTTTCGTTAATGTACTCATTTACTATTATGTAAATACTTATGAAAATAAAGATTGAGAAAAAAAGAAAATATTTTTGACCAGATCAAAATATCTCGCAATATCTGATATTTATATTGTCACCATGACTCATATACCATACAAGCTAGAGATATTCTGATTCCGTACAAAACTAAATATACCGTTCAATATTTTTAATTAGAACAGTTATCAATACAGAGCAATTTCAGGCTATGCAATATGCTGGAATTGATGGGGAAGAAATTTATTTTCTATTAGAAGATTACATATTCAATGAAGAAAGTAATATGAACGTACTCAATTTTTTAATTTCATCTGGAGAGGTTAGCAATGTCCTCCAATAACTTCCATATTTATTGAAAATTCAAAATATTTTTGCAGATTCCAGGATTGTACTCCACTGCTGAGCTTGACTCACTTGTTAAAGGATTGAAGGAGCAAGCTGACAGAGATAACTTTGATGGAAACTTAACTCAATATTACTCCGAAAGTAAGCTTAAACAAATGATGGAATATAATTTTTTTATTATATATTAGACACTCGACGATGAGTCTTTTGATTTGCATCAAGTTACATGAATTAGTTCAAGAAAGGTCAAATTAATTCGCATTAAAATAATAAGAATGGTCCAAATTTATGACAATGTTAATAATCAATACAGTTTTTATGAGAAATGATGATAATTAGATTCGGTTTCCTGTGAAAAAGTGGAAACAGATTAGTAATTAGTCAAGTTACGTTAATATTGTAGCCATATTTAATGAGAACTCCCTGAGATAAATCTACAGGTGTTTTCTAAATTCATGCGACAAGATTCAGGATGTGATTGCTCATAAAAAATTAAGATGGGTCATTTCTATGACAAAATTTCTTTAGCCGAGCCTTTTCCGACAAAAGATAGTGACTAAAATAAGGTTTTTATTTTTTTTCTAAGACTTCAGTAATGCTAGAAACTCTTTAAATGTCGCGCAATTGAAAATGACTATTCATAAGTATTTTTTCAATATTTATATTGAGTTATATTATACGGGGACGAAATTAACAACTTACTTTCATATCAGAACTTCTTTTCAAGATGAAGTGTTATGTAATCAAACAATATGAGATTATAAAATGAAAATATGGAACAAAAATGTTCATTTTCTTCTAAATCTTGAAAAAGTTTTCACATGAAATAAAGTTGGCTGATAATTCTATCCTTTTATAAGGTAACAAGAATATTTAGAAAATATGCTTGTTTAGTCCTTTGCGGGTGCATGCACGATAATTATATAATTTCAAGCTTCTAGCTTCACTGAAATTTTAGAAAAAAAACTAGAACTCAATTTTAGTCTCCACGTTGTAAGGGTGATATCTAGGAAAAGGACAGGTTGAGGAGATTTTTTTATAGGGAAGACTGACTCATCTCCTGAATTTTGTCGCATGAATTTAGAAACACTCTGTATGTTTTCACTGAATAACTACAAAATACTTTCAAAGGATGATTTTTGACCACAACATAGAAAACTGGATGGTTGAGTAATGGATTATAAAACTGTCCCCGATATAAAGGTACTTAAATAGTATACAAAAATCTCCACGAGGAGAATAATGCTAGGCACAACAAATCCATATATTGAAAACTTATCAATCTGCAATTTCTATTGAATCGAATCATTATTGTATAATATTAAAATATAAAAATATTTATGACTAGATATATAGTGAATTCCACACTACATCGATGACAACCCAGAGATATCGTTCTATTTTCGAATAGGCTCTCTCATTTTACAGGAATAAAGAAGAATCTGCATACAATCATATGTCTGGATGCAAGTAATGAAAATTTGTGGGATATCATCCAAAACTGCCCTTCACTCACTCAAAACTGTAACATAATTTGGGAATCAGGTTGGAGTCCCAACACAATTAAGAGCATTCCACAAACATTATTGCAGAGGTACATTAAATTAATACACTAAATTGGACATTCATTTTTTAATAATTCTTGATTGATAGGAGAAAAATAATTGAAGAAGATAGTGTACAGCATGCATCAAGCGATAATTTCTTAGCAGTGTATAATGCTGCACACTCTGCTGTGTGCACTCCATCCAGATATATTTCCCTGATCAATCTTTATGCGAAGATATATGCTGAAAAAAATGAAGGTATAAAATCAAAACAACAAAAATTGAAGGTAAGATTGTACTACCTATACTGAAGCTTGACAAAAATTTTTGTGTTTATATCGATTACTAATTAGGGTTAAGATAAGATTTTTTATATCTACACTGGGTACCGTTAATTTGTTATCTAAAAAGAATGTATTTTCAATTAATGAGAACGTTTTATTAGAGGGTTATATAATGATCTCTTGGGGCTAGAAACAACCGCTGCATCGCAGAATAAATAACTTCAGAATAACAATAGATACAAATAAAATAATACCTAGTTGGAAGTCGGTTGATACATAATAATCACAAGTCTAAATAATGGAGGTTGGAGGATAGAAATGGATATTAGGCCGAATTTGAATGTGAGTCTAAAGACAAGAAGCAAATAACATTGACCGAAAAAATAGACAAGGAACAGCTGATATATAGTTTCATAATCAAAATGATTATGTGATTCCATTAATAGACGTATTCGTCAAAAACTTTAATATTGGGAAATGTACTCATTCAATAATTTACACTCTGGTATGTTCATTTTCAATGATAAATCATATAATGTAATTGGGACAGAAGATTGAATTCTGCTGAATAAAAAGACCTTGTCGTGGACAAAAAATTGCTGTACCTAAGGGACAGTAATTTTAGCGACAAAGAATCATATGGTGCCCCAAATGAACAGAATGGAACACGTGAATTTTTAAAATCCATTTTTTGCCAGTTATACTATGACGAAATTCCAAATGTGAAACAAAGGTTCATTGTAAAGTTATAAAGGTCGGCAGAATCATTTGTCTTATATAACAAAATTTAGTGCGTTATTAATACGCATTTAATGCTAGTTAAGGGCTGACAACAGATATTTGGTGCTGTGGTAGCTGGACCAAAAATACTAACTTTCAATTAAGCTAGCTACCGCTCGTGACCCCGCTATGATATAATTGAGGCGGTGTTTCAGTATAGTTACTGCTGAAAGACGACTTTGGAATCGGTATTTGTGAATTTGAAAAAGGACACTAATTATTTCTCAATTAATGCTGCCGGAAAAACCAGAAAACTGACGGTTTGTTAGATATTATATTATTTTTCATTTTTAAATTAGGTATGAGTGCCGATCGTATTTATGAAATATTGATTGATCCTCGCATAACTGTATTCTGCAATTGATATTGAAAGAATTATAATTGATTTGAAAAAATTGAATACAAATTTTATAACGAAAATCTTTAACTACACTGACAGCACTCATTAAGCACTACATAATTACGTCCTGCAATTCCACTACACGTGGAGACGGAAGTAAGAAACCAAGCTACAAGAGCCTCAAGAGCAGCAACATACCTAAATGACACAATCTGGTGAAATAAATTCATTCGAACTGAAGCAAAAGCCCGCATTTACAAGACCGCAATCAGACCTATATTATTCTATGCAGCAGAGACCCGACCTGAGACCTCTAAAACGAAACGGATATTGGAGAATGAAAATAGTTCGAAGAATAGCGGGAAGAACACTACTGGATAGAGAAAGGAGTGAAAACATAAGACGAACATGCGGGATAGATAATATCAATGACTGGGTACTGGATAGAAAGATAAAATGGAATGAGCACATTGACCGCATGACGGAAGAACGAATTGTGAAAATATCAAGGGACAAATCACTAGCAGGACAAAGAAGCATTGGAAGACCTAGGAAAAGATGGAGAGACAACCTCCCAGGTCACTGAGCAGAGGTAATGACGTGAAGGAAAACAGGCAATGATGCCTATACACAGCAGGAAGAAGAAGAAGAAGAAGAAGAAGAATTCCACTAGTATCCATTTCCGATTCCCATTCCAACACTTAAGACTGCTGACCGTTAAACTAGCAGTAGTTGATTTGGAAAAATTAAGAAAAAAATTATTTCAAATATCCTTCACTACATCGATCGGCAATACTAATTGAGCACTAAGTAGTGCTCCAATAATATTTCTCGAGCTTCTATGTCAGCATTAATTGAGCATTAATTAGTGACTTTTTTGTCAATTTCACTAATACCGATTTTGGGGTTACCAATAAACTATACTTAAAAACCGTTGCAAATGTATCATAGCGCGGTTAGGGGCGGTACACTGCTATCCTAATTACAAGTTAACATTTTTGGTCCACCTATCACAGCACCAAATATCTGTTTTCAGCTCTAAATAAGACCTGAATGAGCACTAAATTTTGATCTATAAAACGAATGATTCTGCCGACTTAACCTTTCTAGCATTACAGACGTAAACAAAGGCTTCATCGAATGAGTGAAGCAGTAATTGGAACCGATAAACATTAAGGAAACTACTTTCCTGACATGGATAACTTTCTATTGTATTCTCATGATCAATTTCATCTAAATGTAGGAAGCAGCTATTTGTATTTGTATTTAGAATCAATGTCTGCATGGATGTCAATTAGTCTTTAGGGAATGTCATAAATTTCTGTAATATATTAAAAAAATTGTTCAAGATATTATATCCAACATGCTAATTAATTAATAAGGTTCACAAATAATTTTCTGGAATTAATGTTAACAATGAATTGTAGGCCGGTGTATCAAGATTAACGCAAGCAGAGCTTTTAGTGAAAGAGCTGAAAGAAGATGCAATCGAGAAACAAGAAAAACTAGGAGAAAAACAGTCTAAAGCTAACGCAGCTTTGGATATGATAAGTAATACAATGAAAAATGCGAATACTCACAAAGAGGAAATGGAAAGTTTGAAACTAAAAACAGAGGAAGAAAATGTACAACTAGAACGGAGGTAACTGAACTACACACATTTCCATAAAGTAATAAACAAGATTTTGCGATCAAATTTTCTGTCAGTGACTAAGACTAGAATAAATATTTCATAAGTACTGTGGTGTAGTGTAATTGAAATAGCTTTCGGGAGAAGTCTATAATTTATCCTTTCCAAATGAATTTCTCGAAAATTCATCTCTTCAATACAAACGAATTTCCAATTGTTTATTGTAGAAAAAAGGATATTGAGATGGAACTGGCAGAGGTAGAGCCACTAATAGAAGAAGCCAGATCCGCTGTTGGTAACATCAAATCGGAATCATTATCGGAAATCCGATCATTAAGGGCACCTCCAGAAATAATTAGAGACATTCTTGAAGGTGTCCTCAGATTAATGGGGACTCAAGACACTTCATGGAATAGTATGAAGTCATTTTTATCAAAACGTGGTATAAAGGAAGAAATCAGGTTAGTGATTATTATCAAGAGATTGGAAATATTGCTTGTTTCTACCATAATATTTGCTCTTCAACATGGAGCGGTAACAAAAAAATCATCTTAAAAAATTGCTGTTCAATTGCTTCAAAATAATTCGATAGCTATCAATCTATAGCTCATAACAGATTTTGCTTTGCATTTGTTAAAGTGAACTGTATGAAAATATATTTCTAGAGCTTTTGACGCGAAAAGAATTACAAAAGAAAATAGACAAGCTGTTGAGAAACTTTTGGCTACCAAAGGTGAATCGTTTGATCCAAAATCCGCAAAGAGGGCTTCACAAGCAGCAGCTCCTTTAGCCGCTTGGGTAGCGGCAAATGTTAAATATTCCTACGTTCTCGATAAAATAAAGCCATTAGAAAAGGAACAATTCAAGTTAAAGGAGTAAGTATTTTGGAGTTTGCTGGAAATTAAAGGGTAAAACACAATGATGACACGGTTTTATCAATTTCTGGAACTCGCTTGGTTTCAAATATATTTTTATATTATGTTATTAATCGGAATTATCATTTTTTTTCGAGGAACTTATTGAATGCTCAGAATCAATTGGGTGAGCTGAGCGCTGGGTTATCAGATGTTGATGCTACAGTAGCAAAATTGAAAGAGCAGCTTTCTGTATATACGAAGGAAGCTGCTGAGATTGAAATAGACTTGAATAGAGCGCAAAGTACCTTAGCCGCTGCGGAAGGTTTAGTTGGGAAGCTGGGAAATGAGTATTATAGATGGAAAAAACAGGTGAATATCTCAATAAAAAAAACTTGATAGCTGAATTATTTAATAGTGAATTTTTTTAATTCAGCTTCAAGAACTCTCTCAAGAAATTGAAATTTTACCAAAACATTGTTTATTAATGGCTGCTTTTATGACATATATGTCTAGCGAATCTGAACAAAAGAGGAGGTATGATATGATAAAATGTTATTACAGTACTTTCAATTTAATGCTCGCTTCTAGTGAATTTTTGACATACTGCGCTAAGGAAATTTGTACCGATATGATAGATCTGGAATCATTTTTTTCCACTGAAACCGAACGGATGCAATGGCATAGTGAAGGTTTATCATCTGATAAATTGTCTGTAGAAAACGCTGTAATGATTTTGAAGGTAGGTTTTACATTGCTGCTCCAGCAATACAATGTAATTCTGAATGTATGATGTTTTTATCTTAAAACCAATCTTAAGTCACTAGTAAGAGAGTTAAGTAGATGATTATAAAAATGAAATCATGGAAAATATGCATTATCGGCACTATAAATATTCCCTGCTTCAAAAAAAAATAGGAAAATTTGAATAGCTTCTAATCAACATATATCAAATTAGCTTTCTAATTTGTGAATTTATCTGGTTACATTATATATACTCAATTTATATAGAAATATCAATATTATGAATAAGAAATTACTACTGATATAAGATATGACAATTATAGGGTGGCATGGTACCTATTTTGATCGATCCCACATCATCAGCAATTTCTTGGGTCAAACAGCATCTGAAACATAGAAATATAGAAAGTACTACTCAAAATTCACCAAAATTCAAAGCAGCCTTGGAACTAGCTGTAAGGTAAAGTATATCAATTTAATTGCGTCAACACTTTCACATGATTTACGATGTCTTTCACAGATTCGGGAAAGTTTTCATTATAGAAGAAATAGATACTGTCTCTCCTATTCTGTTGCAAATACTACGCAAGGATTTTATAGTTCAAGGTAACAAATTACAATTTCAGAGTTTGTTTGAAAATTATTAAACTATCTGCAGGTAGTGCATCTTCACTTTTCACTTTCACAGTTATATATAAATCAGTTTGGAATTGTCTTTGTTTATTCTTCTAAATATTCAAAACTTACACTTAGATAAAAAGAAAGGAGAGGTCTGTTTGTATGCCAATTCCTCATTCACGCTTTTAAAATTCTGTTGAAATAGAAAATCATTGTTATAGTCAAAAATAATAATCATTTTATCCGCATTCTTGCGACCGAATCTTGTCTGATTTGTGATATACTGAAACACCTAAAATCGTTCTCACACTTGTAACACTTAAAATAGATGTATTTATTTCTAATATTTTGATTGAAAAAGCTTAGTTAAGCCACAATGTTTAATTGAAGTTAGAAATAGAATTTCCACGTGAAAATGAATATTGTTTGCACAAATTCATATTTTGGAGACTTGATATTGAGTCTTTACATATATACAGTTGATATAACTTATTTTAACGTTTTTTATATTTATTTACAATATTTCTAATCGTGGGATGAATTAATTATCACTCTCTCTTACGCACTTTATTCATTTACACGCTATAAAATATACATCACTCATAATAATTCACTTACAAATATTACTTAAATAATTTTTGCGATCACTTTTATTAATTCGTTCTTTTCACTACAACTATTTATTTAAAACTGACACACACAATTTTTATATACCTAAATAAAATTCTACAAAAATCTAGATCCAAAAGAAGCACAACAAATAAATAGACTTTCGTAGAAATTATATAAAAGGAATAGTGTAAATAAACCACCTGCTACAATAAAAAGTTCTAAAAGGGAACATCAAAGCGCGTCCGCCCCGCGAATTCGCCGAATTTTAAAATTCTATTATAGTTGCTTTAAGGACCGCATTTCGCGAGCTTGTTCGTAACATTATATATTTAGGATTTATTTTATATTGAGGCGAATTTAATATATTCAACTGACGTACTGAAAAAATTTTCCTTCTTATTATGGTTTCCATGAAAATAATTATAAAAAAGTCCTTTATTCTCTATTTTATTTTCCGCATAAACTTATACAATCATTGTGGCAGCTATATATCAATTTTCAGGTGAAAGACGACTCATAAAAATTAATGGCAAAGTGATTGATTACAATAATGAGTTCCAATTAATTTTATGTAGTAGAAATGAGCACTTGAAACTTCCAGCAGAAATATCACCTTTAGTGAATTTAATGAATTTCACAGTAACGCGTTCAGGTCTTACTGGTAAGTATGATTTTTTCCTTTCTTTTTGAATCTCGAGTATAAATATAAATCATTATATATAGTTGACAACATTATACTTTGTATTATATATTTCGAATTGAAACTCAATATGAATACGAATTTAACTTCTAGTCTAATCTAATCGTTGAGAAACTAGTTGTATTCCAGATAATTGTACATCAGATTTGACCCAGAATCCAATGACAAAAATATTAATTAGCTATATAGAAATACTATCCATCTATGGATTAAGTTCTGTTCTGTTTCTTTATAATAAATTTTTTTAATAAAATAACTTATCCTTTAGAGCAACTTTTGTCTCATGCTATTTGCCAGGAAAATCCCGAATTGGAGAAAAGAAAGAAAAAACTACTCAAAGAGAAGGAAGAAATGGAAGAAAAACTTAGTCATTTGCAAAACCAGTTATTAGAAGATTTGGCTAATTCATCAGGAGATATTCTTCAAGATCAAGTGAGTTTTCTTTGTACGACTGTTCATTAAAAAATTTTCCACAAAGATAATATCGAGTATTTACAATATTTTTTATAGATTTCTAGAAATAGGTCTTGGAGGCTCACCATGTAGGAACTGAAAAATGTCTTTCTAGTATTCTGAAAAAGTCCAGAGAATAGCCTTGACAATTATGATGGTTGTTTGAATTAGTTTTTCTCAATAGAAATTCTCTGTGCTAAAAATATAATCTGAATTAAATTTTCCATGTACAACTATGAAAATGCGTAATTATTTTTTGAACTATATATAAAACAAAATTAAAATTCTAGAATTTCCTCAATTTATTTATAAATATCCAATCCTCCTGCTAAATTTGAAAAAACAAATGCTCCTTGGTGAAATTCCAAACCAATAACGAACACCTCTCTCACTTCTATAATAACAAAATGTATATCGCAACTTGTTCTAAAAAACCTTTTTGTTAACCTGCTTAACAGTTACAGCTTTGAAATTATCCAAATATATTAATTCTTTCCTCAATTTCATTAAACAAGTTTATTTAATATGGTTATCATATTATTATTACAATGAAAAGAACTATTTCAATCATAAGAATTCTAACAACCACTAAGATTGGAAACGAGATAATAAAAAAGCAGGCAATAGGCAATAGTAGGCAATAGAAGCAACAGAAAGTTATTTTAGTACGATTTTAGTAGAGATCTAAAGCAACCTATGAAAGAAAAATTGATAAGAGCGTGGCAAAATCGGTAGTATTCTTCGACATCAAAATTACCTGTAGACACAATGTGGAAACCTGGGATATAATACCAAACACGTGTTTAGTGTCCCATATGTCGGCATAAATGTATTAGTAATATTTTTTAGTGAAATTGATTGTATTGACAACTTTCTAAAACTATTGATTTCGCTGATAACCAATATGTTACTACGAGAGTATTATTAAATTCATATATCAATTCTTCCTGTATTTTATAGAAGCTACTAGAGTCGTTGAATAATACAAAGGCTAGTTCCGAAGCTATATCAGAGGCTTTAAAGGAATCAAATGATGTGCAACAAAAGTTGCAAGCAGAGTATAATGTTTATAAAGATTTGTCAGAGTTTGGAAGTTCTTTCTACTTCGCTTGTAACGAATTTGCGAAATACAATATTCTCTACCTCCTCTCAGTTCCTGCATTCACGAAATTATTTCTGAAATCACTACAAAGTTTTCAGGTACGTATATTGGTGTCTATTTTTGGGTTTCTACTTATCAGGGAGCTACTCATATTTTTTCCATAAATATCTAATAGTATCATATCTTATCTATTCGATGTGTAAAAGAGTGGAGACAGAATTTAGTTCGAAACTTTTAATTACAAGTCGTAAAAAAATGCAGCGTGAAAATGAATTTATTAAAAAAAATTGGAATTAGAAAAATGGTGACTATAAGTGTTCAAATTAATGCCCATTTTGATCAATGCATTTACGGTAACCTTTCTCAACAGAGAGGCAGTACCGGTGAAGCATTACAAGCTCACCGCAAAGAGTTTTGAATTCTCATTCAATTGCAGTTCGGAGATCGGGAAGGGTGCGTAGTCCTTTTGCAAAAATGCCGCCCTTAAGGAGGCCCTACAGGGAAAAATCACAGGGTGTCTGCCAGGTCACACGTGCGGATCACTCAACAAATCCTCGTCTGTCTATGCATTCTCTAAAACCAACCTTAAGGTACTCCCGCGCACATAACGCGTCGTGTGGCGATGCTCTATCCTCCATGAAATGACGGATGTCCACGAATGCTGGATCATTGTCCATTTGCTCATGTAAATCTTCGAGCTTTTCTACATATCCTGCCTACTCACACACCTCATACAGACGTGAGGATTTTGATTGTTCCAGTATACGTAGTTATGTCGATTGATCTTTAAAGTTGCTTTATCCGACCACAAAATGGAATTCTGTAACCGCGGATAATCTTGACTGCATTTAAGGTACCATTCTCAAAATTCCATCGATCGAAATTATCCTCGTGAAGTGTGTGAAGGAGACGCGGTCAGTAAACTCGATAGTGCATGCGTCTCAGCTTTCGTCGTAAAGAACGATCATATATTTGAAGTTCTTTCAATAGATGTACTGCAGATTTGTTCCGCTGCTGAACTAACGCAAGCGTTACTGTTTCCATATTTTAGTTAGTTGTTACAGATATAATAACTAATTGTTGTGAAAATCCGATAAAAATAGTTTCATAATCCGCGTTCGTACTCAGATATGAAGTAACAAAAAAATCTTTACTGAATGTGTATCGTTTATTTATTCTGAAAAAACGTCTACCCAACGAGCGCTTAATATGATGATACAGATACAACTGTCTGAAGCACGAACATGCTTAGTCTCAATCTTTTTCTACATCGTTGCCAGACTGATGAGCGTTGCGGGACTTATACCGATTTTTCGAGAGTGTTCCCGGACTTATACCGACCCGACCTCTGTATGAATCGACAACTTTTACTGGCTTTAACTGTAGTCAACATTACTTAATTCGAGTAAACTCAGACGAAATATCATTGTTTGAGCCTTGTTGGTTTTCAATCAGTTATGAGGGAATTTTCTAATCAAATTTTCACCAAGTTTCCATCAACATCGTGTAAATTAATTGACGTAATTTTTATATGAAATAGAATGTTCTATTTTGCCCTAATGTATACATCATACCTCTAATTATAATAACTTGATTTAACAATTTTCTCAAAGATTTTTCAGAAAATAAACCATGGGGGTTTCAATGTAGAATACTTTGATAGCTGAATGATTCATGAGCTCGGCTCAGAAACCTATAATTAGTGGAGTGATTTTCATTAGACAATTTTCAATTTTACTTGAAAAATCACTAAACTTTTGCTGTTAAATTAATTTAAATAGGTATTCTTTAAAAAAAATTTTAAGCCACATCTAATATACACAAGAAATTAAAAAGTATTTTGCGACCAAATAAGTACAGAAATGAAAAGAAAAATTGTTCATTGAGTGATTGAGTTTAATATTTATACAGCTTACGAATTTATGACAAAAACTGAACAAAATTTGTTGACTGCATCTCACTATATAGGTTCCACCAGCATTTCGCTTATTCTATAACTCAAAGTTCTATTTTGATTGCTTTATATCCTTCAGGAGGGTTATACGTTTTGAACTGACAGGCATAATATATGTGACGCGTTTATGAGAAATGAACATCACACGTGTAGTCTAAGCTTATTAATTTGATGGCGGAAATACTAGATAGGTACTTTGTTTTCAATTGATTTACTCTCATAGTAAATTTGTTGAGGAAATCCAAAATATGAGTATAAAATACATATTCTTGATGGGACTATTAATAAATAGTCATAATAGAAATCAATCATTGCTTCCAAATATACCAGTTAATTATTTTAAAGGGTTTGGATAACAGCTTCTCATCACAGAAGAAACATTTGTTAAATACAGTTTACACATATATGAGCCGAGGAATATTTCAGGACGACAGATTGAAATTTCTTCTTTATTTGATATTCAAATTGTATCCGAAAGAAATATCAGAAGACGAATGGCGCGTATTTCTGGGAAATTCGGTTATTGGTAAAAGCGTATCAGAAGATCATCCACCTTGGATTCCCAAACACTGCCTGACCCATATTCAAAACTTACAGGTGAGTTTACATATATCTATTACTAGCAAATCATTGATAAACGACATTTCATTAAGACCAAAGATAAAATCGAAATTGTACTTTAACCAAAATTGTTTGACTATCAGCTACCAAAGGGAGTTATGATTAAAGTATTTCAATCCTCATACAAACAATGCTATAAAAAGATAAAATATCAAAACTATTCACTGTAAACCATATATAATAAAAACAAGACGGATAAAAGCTGCAGACGGCAAGAGGTGGGAAATATATGGACAGGATACTATATATAAAGAGAGACTAAATAGAAAGAAAAAATAAAAGAAAACAATGTTAATAGAGGAAGAAGAGGACGAGATAAAATGCCTCACAGAAAATGAGTTGCAAGACGAAATAAGAAAATGGAATGGTAAAGACCCAGGAGAAGAATCTTCTCAGAAGATGAAATAGACTTCTTGACTATGGTGGATAAAAACTGAACGAATATTTATCAACTAATAGAGCAGATATGGAAATAAAACAAAATCCCAGACGAGTGGAGCAAGTCATAATTAAGAAAGGCAATAAATAATTATGTGAGAATTATAGAACCATAACCCTACTAAATATCGCCTACAAAATACTGTAGTTTTATTGACTTAAGAAGTGCTTTCGATTCAATAAAAAGAGGGAAAATAATAGAAGAACTACAAAAACGAGGAATTCCAAGAAAATTAATAGAAATAATACTAAATAAGAGTGACACTAAAGTGAGATTCCAAGGAACAACATCAGAAAAGACACACACAAATAAAGCCGTCAAACAGTCACCAACGCTATTCAATATAATATTGAAAAGCGTTGTGAGAAATGCAGGATTAAAGAATAAGAACATTATAATAGACGTAACACAGATAGTAGCATATGCAGATGATGTGACTATCATAGTAAATGGACAAAGGGAATTAATAAAGGCGATAAACAAATAAGAAGAAGCAATTACGGAAATGAATGCAAAAAAAAACAAAATATATGAAAATAGGAGGAAAACCAGAAGAGGGAGCAATACATTTGTGAAACAGTATCGACCTTTAACTATCTAGGAATAACGTTGGGACAAACAACCAGAGACAGGATAAAGGAAGGGATGTAAAAAAGCTATCAAGCCTATGGAAGAAACAAGAAACAGAATAAAACAAAAATGTACAGAACCCCAATAAGACCAGTAATCAAGTATGCAATGGAAACAAAAGTAATCAACAAAAGGGAAGAAGAACTTAAAAGATCCGAGAAATAGATAATGAGAACAATAACAGGAGGGAGAGAGGAGAGCTAAGAAAAACGGAGAAATAGAGCAAGAGCTGGATAAGGAAAATATAGTGAGATACATAGAAGCACAAATACTCAATTGGGCTGGGCATATAATGAGAAGAAAAGCAATTGAAAGGATCACAAGAATAACGCAATGGACACCATTGTGGCCAAAGAGAAGAGTCACGCCCAGAGAAAACTTGGAGAAATGGAATAGAGGAGGATATAAAAGCACTTAATATAGAGAACTGGTGGGCAAAATGCCGGTATCAAAAGGAATGGAAAATAATAACAAAAGCAGCCAAGACAAACGATAAACTATAGAGAATACAAAAATAGAAAACGAGGAGTAATCCACTTCAAAAAAGAATTTTAAAGCGCTATAGGCGATAGCTATAATCCAAAGGATTGGAAGGCTTTATGATGATGGTGGTTGTTTCCTCTGAAGAAATAATATTCTGCTACCAAAAGGATTTATGATTAAAGTATTTCAATCCCTATACAAACTTAAATGAGGGCTATTTTGTTAACCAGACCTCAATAGCTTTATTGTGGGAAAATCTGATTATATCTCGGAACGGCTCTTTAATTGCTTAGAAAAATGTTATATTAATCGACTATATTTCACCATTGTCGATTCATGCGATATCATTTGGATTACATGAGGTTCAGTTTCAGCTTTCTCAGATGTACTACAATATTTCGAATTTAAAAATAGTTCTCATGATACTGCAGATTTTAAAAGATATATCATAACTTCAGTTTCATTGTTTTCCTTTCTCAATCCTATATCATTGTAAATTAAGTGTTGTTTTTGTTAAAGGTGATGTTCGGAATGTTTTGTTTCCCTTTTTTTAACTTGAAGTTTTATCCGATCTTAATTTTAATGTTTACTATAAATGTTTCACCAAGTTATTTATTTGTAGGTGGCATTACCAGAATTCTACAAAAGTTTGAAGTTGGAGGAATACAATCTTTGGAAAAATTTTATGACAGTTAGTGACTGTGAAAAGGAATTTCCAAATCACTGTACAATAACTGAATTTCAAAAGGTATTAATTGTCCAATCACTAAGACCTGATAGATCATTTACTGTTATGTCACAATGTTCTCTCAACATAACAGGTTGGTAAATATAAATATTTTTCACTTCCTACTCAATCCTTAGGAATTGATTACACTAGTTTACTTTAAACTATTGGATATTCTCCTATAATATCCGGGAATTAATTTATATAGATGTATTGAAAGCACATGAAAAGAGCTAAGGAAATTTTTGAAAATTCCATTATCCATTATCCAGATAATGCATCTTAGTCAGAGGCTAGGAATACTGCAATAATATACAGAAAGCAGGACTGGCTGCGAATTGCTGAGCAATCGCACTTTTGGACAGAATAATAGTAAAATGTCTAGATCGAAAAATAGGATCTGGAGAAACCCTGCTAGGAGGAACCAGTGCGGATTTCGAACTGAAAGATCCATAAAAGATAATATATTCACTCTTAAGGAGACTTAGATAATAGGGTACGGATGCGACTTGCCGATATTTGTAATTTTCATCAACCAAAAGGCAAGACAACATCTTTATAAATTAATGAAATACCTGAAAGCTACAATAAAACTGATGAGGCTGACGAAATAGAAGTCATCAGACAACTTCAAGACAAACATAGGACTAAAACAGGAACATCTTCTATTTACTACGTTGTTCAACATAATACCGGGATGGATATTATGAGGAAGCGGAATCAACACCACAGAATACTACAAACAAAAAAATACATAGTTGTTAGCTGATACAGATGATGTGGTAATTTCATAAACAAGTGAAAATAAATAGCGTACTAAAGAGTGAACGAGAAGAAATCTAGGTTCATGAAACTGGCGCATGTCAAGATAGAGAGAATAAAGATAAAGTACACACGCAAAAAATAATTGAATTCAAGCAAGACAACAGTTACATATATCTTGGTACAGCTATCAAAGACAATGGCGATGAGGAAGAGAACATAGAAGCAAGGTTAACTCGAGAAAGCAAACTGGTAAAAACAATAAACAAGATACTAATTTCCAGGAACATTTTTCAAAAAACGAAACTACATCTATATCAGACAGTCATCAGATGTACAGTATTTTATGCAAGGGAAACGTGGATACAGAATGAAGCAGAGAAGAACAAGTTATAGGCAGATATAGATGTATATATATATGGGAAAGGAAATCAGTTGGGAGGAGAAAAGGAGGCAGATATATGGACGAAGGACGCACAAGGAAATAAAAAACCTGTATGAGGAACAAGAGATTAGATGATTCATAAGATCCAGAAGACTAGGATGGTTGGGATACTTAAACAGAATGTCGGAATTAAGAGCGCCAAAGAAAATGATCGATATAAATATGGTAGGAGCACGGGAGACCCAATAAGAGATGGTATGCGGAGGCAAAACGAGATCTAACGGAGAGAGGAGTATAGGTCAGGAAGATGAGGGCAAAAAACAGAAAAGAATGGAAGAAAATTTAAATATATATATATATATATATATATATATATATATACATCTAAATGTTCTTGATTTTAGGTCTCTTCGGTTTTAAAATTAGTTTTTTTAATAATTTCTGGAAGGAAGATGACTTTTCTAGAAATTAGATATTAGAGAAATTTATATATATATATATATATATATATATATATATATATAATTGATTACCAATTATAATAGGAAAATATCTAATAGTTTAGGTGAAAGACTTAAAATCGTGTTCATATTTTTATTCTAAACATAGGAGCAAGCTTTTTTATTTGTATTATCATATGTATCCGTTTTTATTCCAGGTCTCAAATCATTGAATCCTTCGACTTTCGATCTAATTACAATATACAAAGAATCCAACAGCACTACTCCTATATTGATTTTGGCTGTATCAGGTACAGATCCATTGTCAGAGATTAGAGAAATCGCTAATGGCTTATCTCAAGAGTATATGGAGGTAATTCCAGGAAACATTTCTAATTTACGATATATACAAAATACTAATTCTTGACTTTAGCTAGAATGTTAGTCTAGTTGAATTCTCGAAAGAACCATCGACCCATATTACGAAGATTTTCTTTGATTATATCTTCTGTGATCAATTATCAACATACGGTATTGCACATTTTCTGTTAAATCCTGAACCTAGAAACTGATTCCTCGTCCTAATTTTGTCGCTCTTAACCTTTGTTTCTCTTTTTTTTTCATATAATAGTGTATATATGAGATCGTAGCTTCAACAATTTAGTCAATATATCAGTTTGGTCATCTTATTCACTCTACCGTACTTTTTATCTTCACTTAAACAATTTTCTGGAGAGAGGTGTTATTTCTTTTCATATCTTTGTTTGCGAATTTATAAATTATAAATAAATGAAACCGATTTATTTTTTAGGTCGCTATGGGTGAAGGTCAGGAGTACAAAGCATTGGAAGCATTAAAAATATATTCAGAGTCAGGTTCTTGGTTGATTTTGAAAAATTTACATCTAGTCACTCACTGGTTACCGGTGTTAACTCAAACTCATAAAAATATCAAGCCTCATGAACAATTCAGGTGAGAAAATATCAGAATCTAGAATTCTGAATACTATGAACTTTCTCTTTGTCTGTTTATTACTAATTACAACATTATTGGATCGATTGATGTTGGAAAATTGCTTAAACATTTTATTCATTAGAAATTCATAGATGTGGATATTGTCTTCTGATGTATGATATTCCGAATTTTCATATGATTCAATTGATGTTTCTTATCAGTCATGAGAATTTCCTTTGCAGTTGATACATATATTCTCAAACACAGTTTTAAGTTTTAATGCAACTATAAATAATTTGATTGTTGGCTGCTGCATATTTTTGAGAGAAAACCATTTTTTCTTAGTAAAACAGACTTCTATTTTCATTTTATTGATTAATATAATGATGATAATAATATAATTAAGCATATTATCAGTGCCAAGTTCTATTTCGATAAAGACTTGAGTAGGTCAATACCTGAAAATTTTATGCTTTTAAGCAAAATTTTAATTGGAGAAGAAGACCTAAAATTAAGATAATGTACCAACAAATCTATATAAAATAGGTCTAAGAGGTGAAAAGTTGGAGAAAATTTGAGGAATTCACAGTTCTGCGAAAATATGAATGAATTTATTAATTTTATAATATTGAAGAAATATATTTGATTATAGAAATTTTTGATTCATTTGTTAAATAAAAGAGAATAATGAGAAAGAGAATTTATGAAATTAGTTCATATACATGGAAACGAGAATCTATCAATGATAAAAATGACTCAATCAATTCAGTAGCGCATGTTATAAGAAACGTTCCTTCATTTAGATGAAACTAAGGAAAGTGTCTTTAAATATTTTATAAAATTTCCTGTCAAATTATGCCATGAAGCAAAGGAAATTCTATGAAAATAATCATCAATCCAACTTGTGTAACTTTCATGTATTTTTTTTTGCTCAAGACTGTGGTTAATATCCGAACCGACACAAAATTTCAACTTTGTCTTGTCTCAAAACAGCCTCAAAGTTGTATACGAAACATCTCATGGCATAAAAAACAATTTACTTAGGACATTCTCGATGTTCGGAAAAAAATACGTCGAAAAACAAACACCAAATTCGGCCAAAATATTTTTTGTCATTGCTTGCGTACATGCTTTACTCCAGGAAAGGCGAAAGTATATTCCTCAAGGTGAGTACTTCGAGTCAATAAGTATATTCATATAATAGGCTTTTTGGTCTAAAGTCTCGGTAGGTAGTTTCGATAAAAAAAGCTGGTACTTTCAAAAAGAAGTCATAGAAGCTAAATAATAATTTACTCAGCCTTTTTATCTATTTAATTTGCTTGTAGATGAAAAGAACGTTAATCTTGTTCTCACGAATTGATGAAAATTTTAAATCATACTGTAGGGAGGAAATACGTATAGAGGCTTGAAAAATTCAATTTTATTTTCATGAATCGCTTGTAAAACTATTAGAAACTATAGATTTGAAATTTCAAGTCAAAATTATTATTCATTCATAAGTTATAAGTGATTTAACAGTTGCCCTTCGATACAGCGTCCAAGAACATGACTTACAGAACAGAGTCATTTATATACTATTATGTATGTATTTTTAAAAGGGTGAAGGAACGTGGATAGATTTTTTTTTATTTTATTCTTATAGGAATTACTAGAAGCATTAGTGTCCTTGTAACAAACTATCATATAGTATTAGTTCACAACCAACCTTCGTAGCGTGCGATGGCAGTATCAGATTAAAGTTTATGTTTTATATCCGAAAATAAGGGCGTAGTGATTCTGCTTGTCATAATAGACCACGCAAAAGATCTTTTCACCGAAATCAGTATACAAATAGTGAGTCAAATAACTGTGGTGAAAACAACGAAATTATGAGTGCTAGTTGCAAAAGTTGGAAGCTGAGAATTAAGCTGAAAAATGTTCGCAATATGGTGTAGGAATAGTTGATTAATTATTAAATTGTTTTAATTAGTTTAATGCTACTTTACATTTACTTTCTTTGTCACTGTTTTTAAATGAGTTTTTCTTGAAACAAATTTTTTCGAAATGGTATACACTCAATTAATGCTTTTGCACGTATTTCTTCCCTTAATAACAATAAAAAAATTATAAATATATTGAGTACCCAACTTTTCATTCCTTTTTTATAATTACTTTGCAGGCTGGTCGAAATATTACGATTTTAGTGACACAGATCTATCGACCACTGTTAAGTTAGTGGAAGACTTGTGGAACAGTCAAGGTCCTCAAATTCAATGGAAATTTATATCTGGTCTTACAGCCGATGCAGTTTATGGTGGTCGTATAGAAAATATTGACGATATGAAAATAGTTTATTCTTATACAAAGCAGTATTTCGTAGATAATGTTATAAGTCATAGATGGAAACCATTCGGATTGGATGTCACGGTACCCAATGTCCCCCAATTTGAGGTAAGTGAGAAATTTTGTTAATAATTATGAGAAAAAAAAAACAAAAAAAATCATACAATGAAATTTTCACTCATTATATTATGTATGTTCAAATCTGTATCAACGTAGATTTTTTAATGCATCAATATTAGATGTAAAAGTACATTTTACTATTATATGAACTACAGGTAATTTTATATATTATATTGTTGCTCTTTTTCAACAATTCTCATTAATTACTCCGGTTTACATTTTTGCGCACAGGTTATACCTTATTTATTTCTATTGCTTTTATACCTAGAAATAAGAATTAGAACAAAAAATACTTCTGAATTTGTTTTTATGAGCATAAAATCAATCAAAGTAGATAGAAAATCCACGAATAGATGATTTATTAAAACATATCAAAAATCAACAGTTTTAAAATGGAGTTAAAAAATTTAAAAATAATTTTTTTTCTGGCATGTTCGGTAGAAGTTTCTCTTATCAACCTCCAAATATAATCCCCCATCATGCTTTCAGATACAGGCCTTTGTAACGTCTCTCAAATTCCACTTTGTCTTGATGGAAGCGTTCCTCTTTTTCTTGCGAATAAGCTCCCATATTATCTTCAAATTTATCTAAATGAAAATCTAGTATATGCATTTATAGAGACATTATACATCCCATGACAGAAATTTGTGATCATGTCAGTAATCAGCTCTTCGTACTTTTCAGCTCTATGGTTTACAAAAAAACCTTAAAACTGATCCAGGCTTTTTTCTCTTTATTGCTGAGTAACTCTACAAAAATATTAATTCATATTTTTTTCATTTGAGGACCAACAGAGATATCATCTTTAATTTTCGCGCCTCAGAGCTTTGGAAAAAACTTTTCAAATATTTGAAAGCTTTAGACTTAAGATTAAGAGCCTTTACAAATTGTGTAATAAGACCCAATTGCTCAATACGTGCAGGCCAATGTTTTTGTCAATAGGGAGCGGTATCATTTCTACTATCCAACAGACATAGATAAAAGGAGTGTTTAGTATAACAACCTTGCATTCCTGTCAAAAAACATACTATTTTGAAATCACCAATAACTTCCCACTTGTATTCCATATAATCAATTGCAGTTAATAGCATTTCAATACTGTCGTGATTTTCTTTGAGATGTACGGGATGTGCTAATGAAATCTATGGAAATTGTTCCCATTGTGTAGTAGAACAGCTTTGAAGCTTTTCGTTCAACTGTCAATAAAAAGACGCCATTCAGATGTATGACACGAAATATCGATTTCTTCAAATAGACCTTTCACGTCATGGTTAAAACAGAGGCCATCTTCCTTCCTCCTTCATGCTGTTTTCTTTGACGGTATATTCGAACATCATATTTCATTAAATTCGCTTTACTTTTTGGAAGATTTAAGTCTCTTATTAGGTCATTGAGATCTTTAGAGTTGATAAGGTGTGGTATTTTTAGTTCAGATTTAAAAACGAATTCAGAATGTACGGATACAGATGAACTTCGTGATTGCGGGCTACCTTGAGAGAGTAGTTGCTTTTCTAACAATGGCGCAGGTACAGGATTTTCTTCAGTATACGGTATTGGAGCAGATGTGGATTGTAGGTCACAATAAGTTGTATTCTTTGAATTTTTAGCTCTGAGTTGATTCACAATACAAAAATAACAATCAGTGTAACGATCACTGGTTTCCCTCCAAATTTTCGCACTGCAATCTTCATTGCTCTTTTCTCACCAGCAAGAGTAACATTATACATGTGGAGCTCATTTTTTGTCTTGATTTTTGACTGATAGATTGAAGTAAGCTTGACATGCTTCGCAAATCTTAAATCATACATTTTTTTCCCTTGAATAAATTGGCCGCAAATATAAAAAAACGAGACGGCATCTCGTTCACAATTTCTTGTACCTATTTTGCACAAATTGATACAGTGAAAGATGATATTAGAAGATATTATTTCTCTGTAATATTCAAATATCATCTGTCGTACATAACTAGCGGTGCAAGAAACACTGCTCACGCGCTCTGTTATTTCTCTTCCTACACCAATAACGTGCGAAAACCGACATTGATTGGGCGCAAAAATCAACCATTGTCAAATTACTGTTCTTAGTTCTTAAAAAGCAAATATTCTCAAATTCTAATCACATTTCTTTTTATCTATATTCTCATATAATCACAATATATTTATTAAAAACAATTTGTTGGCCCAAAATATTAAACTGTTCAATATTTTATGTTCCTTAAATTGAATAGTACTTCAATTCTCCTCAACATCATTCACTCATTTTCTACATGCCCTAATTTTTATTCAACTTTAGACTCAAAATAGTCTTTTACTAAATATACAACGAAAATAAATATTTTTCTACAATTTCCCGATTGGAAAAATAAGTACGGGAGAAATTCGAAATAAAATTAAGGTGGACATATTTAGATGTTCTGTGTTGCTCTTCTATAGTTTCCTAGTTAGAAATAAATCCAAATATGGATGTTACTTGATATTGTCCATTACATTTCTGCTGGTTAAAAAGCCTTCTATTGAATCAGAAGTAATAAAGATTCAGATTTCTGATAAATTTTTTAGGAATACATCAAACTCATCAAACAAATACCAGCAACTGATAAACCATCAATTTTTGGACTGGCTGAGAATATTAACAGAGCATGGGAGAAGCAGACTTCTTGGAAAATAACATCTGAGTTAAAACGTACGTCCCATCAATACTTATGTTATCATTGACATTATAATCTAAATCTCCTACAAAATTGTTGTCAGTTTATTTTCTTCAATCATTATAAACTTTGGTCAAGAATATGTGAATTGATTTGTGTTTTCCTTCACCTGTTACACTCAATGCATTTTTTTCAGATTTCTATCTACAGAGGAGTATTCCAAAAAAATTTGATCAAGAATATTTCCAAAAAGGCTTAGCGCCTTTCTTCTCACAATGGAAAAAAATCAATAAAGGACACGAGTTCATAAGAATCGATAGCGAGATTCAATCAGAGAAAGAAAATGTGATCGAAACATTTATCCAGAAAGAATTTGTATACGCTGTTGAATTACTCCAAACAATTCACAAACACTTTATGTTATTAAATAAGATGTGTAAAGGGGTGATTCTGCCAGACGAAAAATCATTATTAACGTGTCACTCCTTGTTAAAATATGAGGTGAGTAATGAAAATTTATTGCGCATGAATTATAGTTTTGCATAGGCAAAACAGTAATATACCAAGGTCTTATAACGACTGTTTTTTGTAAGAAGTGTTGATTGACTGATTCTAATCTATCCAAAAGTACTTATCGTAATTCAATTATCATGTTATAAAATGATACAATAGAATACGAAATATATTAATAATTTACTAACTAACATTAACGGCATATGAAAATAGTGTAACTTAATATGGATGTAGATAAGTTATTCAAATTCAAATAAACTATAAAGTACAGAATTCAATCTAACTGTTGAAAATCAAAATTTTTTGATATCGTAAAGCAGTTTGGAGACTAAACTGAACATCATCATATATACAAGCTCAAACTTTAATCAATCTTTTAGGAATGAAAGTCACAATGCATTTTGGATTAAATATTATTTTAGTGAAAATTTTAGAATGTAGTAAAATCTTACTACATTCTTTCAGAAAGAGATTTTGTGCAACTAAAATTCAACTTTTCCAAATCTAGCTAATTGATTTATTTCACTACAAGGGAGCCTTTGTCGAAATGTAATGAAATGTAAAAGTCATGTTCATTGCGTCCTCAAAATTTATCGTAGAACATGAAAATGCTCCTTATTTATCAAAATTATTCTGTGTGGATGTAAATTGAGGTTTATATAGAAGATTCCATCGTGCACACCAACTTCTAATTCAGATGACAACCTACGATTTGTATCAGCTGATATCCCCGCTACTTTCCAAGTTATATTTTCATAAAATCTTAAAAAATCAAAATTATTCTGTGGAGATTCTTAACAAATAGAAGAAAAGTGAATAGTTTGTGTTGTTGTTAAGCTTCGAGATGCTTAAAAGAATAGTGTGTTAATAATGAGGCTCAATTGTTGGTATGAAACGTCAATTTCATTGAATTGTTACAGACTCCAAAAGCATGGTTGGATATTTGGAGAGGACCTAAAGAGCCAAATGAATATTTAAAAAAATGTATGAGCAAAACTATTTTCTTGACTCAATGGAAAGATGGGAATATCAACAATGTTCTACAAAATCCGACAAGTTTAACATCATTATTTCACCCTGAAGCATTCATCGCTTCCTATAAGCAACATTTCGCGAAGTAAGTTTTTGTTTATATCAGTTATCACAAAAATTAAGTATTATTTGATTAACAAAAGATCAAAAAATTGTGGTTCAATAACAAAAATTCCCGAGAGCTGGGATTTTCGTTAAAATGAGTTTGAAAAGTTACTCAAGCTCAAAGCTCAATTTTCAATTATTTAGATTTTTGTGGTGAATAATAAGTTGTAACAAAAAAATCAAAGAAATTGTAGATCATAAAATTAATTATAAAAATTATCTATATCCTTTTTTCGATAAGTGTTACCATTTCTGAAACATCAAGATTCGAAAACTTAAAAAAGTCACATTATACATAATAATATGGACGTTTATGCCACATTAAATATAAATGAAACCATGCCTCTCTTCACTCATTTCCTAATGAGTTAAGGTTTTTCAAAACTTACTTTTTCACTAAGTCCACCCGCTTGATTTTGAGTAATATCTGTCCACCTTGTGTTTGAATGGCTACACTAGTATTTATAAAATATATCTGGACTCGGTTTCATTTGTAATAAACTTCTGACTGGAGGTGTGGTTACTGTGAGTCATGGAATTGATATTTTGATCGACTTAAGTATTACAATGAATGACATTTCATGTGCAGTAAAAAATCAATTGCTTTAGTGTAAAAACAGCATATGAATCGAGCAGTTATTACATTAAACATCAATCCAACTTGTACTACAGCTGAAATATGAATGAATATGATGCTTGTTTCAAAGTATGTAACTTAATATACGGAGATGGAAGAAATGAGAAGATTGAAAAGAAAACAGCGCTGGGAACTCGAAGAAAAATTTAAAATTTATATAATATTTTTGAGAGCAGCTCGAGCGATTCATATTAGGTAAATTGCAGAATATTTGCAAAAATTGGATTTATATCTTTTTATATCAATAATAAAAATGGAGTAGAGATAATACACGTTAGTAGCGTGGTGATATATGGCGAATAATGAGTAACTTCCTAGAATCACGATATCTCAGAAATTAGAAATTTTATTATGAAAACCGAAGGAACTGTAACCTTTAAGTAAATTCTGGGATGTACTTTTTCTGGTGGTACACCCAAGGACTCCATAAAATTCAGCTCTGTGACAATTTTTGTTATTAGAAATGTCTAAATACAGCACAATAATTTTTGACGCACCTGTCTATTTAGATACAATATATTAATTTTGTTAAAATGGCGTAAAAAATGATTTAAGGTCGAATCAAATTCCAATGGATGAGCTAAAATTGCATACCAGTTGGAAACCACAGACAAATTCCTTAATTTTAACTGATCTGTTAATTGAAGGGGGTATATTTGAGAATGGTATTATTAAACCATGTTTACCAAACACTGAAAACCTATGTATCGTACCTCACCATTGTTATATTACGTGGATAAAGAAGGTGAGTATATGCATCATAATATTCTTTATGTCCTTCAATGATATAATGTACCTTCTGATACTCTTGTAGTGGTAACTATTGCTTTTTGATCAATTAAGTATATGCTAATTATACTAAACCCACTGTTTACGCTACTAATGTATCAACCCCCAAATTATACTGACACGCGTTTCGATGATCTAGTTATCGTCTTCAGAGGCTGAAGGTAAACAGTTTACCTTCAGTCAAGTAACTTGTTTATCAAAGCGCGCGTAGAGTTATTGTGAGTTATGGTGTAGTAGTAGTGTGAACAGTGTGTTCAGTATGGGTATCACCAACGGTTCCAGAAATTCCAACGTATTATATGCTAGTTAACTACTCATACGTTTTTGCACAATATCTATCAAAACTTCTATTATTTATTGACTCCATTTTAGGATCATGTACTTGAAGATGACAATAATATCAACGTCCCCCTGTATTCTACATCTACAAGAGAAAATAAAATAATTTCAATACAAATTCCTTGCGACAAAAATGAAAGAGAAAAATGGTTACTGTCTGGAATTGCTTTCTATTTGACATATTAACATGTTTTTGCCAATGAGATGGGCTATAGCTAAAGTCATAGAAAACATGATATTCTACAATAGTTTTGTTGAAAATACCACATAATATAATATTGATAATATTTTATCACATTACAATAAAATAAAATAATGTTTATCACTTAACAATGAAGTTTTATTTATGGAAAGTAATGGATTATTCACCCAATAAATTTCTGCTTAAAAGGTTATTACATTTAAAGAAGGAAGCGACTCACAAAGATCTATTTAAATTATACATACAGTTCTTAATTAAGTTTTCGAAGCCCTAGTACTTCATAGAAGGTACTCACAGTTTCCTGTGGTTTTCATTAACTTGCGAATTACACAACTACTACTACTAGTTTCCGAAAAGTCACTTAGACTTATAATTGTGAAGACGGAGATCATCAGTGATAGTACAGTGTTTCATGTGAAATCGCAAACAGTTATTATAAGTTGGTGATTAGTATATCTGAAAATATAAGTGATGTTTAGTGAAAAAATAATAGGTAATTAGGGACAAAATAGTAACATAACACTAGTTTCTATGATTTGCTAATTTTTATTTTTGACATTAGAAATGTTACATTCATGAATTGATTAGTCTCTAAGTTTTTGCAACATCTAGGCCATATTCCTAACAATATTTTAACTTGTATTTTGAACTAAGATATTTCCCAAGAGAAGTTTTGCGTTGCCAGCCTGTCACCAGATTTGAACCCCTGCCCCATCAAACCTGTGTGGAATTTAATAGGGCAGAGACTGCACCTACTTCACAAACTGTTATGCAGTTAGTTCTACAGAATTAAAATTCCACAAAATTAGATGTTATGAGTAGACATTCAATACTTACTTTGTACAAGAGTTTGTTCAGTTATGAGGCTATGATCTTATTCTAGAAGTGAGGATGTCACATTGTGATATCATTTCTTAAAAAGTTTTAGTCGATAGAATAAAAGAAGCGTATTGGTGGAAATATGAGTTCAAATAAAACTAAATTATTTATCAATGTTGCTTTATTGGGGAAGGTATACATCTTTGGTATAAATATCGTTGCAATATATAAGGTTCCATAATACGTTGTATCGGATTGTTACATTTACAGCTACATTAATATTGATCCCTTCTAAATATAAACATTTACTATTTTCTTGGTTGGCTTTTTTAACAACCGGATTCTTTTTTATGATTCCCTATAGATAACTCCTATTCAAAATATTTCATAACAGAAAAATTTGTCAAAAACTGTCAGCACAATGAAGATTCATAAAATTATAGTTTGATGTTTTCACACATTTTAGTCAAATATATATTTATTTAAAGTGTTTCTTACTAAATAAATTCTGTGGACTTAGTAAGGACACACATCCACTCACAAATGTCAAGCTTCTAGTAACATACGCAGGAAATCTCTTGAATTTGACCAATTGAATCACCTCGAAGGATTTTCTATGGGCTAGGGCGAGGGTAATTAAGAAGATTTTCCAGCTATTTAGGTCTGACAAAGCTTTGTCATTCTCAGTATTAGTACTGAAAAGCTCTTAATAAACAGTTACAAGAAATATTGGTTTATAATTAATAATTAAACATTTTCGATCAAAAATATTGTTTGTCAGTTATGGAATATACTTATTCTGATATACCAAGTGTCTTATCTACTGATTCAATTCTTGATCCTCGCTCGTTTGTTGTTGATAAAAAACATCACATTCACAAGATTAGCACAAAATGTGTGGACGACCCCTCACTTCTAATGGTGCTCCCATCTACCACAGATAGAAGAAACCGACAGTTTACGACACATCCGAATCCTTTGTTGTGAAGGTATTCGAAACTATGTTTTATGGAGTGTAGAGAAGGAGTAACGTCTCTAGGTTAAAAAATGTGAGCTGATTTTTGATGGGTAAATAGGTGGCGCTGATTATAGAGGGTATTCGCTTGAATTTTACGCGCTGATTTGAAAATAACTGTATAGTAATGCTTTAAATAATGCACCGTGATAATGAAATTAGTAGTATTAAAATAATGAAACGATTAACAAAACAGAATCTCGTCAAATTAACTTTATTATTTAGCTATTTATTTGGTTTAGATAATACATATATTCTAATATGTAAAAAAAAGTAGAATCATGTAACAATAATGAAATAGTATAAAAAAAACATTTTGGTTGATTAAAATAAAATAATGAATTTTATCCGTAACTAATATAATAATTATAGCGATATAATTAGATCAATAAAAATAATAGAATAATAAAAAAATATTTCGGTTCATAAAAATAAAATATTGAACTTCATTAGCAACTAATATAATAGTTATAGTCATATAAAAATATTAATAAGAATAATAAAATAATTGAAAATAAAACATTTTGGTTCATAGAAATAAAATATTGAACTCTATCCGCAACAAATATAATAATTATAGTTTTGTTAAAATATCATTGGTAATTAGCTTATGCAAGCAGGTACAGAATATATCAAGTTCTTAATAAAAAATAAAAATCTAATAAGATATTAAGGATTGCACAGCTTTTCACATGAATATAATCAAACGTCAGTCACAACTTTGATAATTTCTTATACAGTAAGTGTTTAACTTCAGATCTCAATCCCATAGTACAATCAGCGCCACGTATTATCCCTACAGAATTCAGACCATTTTTTAAACGTACCGTCCATAAGAGATGTTACTCCTTCACTACACTCCATACTGTGTTTAAATTAACAGGTGATCCTCACAACTATTGTTGTGAGATAATTTTGTTTGAAATTTTTATTTTTGAAGCAGAAATCAGATACCGAATTAGTTTGTACCTCTGAGGTGAGCTAGCAAAAAATAGATTGTTTCCGAATAAATTGCCCAATGCGCTTGAATTCACATTTCTCAGTTTCAAAAACAAAGCAATTGGATCTTTTTTTATAGTCCCGGATTTTTCAACGCTGAATTAAAACTTTATCACCATAACAATTATTAGAATAGAATAATTTAAAAATGTTTAGGCTCAAGTTTATCATTATAGTCAATGTTTAAGCTATTGACAGTCTAAAAATCCATGACCCGACAAATCTGCTAGTTTTTCCTTGTTTCCTGTGAATGATTTCAGCAGAAGTATAGATACTTGCAATAAAGCTGCTGAAAGCCATAATATACCATCATAAACATTTTCGATTCACAAATAAGTTGAAAAATATCATGCTTTGAAGACGTTTGAAAAACAGTTGTTATGCCCTTCCCAATGAGAACTAATTTCTTGACAGGATGATTATTAACATAGCATTAAGTAATTTATCGCAGTAAGGAAGGAAGTAAATGCTCATATAACAAATCTGAAAGCATTGTAATAGTGTTTTGATAATATTTCACAGTATTTGACAAAATGTTTCTAAAATAGGTTAGTAAAATAGAAGTTAACGAGCGGGAATTCATTCTACTCATTTATATTTATGCATAATTTTGAAGCTCATAGAACATAAGTTTCACGGTATTTCACTAAAAAAAGGTCTACATTAACCTCATCTTATTAAATATACATTTTAAGGGAACCTATAATTCTAAACTAAAATAATATTGAGCAAATTTTTAATTCATCTAATATCTTCAAATCAAGGATAACATCACAATGCATGGGCTAATAAAAGGACAAATACATTATTTTATTATAATATTCAATGGACAATATGGACATTTATACAACAGTGATATGACTTGGCAAGATCATAATCTCTAAAAGCAATATTCAGGTTATTTTAATGAAATGTTTATATTTACATAAGTACTATAGTTTTGAAACACTTCATATATTTATATTCTCTATGGATGTTAGGATTGAATATAGACAAGAAATAAACAATGTCATGTCACTATTGTATAAAAAAATTAACATACGTAAGCTGTTATGTATCATTTTTAGGCCGTAGCCGCTATTTCCTCTTAATAGTAAGTAAGTGATATTTTTTACGAAGTAATGACAAAATGTTTTATCACTTTATTTCAAAATATGGTTGCCCTACATATTATAAAAAAATGTGTTACGTTCTAGATATAAATCATTCTGTCAATTATTATCACTCTCATTATTTCAATTATTGGTATTTACAAGATATTTCGATTTTTAATGTTCGGGGAACGTATATAATGATAATGCAACAAGAGACAATTCTCAATATTTGAAACAGATGGAGTTATAGATTTGTGCAATGAAACATTATGTCTTTACATTCATATTTTCATGTCATACCAGGACATTATTGTGTTTTTATACCTTAAATACAAATATACATAAAGTACAAATTATAGCAAAAAATAGTTTTTGATTGACCAGTCTATATTTAGATGTATGTAAATAAAATTGGCAATTCTGGAAGTTTCGACTGATAGCTAAATTTTATGCATCAACGGCTGATTAATGATTCATTGTCTGTTCCTCTAGTTTCCGTAAAGAAATACTTGCCAATATCTTTGGAATCTAATTTTCCAATATTATGCTATTTTTTGTGAACAGCGGTAGTTTCTGAACAATAAAGACTACCTCCTACATATGTGATCTTACCTACAAATTCTTGCCGCCATGGCAATAAATTTTTTGGTTGAATCCTTTTTAAATTTGTTTAGCATACTTAAACAATTTGTGATAATTACACATCTCAAAGTTCTTTAGACCCAATTGAGGTTTTGTGTTTAATTTTCAGCATTTCAATTCACAATTCAAAATACTAACAACAAAAACTATGACAATTATAATGTCAAGGTCTTGTTGCGGGTGAAAATAAAAAATTGATAAACTTATTTACAAAAAATTATTATTCAAAATGAACTGGCATGACATATGTACCATGGGTACTAATAGATATATAATCAACTAGTTAGTATTCTTGGTACATGAAAGACTCTAATAATTCTACTGAGTCAACATTAAACTAGCTACGAAATCAATTCATCACACATCCCAAATATACATTTCTTATACCAAAAGTACAGGATATATTGGACGACTAGAAGCTGGAAAAGTAATTTTAACATAAGTTTCTTTGAAAAAATTACAGACGTTAGTAAATGATTATCTGATGAAAAGCTGACAAAATAGCATATATACATAGAATTCTCATGAGTAACGTATTCATATAGTGACAGTTATAAAAGGTCTAGTGATTAAATATGTCAGTCAATATTATCAGTAATAAAAGAATAGTTAAAGATGATTAATTCGTTATCAGGAATATTTAACCTCCAGCGATTTTTTGAGAACTTAATTTCAACGTCTGAATTTACGACTATCAACAATACGAGCAAAACTTTAATTCAATCGGTATAGGTACAGGGTTAAATGTAAGTTAGACAATGTACTGAAATCTTTGATAAGGTTGCTTCATACTGTTAAATAATATGAGCAATATTTTACAATTGACAAATTTTGAAACTGAAGAATCATTTTTCAATTAGATGCAAATTTACATAAAACTCTCAAACAATTGATATCTGACTATTCTCTATCTGGAGAGGTCTATGTGAAATTGTTATATAGAGACAGAAGAAAATAATATTTCTGTATTTCTCATAGCTGCTTGTAATTGCTATAACCAACATTCTGGGAAATAGCGATGTATATTATCCAATGATTTAAGTAGAACATTTCAAGAACTCAAGATGCAGAGGTAGTCAATCATTAAGGATTGATAAGACTTAATATTTGCACGTCAAGCATTGATGATTTCCTAATGATCTGATGTTTAGTGGACTATCAGGAATATAATTAAATTTAGATAATTATTTGCATAGAAATGCTAAATATATACCTTGCTTAGAGGTCAAATATTGCAAGAAATTTATTTATAAGTAAACATTTCAAATCATTCAGTTCAGATACAAATGAGGTTCATGGATGATGTCAAATTCTAAAGATTATAAGCGCTTTTTGTAATATGCAGTTTAATTATCGAACATTTTATCAGTCTTTATGCATATTTACAATATTTTATGATTTGTGGAACCACATAAAATTTGATTATACGCACACAAATCAATTATTATCAATGTTTATGTGAATCACTTCTCATTTTATTATATTTTTTATAAGTGCTATGAACAAAATTTCGCAAATATCGGTATAAATGATTGAGGCACAGACTAGGAAAGGCAGGCTTGATATGATAAATAATGTGATATTATTATAATGAGGCATTTTTGTTCAATTTGCTCATTCTAAAATGGATGCGTAATATAGTGTCAACAGGTTGTTATCAAATGGAGAAAGTAATTGTTTTCATTCGTATTAATATGATTTTCCAATACTTGACTAACAAGTATGAGCATATCAACAATGCGATGTTGTTAAACATTCGAATACATGTTGATGAGAAATTGAATTAATTATGTGTAATTTGAGCTTGGTTAATATGGTTTTGTTTATTTGATTTCAAATTGTCTTGTTTCAATCCATGCAGATTTATATTGACTATATTTTAACCGTTTTTGTAAAGCGTACTTGAATTATCATTCCACACATAATGATGAATCGCATGATGAATCGAAGTGAGCAATCATAATATAAATTCTCTCACTTGTGAGACTTTCGTGGACAAATGGAAAATTCCTCTACTCTTTTTTAAGTCGAGCAAAAATGCAGCGAAACTTCATTTTTTTCGTCTAAAAATAAATTTCATATGTCAATTGAATATTGTTGAGTTTAATTAAAAAATAAAATTGTTCAAAAAGAGCATCGGGTTTTGTTACTTCAATTCAACAGAAACTTCAAATTACTTATTTACTAATATTATTTAATTATAATTTTTTTTATACGCACGCAAGTGTATCAAGTGGCCCTTTTCAGCCGCCCCTTGATGATACTATGGTAGTGCTGTCTACGAGTAGGCATACCGTCATTAGTATCGTTTTGTTTAGTGATGATTAGGGGCTCTGGACCTTCTTCTTCTTTTTCCTACTTTATTTTAGGCACATTGCCTGTTTATTCTTCGCAGCATGCCCATTGCCTCAATTTATGGTAAGATTATCACTCCATCTTTTTTGTGGCCTTCCCATACTTCTCATCAGTGATGAGTTGTCTCGTGCTGTCCTTACAATTCTTTCTTCGCTTATTCTATTTATGTGTTCGTCCCATCCGCGCTTTCTGCTCAGTACCCATTCGTTAATATTTTCCACTCTGCATTTTTACCTTATGTCCTAGCTACGTTCCCTATCTAGGAGCGTTTTTCCAGCAATTTTTCGTAGAACTTCCATTTCGCTTGTTTCCAGGGGCCTTTTTGTTTTCTACTGTGTACGTCATTATGGGTCTGATTACAGTTTTGTAGATTCTTGAATTGGCCTCAATACTTATGTATTTGTTTTTCAATATAGTGTCGTTCAGACATCCGGCTGCTCATGCTGCTTTTATTGTGTATTGCCTTACCTCTGTCTCAATATCACCATATCCAGATAGTTCTATACCCAGATATTCGAATTTCATTTCTTGCTGGATTATTTTGTCGTCTACGACCAGCTTGCATCTAAGAGGTATTTTTGATTTTGTCAGGCTTCTTGTTTTGGAGATTTTACTGTACAATTAAAGTGATATAGCAGCTGTTGGAGGTGGTCTTCGTTTTCTGCAACCGGCACAGCATCGTCAGCATAGCACAGAATTGTAATATTGGCTCTGAACCTGTAAGTGATATTCTCTAATTCGTCTTTCTCGGTGTCTGCAGTGTACCTATCCTCGGCTGTTACCAATTAAACGTGCGTTGTCTCGTTTTTCCATCTTTCTTGTCACGTTCTTAAAGTTTGTTCTCTGGTTCTTCTTTTTTTATGTTTTGTTACTTTTCAGTGCTCCCATGCATGTAGCTTCTATTGGTAATCATCAGGTCTATTGGTGTGATTCCCGTTATTACTTGCAGTACAACGCCTAAGGTTGTTCTGATTGCTGACGCTACCCGTGAAAGTATGTTTTTTTGTAAGCGACTTAGTATTGTATTGGTTCTTCTATTGACGACAGCATATTGTTGAGAGCACTGCAAATAACCGTTATTTTGCAACTGCTTGTTCACCCACGTTCGGGAGAATCCTTATTAGCTCTGACATTTTTTCTTCTCCCTTTTGTGCTGAAGATTCGATATGTTTTTGGAAGCTCAACCTTGTTGTCAACTATATTTCCTAGAGAGAGAGAGACTTTTGTAATTCTTTTCAGCGTGAAGATAATATTGGCTCTGTTTTGGCATCGTCATATCAGTGTTGTTGAGAGCTAATTTGAGTCCATTCTATTTCTTCCATATATGGATTCGCTTCATGGTAACTGAAACATTACAAAATGACAAAGTCTACGTACTCTTTCCCATTCCTAATCAAGACCTAAAAAAAATACCCAATGATTTTTTCAATACATGTTATTGATGTAAACAAAGTTATAATTATTCTCGACAATAAAAAATTAAAAAATGTTTAGAGAGATAGTTGATTTAAATTTGAATAAAAACAAATTCTTCCGTTTCGTAGGAAACATAAAAAAATATATTCTCCATAAAAAATTTCAATGTTGTCGTGACTTCAGAGACTAAATATTTTGGAGATGTTCATTGATTTCAACCAGTTTTAGATTAAGTAAATTGTACAAATCAAGTTTAAGATGATAGAATAGGAAAGTTCATACTCAATTTCGATAATTTGTGATAAAAACACTTTACGTGCTGGATTTATAAAAGTTTATTAAATAAACATGTTTCATTCTTGTCTTAGAGCTTGCTATTTTATATTTCGAAGGAAAATCTAATGGACTATAAATGAAAGAAATCCTTGAGAATGACTTGTAGTTCTGCATCATTTTTATTGATTTCTGTACAAGTGCACAGGGCGCCGTCTGAAAATGTAATACTTCATCCAACGTCTGCAAAAATTGTAAATACAGGAGCGATTTTGAAATTAAATATAATGTGTTCGATATCACTTTCAATTTCAAAGGTTTCACGTATAAAGAAATAAGGATAAAATTCTCGTACCAGCCTCCTTAATTATTTCGTATGTATTTAAAACTAAAATACATGTCCTGTCACCTGGAAGATACTGTTGAGTTGTCTGTTTTGTTGTTAGTTGTTCATAAATGCTACATTTCGTTTGCATAAAATTCTTACTACGCTAGCTGAAAAAACCCTTTTTTCATCATTCCCATATCCATATGATATGATATCAAATATTTGCATGAAATACGATAAGTTGATAGAATACATAATTTTGGATTCTTGCTGAGACTGAATTATGATAAAGTTAATCGGTGTTAGGAATAAATTTTAAGAAATAGGCTCTGAATAATTGAAAATTCATCAAAAATGAAAAAAAGATATTTATTCCATGCAGCCCTGGTAATATGAACTTTTGCTATCCTATCATTTCATAAAATTCTTAACAAACTATGAAATGGATTTTGAATTTTAATTAAAAAGCTTTTCACATTCTCAAATCTGTACAATGCATTGATGAAGAAAAGCACTCTATGAGGAGAAAATAACAAAACTAGTGAAAAAATACTTAGTCATTTACATTAGGCGTTAGTATAATTTAAAGAGATATCCGTATGACAGATAACACTTAAAATCAACAATACTTTCTCATTTCAATGGGAATACAAGTATTCAAAATATAGTCAGGGAAAAAAAAATTTGTTCGAATTCAACATATCTTCCTCAAAAATTTAGAAATTTTTGAGATTATTTCTATTTCAAATCAATGCTTTTCTGAGTTAAGCAACTACCTAGAATACTTAGAATTTGTCCCAGTTAAGTGACTCAAGAGAGACCGGATTATTGGTCTATCGAAAAGAGTTTCCACTAGCATCAACAGATCTTTACACATCATACAAGCAATTGCAAATCACTTGTTTGAAGAGCATGAAAGGGTGATTAGTATAATACAAGCTTTGGTGTTTTTCCATCGTCCACACACATCCCATATTGTCCGCTCTGATGTAACGAAATAATTTAGTGGCATTTTGACATAAAATGTCATTTGCACCACATTATACCGGAAATTAATGGTTCGGTAAGCAATAGGAATAAACCACTATTAGTTCACATCAGTCTGATCATGGCGTTCCATACATGTTCTTCCACATATTAAGACAATGCACAACCCTATTGTTAGGTAAGATTTAGCACGGCTATGCTAATTGTATTTAGAGAACAATAGTATACAATTCCCACCATCCGATCTATCTTCATTTGAACATATCTGGTAGGCTATTGAACTTTCAGTAACCCCGATGGATCTAAGCAGTAATTTTTTATGAAATTGATGTAACATGAATTGAAAGTATCTAAGGAAATAAAGACCACAAATCCAACGTACATCAGTGAGTGCGGTCTCAGAACAAGTTTTTGATCTAGCTTTCTCTATGAAGTATGAAATATTTATGTTGGATTCTAGTAGATTCGTACCACTTTATAATTAACGTTAATTGCTTCTGCAATATGTATCTAAACCAGACAGTTTTCTTGTTCCTAAAGTTTTATTTGTATCTGTAAATTAGAGTTGACCAATAATTTACAATAATGTAATTGAGTATTATATTCACTAATTCTGTATTGACAAAAAAATCTATAACTACTTATACAGTTGGTATTCACATTTTCAAGAAATAGTCTAAGGTGTAATTGACATATGCAGTACATTTTCATAGTCTACTTTAATAGATTACTCTAACCTAATTAAGAATAGTGTTTTGTCCCTCAGAATCACCAATCTGGAAGGCTAAAAAGTTACAAATAATATACAGATAAGCATGTTCAGTCACTAAATTATAGATTATAATCCAGAAGATATGTTAATTCAGCTAAATTTATCTCATAGATACAAAGCTAGTTTCCGAATCACATTTTTATATTGTTTTCCTTGAAGTGCCCATCTTCGAACAATATATTTCATTTTTTTCAATAGTTTGTTTATTAGAATTTTTTCACCCAATTATTATCCGAACAAGTATTTGTGTTGATTGAAGAAAATGGAATTGAGTGAAATAGTAGATCATGAAGTGCTGTCTAGAGCTTCTTGGACAAAATGGAAAAAAGTGGCGTCAATGTGTGTAATCTCCAATAGACTCAAATCAAAACGCCCGTCATCTCAGTTGACTGGACCCGGCGAAAATCTTTTTAAGCATGCAAAAACGTCTACCAATGTTTTATATTCTACATTTTGATATACACACGAACAATTAAGTACTCGAAATAATCAACAGTGCCTATTACTGTAAATTATTCATGGCTCCATAAGCATAAGAAGAAATTCTCTTCAATAATAATCAAATTTAATTGAAGTTTGTATAGCTTCCGCATCCCCCATAGCATCCAGATCCGGCACCTAGCGATTACTAACTTGAAAAAATATTTCAGGGAAAAAATTGAAATTAGGGAGTTATACTTGAAAAAGAAGTCTAACTTTAGGCTAGATATATATCGTTCTATGATAATGGTATGGAAAGACTAGAATATCATTAGATATTGATATTTATATAAACTAATAATAAAACAAAATTTGACTGAAAAAGTTTTTTGTTCACTTGAGGACTTATTAATCAAAGTTCAAGTCACGAACTGTCACAGTTAATTCAACTTGAAATATGGTAACTTGGTAGCAAATCACGAATTTGAATTTCGATTAAGATTAACTCTTGATGAGAGTTCAATTTTCAATTAATTTTCATGTGGCGTTAACTTTTCTAATTGATATGTCCACAAATTAAACTGTCTCTAATTGCCGATAAAAAAAATCATTTGAGAATCGAAGCATAGCATAACAACTCTTCCAACAATGAGACATGATATGAGTGTGTTTTTTTATTAAAATGTTTGTGGACTAGCTGAAACGCGAATATATTCACAACTTTACTGGATTGACTGAACTCAAAGTCTTGATAACCTCCTTCTTAATTACACTGCTCCATAAACTAACTGGCAAAATGTACATCTTATATCTGTTTCGAATTTATAACCTCAAGGTAAACAAAAATGTCAAACTTAACTATCCTACTATTTTTCCTATTTAGCAGAAATGAATTTCACAACATCGGCAGCTTTTTACATTTTAGTCATGTGATGTAGAATGTTATTGACTTCGTCAATAGTCAAACGAACAATTTTGTTTTGAGTCGATTATTGCTTGTTTTTATTTTATTAGAAAGTTGATTGGAAAGCGTTAGATTTTTTGAAAAGTAACCTTTGTACAAGATTAAATTTCAAATACCAAAACAAGTTGCGCCATCATTTACGTTAAATTATAATTTTAATTCGTGATCTTCATTTTAGAAACATGAGTTTTAAATTCAAATTCAGGAACTTATGATACATATATTGAGCTGAATTATCATATTAATAAATTTTTGAGACGAAGTTTTCTCAATATACAGTTTTATTAGAAAATGTCAAAACAAACCTTTCACTCCATTAGAAGCTTATTCTGTGTTAGATTTTTGAAAAAACCAGTTCAATTGAACAAATTTATTTGAATATATCCATTTCAACTGAAGTTCTTATAGAAAAAGTCCATATTGTGATAGTGTTGTAACTCTTACTAATGCAGATTCTAATAAAACAAACTGTAGAGAAGTTCATTGTGAAAAAAATCTTATTTTCTCATTTATTTATGTATCAACTCTAGTTATTGTTCAATTTGTGCATAGAAAAGAAAGAGGTACCATAGGAACCTGATAGAATGTTTTCAAGAAATACATATACACATACTAAGTATATTCACCAGACAAATGTTCACGATTATATTCACATTATCTCTGAACTCACATTTTTTATGTTTATTGACGTGATATAATGGCACATGGTTCTAAAAAAGGTTCCCCTCAGCTTATAATAGTCTCTTCAAAGAATGCGGTGTCGTGAACGGCACATTTATCGTCGATAATTATTTGGCAAACATGACCGTTTTCCAAAATATTATTCTTGTAATGTACTTCACATTCTTCTTTTTCTGAAGTGATGTGTAGTCCGCCATTCTTATCACACATGGCGTGATGTCAGAGCTCCAACGTATCACGATCTGATACCTGTGGAAAGCATAAGGTATTTGAAAACAAATTGTTGTTTGGTATTCAGATAGAAAACGAATACATCAATGTTTATATTGTATGAAGTGAAAATATTATCTACTTCAAATGTTTGAATTGAGTAATCTTTTGATTTCAACCATTTACTCTATACAAAAGAAACTGGGTTGAAAACATAACACAAAAAACAAAAATACTATCTGAGATCGAAATAATTTTGGAATGTGATTGATAAATAGATAAAATTAAAAGGAAAAACAAGAGAACAGATATTATAAGATCCATAAATTATGGGAAATTAGAGGCGTAATGATCTCATCCAGTCAAGAGCAAATGGAAATAAGAGCGAATAATTTGAGCTCAGAAAAAAATAGAAGTTGAGCGGATAACGAAACATGGAGTAGTAAAAGTGTAGGTAGTCTGTATATTCGTAGAAAAAAAAATAGATATTTGAAACAGATATTTACTTGAATGATGGAAATGATACCAGAAAATTTGTGGAAGAAGTTTATAGATAAAATATAGAGGGAATATCACAAATAACTTGATATATCTACAAAATTGATGAGAGCTAGATAGTAAACCTGAGTATCAGACCTTATTAGTGAGAGGAAAGATAAAAAGATGAAATATGAATAATGATTGAAAATAAAACATAGATAGGAAAATAGATAGGAATAAGAGCCAATTGAGAAAAACGTAACACTAAATACTCACCTCCACCAAGGGCCAATTACTTTCGGGGCTCAATTGCCTTGGTGTTGTCGGAGACTGTGGCGACTCTGGCGAAGGCGATGTTGAAGAGGATGATTCGTTTCTTGGAAGAACGGCTAGCGGCTTCAATGCCGGCTTTAGCTTGGGTCAAGCGACCGTTATTACTTGACCTTCAGGCTCGGGCGACCAGCAATTGTCTGATAACCAGCAGCCAATCACTACTGTAGCTAACCCAATCAGAAGAGCCAACATAATGTATACTTCTGCATTTCCTATAATACTTATGAATTTAATTGAACAGACAAGCACATTGTTTGAAAATGGATCATTAAAAAAATAATATATAGGTCTAGGATGCATATAAAATATTTGAAATTCTTCCTCTTTATTAGTGACATGCTCTGGTATAATGTTCTTAAATTTCCAGAAAAAGTGATCAAACGCTTCAGGATATAACAATTGTTATACAAGATTTCCAGAAATTATTATTGTTGTAAAGTCACTGAAATAGTGCTTCAGGTCCTCTTATGCATCCTTCAATTTTTGCAAGATGGTATTACATAACATTCGTAATTTTATCAATGCCTATATCATCCTTCAAGTATCTGTTTCACTCCATCTATCTGTTACTCACATCTTGACATTACCTACCTTCTAATTTTTCTAATTCTTCTAATTGCCTCGCTTCGCAGTCTGACCGTAGATGTCTTCGTGGTAATTATTCATCTGTATAGTCTCTAGAAGCTCTCTTATTTGACGTGTCTGATCTTGTTTCAGTTAGGAACATCATAATCGGCTTTATTATTGCTTCATTAATTTTTGCTTTATCTGCTGTTGTTAGTTTCTTGAATCTCAACTCCTACGTTATCATGTATCAACACTGACTGGATAATAGGATTGGAATTCAATAGTCATTTGCATCCAGCTTGAAATTTGTCCGTATCACATTAAGTGATTCGACTGCCTGATTGATAGCTTACAAACGCTCTATCTGATCATTATCTCATGATGATATTGAAACGAAATGTAAATTTTTGTTTCTTATCCTTAATCCCACTAGTACGGATTTGGTAGGATTATATTTTAACGAAATATCTTGCATAAAATATATACATGGAAACGAATCGTTTAGCTCAAGTTTCCTCTTATATATCATATGATTAATTCAATTCCTCGATTCCTGCCGTACCGCCACATTTACTTCTACAGTCATCCTCCATATTTTACCCAATGAACATTCTTCGTACGTCTACTCAAACCTGTAGATTTTTTTCAAATCTTATTGTTAATTACAAGTGGCATTAGCTCAAACGCCTGTTTATCTTTCTCCATCACCTGAATGATATGTTAATTCAGATATATCTTCACGATAAATATTATAAAGAATGGTATATCACTTTTTTCAAGATTAAAGTAATAAATTTTCCTCAACCGAAACAATTAATTCAATTTTCTTCCTCGATTCAAAGTGTAACGTGCTAATCAATACTAATATTCAACAGATTTATCTTTTTCATTCAACAGAAATGAAAAAAGGCTTACCCTATCAAGGTTCGACGTAAAAGATTAGTGTTGATGTATAGCAGTGATTACTCTTAATTTTCTGTTGTCTCAGCTGCTCGTTATCGTTCCGGAACAAAAGCGCAATTACGAAAATGAGTATTATGACGGTTTTGAAGAGCTTTTACTTGAGTAAATGTTTACTAGGAAACAAGATGATGGAGTATCATTTTTTTTATCGATAATATGCTTTTAATCATCTACTTAGAAGTTAATACATTTGGCAATTGGCAGAATTTCAGTTATTTTGAATATTTTGATTGTATTGTATGCAATTTTAAAACTTCTAGGTTGTTTCTTTGCAATTTTAAAACTTTCTTGTAACATTTATACGTACATAATTAAAATTATAATCGATAAAAGTGGAAAACTTTTGATAAAATTGAGGAAATATCTGACATTTTTTCATAACAAAATACATTATAATAATTGAACGATTTCAAAGTTTCAAGTATTATTCGAGAAATATTTTTTTACAGGCAATTACACTGTAACAGCGCCTTTTCCATTTTGAGAATAATATTTTCACTATAATAGAGAGAACTCATTCATTTTCAGAAATATTCACTCATCTACTAATGGCTTTCGAAATTTGTCTTGGAAGAATTACAAGTGCAGAGAGTCTGGAGTTTCTATTCTTGACAACTTACAATAAAGCGATGAAAAAAATTCACTAATGATATCTGCCTTTCTAAATCTCCAAATTTGTTTGGAGCCATTGTGATAGAAATAAGGGTAGAAATGGATAAAAGACTGGTCGTTAGCGGATAATAGGTTTTGGTTTGAATTTTAGTATAAATCTCAAAGGTGATAACCAGAGGATAAAAGATTCCAAGCTCAATAAGGCTTTCCATTCATAATACAACGTATAATCAAAAAATACGATCAATTTATTTTTATATTAGCAACTAATTACGCTATTTTAATAATCGTCTTCTTACAGATCCGATTTTATTGCCAAAATTGTTACTGGAAATGAATGTTTAATTCATGGCACTAGAAGTGGTACAAAATTCTTAATTGAAAAACAAGTAATTCATAGCCCCCTAAATAAGTCGGTCAATCAAAATTGGACATTGTTTTCTACGTTTCTGAAGCATAGTGCGGTTCGAGTTCATTTCAAAGGAAACAATTGGAAACTTGGACAGACCAGGGTAGAAGCCTTTTGAAATAATGAACAGTGAAAAAAATAATAGTAGGATGGAACCCGTTGAAAAAGGAAAAGAATATAATGAATATTAAGGGAAAGAAAATTTACGTGTTATCTTGAGTCAAGAAGTGAAAGGAATAAGCTTTCAAGAGTAAAAACCGGTTTATAACGATTTCCAGAAAAACTAAAAGATTTAGAAAAAAGTTAAATAGCAAAGTTGAACGTAATAAGAATATCTACAGCTTTGGTATTCACACATTATTCACATAATCTCAAAATTTATGTAAAGACTTGAACTTTACCATATATTTTCATATGCAAAGAGTGATTAAGCAAGCAAAATTAGTCACTACAAACATTCAAAATTACTATTCCAGTATGAATGATTCCAGTTTTTCCTACAAAAAAATGTTCTGTCGTTCAAAACATTAAGTGAAACTAATAGTGTTAAATAGATTAATTAATACTATGATAAGTTTCCGAAACATCTTGTTTGGCTACAAAGTAATTTCGATTTTAGCATAAAATAAAACAATTTTTTTTTCAACAAAGAATAGTTTTCGATAAATTATATATTTTCCATTTTGCTCAATGACTCTCTAGCATCTTCCTCTCAGCTTTATGATTCCGCGCTCATAAAATTTCTGGTCTTTAACAGCAAAAAACTGAACCAGGTCATCGTCATTTGACCATTAAAAGAATTCTGTTAGCTTCGAAATAAATGGTAACCAGATGGTGCCAGATCAAAGCTGTATGGGGGGTGTGGCATCACTTCCCAGCCAAGCTCCAATAGTTTTCCACGAGTAGCCAAAAATGTGTGAGGCTTTGCATTATCATTGTCGAACACTAAACCTTTGCGATTTCACAATTCTGACCGTTTATCTTTGATTGCTTTATCCAGTTTCATTCACAGTAAACATCAGAATTGATCGTCTGGTGCCTTAGAAGAAGCTCAAAAAACAGAACACCTTTGCATTTCCACCAAACTGACCCCATGACCTTTTTTGTTGTTATTCAGCTTTCGACGTGGATTGTGCTGGTTCATCGTGTTTGCTCCATGATTGTTTTCGAACTTTGTTTCTGTACAGAACCCATTTTTCATCACTAGTGATGATTATTTTTAAGGAAGATTTTATTTCGTTCTTTAAATTCGTGAGGTACCCAAATATCAAGCTTTTTTACTAGCAGACGACATTTTAAGTGTTTTTCAATTATTGTGTGGGATACATGTAGTGTCTCCGCAATCTCTCGAATAGTTATATGACGATCCTCTTTAATTGTTACTTCGATTTGGTCATCATCAACAGTAGGCCGATCAAAACGTTGCTTATCTTTGAAGAAAAAATCTCCAGAACGGAATTTTTTATACCAATTTTGACATGTGCGTTCTGTTAAGCAATCAGCACCATAAACTTCACATATTTCTTAGTGAGCCGCAGCAGCTTTCTTTTCTTTACGGAATTTAAAACTAACCCACAACTAATAGCTTTAATAAAAATCACGCACCTCTTGCTTCTTAAGTTACTTCAATGTGACCAGTATCACGTGACAAACGGCAAAGTACAGCACTAACCTAAGTTATTAGAAAAATAAAGGAAGGCTCTCTATCGGTAAAATGAAAAAAATAACTTGAAATGTATGACACTTAATTCATATTGCTATTGATTCATAATTTCTAAATATTTATAAAATATCATTCAGCTCATCACCTGCATTTTAATATGTTAAACGATAAAGCTATGGTGCCAGATATGAGTAACAAATTTATCATTATAGATCTTTGAAACGGAAAATATACAACTGTGTTCACAACTGATATATGAATTTGTAAGTGGCACGAAATTGTCAATAGCATCATTCATCTACATTATTCTTGCTTCTATGAATTTGGGTCTAATATGTTACCTTGCTTGAATAAGTCATTAACACAACGCCGATACGATTCTGTTTATATTCTCCTTTTGTTCCAACAAATAATTATTACAACTACTATAGATCCATTGTATTAGTATGATGACTTTGAATATGTGCGCTTTCGATATTCACTATCTTGAGAAACTCATTTGTTAACTTTAAAATATAGAAGATAAGGTCTGCTATGAAATTTACACATCACATACTAAGGGATGAATATGTGGAAACTACTTCAGATTATAACCATGTAGTATCTAAATAATTATTAGGAATCTTTTCAAAAGTAATGATATATGTCAAAGGTTCAAATTAGATTCAGAAATAGATTTGCATTATTCAACTATAATTTATTTCTTCTCATTTCATCAGTTTAAGTTTTGAGCAGCTTATTACGTTTTTTGTTTAGTATGTATTTTGGTAAATTTTTTTGATGAATGACCTACTACAGTCATATCACAGCTTTATGTCTTTCTCCAGACCATTTCCATAGTGCTTAGTTCAGTTTATATCAGATTGATTGAATAATTTATAGGGATGTAATTTATTAATAATTCGATCAAGTTTACAGAAGAATGAAGTATACAAGGTGGACTATAGTATGCAAGGTTGATGTTTATGTAGTCTTCAGCATTATTCATAAAAATAAGTTTCATCCTAATGAAGTAACCAGAGTTATCTAAAGATAGTCCTGATAACAGAATGGACGTTGTGAAACCATAAACCATAAAGAATTTTCCGATTGAGCCACGTTTATATGGAATGGTACAGTTGATTGACTCGATTGTAGATATTGTGTGCGTAAGTGGTACTAATCCTAGAGGCATGTAGGAATATATAGGACAAAAGCATTAAAATAGAGTGCTCAAGCAAGTTTTATCATCATTATTGTTTTTAAATCACATTTGGTTGAAAGAAACTTATACGGAAGTATTTAGAATCGTTGAGCGTAGTTAAAGCAATAAAAAATGTAGCTGGTAACAACTTTAATAACATTTTTTTTCTGAAAAATGTTTCACAATGTTTAAAGAAGAACTATAGCAAATTGAAGATTATCATCGAGTCCAATAACCAAGCAGCCATTAAAGCTCTAATATCATAAAATGCCAACTCATTGCGGGAGCAGCCAAGCTCTTCATGAAACCTGCAACCTGTGGTGTCAGCTACATAATAAACTAAAAAGCATTGGAAAAGAAAGTAGGTAGGAACAAAACCAATTGTTGGAACAGACTACTGTTGTTGAAACAGGCAAATACTTTCCGAAAAACTACAACCAGAGAAGATCTGCTGAATACAACGGCCAAAATGGGAGCAACTTATAAAAACAAACAAGAGTCATATCGGTACATCTGAAGATGCTAGAATTAGCAGATAATGCGGCGAGCAGATTTTGTTGCACAAAGGTCGAAACTTCACATTCTCACGAAGTGTGAAATACTACGGAACTCCAGAGCATACACCTGGGGATAAAGAAGACGAAGATGTCTGGTAGCTACAGCCATCCCACGTTCTGGATTTACCTAAAAAAGTGGGATTTACCGATCAGCTGAAGCTACAGCGTTCCCCAATATCGCAGCAAGAAAGGGAAACACAATAAATTCTCTGGGTCACAGTGTATATGATACCCTAATATCTACATACGTACATACATTGATGATGTGTACGTTGTATACCGTCATTCAAGACCGTAACATTCAGGACCGCTGAATTCAAACATAGCCGTTTTAGTTGTTCTGATGAAGAGCTTTGGAGCGGAAAATTCACGAATTGTACATCTAATTGGTCGACCTCTCATCGTATTAATCAAATCTGACTCCCAGAAATTTTTTTATATTCACTAACATCGCAGTTTCACATGCAGAGAGAGTTTTTTCAGATGAGGACCTTATTGTAAACTTCAACGCCTATTTTGAGTTGAAATACGGCAAATATTAATTGGAAAAGTTAATTTGATTTGATTTGAACACGAGTTGAATAATATGGAGCAAATTTTTATTATATTTTTGTTTGCAAGTAAATCGAAATATTAGCTATTAACGTTAATTTTGAATACCCTATATAGTTCATATCAAATAATATAAATAATATGCTTTGTTGCATACCTAAATTAATCTTATATAGAATCTTAATTTTCTTTTAAGATACCACAGATATTTGCAATTCAAATTACTTGTCTCTATTATAGATTATCACAGGTGGGTTAATCCCGAGGGTGGTTCGATCTCATTTTATCTGCATGATGTCCCATAGATCCTCTTCGCCAATTTTCATTCATAAGCCAACACCCTTTAAATATTCACTCACCCGCGAAACCTCGAGCCACACTTGTCGGTTGTGATTAGTATTTCCTTAAGTGAACAATATTAATTAATATTTATAACCAACGAACTAACGGGAAAAGCTCTGATTTATTTATTAACAAATGATTTCATTCTTATCTAGTCATAAATTTTCCCTCATTTCCATTGTCTTGTCTAAGAATAATGTTCCACGGTCTCCATTTCTCTTGATTCTTCTTAATCAGAATCTTCTGTTTCGGATTCACATTTTTACAATTTCAACGTTATTTATTTTGAAATTTATTATTGATGACATTTTCTTTCACATTAGATGGAAATGAAACAGTGGAGATGATTCCATCGGGATATTTATGGAGCTCTTGTTTCAAGTTGCAAGACTTGCTGTTTTAACTTGTCACTACGTTTATTTACATATAACACTAAAGATTATCATTATTCATTTTCGTCGAAGCAGATATGGAATTGTAGTGAATAATTAACTTTGCTATATATCAAAGGGAGTAAACAACAATTTATTAATTGACCTGCATACTTTTATTTCAATTAAAGGGAGTTTATGCTTAAACGACATATTGATTGCTCATTATGGAATTCTGATGATTTGAATTGAGATTACGAAAACAAATTGTAGAAATAAATCGAGTTGAAGTATTGCTTTCCATATTCAGCTTTTACATCATTCGGTGAAAGAGGAAAGTACAATTTGCAGAAGAGCTTTTTTGATAGGATTAGGTATGTACCAACTGATGGCTGATGGAAAACGAAATGTACCTGATAAACACAAAGTAGGATAAAAAATGTTAGATAGGATGGAGAAATGTTTGGGAGAAACTAAAAACGAGAAAATGTGGCTTTATCCCTAATGCTTTCGCAGTTATTTCAGGAAGCAAGAAATCTTGAAAGTGTTAGGTATAATATATTAGAAGAGAAGGACGATAACGGATGATATTTTTTGTGATAAATTAGGTTATATTATTATTAGTAGCTAGATTCGAACTCTGACCTTTCTTGAGCTATTTAGCTTGAGCTTCCAATAATACAGTGTTTGTTATCGGTTTTATAGAATACATAGGGTGCTTCATGAATAATGTCAGTCTCCAAAAATCAATTCGTTTATTAAATAATTATAAAAAAAGCCTTGTCGCACTACACGTGATTGAAATTTTATCACACACAAGAATTTCGATATGAATATGAATAAAAAGTAATCTGACAGTACAACATCCGGACTAAATGCTGGATGTGATAGGAGTTCAATAACACCAAGTTCTTCGACTTATTTCGCTTCGCATGTAGTTTAGCAATATCGTATTCTACGAGAAATCGATTTTGGTTAATAAATCAGGATGTTTTTCTGATAAAATCTTATACACTCCCATGCTGGAAACCTCGACATTTACAGTTTGACCCCTTCATAGTTCCACTAGGCACACAAAAAACTTTGCAACGGGTTCTAGTAGTTGTCCTTTGTCTGTTTGGATAAATCCATTCCTCAGCGCCCGTAGCAATACGAGAAAAATCATCTTTCGTCATGGCAAAGAGCTGTTGACACACCGTGAAGCCTGTCCTCTAGATTTTTTCAATAGATTCTAAAATTTAATGGACACGCTGGGTACAAATGTCAAAGAAATAAAGCTTTTGATAAGTAACTATAACTTATTTATAGTCACTTATAGAAGTTTTTTTAAAATAAATTTCTTTGTTTATACAACATAGGTGTTAATAAATTAATATGTTAAGAATTAGATAGTTCAGTAATTACTCTTAGTGTATAGTTTAGTGAATAGTGATGAGTTAATTGTGAGCAGATAAATAAATTAAGTTAGTAAGTCAGATACACCATGTGTATAAATTCCCTCCATTCTAGTATATTATTTTTAAGAGAAACGCAAAGGAAAAACATATAATAATAATAATAATGTATTGGAAAAAAAACATTAATATTCAAGACTTCAAAATTAACTGGTATCTAACAAATCTTTGGAACACCTATTGGCTCTTCAATACCTTCTGTACAATGAATTATATTTTGGATTTTGTTATATTTGTTCCACCCCACAAGTTCATTCTCCATTAGAAAGTATGTAGATAATATAATTTTATTCCCCCATGTGATGAAATTATATAAATACTTTACTGTAGAAATGCACTTTATTATGCAACATGAGACGAAGCTTCCAGTTTTGTGATAATACATATAATACAGCAGAGTAGGCCTTATAGGCCCAGTGCTTGCAATGTCTCTGCTCCTTTTGTTCACGGCTGTATCTAGCATCTATCCATTTTCTATTTGGACGTCCTCTTCTTCTTTTTGCACCTTCTCCACTTGACCTGTTTTCTTCTAGCTATAACCCCCAACCAACGCAGTCATTTGGCCTTTTGGCCTGACCATATAACCTCTTAATATCTATATTCGTTCTTCTTCTCAATTTATCTTGTTAATCTCGTATCCCTCCTAAATTTTTCTTAAAACTCCCCATCAACTGTCCCATGCATTTAACCTGTTTTCCTCTAGGTTGTATGGCTACCCTGTGAATTCTTATCTTCGCTACCCTTGAAATATTTTTTAACTTTGATAGGTTACCGCCACTCCAAGGTATTCAAACTCTCTTACTTCATCGAATCGGAACTCTTTTCTTTGCTCTGTTGTGATTTTTGATGGGTTGTCACTTAAAAAGTCGTTACTCATTTCAATATACTTGTCTTTATGTTCATGGACACGTAAGCCTTATCTTTTTACGGTCTTTTCAAATGGTGAAAACATTTTCTGTAGTTCCTGTTGTGTTTTGGTTATGAACACTACGTCATCTGCATGTCCCTGTTTTGTTTTGAGCCTCCTTTTGTTTCAAATTTTTCGGATAAGCTTCCTTCTATGGTTACTTTGTTTTCAGTTTTGTTTAGTATCGTTTTCGGCAATCGTATTAATTTCTGTATTCGTATTCCGAGTTTTACTAGAGCTTGATACAAATGTTTTCTTAATATTGAATCATATGCCCGTTTGAAATCAATAAATAATAGCTTCAAATTCAGTTCCTGCTCATAGTTATCATTCTGTATTGTTTTTAACACAAAAATTTTGATCGCTAGTTGATCTTTCTTTTTAAAATCTGTTTCGTATGATTCTTGCTAGCACTTTATACACAGCATTCAGTAAAGTAATGCCCCTATAATAACCGCAGTCAGCCTTATGTCTTTCCTTCTTGTGATAATATATCTTAAAATAGATGCTTCCTTTTTTATACTTTTTCACCATATATAAAATAATTTATTACTAAACTTTCCCAAATATTTAATTATCATAATAACATTTTACAAGACCTATTGTGTCTTGTATGTCATTATTGATAAAAAATCCGAAAGAATTGTTGTTTGTTCTTAATACGAATTTAATTACATATTCGATCTCTATCCCGTCACAATATTTCAGAAATCTGAATTTTTTTTTTATTCTCAATTTTCCTCACTATATTCTACAAAAATACGGAAACAAACAAACAAATGATAATATATTATTTACCTAGCTGCTTTCTGATACCATTGCCCATTTTGCTTCTCCAAAGACTGTTGATTAATGTAGGATCTGCTCTCCTCCATTCCCTCCATCCGGATAATGTTCTTCGCACTCCACCAACTCCGCCTGTTGGAAACGGACTTGGTGTACTTTGCGGAATACCGGCCTGAGGGGCACCGTGCTGAGCACTTTGGGGAGCTGGATATTCGGTTGCTGGAAAAATATTTATTTTTAAGCATATTCGAATATATATCGGGCGAGTAAAGTTATGGTCAACACAATAATCACTAAAGCAAACTGAGCAGAAATTATTCTAGAATCGATCTTATTGAATACTGCCAAAACAACACTAATAGTAAAATGAAAGTAATTTAAGTAATCTGTGAACTTCCAGGATCTCTATTTGGGAATGTTCTACCGCTTGAAAGTACTGTATACACCATGTTCTTAGAAATAAATGTAATTGTGGTGTTTAATAATTTTTGTGAACCATAAATGAAAAAAAAAGTTGAGTTTATTTAATGTCTGGAATATTTAGAAACACCTAATTCATTTTGTCTACAGTGCATACAGTAACGGTCAAAGAATTGGTCAATGCACTATAGTTTGGACGTCAAAAAAGAATGCGAAAAAACAAATGGTACTTACCGTTTTCCAATAACATTATTTTTATATTTCGTACTAAAAGAGTATACCCGAGTCGACGAGGGAAGATTCAATTGAAAATTATTTTCAGAAAATCAATGAGTTCGAGCGAAAAGCTTGTGCTGTTTATAAAATCTACATCGAAAACAAATGTTGGGTTGGCGATTTAGCGTGATATAACAAATCAAGCTTTATTTTGTATAACCTGTCGATATCTGCATTTCTGGCTTTGTCAAATTTCTTTAATTTGTGTAGTATTAATTCCTCCCTTGGGCCGACCCTGTCCAATGTCTTTCACATTTTTTTATAAATGGCATAACCCGTTTGATGTTTAGTTGCATATAATTTTTTAATGGCAGGCGATATATTCACAGTATTTCTAGGAAAGCCTATTTATCAAGTTTTTTTGTTTCTAGTTATCAAAAATGAATTCCAGGATCAATCCACCTATAAGGAATATAGGTTTTATATATTGGATAATTAACCTTTTAATGGAGGATTTTTTTTGTTGTTACACACATTAATTAAATGCTATTCTAATTAGAGTTGTGAGCAAACTTGAATTGAAAACAGTCCAAATGGTTTTCAATTCGTCGCTTCATTGAAACAATTTGGAGTAGATTCAAATGTTTTCATATTTCACAAGCTCACCGTATAACAGATTTAATTTGTCGATAATACATGAATAACCATAACTTGTGCTTCATACAAAGCATAGTATTATCACATTCTGATTTGCAGATCTAACAACTGCCAGTACAATTTAAATTAGTATCCGTACGGATTAAAATAATGCATTATGTTGGTTATCGTGGTCTGATAAGATTTAATCCTTTATTATTGATAGTTGCATCATATAATCAATTCCACAGGCCTCATAGGCCAAAGGCTTGGAATTGCTTTACTGCTTTCCTTTATCTATTTTTGTTCATGGCTGCTTCACGACAGTTCTTTTTTCCTTTTCTTACTAAATCTTCTCTACATGATTCTTTCCATTTTCTCCGTAGACGCCCTCTTTTTCTTTTCGTTCCTTCTCCCCTTAACCAAGATCCTTTCAACCAACTGTCTTCGTCCATTCTGGCTAAATGTCCCATCCCATCCGACATATCCCATCTCACTTTGACCATACAGTACTTTGATCTCTGCGTTCGTTCTTCTTCTCCACTTCTTTTACTCTCGCACTCCTCCGAAAATCCTCTTTATTACCTTTTCTCCCATATGTTTATTTTGATTTCTTCTTTTTTATTCATGATCCAACACTCACTGCCATACTGCACCGTTGATAATATAACTGTCTGCGGCTGTTGAAATATCTTTTGATTTTAATAGTCTCTTTCTCACCTACTTCGTTTGTTACTGTATTCGTCTTCTTTTTCTCTGTTTTCTTTCTGTTTTAAATCACCCCCTGCGTTCGGATGCCACTACTTCTCAGGATCATTTCTAATACAAGTTGCATTATATGAATAGAAACTTATAATTTCATATACAAGCAATTTTTTTATTGACTATGGTTAACCACTGTTTCAAACCTCCAATATTTGTACGTCAAGTTTTCCAAGAATATATAGTTTGGTTTATGAAAATTAAAGGCGTTTTCAGTTCAAAACTTAGAGTTAATCCACGCTATGAGTTTATAAAGTAGTATGTTTTGCTATTTTTTATATTGAATATGCTATACATTAGTTTGACTTTTTCGTTCGAGTACATTATCGTTATCATACATTCAATATCTTGTTGTGAGTCTCAATTTTCTCGAGATATTTTTGGAGTGTAAGCCTTAAAGTACGAAACCCACAACTACGTTCAAGATAAAGTCCGCACACACTGGGCTACAAATTTCAAAATTAAATCAATCCAAGATTTAGTGAACCAAAAAATTCGTATATTGAATGAAATGAAATGAAAAAATATGTATTAAAGCTGGATTAAAATTGTATTCTAAGATGCATTCGAATGGTGTTTAAATGTAAACAGCCACCAAAAAAGTTACAATTTGTGGTTAATACAGCTCTTAAGGGCTAGTTATAGTTTCAATTTATGAATTGTTACTGCAATTTTTACTTATGAATGTCAAATGCCGACATTTTACATTTCACCTAATCTACTGAATATGAACTGTCCTAATTATTACCAATGGTACACCTAAGAAATTGATGCTTTCATCATCACTTTCTACACAAGTTCAAAAGTTTCGGTACGTTTAAAACTTTTGTTATGTAGAACTTCCAATATTTCATTGTTTTGTGGTTATCAAGTCGTTTTTCGCAACCCTTAGCAATATTTTCTATGTCTTCGACTGTTTTTATATGGACTTCCCAATCTAAATCTTTATTACTGACGTGTTGTCTCAGGGAATTAATAATTACTGTCTATTTTGTTGTTGTTTGCTGTCTAGATGTTGCTAGCAAAAAGTAGACACGTGTTACGATCATTACTAACAATGTTTTTATATATGCTGTGCTTGGAATTGCCCAATAAGGTATTTATAATTTCATTTCACTTATTTAGTATGGAGCAATAGTTTTTATGGGTTAGTTAGTTGTTATTTCCAAAATAGGACTTATATGTCCAATAATGTTGATTATTATGATATTATGTCCCATCAGTATTGAATAACGTATATTTCAAAAATTTTAGTTTTAGGATGGATAAATCTTTGTTTAGAATAGTAATTTAAAACTTGCGTTCGGCTGAACTAAAAAAATTGAGAATTTTGTATGGAAATATAATATTCCACAAGAAAATAAAACAATTGTAATATAATAGGGAAATCTTTATAAATAGATGCTGTGTTCAAATTAATTTCTAAAAGTTTATTTGTAAGGATTACCTAATGCAAGAAATTGTAGGAAGTACATCCAAAAGAAATTTTCCAAAAACATCGTGTGCTGGTTTCAAAAAAGAAGAGAGAACAAAGATCCATTGCCAAATGTACACAGTAGCGCCCTGCAATGATTATTTTACTAAGAATCTTTCTTATCAAATTATTTGTTGTTTCTGTCAAAATAAATAAGCAACTAATATTTTGTGCTATAAATATTACAAGAATTATTGAAAAAATTGTATTGAAAGGGTTAAAAAGAAAACGGGATGACATTGGGAAGTTTCAAGTTAGTAGGAAAGAGACAAAGTCTCGCTGATCGATAAATTTATAAAATTTCTAAAACCAATGAAAACGAATAAAATAGTGTACAATAGGAAATATGACAATTTCTGCTTCCTTATTATAAATGGTTAACCAACATACGTTTCATGTTATATTCGCGATCAATAGATATCGTTGTATATTACGTACTGAACGTAAACTGTCCAAAACACATGTTAAAACTTATAATACATTATTTATGTATCAGTAACTAAACCTTATCTTAAATGGCTCACAAACGATTATTAACTGTTCCCTATACGTACTTCCAATGTTCAAAACATTGGGGATTAATATCTCACCTCCGTTAAAATGTCATGTTTATATAATTGGAGCAGTCACTGAAATGACAAGATACTTACTCATGAGGATACAAAGGGTCAGTAAAAGTCCGGCAGTGCAGACCCAGCCCATTGCCACCTCTCATCAACTCTGGAGGGTGCATGTAACCATTGTAATGACGCAATAAACCTCTCCTTATACGCCCTAACGTACACTGCAAAAAACAATAATTAAAATTTTATATAAATTCAAATCAAATATGAAGCATTTATGAATATAATACAATTTCATTCTGTCAAATTATCACAAAATTTTCATCAGATTACTTTGACTTTGTTATATTCTCGAGTTCTAGAAATTTTCAGAATAATCCTATTAAATTAATCGGCTCTAACAAAAATATTAATGAGTTTGGTTTTTTTATTTACACAGTAAGTTCAATATTTTTTGGTCAGAACTAACTAAAAACAAATCATTGTAACACCTGATGATGACAATTGGAAGTGCTTTGCTTTAAATTTATTATTATTATTCTGTAGCCAAGGACAAAGGAAATAGAAATATGTGCAATATCTTCCCTTCTCTATCTTTCGTAACATTTGCTGTTGTTTCAGGAGGCTCTTCGTACACGCAATTATGTATTTATGGAACAATCAATTTTTGATAATCCTAATGATACTGCAGTCGGTTCTCTTCAGCCTATCAACCTTCCAAGAAAATTTTTCAAATGATCGTAATAATGTGTGTCAGTCATAGTGGCAAATGATTCTCAATCAAATCGAGATATGTAGCGCCATTGACGCGATCATCAAAGAAATGTAATGTGATTCTCGGTGATATCACTAATTCAAAGACTACCTCTATTTTGGCCATGACAAATTTCTTATTGAATAATCACATAAATTGGGCTTGTCCACTGTTTTATTTTGGTGAAAAGTGGCTCATATTTTTGCCGCGAAAGATACTTTTAGAGATCGTATAATCCAGAAGTTTGCTAGTTTCTATTTGAATAAATTTCGTATATTGTTTATTGGTTGGATTATTTTAAATCAATAAAATTATTTGTAGTACATAAAATGTCACGCTTTCTTCTTATATCATTTTGTTACAGAGTTAGAGAAATGGAGAAAGCTTAGATGTACATTTCCACTTCAAACAAACGTTTATCAAAATTATACAGGGTATCTCGCATGAGAACAGATGCAGAGCAGATGCGTATAGTAGAACCAAAAAGATGACGATTCTATTTCTTTCACTTGAAAATATAAATAATTTATACTTTATGAAACTGTTAAGGATACAAAGTCGTAATAAGTAAGAGGCGATCGAACCATTCTAGGGGTGAATTACGGGTGACCTAACCTCAAAATTTCACAATTGAATTGTAAAAATTTATTTCCATGTAATGAATAATTGAATCCTAAAACTTTAACTACTTCTGTAAATCTCATTGCTGGTAACTAATGATAATTTTTTATCACATTATATTTGTCCGTAATTTGAGATTTCACAATTTTTTGCGGGAATCAAATGGAGAAGAATAACCAGACTCCTTCAAAACCCCCCAGGGAAAGTAATCACATTCATTGAGTCCTGGTGTGCGGGAAGGTCAATCTTGAATACAATTGTTTCCACGTCCAATCTTCTTTTTTGGATATTGGCGGTTTGAAGTCTCTTACATGGACATTGAATTGATGTGATGCTTCATCATGCATGAATCAATGTTTCAATTTCAATCGTAATGACAATCGTCAAATAAATTGAGTATTTTCAGGCATCTTCAAAAATATTCGCCAGTTCGTAGGTTGGAAGAAATAACTGGTTCAAAAAAATACTGAAAGATGAGGGCGACCCAAACTTAAAAATTAATCTCACGTTGGAAATATCCAGAAATTATTCTATGATGGCTTTTATCCGATTACTCAGGATAGTTATATATATTTTTAATACCCTTACTCTACCCACTGAAAAGAATTTTTATGAAATTAAATATCCCGACTCACTCTTTGAATCGAGTTTTGAGGTAATAGCTCTTCCGCTTTTTGGGCATGATATGGATGAAGCAAATTCTGTGTAGTTTAAGTAATAGTTCTAGTGCTAATACACCTTTGATCGTCAATGGTATCTAAAATAAGTTCTCATCTCTCACACTTATTTGAACAGGACTTTCTCGATTATCATTATAAAATTTTCCTGTTTCCTTAGAACATGTTCTTTATGAGGAAACCTCTTCCGATGTTTTTCCACACTTTTTCCACAGTTTCCTTCACAAAAACCTAGCACCAATATCATATCCATTTGTTTGCTAAATGAAATTACAACATCTAAATTACTAGAAGAAGTATATTGCGGATTGTCAAATTTGATGTATAAATTCATGGACAACTCTTGACTTTTTTGTAACTTCTCACTGTTGGAAATGTCTACTTAATGTCCTACTTAATTGTTTCACATGACGTTAGGATAGATTGTCATATCTATCAATATTTACGCTGTAGCAGCACTATGATGATACTAGTGTTAACTACTCCAAGGGAATCATCTTTTTTCTTCAATAGTAGTTATAAGATAGGACATTCTCACGTGCGGGGAAGTATATAGTTCAAGACACATACTATTGAGATGTTGCAGCATTGAAAGTGACATTTGAAACAGAAACTTTTTAAAAGTGGAATACAAGGAATCAAGGAATACAAACTGCTGGACTTGATAGCTGGAGTTAAGCCAAATTACAGGAGTTTTAACTTGTCTGGATAGAGAGCCTACGGATTTAGCTCATCATCACAAAAACAGATTTAAATACCTCGTTTTACTGTTTCAGATATATATTTTATGTAATGGTATAGAATAGCAAGAGATTCTTCTCTGGAATTTTTGGGTTTTTCTTTCACAATATTAGACATTGGCAGAATGATAAAAGGTATCACCATCGAATTTATTATATCGTCCAAAACATGCACCGTGAAAACGGTCCTGTTTGATTATTTTAATAGAATATAAAATTTGGTTAGGTTACGCTCAAATGGATTCATATGAAGAAATAAAGATCAGAATTGAAATGGCTCGAAAAGCATTAGTCAAGTGTTCCTCAATGTTTGTAATTAGAAATTTAAACCTCCACGTCAGAATAGTATTCATAGAATGTTATGTGTGGTGAATACTGCTGTACGGAGTGGAAACATGACCTTGAAAGCTCAAATGATCAAAAAACTTGAGGCATTTGAGATGTGGCTCTATAGACGCATCCTAAAGATGCCCTGGACTTACATAGCACACATTATATGCAACGACAAATACCTACTGCTACAGAACATAATGCAGAGCAGAGTAGAGGAGAATTGTTTCATGATGCGAGAGAAGAAGAAGAAAATTTGGTGGATGCGCCAAGTGCAGATTTCATGGAAGTGAGGTGGAGGTCTTTGATATGGTTTTTTTATATACAGCAGCGATTTGTTTGTATTGCTTTTGAGAATCAAGTTCTACAAAGGCGTTCCTATTTATTTGTTTGTTCGTTTACTTTCTAGAATTATTCGAGAATTTCTTTTTGGTATAAATATTGGCTAGTTTATGGGCGAAGAAGTCAGTAAATAATCTGATATTATCCCGAACACATAGGGATAGACAAGAGGTGTATTTGAGGAAACTAATACTTAGTGTTAGTTCATACATAAGTTAACTAATTAAGTAAGAAACATTGTGTTTGAATTCACTCTACCGTTGATGAGCCGTTTAAATGAATTAAAAATAAGAAATACTAAATATTGATTTAAATTTAAATTTTTCATAGCACTTCCATGGAAACAATATTGTTCATAATAATTATGTAGAATGTAACATTGAACATTTGAGTTGTTTTTTTATAATTAATTTTTGAATTGGTATATTAGAATTGTTGATGAAAACACGTTGATCTGAGTGAACATATGAACAGAGCTTTTTGATTGATAAATATTTATTATATTTCAAAATGTTCTAAATTTGACCATAATAAAGTTGATTTCGAAAAAATTTTGACATGATGACAAATCAAAAATAAATTGTAATGTGTTTCTATATATATTATTTCTATCAATGGGGTGAGTTTATGTACACTGTCTCTCACTCACTTAATATAATAATAATAATCAGCTTATCACTAATACTTAACCAACTTATGTGTAATTAACTTAAATTCTTTGGTTTCTTTTCTATTTCGTTCCGTTCTCCATGACTTTTAATTATAAACTAACTCGTTCATATGAATTTCTCAGAAATTCTAGAAAATAAACAAAGATAACAAATTAAAAAAAGGTTTTCCTGGAAATTAGTTCTAAAAAATATGAGCGTCAAAGGAAATATCAAAGACGTCGACAAACATCAAGAGATTCGGGGTATTCTCCAAATTTTGGATTTATAATCGGACAGGATCGGTTTCAAGGCCTACTTTGTGAAAGTTTGTAACCATATCATAAGACGAAATATGCTACTGGTAAAACAATTTATCGTAAAATCTCAATGTTCTTGGTAGTGAAAATAAATGAAATATATAACATTCCAAATTCATTATATCGCAATCTATTGACAAAATATGATGAATTTCTTTTCATGAAAATATTCTTAGGATGAATATCCTGAAATTAATGTCAGTTGATAAAGATAAAAAAACAGTATTAATTCTGAAAATGAAAAAATTATTTATATTATTTCACAAATTGATCGGAATATTAAGGGAAGTTGTACCGAATTAGCGACTATGAAACTCCTCGAGAACTTTGGAGTACTCACATAATTTCTTCTCTTAGTGTAGTAACGATGAATATGAAAGTCTTGTTCTCTCCACTTTACGCTCGGCGACGTCAAAGCTGCAGTAGGTTTATATATCTTATCCCAAATTATCGTAGGTCAAATGCGATTAGTCTGGATTCTGTTAGTGACTCCCTGCAAATTATTGCCCTAATTTTTCGTTGATGCAATGGTCCCCAATAAATCTGTAATTATAAATAAATATATAATTTAAAGTGAACATAGTGATAAGTCTAATAATATCACTACACATGGTTACATAACATATAAAACGTGTCCAAAATTAATACAATGTAGGCATTAACAATTAGATCAGTCGTCACGCTAAATGAGCAGGTTTTTGAAATATATCGCTCGCAAATTTTGATAGATTTATTGTCCGAATTACTATTATTAATAGGGACAGTCGAAAATTCAACATTTCACTCAATCTGTTGTATTGCAATTATTCTCTGTTGTTGTTGATGTTATATAAACTGATCTTGGTATGAATATTGGCTTTAATAAAAGCTGCTAACAATTAGTACAGCACGTATAAAACCTTTTAAAAACTCTCATATAAATGAATAAAAAGGAAATTCCAATCATCGGAGCTTCTATTTGTTTTCGTTCTATAAGTTCCTTTTCTAAAAACAATTGTTCGAGTAATTTCCTGTAGAAAAATTTCTCATAGGAAAATAGAGAAAATCACAAAGTGGAAGAAATTAATATTGAGACAAAAGATAACAAAAACGACCAGTTGAATAAAAAATAATGGAAAGATGAATTAGGAGATGCATTTTGAGAACATAACCAAATATTCAAGAAAAGTGCATGAAGGATTTTTTAAATATGATATTTTCGGTTTCAAACCAATATATGAGAGTTCCACAAGTCACGGAAGAACTGGAGGGCAATACGATTCCAAACTTCACCATTACTAAATTTTGGGTAGAGGAAATTACCATGTTATACTTTATATTCAAATGTAAAGCAACTTTAGAGGATTTTCATTAATTTGTCAAATATAAAGCCGGGTTGTCACTGCGCGAAACTGTTTCGTGAAAATGTCTTCGGTCGACTGGACGGACTGGACGAATAGTTTCGGGTTCCAGGCGAAAATAGCGTGAGCCGTCAGTTTGTGCGAGACAATGACACCGTGTGCAGCCTAATCCATTTTTCGCGCGAAACATATAATGCACGTATACACTGTGAACAATACGGGAGGTATTGGCGACAACCCGGTTTAATGGATACAAGCCATTAACGTGCCTATATCACGTTTCCGTTATACTAGACCGCGTTTACAAGATGAGCCTAATAGAAATTTACTACTAAAACAATTAAATTTGAAATTCTGGAACCCTTGGCAACATTCATACTGAGCATACTGTACTACTCTACTACATCAACACTAAAAATTACTGATGGGCGTTTTGATAACCAAATTAGGGTAGGTATGTTTTACCTTCGGTCTCTGGAGACGACTTGGTTATCAAAATGTACGTCAGATATCAGTGTTGGTGTAGTGGTAGCAGTAAACAGTATGTTCAGTAACAAAATAATTATATTCAGCCACCAGGATACTACTTTCGGTTTTTAAGGGAATGAGACTTCCCCTATTGAAAAATGATACTTTCAAGTTATTAGAATTTTCACAAAGCCTCAATAATTTTTTTTTGAATAAATTCAACATTGGCAATATCTCTTATTATATTCGTATTTCTGGAACAAATTAAAGTATCAGAATTCATTAAACGACGAAGTTTGAAAGTTATAATGATTATATAAGAGGATAATCTATATGAAAAACGAGACAGGGGCGTTTGTTGGATATTTAATTAGTGGAACGCGAAGGTATATTAGTCTTTTGGTTTTATACAGGATCAAAGAATCTGCCACGCTTTTAATCTAGAATAAAAACCTACAGATTTTCATTAAATGTTTTTATAGGTGTCGGTAGTTAAAAACTTAGTTTATATTACGTTTTAATGACGACAATTGCGGAAATAAAAATTATTTTCTCTGACATTTAAAAACAAGCAACTAAACACATTTCATAGTTTGACATGAATGGATTGTATAAAAGAAATTTTGAAATTTGAATCTTTCGCAAGAATCACTAATTAAACATCAAAATTCAACGTATCCATTCAATAAAGCAACCTGTTCGGAGGTGATCGCAATTGTATGAACAAATGTTTTTTCCGGTTCGGACAATTTTTCTATGCAAATATGGCCCATTTTAAGAAGATAAGTTCTGCTGTCATTTTTCCATATAATGCATATTTGAAAATTTAAAATTTTTGAAAGTCAAAAATAAACAGATTTCACTAAATTTCGATGTTAATAACTTTTAGCCAACAGAACATTTTTTAAAATTGAAAAATCGATCTGGTTCTTCGAACCTTACGCTATAAATTGGTATACTTGAATATTGGTACAGATCTGGCGTTTGGCACTTATCAAGATTGATAATTAAGCGCTCACTCAACGTTGTAGCGCGTGGCGACAAGCCTCGATCACCGTGCGATAAACGCGGGTGACTCTGTTCTTTGACAAAATATATGATAATGTATTCTGTCAAATTCCATGAAATAATTACAGATGTGTATGAAAATTGTTGGTCACCTCTGTGGAACAGTATATCAATTAGTATCATAGCAGGTGTTGTACGTAACATAATCTCACTACGTAAACATTTCTGGACAAAAACGACAAAAATTTTCAAGAAACTAAAATTTGATTTGACTGATTTAGTATTGGCCGACTCAGATTACACTTCTAGAGGCACCTATTGTGCCTCTAACAAAGAGAGAGAGAGAGAAATGTTTTATTGTCAAAAAATGTTCACAAGCTACAATTGTAACAACTAAAAAACAAACATAAAAATAATTAATAAATATTGAGTCGCACCACACGTACCCCAAAAGGGAAGGTCATATCGAAGATGCGATTCAATGAGGGCATAATAGACTGTTAAGGAGGTGGATAGGTTCAGTTCTTTGGAAACTGATCTCAGCGCAAAGCAGGAGAAACTTAATTACGTAATTATGTAATTCCTATTCCAAGGAATTGTCCACAACATACCCAGAGAATTTTACAGATTCAACGACGTCAATGGTGGTGTTATTTAATAAAATAGGCTGCAATGTATTTTTATATGATAAAACGTTGAGATAGAGAAGATTAGGATCGCACCATGATTTAAATGTGATTAGGTCACTAGTTATGGTGCCATGCCGTGAGATCAGGGTTGTTCCAGGAGAAACTAGTGTCGTCTGCAAATACAGATATTTTACTACTGAGGTCTAGATAAGCGATGTCATTTATGAACAGAAGAAAGAAAATAGGGCCTAGTACTAAGCCTTGGGGCACTCTACATTCTATTGGCTTGCAAGAAGACATCGTCGTATTAACCCTTACAAGCTGACTTCTGCTTGTAAGAAATGGCTTGAACCATGCGAGAGTTGTTCCTTTGAAACCGTAGTGCAGCAATTTGTTGATTAACATATTATGATCCACACAATCGAAAGCCTTAGGAAAATATCAAAAAATTGTTGCAGTGAAATGATGTATGTTTAGACTAGAGTCCACATTATAGAGGAGGGAGAATATAATCCCGGCAGTAACCCTTCTGTTTAGTCCGAGTAAATATCTAACAGCTCTCTCTTTTGTAGTTTGAAGATTCTCTCAAATTGAGTCGCATCACACTGCCATGAATGTGAACAGACTCGATATTCGATGTAAATATACATTTCTAAAACAAAAAATGAGAAATTATGTTCAAAAGCTGTGAGAATATATTTATATCATTTTATATCGTTTTTCATCTTCTGCACCATATTCTAATCTTGTGACTAGTGAATTTTTGACTTTTCTGCTGTACTACTCTTTGTTCTCCATGTTAGTTAAGGATTGGATTTAATTGTTTTCCACTCCTCACTAAACGTTACGCTTGACATTAAACTATCATTGAAATATGCATATTCTGTTCATCTTATTGTTTTCTTCTCTTTCTCTTCGTAATTCTGTTATTCTTTTCTATTAATCGTCGTTCTTCTGATTTGGAGTCAAATTTAATAAACGAACATTTTCCTTCATAAAATATCTAGTAGACCAAATTGATCACATTTATTAGACTCTAATGATGTTACTCCTATCTATTAAATATCAGTGTTTTACTCATATTTTGAATATATTTTCGCTCAACCATTGTTTGTTTGTTGTAAGGTCACAATATACTTTGTCATCATCAAAATCTATTATTTAACATCATTCATATATACCAATTGTACCAATAATCACGTTAAAATTTTAGTGTTTCATTGCATTTCGCATAAAGTGTGGTTTTTCAAGAGATGTTATTTTTTCATATAATTAGTCAGTCACTAACATCATGTAATTAAAAAAAAATTTCTAGAGCAATCAACAAATGGTCGATTCATTTTATTGTGAACCAAAGCTCTCTAATCTAACGGAATTGAATTTCTACATTCCACAAAGTAACTCAGAAAACATTCTCAATTTAATCTAAGACGTGAAAATTACAGAGCAAATAAAACTATGGTATTCGATGTTTTTCAATGCATTAGATAACTTCCAATTTACTTACGGTTAAATACTGCGGTCCAATCATTAGAAACCAGTATTGGATTTTAATTTCCCCTAGTGCATAATTCATTGATTCCTTAGGGAGTTCAAATGTGCCCTCAGTAACGCCAGTTTCATTCATTCATACGCTAGGATTAAAAACGCTGTTTCGCAGAACCGCTTCAGGCGATTCCGTATTTTTTAATAATAAGATGATTTTGAAAATTTAATGAGTAACTATAGTTATCATAAAAGGGGACCTCTCTTATTTATCCATCAAAAGTTTGAAAACGTATTTCTCCACACTCTACTCCACCCAAATATGTCACTAGTACATCCTTAATAATATTATAAATATGTATGTAAGTTTGTTATGGAAAAAAAATTATTTTCATATAAGATGAACAAATTAATTGTGAAAAAATCTCAAAATCTAGCTTCTACGACGCTATCTAGCAGTCCAGTAATGAAACTCCAACCCTAAGTACTGTAATACCGATCCACTGTCAATATCCAATCCAAACGACTATAATTTCAGCTGATTGGAATTTTTTCATATTTATTATTATTTTTTCTTGACATTATATATGCAGTATGAAACTAATTGAATTTTTGAGGTTAGGTGTAATTTTTTTGATTAGAAGCTATTATTTGTTTTAGATATTACTCTTCGATTTTAATTCTTACTTTGTTTTTCTTTAAAAATGCGGAAATTTGATCTATACAAAAATACGTCTTCTGTTTACTCAGAGCTGAGAAGACAACAGCAAGCAGAGCGATAAAGTGTTTTGAGAGCAGCTGAAACTTCTCTTCAGGCACTAGTTCATTCAGAAAGACAAGCTATACAGTGAGCCATAGAAACACTGGAACAATCGTAGGCGAGAAGAATTGCATACAATGTGTTGTCGAAATTTCATACGTAAGGATTCCTCGGTATTCAATGGTACTGGGTTTCAATATGATCCTTCGATTTAATATCATGATCTTCTGATTGTTATTGGTTCGATGAATAAAAAATATTAATATTGCGATGCTGTCAAATGGAAAAATGAAGTTGTTGGGATGTGCTATTCCAGTGGTGAAGCTGCACTTCCATTACTTGGTGAACCAGAAGAGCCTTTAAAAACTTGTGTTAAGTGTTAAAGATGAGTCAAAGCAATTTTTAAGCAAAATAAGAAAGTATAACTCTTGCTTTCAAATACCATCATTTGGAGTTGATAAAGAGATAATAATATCCGGATTTTCACCAAGGACAGATATATCATGGTCTACAGAAGTCAGGTCTGGCATCCTAGCATCATGAGATAACAATTAATCCGAATGATGTAGTTAAATATTGGAAATGTATTTGTTCATGTAAGTAGGGGAGGAAGAGATTTTTGCAGGAACACTTGAGTTTTATTGGCCATTAGGATCCAACATTAGTAACAGTACAATTTTTACTACGTTTTTATCTTGTGTGAGTGTTTTTCTATCAGAAAGGCTCTTTAAACAGTTTCATTGTTTAGACTAAAATTTCAAATAAAACTTTCTATTGTTCATAGAACAAAAAAAATTGTTGAAATTCTGGCTGTGCTGTTCATCTTTATCGAAGTTTGAGAAAAAATTAACAGATCTCTGTCGTCAACTTCGTAATTTTCGCGAATAACTCTATTTGAATTTTTGAGGTTAGGTGTCATTTTTTGGTTAGATGCTATTCATTTTGATTCCAATTATTCCTACTGAACTTCGATTCCAATTCAAAACATAACAAAGTACAAAGGCAGATATTAGAGGTATCGGGAGTGCATTTAGGAAAGCCCCGATTCTCTCATGGTCAACTATATGTAGCCTATTCGCGTGTGTCTAATGTCCAGAATTTCCACATATTCGCACTCGACGGAAAAACTTATAATATAGTCTACAAAAATGTCTTATATTAATACTCTGCATTTATATCTTTTGAAATTGTTGAAATTCAATATTATTCATTTTTGTTACAGAGATATATGTTTTAACGAAAGTTGTTATATTTTGATAAAGTTTTAAGTTTTTGGAACTTCATGGTAAGTTCTAATTTCTGATAATCCTAGGACAAGCAATAAAATAAAGTTATCATATTGATTGATTTATCTCTATTGTAATGATCTCTCATACTATAATGGCTTCAATGCGAGCGAAGCCGCGGGTAAAAGCTAATATACAAAAATCTTTTAGCTATCAAGTTTCGAGCTAAAAACAACTAACTGAAGATTTGAAAAATTTGAGATTGAGAAATTTTCTTTATATTTTTCAATTAAAAAAAAACCAAATATAAAATTTTGTTTTAACTGGGATATATTTGATTTTTTCTACTGTTCTACTTGTTTACTGGTTTCAATCAAGTAGTTATAATAATGGGTAATATTCAATTACTTCATCATACATATGGCACAAAATAAGACAAGAAGCAATCAAAATTAGGTTGGAGTAAGCACGTTCAGATGAACAATAAAACCGACCAACAAAATGTGTTTATTTGGACGAGTCCTTCTCTGTTATTTAGAGCCTTATATCCAGCGTTGGATCATTTATTATGTATTTTGATTCTCTACGTTCCTTTTGCATAGGTATACGGTTATGGTTCTGGTATCTCCAGACTCGCTCATTATTATTTTTTCAAAAGCTGAAAACTTCACCGACATTCAAGGTACTAAAACGATGAGAATAGTGAACGTGGGTTACAGAATACTTCAGAAACCGTCTAAAATTTAACAAAATAAACGTATGACGTATAAATGTGAAAGTATCTAGTTCAGCATGCCGTTCGGTTTGATAAACAGGAAAGTCTTCTGTAATTTATTTCTAATTGAACTTTGAGATTTTTATCACGTATGTATATTTTTCGTTATATTTCAAACTAAATCACACTTCTAGAAGCTGTAGGTATTTTGATAAAAGTAAATTATTCAATGAGCAAATAATGATAGCTATTACGGAAAACACAATATATTCCCTGGTTTTGTCTTCGCGATAAAAATAATTGGTATCAATATTAATAATACTACACATTAAAAATTATAGGTGGATTTTCTTCACCCGCCATATAGTGAGTACTATTTCTTGTGGTAGTTATATTTGTGATATTGTTAACACTTTGTATGGTACATTTCCACTTGTTAATTAACTGCGTAATTTTATTTTCCCACTCCAACTTGTTATTCATATACGATAACCGTCGTGTAAAGTTCAGAATCGTTCAGTTTTAAAAACTAATTTGTTTCCATTAGTAGCCAACTCATTGATGTTAACCTTTTGTATTGTGTATTTACCATATTAGTATTTTGAGGATTAACAGTTTAATGTGGTGTAAAGTGATCGCAGTAGAAGTTATGTTCCTCAATTTCCGTGAAATTCTCTTGATACGATAAACGATAAAGGGTTGCATGCCTTCCTTTGTGTATAGTTTGTGCAGCATGATCCCATCAAACACACGATTAATGCAACTGTCCAAACAATCAAAAATTATTTCAAAATTCACTTTTTGAAGATTCACTTTGATTAGATGATCTGTTGAGGAAATTCATTCCTCGGTATAAAAATGTAGATTTTCTTTGGTCTATGGCAATTGAATTGGCGTTTAAGGAACGTTTGCAGTGTCATATAATTTTCCAGAGAGATGTATTGGTGCGTATACAGGCTACTTATAAGCATTGAATTAGAAACTCTTAGTCCAAATAACTACTTCTTGTTTAATTCAGCAAAACATACAATTAATGAATTTTTAAAAACAAATGTGGTTTTCTTCGTAGACCAATCCAAAAATCCTTGTTTGTAGCATGATACCTTCTTATCGATTTTGTAAGTAGCAGATTTCATGTTTTGTTTAAGACTAATTTCAATATGTTAGTAGAAGTAATGCTACGCATTACGACCTAATCCAAAACACTAGTACTAGTCGTACTAGTACTTTTTACATATATATGAGATACTACTTTCCCTTATACAATTCCTAAACGTAGATGAACATGCAAATGAGGAAGTGTAAGACTTGGCTCTCCTATAAACACAAATCATCCAAAACTGTTACATTTTCTGTCTAATCTATTCATTAAGCTTCAGATATTAAATTCAGTATCAATTAATATGAGTGAAACTTCTTGTGGTGTTTTCATTATGTTCTTTATTAATTAGAATTTACAGCTTTAAATTCTATTTAATCTTTTTTCGCCAAAATGAGAATATTTGCATCAAGTTTTAAGAGCCATATTTGTTTTGTTGTGCCAAAGCAGTAAAACTTCTTTCGTGCGTACATAAGTGCATAGACAGACTTTTCTAAAAACTTTATAATTAAATCACTCTATGATGCGTCTTCATACAATATCCGCTGAACTCTTAGAGCAAACAAGGCCGGGAGAAGGTGATCAACATCCCTAGGAGTTTAACTTAATATCCGGTATAAACTTTCTTAATTTTAAGAGAAGAGAGGAACAACCAGGTGTGTAGATTAATTGTTCAAACGGTTGGGCTGAAACAGCTGACTGTAATTTAACTGAGTTAAATGTGGGATTAGTTATCAAGAACCACAAAGTAACTATATCTAAAAGTAATGAAGTGTTAAAACGATTAATACACTCGCTTTCATATTGAACATAATAACTTTCTATTCATCAATATATTCAAGAAGTATTTGACCGTTTCTAAATTCTTCAAGTTAACATAGGTGCTACATAATTTAAGTATGAAGTGATAAAGAGTGAAAAAAATAGATGTATAATATATTGAGAACATACAAATATAATATTATCTTCATTACGTAGAAATACCGTTTAAGAGAAGGAACCTGTAGATGAAAACAATTGAGAATAAAAATCTTCAATCATAACAGCTATTTCTTTCCAGAAAACTAGAATAAAACTACAAACGCGAAAACTATATTAACAATAGTATTCCTACAAATTCCTTTTAAAAGTATTGACTACTTCTAAACTTTTCGGTATTCCGATAAAACCTTTAATCCTAAGTTATCAAGATGATAAAATCGTAGCTTCCCACTATTGAAAGTTTGGAACATCTTCTTACCGGAAAATATTACTATTGCTACGGAATATTGCCCCTGAATGGAAAATTTATTGACAAACTTATCTTTCCTAGGATAATTTACAGTTACTGTGAAACATTAGAATAAATGTTTATATTCGTACTCTCGTAGGAGTTCTAAAAAATAAATATTGACCGTTTTATTTATTTCTATTGAAGACCGTTCACATTGCCTTCATAACATCTCAGCATTTTTACAGGTTAATCTACCAATGAACGAGGAATAATATTACAGTAGAAATTTCACCTCTACTCTTGAGCTTTTTGTTGATAGTATACCGATTTTTTAATTAATTTAACAATTGTTTCCGAAATATGTCGATTGTCTATATACAACGAAACCATTAATTAAAATTAACGAAAAAAATTAATTTGAATCTGGAAGGTACATCCTGATAGGTATTTTTTTTTATTCGGTTTCGACAAACAAAAGGAAAAAGATGCTTCTAAATAACATAACGACGTTTTTAAGCCTCATTTCTTTCTATTGTTAAGAATAGTTTTCTAGGGATACAATTAGTTCATTTACTACCTTATTTGATTAATATTTTTTCGCTTTGAGATTTTTTCCTTAGTCTAGAAACTTTCAGTAGTGACCGAGGGCTGTATCTTGAAAAATTGAAGGTGCAGAAGCAATTTATCAAGTATGAAATTCATTTTTCTCCAACCATCAAAAAATGTTGACATTTTTGTACTATTTTCAGGTGCAAAAGGCATTAATTCCCTTACCGAACAAAAGTTTGCTCGTTTGCAAGACTTTCAATTCTAGGATTAAAAACGCTACTTTTAATCCTAGGACTAAAAGTAATTGCATTTGAGCTCTCTAATTGAAATTTGATGAAGAAAACATTGTCTCTTACAAACTAATTGGGCAACTATAGGTATTTATTTGTTATTTATAGTGATATTGAATGTACAATTATTGCCAAAATTCAAAGCACCACTGAAATTATCACTAACAATTTTCGAACAATACAATATTTTAATTAAAGTTAGAACAATTCAAAATATTCTCCGTAACTGTTGATTAAACATTTGAGGGAATATCTGAACAGGTACTTGTACATTCTTTGTCAGGTTGCAATATTTTTCTGGCAGTATTCTCTTTGTTGATACGTGATTCTTCAATATATCCTTCTGCTACCGTACTCGATTTCCAACCTCCATGTCTTTTAAGACAAGTCAGGTCACCGCCACCATCAATAAGAAGTGGAGCAGATGTTCTTCTTAGCGAATGTCCAGTATACTCCTTCCAATTTTCTAACTTCAAAAATTTTGCAATTTCTTGCGGCACGGCACTAATTTTGTGAATACCAACAACCATTCTTTGACACTTCCCATTAACACACATCAAAAATAAACGACGTTCCTGTATATTTGATGGCCGTAGTGCAACATATTTTCGAAATAAACGTAAATAATTATCGCCTATAATGGTAAACAAACGAGGTCTCTTGTTTGTTGTCTGCAAAATTTTTACGACCAGGATCGCGTCCATATCTTCAAAGTCATCAATTTTCAAATGAACTAGTTTTTGGAATCTTTATAATGATTTTATATAATATCATTTCACTTCGTAATAACAGCTATGATCCCCTAGTGAATCTCTTGAAGCTTAAGTCCTTGTTGCTTTCTTCTCTTGTTAAATATATTCATGTACAACATGGACAGTGAGGCTGGTCCTGTTCTGTTATAGGGGAAGTGTAAAATTTGGTGAATGCGCCGTTTCAGCGATGTTTGTTTTCATATGTTTTTTATCATAGCGGTGATTTAATTGTATTTTTTTCTTATACGATTTTTAGGAAGGCCTTTTTATTTGTTCGTTTACTTTCTAGAATTCTAGAAGGTATAGATAGCAGCTTATTTTGTGGTCTACGTGAACAAGAGGTACGGTACCAATCCCAATATGCTTCTTCAATTTGTTGCTATGAATAAGTCAAGATTCTGTCATGCAAGTAGAACTGAGATATTTCATAAAATTTATATGGTAATACTTTTTCAAATCATTAGCAGATCTGGTTACTCAATTGACAGCTCTATGACTTTCTCCACTATACTATACTTTTTGCGAAAACCAAGAAATAATGTTTCAATGATTAGTATAAGTTCTATTTGTTTTTTGGATAGAGTTGACATAAATAACATGAGAATGTCTGATTCTAATAACTGCATTGAATATGGTACAATTTTTTGTATTTCTCTTCTTGTTAGCTTCTGAAGAATTCTGCCTTTGATTCGACCTTATTTTAGTGCTTTTTTAGAGCATCTTGATTAACGGTTTTCATTCAATATTTTTATTGCTTTTTTATTAAATGAGATTTTTCATATATCGTAAAGATATTTTTCAATAAAATTATTTTTGTAATTGGTGAGAAATTATGTTTGCAAGTGCACCTAAACAACAAAATCAACAATAAAATCATGTTTTCAAATTCTGATTCTATTCGAACCATTAAATTCAATTCAAATTACATTGTACATCTGAAATGATTAGGTTACACGTGTATCAAAATACGTCGTGTTTTGTATTTATATAAGAGTTTCATGATATTGCCATAACTCGTTGAGTATATGATATTCAGTTTTTCACTTACACGTGTGACAATATGCAATACCTAACGCTGCAAATGCAAATGAGAACAAGATAAACAGAATAATGGCATATTTAAAAATATAACGATTCTGAAGTATCTATTATGTCGATATTTAAACGAAACCACATTCACAGAATTGGTGGAAAAATGTGAAAATTTGTAATCACCAGTGCAATAACTTACACTGAAATTTACATATGGAAATAGCTCATAAGATTCTTTGAAGACTGTAACAATTCATTCATAATATCACGAATTTAATATGGAAACTATTGAGATAATCAAATTCTTTTCTATTTAATAATTTATTATCTATTTTTCAGTACACACTGAAAATTTGATTTACTGGTTAACGAAATCGTGCTTTTTATCCCAAATCGCCAACAGCTGCTTTTTTCCCATTACAGCAATAAACTAGTTAATGGTTGTACATTCATGTGGACATAGTTAAGAGCATTACTGTGGCATTTCGCTAAGCCGTTTTATGCCTGTCTTGAGATAGAAATTCTATCAAAGCTTTGAAATTGTATTATATTCCCATTTATTCGTAGCCACAAACATTTTCAACCGAATCAAATTATCGTCAATGAATATATTCAAACATGCATTTTATGTGGTTAAAATATACAGTACCAATATCACTTAACATTAGCTTTGAGCTTTGTGATAATATTAGATATTCGAAATTTTTTTGGTTTTTGAATTTTCGATTTCGGATTTTCGAATTTTTTGGATCGGAATACAGCATGAAAGCTACTAAGTCTGATCTTAGGATTAATAAATTGTTCACTTTCGCTATGATAAACAGAAAAATCACTGTCTTATCAGAAACAATGAAAACAACAGTAAGAACCGTTTTGGAATCAATATGAGAGGAGTTTGAGAATTATTGTAACCTATCTGGTAGCAGATTTGGTGTGGACGAGTTAATGTTTATATCGTGGAAAACAATTTCGTAAAGCGAGCGTGAGAATTTTCCTCCAATGGATGCGTACTACGTTAGATATAGTACATGTTTCTGAATACGTCAAATCCATGGAGTATTATCGCATCACATGGTTTTCTGGCTGATACCTTCAATATTATTGATTATCATCATAAACTCAAATGTAAAAAGGTTTTAACTACATGTGTGGACATGTAATTGAATGTCGTAACACACTAATTAAATTTGGTAGTAAACTCATAAATTTGAGATGATAATCTTGTCATGATCTTGTCAATAAGATCAAAGCTACGAAGCGGAACATCAGAAGAGATCTCTGGGTGCTCCAATTCTATCCATCCTCATTATTACAATTACAGTCCTGCAAACTTTGCTTCATGTTGTCTAGCATTGTAGGATTATAGCACTGACGGAGAGATGCGAATGTTTATCCCGAACGTACCAGTAAATCTCTGTATTACTGTGAAATCACTGTGCAGTCATAACGAACAAATTGGCAAACGATAACATAGCTTTGCACAAAAATTACCTCACAATTCAATCTAAATGTAGATTCATTTGAAATTAATATATTTGTTTATGCTGGATCAATAATTTGTTCAAAATACTAGTGTTCAAACATGTTTTAACGAATGTAATTTTTATCTTTTAAGAATTCGCGCTACGAATTTGGCTAATAGTTTATTCATTTTGACATATTCTTATTTTCCTCACATAGTTAATAATTTGTGAAATTTCAATCTTGAGTATTTCTGTTGAATTAACCTTATCAACTGATTATTTTAAGAACTGACGCTAATAATCAATATACTATTATTTCGATATGTTAGCAGTAATAGACACGTACCATAAAGAGATAATATTCTCAGAACCTTACTTTGAAATCTCTTGAAGCTTAATTCCCTGCTGATTTCTTTTCTTGTTAATTATATTCGTGTACGACATGGACAGTGAGGCAGGTCCTATTCCACTCTAGTGGAAGTCTAAAATTTGGTGAATATGCCATGCCGGTTCGCTCGATGTTTGTTTTTATACGTTTGTTTGTTTGTATTGATTTTTAAGAAGTTTACTTTGTGGTTGGTAAGTCTAAGGTAAACAATTCAATTTGTTGTTATAAAAAAGTCAAGCTGCTGTTATGCTAGTAGAACAGAGATATTTCATTGAAGTGATGTGGTAATTCTTTTTCAGTTTATACAGCAGATCTGGGTGCTATACTTTATCAGAGGCTTGAATGACTTTTCAAGTCATTGCTTATACATTTTATTATACGTTTTGAGAAGACCGAGAAATAATGATGACTAGTATAAGTTCCATTTGTTTTTTAGATAGAGTTGATATAATACTTATGGGCATGTATGAACTTAATTACATTGTATTATTCATGACATTTTTATCTCAGCAGCCTCTCATTGTTTTTGAAAATGTCTGATCGAATAACTGCATTGAAAATAACTCAATTTCTTATTAGCCTCTGAAGAATTCTACCCGTGATTCCATTTTAGTGGTTTTTTAGGGTAAATCTTTCAATGAACCGTTTTCGTTTGATATTTTTATTGCTATTTTTCAATAACTCCATAAAATTCACAAATTGACCGGGATAAAATTCTGATAAAACTTCAACTAAGGTGATGTCGCCTCTTTTCGGACTGATGTTTTACACAAATGCATTCGTGGTACCTTCAGAAGAAAAATATTTGATAAAAGCTGTAAAGAATGACTTACAAGTAAGATAGTGATTCATTTATTTATGTCTATTCTGTCTATTATTCTGGTTTAACAATGTTCAGAGGAATTACCATTTCACGAAATTTCTAAGATGACACTTTATTGGAATAACAATTAGATTTTCAAATATATTTTTCTGATTTATTTTGTTTTACAGCCTTCTATATACAAAAGTATCGATCTAGATAACCCTACCATTAGTTTATATCCACCAATATTGCTAGTAATGGATAGTATTGAGTATAACAATATTTTAAAACTTTTCTGAGAACGTCAACTATTCCTGTTTTCCATGAAATGCAATCCAATTGTTTCCATCTCACCTAGGGGATGGATCACACAAACATAAATTTTCAGGCTGGATGCTTTTGGGTCTCTAGGGAACTTCAAAACGTGGAAAGCTTTGAATCGTGCGTGTCAAGAATTAGAAACTTTTCTGTTGTTTAAATTCTACTTCCTAAAATTCGTCAGAGGTGTTGTTTGTGGAACTTATTTACCGCTATTTATTGTTTTTAGCAATAGTAATTATTTTGTTATTTATAACACCTACAATCCAAATCAAATAACTTTTTAGAATTTTTAAATTCATTTATTGTAAGCCACATCAAAATATATATACGTATATAAACGAAGAATTTCTTTTCATTCATTAGACCTTTTATATATGATTATGTAGTCGTTTTGATTTTTGGTGAGCTCTGCTATAAATTACTTTTTTTCAGTTTTTGAGAGACAGATAAAAATATGACTAAATTTAGTTGAAGCATCGAAACAGAAGAGACCTAAAATCGAGATATCTCAGAAACATGAAGGAAGAATTATACTCCAAGTTATCACATTCTAATTATATTCCATTGTAATTTCATATACGAGGTCTGGCAATTAAATAACGAGACTGGTTACTAAAAAAGATTTTATTATAAAAAATTATTCTACACTCGAATGCTCCCCTTCAATATATTCTCACCTTGATACCACACACCTTTCCATACCTATATTTTTATTGATTGAAGCAGTGCTGAAAGTCTTCTTTGATGAGTGCCTTTAGGAGGTCTGCCGTTTTTTGATTTATGCTTGCATCGACTCCAATCGGGTCCCTTCCAAAGCAGATATTTTTCTAACCTTTAAGGAATTTTTCTAACCGTTTCTTTATCGCCGTTTACAGCCTCAGCAATCCAGATCTCATTCGACGATCTGCACGCACAATTTGGTTGATTTTGGTCAATGTTCCTGGAGTTGAAACAGTCATAGGGTGACCTGGGCGCTGACTAAAGCGCTTACACCACTCAAAAACACACGCACGAGATAAAGAATTGTCCCCATAGACTTCTTGCAACAATTTATAGCACTCAGTCGGAGTTTTTTTGATTTAACGAGAAATTTGATATTGATACGTTGCTCCTGTTTTTCGTCACACATGGTTTACGGCACAAAAAAACACGCTCATTCAAACCGCTTCTGCACAAATACCCTAATAGTGACGGAAACGTGTTTTGGGACAAACAGAGACAAGATATCTAGATACCCAACACACTACTCGTTTCTTAGCCCACCCGTCTAGGGCATCCTCTGGGCGTGCAGTCTCGTTATTTAATAGCCAGACCTCATATACTTTTTTTGGTGGATGTAGTATTAACTTGCCAAAAACTACCGAGGAGCATCCACCGTTATTTTAAAATTAATTTTCTTCATACAAATTGTTCTAGCCAAACCACAATAAAATGACAGAATACAAAATATTGATGTATACAGGCAACGCGGAAAGGAATATGGTTGTGAAAATCTCTTTTATTAGGAAAACGTTCCGAAGGAAATGCTTTCAAAATGTCTGTGTATTCTCAATTCTCATTTCTTCTGATGGTAGGGTCATGGAAATTGAATTTTCATTATAATAAAATAAATATTCTCAATTGTAGACATCTGAAGTAGAGATAAATTGAATAGTTATTGTTCGATAATGAAAGCAATATGTTATGTACCATAGAGCTGGTGCATTGAGTTGTAATTGGTGGAAAATGAAGTATTTAGAATAGGATACTTGTTGTATTTACGGATATTATTCTCAGAATTTACAAAACAAGCAGAACAAACAGTTTACTGTAAACTCCTTATAATACGAAGACGTTCAGCTCAGTTTGTTACGCAACAGAGGCTTTCTGAGAACACAATTTCGACATTCAGGATTAAAAGCAAATTCTGTATTTATTGCAATGCTTCCAATATTATCTTCGGAATAACTTATTTATTAATATATTAGGTGAATAGATTAGCTAGTTTTTTGCTAGATTTTTATTCAATTTTTGATTTTCGATTCGATTGATTCGAGTGATTTATCACAGTGAATACCTTCAGTGAAAAAAAGGGGCTATAATTAATTGAATGATATCCTAAAAATAGATATATACCAGCTTACCTTGTCAATTATGAAAACCTTCACTTTTTTGAGTTCATTCTACTCATTTATACAACAAGATTTACGGAGGCAAATAAAGAGAAAATGAATCTATTCGTATCACAGTGGCGAGACAGAATTGTACTGTCAAATTGTTGTAACACAAAAATGAAGTGTATCCCTGAAGATAAAAACCGTAACAGACACTTGGCAGGACCCGTGGGAGGGTTGACTGCTCTCGGATAAACGGTTACGGAGATCAACGTGATTTGAATTTATAACCATGTGTACAGTGAAAACCTTCTAAATAATAAAAACCAGTAAAATGAAATCTCCACTTTAATAGTATAACAGACAAGTTAATGTGAATGAAATTAAGCCGTTGATGGAGTATATGGAAAAATACTTTTATTGCTAAAGTCCATATAAATGAAATTTAGGCCCAAAAGCTTTCATAATTTGTGGAAAAAATTATCCATATTATTTGGAAATCTCAAAAGAGTCGTCTTTTGTTTTGTTAGTTTTTTCTCGGCAGAATGAAGTTCTTTAAATTATAACTGTGGAAATCCATGTAAAAGATGCCAGTTCAAATGTATGAACTTAATTAGTTTTTATTATGTGGAGTGGAGATTTTGAAACATGGAATCTCGTGTACCGATCACTATAAAAAGAAGTGAACTACCTACAATACCCATGATAATATGATAATCACATGAACCTCTGAATTAACACTTCCAATACATCGATTAAATATATTAATTCAACTTTTACGTTGATAGAAACTTTATTGGAGATTCTGGATTACTAATACCTCTACTTGTTGATTAATTAACTAAATTCCCTTTATGAATTTAAATGTTATCAATTCAGCTTTTAGAAGAAAATCTACAATATCTCTATTTTGGTTTACAAGAAAGCAAATTTTTATTCAATAACTACCTAATTAGATATTAAAAAGTTCAATTATCTTAATACTATTACTGATTATTGTGATATACTTTTTTATAGAACGAACATCTATTAAATATATTGGGAATCGAAGTAGAATTAATTCTAAGCTCATAATAATTGAGTGTCAAATACAAAAAGGCTATATTGATCCAAAAAATACTCATTCCCACGAGTAAATTTTGGTGCTCATTTCAATTAATTATTGTGACTAAATCGAACTTTTTTTATCAAAATAGAATATGAGGAACTAAGACTATATGCGTGGTTTAAGTTTTAAGAGGATGTGAAGTGTCAAAGTACTTCAAATCAAAATTGTGTCGTCAGATTGCGGATTTACTTAAAAATGAACAATGAAGAAAAAGGGGGAAAATGATAATACGGTTGATAAGTCTGTTGACTAGATGATAAATAGAAAAATATATACGCTCTAACAAGAGCACAAAACCGGAGCAAAGTACTATTTTACCATTTTTTAAACCCAGTTTGCTCTAACTCAAAATCATTCTGAGATTGTTTTGTATCAAAATCTCAATATTTCTTCACATACAATATTCAACATGCATTACTTTTCCATTAATTTCAATATCCCTACTTAGTATCGGAAGTTGAGAAGTAGAAAACATCCTGTATCACGTCTAGTCTGTGGAATGTTCCTTTTTATTTCCTCTGCGCATTAATATCATCATGTAGATATTGGATCCCTTGCTCGTTTGTTCGTAGATATTACATCAGAATAATGTCCCATTAAAAACCGGAATGATCAAATTAACTAGCAGGAATTTGAGTACTAAGCATTCCTCACAAATATATTTGCTCTACTACTTTTAGTCTACAGCTTTATTTATAATAGTATTTCCTCCAACAAAATAATTGAAGCAAATGAGAATTAACTATAAAAAAACTGGAATAATACGATTGTTTCAAGCAGTTGTTAATCACGTTTAGTAATAGAAACTGTCGGATGGATGTTCTTATCCTCAGAGTTTTATATCTTACCTTCCAGTTGTTTATAAAATTTTTTCTCTATTTCTTGGTCTCCATTTCTCCTGTTTGAGTTTCAGGTGTCCATATTTTTATAATATGTCATCTTTTCATATCGTACCAATTTAATTATATCCTATTTGAATTTTCTATTATTTGTTTCAGATTTATCACTTTCCTGATTCCTGTGAACTAATTCTGTCTTCCCTGCCATTTTCCGACCCCCTATTTCTTCTTCTCTTAGTAATGATATATAATATTTTCTTTATTTTCTTTATATTTTCTTTTTTCTTTGAATTTTGAAGCTTTATTCATCAATTTGTCATTTCATATGTATGCGTTTTTCCCAATCTCTAAATGTATGGTATTAGTGCTGAGGCTGAGTTACTGAGGTTTTTTTAGAATACTCTTCTTCCATCCAGATATCACTCCTCTTTCGTTGTCGATCGTACCTCAATTAATATTTATTTCCATTGAAAGATTTTGTTCTTCTTAGATCTGTACTTAGCTCAATATCTATTTCAGAAAATCACAATATGCTCTAGATATTAGCTTCAATTTATTATGTGTTTTTATCCTCTTCATTCTCAATTCCCAATTAATATAACATTAATTTTGAGCTCTCTTTGTAGTATCCACATTCTTTCTTCTCTTGTTTTGATCTGCTGTCATCGTTAATTTTCTCGTTTCTGCTCCTCATTTGAATATGCTTGTTTTAATTATATTTCCAGTTGTTACCATTCTCTCCTCAAGAATCGTCATTTAGAATAGCAGAGAAATTTTACTGGTCCACGGACATTTCTCCTATCAACGAACTCATCGAAATTGAATACAATCATTGGGTAGTACTTACAATCTTTAAATATTGGAATCGAAAAATATTTCCCATCTGAAAAAACCACGTGTGAAAGAAATGTGTGGATAACAAACCCTTTCATAATATATGACAGTAGTAAGTTAAATTTAAGTGACAGAGAATATAAGTCCCTTCTCGAGATTAGTGCAAATACTATGTTAAAAGCTAGTTTTTCAACAATGTCCATAGATAAATTTTGGATCAAATTGAAAAACGAATTTCCATCTCTATACGAGGAAGCAATGAAAATGTTAGTCCCCTTTCCAACTACATATTTATGTGAATCGGGATTTTCATCTATGACGGTAATAAAAAATAAATTTAGAAATCGGCTTTTGGTTATTTCACCGCTCCGACTTAGCTTGTCTAATTTTCAACCAAAAATTGACAAGTTGATTGAAGAAGAGCAGCAGCAATCTTCTCATCAACAATATGTTCATATGCAATGAGTTTTTGATTAATTATTTTTATAATTTCTGATTTTTTGTTCTAATTTTTCTTAAGAGTTTGTTCCCATTGATTTAATTTTATGGTAATTGTAAGAATGATATTTTTGTTGTGTTCATACATTCATGAGTTTGTGATTTTTTCATAATTTTTTGTCAGTTTTGTTAAAGGTTTATGTACTTACTTATCATTATATGTATGGATAATTATATATATTTACATTTAAACATTACTGTAGGCAAATGATAATAAAATGTTACAACTAACTTACGTGGTAGTTCTTTATAAATACTCAGTAGAAAATTGTTGTTAAGAAAATATCACTGGTCCGCAATTTTTTTTTAACAAATCCACTGGTCTGCGGGTCAAAAAAGGTTGAGAAATGCTGGTTTAAAACATCTCCAATATTTTCTAAATTTTTTCCACCTCTCTCTCCATCGCTTAACTACACGAGTTTATTTCCCTATGTTTTATCCTCAAATTCTCCTTTATTCGTCGTCTGTGTTGTCTGAGAGTTTCAAGTTTGATAACCACAAATTTATCGCCACTTTTTCTCCATATTCACCTCTTTGTTGTTTTCCTATTATTTTGTAGCTCATTAATAATATAATCGAAACATGTAACATGATCATTTGCTACTTATGCTAAAATATTTGTGGAGTGTGATGCTTATGAATCCCAAATAACTTTGCTAAACAGCGTTTGCTCCACCTCTGTATTATTTGTTTATCTAGTACCAACCAGACTGAATTATCAGAGACTCAAATTATTGTAATTTATCGACTTTTCACGACGTATTTCATAATTTCATTCCGATTGGGTGATTTCAGCACATTCATTCTTAACACGTTCTTCTGAAAATTTATTGTAGTATAAAATTCAGTGTTCTACCGATTTTATTTCTCCACACATACAAAAAACAGTAAAACAGTGACACGGTGCGATCTACGTATGATATTAAGTTTCTCAAAATATGTCTCATTATTTTTATAATGAATCTTGTTCATTATAGAACGGAACTTCGATTTATGATAGGAAAAAGGAGTATGCCAGTGTATCAAGAGAAAATAGTAGACTATAAAAGAGGAGCGATCATTGTAAAGATTAGAGAAAATTGTATCAATATGTGATTATTCAAGCAAATGAGATTTATTACATTATTTTATTCAGGTCTAATTGGAATTTGATGTAGCAAAATTAGAACCCTTTGACATCGGATCAAACACCAATTCTAGTTGATAATAAAGAAAATGACATCTGTTAAAAAATATATCAAAAAATAACATGATAATTTATTTCTTCCACCTATTGTACTCACCATATCTTCATGTCATTGAAAACAAATGTATCATTGATCGATGATAGGTGAACCAACCGACTCGTTACTTTTCCATTACCAGAAAACATCGTTTTTTTTTGCATTCCGGGACATCGCACATTCTCCTCGTCGAAGGGATTGATAAACTTTCTAAATTATAAAATTGATTCGTTGTCAATTTATAACGATTATTATATTTTTTATTCCATTACGACAAAATTATTGAGCTTAGGGTAATATTGATTATTGTTTAAAGGCCTCTATCTTATTCCTCGATATAGCAAATAAATTTTCCGTAATTTCCCGGGAAGTTCCTCATAGTAGGTACATGATACAATTAATTATAACCGGATGTAATCACAAGCTCTACGTCGGCGATCGTTAATAGCTAAAATGTCTAGTTACATCCTGTCGTAAATATTGGAGTGGGAAACTTTCTGATCAACATTTTGTAAGGTCAGATTGTTGAATATTCTATAATCCTGATAAGATTTATACACATATTAACTAAATTTTCAGTGTGAACTTTTTCTTATCCGACAATTAAGAACTAGTGTAATATTTCAAATAATTGTTACAAAAAATTCACAGTAAATATGTTATTAATAACTAAGTCACCCACTTACTGATTCGCAACCTCTACAGAATTGAAGCTTCTCCTCTATTGTCCATAGATACTCTACCTTGTCAACACTCTTTTGTTGCAGCTGTATTTGCACAGTTATTTCTTTTGTTATGTTCGATAATTTCATCATTTCTCTCTTTTTATTTTCTAACTGCATAACTCTCTTTTTTGTCTTTTGCTATGTAGCTCTTCTTTTGTGTTACTGAATAGGTCATCCGCATACATTAGATCCTTTATGTAGATTGGTCTCATTATGTTGTATGTTGCATATTTTCCTCCCCTATTTATTTATTTCTTTAGCTATTCCGGACATGATAAGAAGGAACAATAACAGGATTAAGACGCCTCCTTATCTCACAACTTTGTCGTTTACAAAACTATTTGTTATCTTTGTGCTGAGACGTACCATTATCTCTGTTCTCTCAAATATATTCTAAGCTATTTTTATGAATTATTCAATAACTTTCCTATTGCTCATTATATTTCATATTTTTTATCTCTTTATACTATCGGAAACTGCTGAGACATAATAAATCCCATTGTCTGTGCCTGTCATTTACTTAAAAGTGATTATCTAGCCCTACGTTCATATATTGGATCAAAACGTTGCCTGTGTAGCATTAATTTCTTCTTTTTGTCATAGTCCAGTATCCGCTCAAAGAGCATGTATGTAGTACAAAGTAAGAAGATCCCTCTATAAGTTTTATTATCTCCATAACTCCTTTTTGAGGATAGGTACTACTTTTGCTACTTTCCACTCCTCTGGAATTGTTTGTGTATTCCATGCTGCAAGTATTGTTCTGTGTGATAATTTCGTACCATTATTTCTTGAGTACTTTAGCATTTTATATCACCTTTATTACCTCACTATCTTTTTTATAGTCATGGATCTTCTAGTACAGTGTTTTTTCCTGCTATATATCAATTTACTCAACTTACTCTTTCTGCTTCTATATATCTCGCTATAGTAACTCTTCGAAGTTTCCATTTGTCTAATATTCCATTTTCTTCAGGTATAATATCACCATTTGGGGTTTTTAAGTTTCTTATTGGGTTTTTTTCGTCTCTTTTCCCATTGATCTCAGTATGATGCAGCATTTTTTCATTGACATCTGCATTTTCTTCATATTCTCCCCGATTTCTTCTAACGACTCAGCCTTAGCTAACTTTCCATAATAAAGAAAATTCCAAAAGCTATCAGAATCCCCTGTATCAATCAAAAGCCATTAAAATTATGTTTAAATTTTTAGTGTGCTGTATAAAAAACTACTAGTGTAGGAAAAAAATTGAGGTACATCTATATTTAATAAAAATGGCATATAAAATAATACCCAGGGCACGGTGTCTCGTCTTATGAATAAAGAATTCGTTATTTCTAAAAATAATTCACTCTACCCACTTTTCCATATATAAAAGCTAATTTTTCCATTTCGAAATCCCAATAGAATCACTAATGTTTCCCAAACTGCGATTATCTGGTATTTCTAGGCAAATTTACGATTTTACAAGCTAGCTAGTACACTAGCAAACTGTAACTGTTTTTAGTTTATTATCCACTAAACCTGCTTTCATAAAATGAGACACAATAATTTTTTCACTGGTACAGTGTGTATGAATTTAGACTGTCAAACAGTCAAATTGTTTCCATGCAAACTCAATTTCCCAATCAGTTCAAGACGATTCGGTTCTTTTATCGAATATTGATGTTACTAGAATGTTCTTTTTCTGTTTCGGTATTAGAACAACGTTATTCTCGCTCACATTTTCATGTAAGAATAGACTCCATGTTCAAACGATTTTTTGTACTCTTCCGTAGTGAGTTGGTGCCCCTCAATAACGGTTTCATTTTGACAGCTGCCTGGACTATGCATAATTCGATCATGTATGAGAGTGGTATAGTGTTATTTCAATTTCAAGATATCGTCTACAATCAATTATAATGGGGTTTTTAAAAAAGTGAATATAGTCATGAAATATGTACAAAACGCCCAAATCCACAGTGAAGAAATTTCTGATCGTGTAAATTAAATTTTTCACCTGAAATTCTACTTACAGGATTAGTTTTTGCTACTCAAGCAAACTTTCAAATTCAAATAATATTTCCAATGTCATGTGTCAAACATGAATCAGTGCCACCAACCTACCACGATGTAATTTCCCTAATGTATATTTGTAAGAATTTTTCCTTTGGAACTGTTGCTGGAATGAAAAGCCGTATGTTACTTGTATTTCAATACGTTACTCTCCACTAGTAGTTTATCCCAAAAATAATTAAAAAATTATTTCCATGTACGATACATGGTGTGTTTGTAACCATTAATTTCGGAAATCTAGCTTTGTTATTAAAAATATTATAATAATAATATAATAATAGCTAGAAATAATATCAGTTTTCCAAGAAAATATTTCTTGGCGTCACCACCTAAATTTTCATAATTTGTATCAAAATAATATATGTGATGCTGTTTATATAGGTCAGATATCCCAATATTTGGAAAATATTTCAAGAAGGCATCAATTCGATATGAAAATAAATAAAATAAACACATAATGGGATTCAGTCATAAGAATTCAGAAAGTATGGAACAAAAGTCATATACAGAAAAGATATTTTCACAAACATAATGAAAAAGACCTGAATAATTAAAGTAACATTTATAACTATATTTTATAAATTTCATTTTTACTATAAATAATTTAAATAGGTTATCAAAAACTGAAAAAAGTGTTTGTATAGATAAATTAGATATATATAATGCTGTCTATATAGTACAGACATCTCAATATTCACACAATAGACTGAAAAGTCATCAGAACGATGATAAAACAACATTTAAAAACCTCGCAATTAGGGATAAATATACATTTGATTTCAAAAATAAAGAAATCACGCCACAGCGTCGAAAGCCCAGAATATATTTAAGTGAAAATTATGATTAATAATAATGCAATGTTTTTCTTCCTATTGTTCTTATTTATTCAAACTATTTTTAGCAGGAGGGTGGATTCATATACACATCTCTCACTTATTTATTTATACACTTACACTGAGTACACTATTCACTAAACTATTCACTCAGTATTATAACATAACAGAACTCTATCCAATTTTTAGCATAAAAACAATATAAATAAATCGCAGCTGCGAATAAGTAATCAAAAAACAATATCTGAGGTGCCGCACCCACCAAATTTTTGAATATTCACGGTCCATGTTATGGACGAGTTCGTAACAATGCCAAGTTATATTCTTCATTACTTTTCATAAATATCATTGTGCCTATAGATAATTTAATTTTATTATTTGAAAATAAATTATCTTTTACCATATATATCGCTTACAACAATATGAGTTTTTCTAAGTAATTGTCTTGACTTTTTTATCTAAATGGTTTCTATAGAATTGATATTATATACAATGTTTATATAGGTCATACATCTCAATATATACATAATAGATTGGAGGGTCAACAGAACTATCAAATATTAAACAAATTTAACAAACAACGAAATAAGTCATTAATGTACATTCGGTTATAGAAATCCAGGAATTATGGTATTAAAAATAGATTTATATAAAAATGATGTACGAAATCTGAATAATTTGAGAAGTTCCTAATTCCATTCAATAAATTTTATTGTGAAAAAATTCTTTGTATGGATAAAGTGGATTGTATTATGATACTCATGTGATGAATGATCTTTCCCTTTATACGTCGTTAATAAAAATATGAGTTTTTCGAATGAGTTTTTTTGGCGTTTCTACCTGAATTTTGATAGATAATTTCTATATGTTTTCCTATATATTTTTTCACTTCCATCATTAATTAGGTAATTTAGGCCTTGGTACAATGTTACAATCAAGATATTAACATCCACATATCTATTTATAGACTTCTAACAAACTTTCGACAGCCTGAGAGAAATACTACTAAAAGACATTGCACGTCCCAAAAACATTAATAGATCAAGAAATTGATATAAATCCAGGAGTCAGACAGGACTTTCAACGGACTATCAACAACTCTATTTAACATTTCACTAGACGGAGTAATAACAGACATGCTTAGAGGTACAATTATTATTAAAAACGACCAAATATTGACGTACCCTGATGATCAGGTGATAATGACAAAGTGTGAAGGTCCTATGGGAAACATTCTTGAAGATCGAACAGGAAACTAGTAAAAGGGGGCTAGAACTAAATGAAGTGATGACTAAGAATATGGAGTTGAAAATAAGGAAAAAAATTACGCCAAACATAAATTTATATTCGAAGGGGTTAACAATTTTAAGTAACAGTTAACAACCATAATGAACGAGGAGAGGAAATTGCTCAAGCAGGCTACTAAGCATATTATAGATTTCAGCTTCTAATGCTATGCAAATGAATCAGTAGACGTACTAAAATAAAACTATACAGAACAGCAATATGACCAACAGTAACGTATGGAAGGAGAAACGATGAATCTAACAAAAGCCGATGAAGAAAAACTTCGATAAAAAAATATATGGGCCAAAAAAGTTAAGTGACGACAATATAGAAAGAATTCTTATGAAAGCTGAAATTAGAGAAATCTTAAATGAAGAGACTTTCACAAGATTTATAAAAACGCAGCGAATACGATGGCTAGGACACGTAAAACGGATGAAGTTAAAAAAATAACAGAATGGAAACCCTTAGGAAATCGGCCCAAAGGAAGACCAAAAAGCCAAACACGCAATGAACTTTAGCTTAAAAAACAAAATGGCTAGAGCTTGGATTGACTCCCTACAATAAATGATTTATCGAGCTTTTGATTGAGGTACTACTATTCTTGTTGGAATATACAACCGAATACTAAAAAAAGATTTATATACAAACGATGAACAACATGTAAATTATTCAAGTAAAATTTCTAATATTGTTTCATCATGTTTATTGTGACTATGGTTAATTTGAGTTGACTATTCTAAAATATTGAAGGATGAGTAGTTTGTATTATGATCAACATGTGATGAATTATCTTTTACTTTATATATCTGAGGTGTTTATTTATCAATTTTTTTATGATATTTTCACAAACTGTAATATCAGAACGAATCGCCAAAAGCAATTTTTCCACAAACGGACAAAAATATTTGTCGAATAACTCTGTAGCACCATTGAGAACCCAAAGATTTTATAACAAGTGAACTATTTTCTAATATACCGTAGATTTATTTATCTCCATTATCAAAAATAGCAAACGAAGTTATTTCATAAGATTATAAAAAAATTGTTAAATATACTCAAACTATTTGATTATACTAATATGAGTTTTATATACAGAAAATATTTGGAAAATTAAGTTTTGTTAAATCAACCTAAAAATTAAAAAAAAAATTCCTATCCTCAACTTGATTTGGTAGTAATAAAACTCATAACAGTTCCTTGATGTGTCAAAATCTTGAACAATTCCTCAATTTGAGTTGATGGGAGCCATAAAATTTCAATATCATGTTATTCGCTTAATTTTATAAAGCACCGTAAAAAATTTGATTTTTTGTTGGAATAAATTTATCTTATCTATTGGAAAACGATCCAACTATAATATTCTTCATTTTCACTGCTAAAATTTCAAGTGATGATTTTTATGTAAATGTTCTTTCCATGAAGTGATACTGCGAATTTATTTTTCTACCTATACTCGCTTTTACTCTGTGTGAATTGGATGGATTAGGTTTCACTCCATGTAGTACATAAACACTTAATATAGACTTTGAAGTTTGCGGTTTTAATTTTCTTTAACTAGTTGCGCTCGTCTACAGATGTCTCAAACCGAATATAACAGTGAATTTTCCGCGTTCTGACTTGCCAAGTTTCATTAATTAAACTGATAAAAAGTTCAGGACGAGAAAGTTTTGTTTGTCGACTTCAATTAAAAATACGGAACATTTCGCTATTATAATTATTCTGCACTAGAATTAGTTATTTATTGTGAGGGAAAAAGTATTAAATTTTAGCAAAAGTTTTTGACGTCTCCCGACGCGAATTGTGTATAATATTTTGTATATGACGAGAAGAAAGAGGACTAGATATGAAGAATTAAGTTTATCACGATATAATAGAGTCAGGAAATTATAGATGTAGAGTTTGAATTTATTTATATTTAAATCGAATTGTCGAATTCAGGGTCCTAAATACGGGTCTGGAAACATATATGGGGACAGTGGCAAAAGTGTATTTTAATGAATTAGATGTCAAGTGTGTACTAAATATTAGCGAATAGTCTTACGTAAATCTGGAAACCTAACCCAATTTCTATATAGCGGCTTAGTTCTCTTTTCCGGATTCTAAGTGTTTGAAATAGCCATAGCGAGGCGCTACTATCTAGAGATGTTAAAGATAGACGTGGTCAGGGCATGGTTACATGTTAGACCAACGGGTAGGGCAGAGATGAAAATGCTTACTACTAATAATGGGTTTTCCAATAGGGACTTGACAATTTTGAATTTAGTTTGTGAACGCATCTTCTCACTTAACATCGAACTGTCACTGTCACTACCACTTTCATGTGGTCACATTGTATCTATCAAACAACTGTTCGTGAAATGAACCCCCTTCTTTAGCCTCGTTTCCAGACTTGTAGATAATTTTGTTGTTGTCAACTTTGAATAATGGAAATATCCGATTCAAAGTATTAGTAGAAGCAGCAAAAGTAGCGTTACAAAAATTATTTCCAGCAAAATAGCGGATATTGTACCAAAATCAACATTGATCTGATGGACAAGGAAAAAAACATATCTCTAATAATAATAACAAGAATTTAAAATATTTTTATCTGATTTTATTTAACTCACACTGTTTATCTGTTTGTATGCTACAAATTTTGTATACAATATTTAACTAACTTTCCCTCAACCAATTAACTTGAAATGCTCACTTATTTCGGATGACAATATAAGAATCAATCAAAAAATTTAAGAATTATATAATAAATTATTCGTATTTCATATTCTAATAATACTTTTGAATACTCTTTTAAACCTTTATGAAGTGTGGTTATTGAAGAAAATTTATTCAATATAGTATTACTCTAATGGGTAAGACTCTTGTTGAATTTTGGGAATCAACCAGTTCCTACACATTAGATAATATTTATGTTTCAGTAAAATTATCAATTGTCAAACCTTTATATACATAAAAAATGATATAAACTGGAGACTTGTAGTTGTTGAGTGTTATACTAAATGTTACCATATAAAGCCTAGTTACACAGTAGCAACAATTGCGTCTTATTTTATGCACAGATCAGATTGTGTGTAAACATTTTTTTCTATAAAGTATCTCAAATAGTAGATAATTTTCTACAACTTGAACATGTTGAATCGTAGAAGGGTCATTCATTTCAAAGATCGTCCATAGTTATACTTAAATCTATAGGAGATTAAAGATAAGAAACCTACTAAAATTAACTGAAGTGTTTCGAATGTGAAGGTTTTGGAATTGCGAATTGCGACCAGGTATATAAACGTCGTATCACAAACAGAAACACAAGAAAATTCAACTTTTTTTCAAATACTTCAGGAAATATACCATTTATATAATGCCCGTATAATGATTGTACTTTTACTTTGAGGAAATGTCCTAAATGTGTCCTAAAATTAATATAGCTACCTTCGGCGGAAATTTAATCCCATGAACAATGATATTTGGTTACTAGTCAAACATTTTCTCCGTTACGCTAAGAATATTATATTAATATTAGATCCATATTACTTACACAAACAGCTTAATTTCGCATATTGGTATCATGATCAAGACTGAATAATGAATTAACAAATGGATAGAAAAAATTTCAGGCAAATCATTTGAATCTCAATCAGTAGTTGTGAATTTCAATCAAATTTCTTGCAAAAGTAAAATTTCGGTTAGATCAGAAAAAACAGCAAGAAAGCCAATCGTTAGACATTTACAGTGAATTAAGTGCAACAAAAGTTTCGAAATTCATTAATCTCAAGACTCAGACTTCATCTCACCTGCAACATTTCGAATGAATTGTAACAATTTTATTGATTAAATTCTTTGAGCTTTTACAGATTATCTCTTTTCACAACGCTTTGAGTGAATATAGTCAAATTATTTTCCTCTATAACGCACACTCAATTTTATTATAATCATGGTTACAACGAAAATATAGTTTAATGAAAAAGTCGTATGGAAATGATGCACTTCATTCGCAATTCTAAATTTATATTTTTCATTAGAAAAACGTAGTAGAAATTACGTAAACATAAAAAGCGAAATTCAAAATCAAATTCGTATATCATGGATTTATATAAATTGTGAAGCTTAAATCTTCAGTCTAATACTGGAAATAAAACATATCGATCAATATGTCATTTCAGGAAACCTATAATCTTTTGTTTTGATAATGAATTCATTCCAAGCCTCATTTCTCAATTTATTAGTAATATGGAAAAATATTTTTATTCAATAAATCGAAACTAAATCTGCGGATTATATCGACTAAGTTTGTATTTCGAACCCCATTAATGCGGAACTGAGAACGATACATCATTTTACAAAGTTACAATCCTTATTGAATTTGTTATAAATCTTTTATTAGTGAAAGCTTCGGTTCTAGTTCCAATTTATGTGGTATTTTTGTATCCGAAATCTAACTATATAAGTGAGTTGGTAACACAAAAAAGCTGTTAGAGATTTTAGAGTACATATCATTGTTGCTGGTTAACAAATTGAATTACACTGAATTTCGAACAAAAGGAAGCTTTCAATCGATTGGACTACATAAAATATCGTTTTATTTGAAAAAAAAGTGAAGTTAGGGTCATATGTATACATCCATGAAAGGGAAATATGTTATGAGTTCTATTAGTAAGAAGAGAGCAGATTTCCATTATGACACATAATTTGAGTATACTAATGGTTATTTGTTTATTATATTGCAAAATCTGCAACTTGTATGTCTGAGAAGGCTGTTTTATTTTTCAACAAATATGAATATTCGTTATATCTTCTGTTGTTTCTACCATAACTGATCATATTTCAATTAAAAATGATGATTGGTATGAGAGGTCAACTATTTTATAGTCTATAATTCATATATTTTCTGTAAGATACATGCTTTTACCTATGACTCCACTCTTTTAACTTCCTCATAAGATTTGAAAAAAATCAAAAATAAATTTTCGAAAGATGGAGATTACTATATACGTGAATGTTACAATCAAGTCTCAAGCAGCAGACTTTCTATTTAAAGGTGGTTTCTAATAAATCATTCGATATAGGTCAGCGCGGTAATTATATTGAACTGAATTTTTACTAGAAACAATAGAAATTCATTCATATTGGTAACAATTCGTTATTATCAAAGTGATTTATTATAAAATTTGGCCATGACACGTATTTTATAGGATAATTTATAATATTGAAATTTCCAAGTAGAATCTGAAACATTGACAAATCTAAGCCTTTGAAAAATGGACTAGTGAAAAAACATTTTTTGTTCTACTTCAGTTATATGTACATTTGAGGCGTCATAAGCGAAAAAGGTGAATCATTTTATTAGAATCGAAGTAATGCAGGAGTGATGAAAATTTGTTGTCTTCAAAATATTACTCTTGGTTGGCAACTTCCTTATCTCAAAAACTGGATCGATCCCTGATTTTCAAATTATTAACTTAGAATACACTTTTTAAAAACTTTATTTCACACGATCTAATTATAAAATGATTACAATTCATAACCACAGATGACTGACTAAAAATGTGTGAGGAAATACTTTTATATAATTGTAAAATGCTGATGAGGTCCTCGCACTGCGATTTCGTGGAAACAGCAACCGATATTTCTGTAGGAATGGTCGAGATAATTAGAGATGCTTTCTCTGATCTTCAAGCACATCTTTCATATTCTAATGGGGCCAGAAGTCGTAACTCTCAAATCAAAAGCAAGAAGTAGAAAGAATGATCAAGACTAATAAGAACGTAGTTGGTTCATTTCCAGATAGTTCTTTTTCTATCGCACATCTTTCTGTCCGAATATCTCCTTATCAGAGTTTACTTCGTTTTCATTGGAATAAACTAAAATATGTTTTAGAGGTTAAAAGACGTCTTAACCGTTCCTCGTTGGCAACTAACTCATTCCCAATTTTAACTACTTGTTAAATTTGAAACAACAATCAATCTCAATACGTTGTTCCAGTTCCACATTCCACATCAGATAATGCAAAGACGATCTGGTTGAAGCGGCTCTTGTTATAGAGAGAAGCTTGTTACCACCATTACCATCAATATATGAGTGTATGAGACATTCTAGTACGTAAGTAGCAGCTGATATATAGAAAACAATATTTGTCTTTTATCGACTATAAACATGTTTTTATTCAATTTTAAGAGCAAGCAAAATTTCTGTTTGAGAGACGCATGAACCGTTCATGATTCGTCGTTAATATTTTATTGTTATCTCAATAGCATGCAATAAGAGACGCTAAGATCAGGCGTACCTGTTTTATACCGTAGATAGTGAAACGTGTTCTACTACTATGTAATCAACATGGAGTATTCAATATTAAGAAGACGTTGTTTCTACCTAGGCTGATCAATTTGCATCGCCCACGATCCATTTATAAATCGAAACCATTATCATTATTAAAAGGGACAACTCCACAACAAATTCATTTCGTGGGATGAAATGTGGTAGTCAGTGGTATAAAGACCCACATGCAGATAGAGCACCTACAATCGTTGAAGATTATCTTGTACTATTTAGTACATAATTTACTTATTGCTGGAGTGAAAATAGAGACCAAAATGCAGAACGAGGAGAAGAGCATTGAGGTTCACCACCATCAAAAATATATAAGATGCGATCTTCAGTAGAGAAAAACTCACGTTAACCGTTTTTGGAAATTTTAGTATTTTAGTTGTAAGAGGAAGCAAAAACTATACATGTTTATGCCAATTTATCTTCAAAATGAGGTGAAACGACAAAATAGAAACGCTGTTGATGAGAGGCAATGAGAATGCTAAAACATCGATGACAAATTGTATAAACCTTAATGTGGACTATTTTAAAAAAACATAAATTGGATGAAAGCAATGACTAGCAAATTTGTGACATTTCACTTTTCAAACTCTTTACTTATGATTATGAATATTTGGAAACTTGCGAGGCTTTTTGAAATATTTTCATAATGTGTCGAATATTGATTGCAGATGAATATAATGATACATCATGAAACGTTGAATTAGTCTTCTGTTCATGTACATTTCCAGTATTTTTAGAATTCTAGTGAATTATGCATCGACCATATTGCGAACAAGAGAAAAACTGGAAAGGTGGGAAATGGAAATAGCAATGAGACATCAGCTTGAAAAATGACTCAATTATTTCCTTCAGATCTTACTAACAAGTGAAATAAATCTACCTACAGTATGAAAAACTTTTTTTCTTTGAAACTGCTTAATAAATTCGACAATCTCGAACAAATATTCAATAAAAATTGGATATAATTAATTTATAAAATATCGATTATATTTCCAGCCCTGACAGAGAAAGGCTTTTACGAGTAAGTAATAAAGAAACATCTTCAGAAACTTTTTGAAACCAGCTTGATTCTAGGCTATATACCCAAAATATAACGAAAGGAAAAGTATTATTATACAGAAAATAGGCAGAAGACCAGAAGATCAACGAGTTTTTTCACCCGATTTTCCTCACCTCTTTTTTTCTAAAAACTATGAAGAAAGCCATAGAGCAATACCTCAGAAGTACGGCTCTCACAAGAAAGGCGCTTCACACGAAACAATTCGCTTATCAAAAAAGAAAGTCCACTACAAGTACAGTGCTTAGATGGAGACATAGAAAAGGCTCTTAACTCTTACTTTAACAACCTTCATCGATATAGAATGAGCTTTTGGTGACACCTCACATCAGTCCATCAAGAGGGCGTTCGAATAACGGGAAGTGGAAATTCCCATACTAAAATGGACTGAAGCGCTGCTACAACATCGTATGGTTGCAGCAGAAATAACCAGAAACACTTCCACTGCTACTGGAGTAAAGTGCTCTCCACACGTCGGACTCCTATCACCCCTAATGTGGTCATTGGTAGTGAAAAAAACCTCACTAGACTAAGCAGCGCTTGATTTATAGTTCTAGGCTACGCGGATAACCTAGTAGTAGTGGTAGTAAGGGTTAAGCATGAAGGGTTGATCTCTGCCCAGATGCAAACGGTTCTAAGCACAATCAAAAATTGAGGTGATGAAGATCAACTCCCGATCAACTCCAGTAAAACATCACTAGTCCCATTTAGAGGGAGAACAAAAACAAATATAAGCGCACCTATCCTTAATGGAACTCAATTAATACTTTACAATGAAGCAAAATATCTAGGAATTACCTTGAATAAAATTTTTGTTTGAATGTATAAGTAGATTGAACGAATCATCACAAATACTCGTATCTTCATATTATGAATAAAATGTAGATATGACTCTGGAGGTAGAAACAATTAATGATATGCTGTGGGATGAAATTAACAAAGTTCTCAAAATTAAACCCCTGAAAATATTGTTGCCTATGTGTTTCTATCTAATACCAAACAAAATTCACGATTATAACTTTTTATGGATATACAACTTGCTACAGAAAACTTTGTTTTGCGGTTTAATAGTCGCAAAGCTCCCGCTTATGAAACTTTTGTGGAGTCTTGTTTATTTTTGGCAAAATTTTCTATCGATCTTACTATTAGAAGCTGGATGAAAGACTTAAATGTGAATTGTTCTTAAAACATACGAAGTTTGTTGCTCAACCAGTTATTAAAACGTGCCAAGAAAAGCAAAATGTTGCTTGAAATGTGTGTTACAAGAAAACATGCGGTTATTAAAAATGAAGGAAAGATGTATTATCGAAGAAGTACTTGGAAAGTATAGATAGTAATCATTTTTAGATCACTATAACTTGACCGATCTATCATCGTCACTAATAACTCATATTTGATGATCGATAAATTCCAGAGTGCATTTTCTTTATAACAGGTTTGTATTTATTTGATTTTAGATTAATATTTTAAGAAAGATTCCATAATTCAATTTCAATTAAAGAAAACATAGCTAGGCAATAATTTACTAAATTAATGGAGGTAGCAGCAAACATAATAGTTATTTGTGAAACAAGAGTGGGACGGTTTGACAATTTCAAAGAGTGAAAAAAGTTTCTTCACTCACGAGTTTCATACAAAATTTTTTCTACTAGACTACATAGCCTTAAACCATTCGACAAAAAAAGTTCTGTAAATGTTAGAATTAAACATACTTCAGTTAACTCACTCTGTGTGTGTTTTTTAACTGTTTGTCTGCTCCTTTCAATCGGTATCTGTTCATGAAGTTTTTTAATTTAAGTATGATAGTAGTATTATAGTTTTGAGAAGGATTTGATTTGTATAAATACCTAAAAATTCAAATGAATTTGTTAATTGAGATTACAGATTTACCCACACAAGCAACACAACAAAGTGAAGAAAAAAAAGCTATAAAACAAAAAACAATTTTTTGCAGATATCTTGGTATGTGTTTAAGAAGAGTTCAAACAATAGATGCTGATGATGAGAAGTTGCAAAAGTGTATTATACAACTTTTAATTGTTTTTTTCCTATCAGTGCTTTATTTATTGCTTCAAATGGGTCTTTGTGAGTATTTATGAGTGCTGTTTAACTGAGTTCATTCAGTTAAATGAGTTCATCTAATTTTTTCCCTTTGGTAATATCCTGGATCCTGCTAAAGAAGTTGAGCTACAAGGTAGCGGAATTTAGATGAATCAGAATCAGGATGAGAACTTCCTTTCGATCTACTTTACACCTCCGCCAGGTATACGGTAGATCGTTCTTCACATGACTACAATAGTTCGCCTGGACTCGCCTTGATCGGTATTACCCCCAGGGTATGGAAACTCTGGTGCGGAAGGGGAAAATGAGCCATAGAGCCCTTTCTTGGTTCATGAGCACAACTAATACATTTATATATTTGACGGTAGGTAACACTAGGGGCTATAATGTCAATCCATTCAGAACAGCATTGACATTTGTCATATAGTGATTGTGTAGTTGATCTGTTGATCTACACGTAATTAATAAAGTAGCATTATTTTAGATTAATATGATTGTAAACAATGGAATAATGTTCCACGCGAACTTTACTATCAATTTTAATATGAAGGACGTCTGTAATATCCTGACACTCTTGTTTACAAACACTAAGTAGCCCAATCAAATATATCTGATGCTATTAGAATATACTTGAATTTAATAATGTTTAGAAAACAAAACAACAACCAAATGAAATCACTCCACATTTCGCATAATTAATGCTATCCTCCATTATTTCAAGTGGCATTATATTACGAATAAAATAACGGAATTATAAACGAAGTTAATAGTGAGTAGTAATAAAATAAGTAGGGATGCGGAAACATAATTTTTATAATGTTTCAAACCAAATCACTGGGAAAATCTCATTTTTTATCGTTTGCTTTTAAAAATTCGACGATAAATACAAGTATAGAAACTAGGAATTTCAAGTATAACAATAATTATGTTTTATATCTACCATTTTTTTTTAATTTGAAATATTATGAATCTAAATTTGTTGATTACATTTTGATATTGGAGATAATTTTTTCACAACCTGAAAACTAGATTAGAGAGAAATGGAAATATATGAGGATAGGCATTTTCTGCGTAGATACCAGCACCTCGATAGTTAAATTTTACAATGGTTGTTTTGAGATATGGCCACACTGTGAATAAGTCAAATCTGTCTCATTTTTAATAGTGAACTTAGTCAGAACGTCTTGTCATACGAGTGTTACTTGGGTTATTAACAGATGAAACATTCAATTTGGTCAAAGAATGGAATTAAATCGCAAACATTTTCGTGCGATGATTTTCTATGGCTTTCGACTTGGATTTAACCAACAGCAATGTGCCGATCAACTTGCTCCGACTTTTGATGATGTAGTACTATCAAGACCCGTCGTGTTTCGCTTGTTTTTCGAATTCAATAGATCGGCTGTTGGGCCAGAAAACTTCGATACTGTGCTTAAGCTGATATTTAAAGATCATCGTGTGACATACCGTGAGATCAACGCATACTTGGGTATTAGTTCCACTTGCATAAATTCATATTGCTTAAACTGACTCAATAAATTCAAGCCAAATTCAAAGTTTGCGCATGAAATACTTCGAAGCAAATATTCGCCTGTTTTCTCGGAATAACTGGATGTCGACACCGTTCCATTAGAGCAACATAAAACGGTCAATTCTGAATGATATACCAGCTTTTGTTCCAGAAATCAGGGAAATCACAGAAGACGAATCATTCTCCAACATGACAATGCGTGCTCTCACACATCAGTCCAAGCAAACCCGTTTTTGGGCACTCAAAACATCAAATTCCTGAAACCGTTTTAAATTTATCTTAACTTAAGAAGCAACGCTCGTAACCAGCGTGTTTCTGTAAGCAAATAGTACGGTTCAGTAGAGAACCATTACATTTGTATTATTAAATCTAAGACAACAATAAGCAACTGAAGAACTTTTATAGATAAATGTCCTCTATAAGAACACTCAGAGCTGAATTTTAAAATAATTGTAACTTTCCTTCTTAGAGTAGAAATCCTGAAAATGGTGAATAAATAAAAATAGACTGAACATTTGAAAATCAAGGCTTCTCTTCTACAGCGATCACCTCAACAAATTTATTTCTCTTTGAGAATAATTGGAAACGTAGAGACCGGAGATGAGCCTTCATTACTCGACCAAGATACTTATCAATAATCACTCTTCGAAGACACTATTTTCAATCAATAGAATTATTGATAATTTAAATGAAATTAAGTGGATTTTTGAAGTGAAAGAAATACTACAAACAGAAAACTAACAATCGAATAATGAATGTCACAAAAACTATACATAAGATTGTAAATAAACTGACAGTAAGAAAATTCACATCCTTCTACTATGGAAATGTACGTTTCAGATGGGCGTCCAATTATCAAAAGATCAAAATAGTAAGAACCGTATAAGGTTAATATCTGAGTGAACATAATTAATTGATAGTCAATTTCAACTTTATCAAAAAATTCCTCATAATTGATTGAGTTTTTATAATGAAATGTTTCACTTTTCTTGGAGGCATAGAATGACAATCAATCTTTAACATGTCAATGTCCGTTCATCGCTCTTATTATTGCTCTAATTATTACACATTCTATAAACTTTAAATTGAGTTAGGTTGGATGACGACAAGTTTATTTCAATTCCATAGGAATTTGTGGATTTTGTGAAACCCTTGTTTTAGATGAAGATAACAATGTTTTTCAAATTTTTCGGTATAATAGTAACAACGTTATAAATAGAAAATATATAATTAGGTCACGTTTGATGTTAAGTGAGTGGAATAAATAAAATACAAGGTTAGTTTGACGAAAGAACAATTTTTTCAGAGATTGATAACAATTTAGCTACGCTAATTATATTGTCAGTTTTAGCAATATCAAAATAAGAGATAAATCTGATAGGTACATTTTTGAGTAGTTTGAAAAAAATTGAAACTTGTTTGACTAAGAGTGTGAATAAATTTTACTTAAAAATTAAATATTTTCATTCAATAATAGTGTTGTATACAGTTTGTACCAATTTATAAATATGATGATGTCGTTGATTTTGTTAAATAGCATCACTGTTATTTGGATCGCTATTTCATAGAATTGCATAGCTGTCAAATATGAAATGTTCATCCCACACCAATTACAAGAGAATTCTCATTAGAGCAGTGGTTCCCTAGCTGTAATACGCGTACCTCTTTAAAGTACGCGACCGACCAACAAAATATAAATCTTTGATCCGAAATATAAGATAAAGGATGTTTTTTATGTTTTATATGAAGAGTTGTACTTATAACTAGGTTTTACTTGGACTAGAAGCTGAGATGAACCTAATCCGCAGTGCGTTGTTTGTTATGACATTTTATCAAACAATTCTATGAAACTTTATCTTTTGGCACAGTATCTTGAAAGCAAACATGACAAGTGCTCAAAAACTTTTAGTTTAGTTTAGTTTAGTTAGTCATTTGATTTCAAATGCTGGTAAAAACCATACTTTCGGCGGAAACCTAATCTCCCATACTGCAGCCGAAATTGTTTCTTGCATTAGAAAGAAAGGTGCAAAAAATTGAGATGATATCTTGATAAAATGTTACAGTTTCAAGGAGAATAAATGATGTGGCGTAAAAAATAGAAGAACAACTTATCGGAGCAATTCAAGAAAGTCTTTGCTTTGGTATACAACTCGATGAAATCACAAATTTGGCTCGCCTAACTCCAGCAATCTTTTTTTTACGTGGCATTTTTCAAAATGAAATATTTGAACATATGTAGGACACTTAAACATCGACTAGAGGTGAAGATTTTCAAGTTATTGGATTCTTTTTTTTTTTCGAGAACTAGCTCGAGTGGAGAAACTGTGTTAATGTGTTCTTGAGCAAAGTGAAATTTGTGGACATTATCAAGACTAGCTCTCAAAAATCTTGTTACTTTGAAATTTAATGACAGGACTTGGGAACTTTCATGAGAACTTGTTGCTACATACTGAGGCACGATGGCTTTCCCGTGTAAATGTTTTGTCCCGTGTATTTGAATTACACAAATGTTCACCACAAAACTCCCATCTGTCTTCTGTTCTTATTGATTTCAATTGATTTTTGAAGCTGACTTATTCGAGGGATGTTTTTAAAAAACTGAAATTTATTTACGCGGTAAAAGAAATCCACTGTTATCAACATGAGGCCAATAGCCAAAAAATCAAGTTATAAGATTGGTATTTTTATAGGAAACTCTCAGTATTTTCCTTACCAAAAAGAAATCGTAATGACTCTGTTGCTATTCAACTAAATCAACTATAGCGTTATTCTTCTGAATTGAGTATACATTTGTATTGTATTTGAAATATTGTGATTGGAAATACTAATTAACAAATTCATGCAATATCGAATGTATATCAATCACAGATTTATGAAGGGAAAGTTCAAACGTCAACCTAATTTGCAAATTTCCAGCTTTATCTCAAATAAATAAACCTTCACAAAGAGAAGTGTATGTTCAGCTTTGTATAAATCTTCTGATAAAATTGATAATATGAAAAAATTCGGAGAGTCATGTTTGCACAATTCCGCAATGAATTCAAATTTTAGTTCTATAAATATTTTGTGAAATATAGTCAGTATTTGTTCTACTTTGAATGCAATTTTTCCACTGGCTGAAAGAATGAAATTAATTGAATATGACATAAATTCATTTTTGTCACGTTTTAACATTGAATTCAAAATTTCTATGGTTGTTAAATAAAGTACATTCTGTACGCAGTAGCTTTCAAAATCATTCATCATATGTTTGTGTTTCTAGCACTTCTACAGTCTCACAAAAATAGACGAGTTTACAAAATTACAGAAAATTAGGAAGAACTGGTAGCTACTTTTGACTTACTTTTTGTTACTGTAGATGATTTAGATTTATCGAAAGATAATTTGTGAATAACAATCATCTCGTTTGGTATTCACTTTCGTGAATACGAGGACTGCGATAGATAGTTTTGAGATAGACAAATATTTACAATTGGATATTGTTTTCTAATTACTCTCCACTAAGATCAATACACTTTTGTATTGTTTGAACCAATTGCTGAAGCAGCAGTCCCAGATCTTGAATTTTTTCGAGGTGGGACAAAAAAGGAAAGACGCCACCTATATATACTTTTATCATCATTATCATATCAACCATTTAAAGCGCACCGTTAGTTATGGGGTTCCCAAAAAGAATGCCACAACGATCGGTCTAGCGCTGTTATTTCCGTGTTAAGCCTATTTGTTTGTTAAAAAATTGATACATGAATGTGTAGAACATATATTTAAATTACACGTATTACACGTAATTAAAATGGAAAATAATGATTTTTCACAAAAATTTGGAACTCTGCTCGGGATTACTCGAAACTATAGCGATTTTCATTAAAAAATTCTTTCCATGTATGATAGCATAGGATAAGTTCTGAAATAAAACATAAGATTGAAAATAAAAATCATTTATTTATTGTATTGCACATTGAAATTACAATTTCACTCTCCGATCTTCTGGTTCTACGGAAAATCTATGACCTTGTCATCATTAATTTCATTTGCCATGCGATTTTCTATTGCTAAGATTGCGAGACTCGATAAACGTTCCTGGAAGCAGTTTTTCCATTTCGATTGAGGTACCTCCAAAACATGTTATTTGAACACATAAACCGATTCTTCGGATATAGAAAAACAACCTCGCAATTTATTGTTGTTCTACGTGAATAAGAAGAAATAATTCGGTGCCAAACAAAAACTGCACGGCTCATGACCCATCAATTCGATGTTTGGACTGTGACAGTGAAAAAACGTTTTTGTTTGAACTATTTTGTGAACAACTTTTGTTGGGTCTGGTTCGTCTTGAAATACCCATACCGTCGATTGTTGTTTAGTTTCGGATTCATATGCATAGATCCATGATTCGTCGCATGTAACGATCTCTTAGACGTCTTTTGAAGCACCGCGATCGATATCTTTCAGCATTTCTTTGCAGCAATTAACTAACAAGAGATTTTTTTGTGCGATTGTCAAATTATGCGGTATCCAACGCAAAGAAATCTTTCTGACATCATCCTTAATTTTTGACACAATAGCCGATTTCTGACGACCTTCACGAAATTCATTCAAAAGTCTAAGCAAGTTTATTTGCACACATGAAATAAAATTTTTGTGATTTAATTCCATTTTTTGACCAAAAAGAACTTTAAACAACAGTCCGTTCACCATTAAAAATGTCAAATGTCATGATAGCAGTGTCAGATTTGACATATTCACATCACTGTTGCCATATATCAAAACTTAAGTAGTAACCCTCGTAGTATAAAATATTATCGGAGATAATTTTGTTGCAACAAATCTCAAAAAATGATAAGTTTCATGAATCGGAGGAATATATATATATATATATATATATATATATATATATATATATATATATATATACCTGCCATACCCTCTAAATAATTGAATATGAAGAATAGACAAAAATTTTCTGTGTTCTTGACCTCTATATCTTGAAATTTGTTAAATCCAACCAGATATTTTTACGTAATAACATGCAGTATAACGATAACTTCATTCTAGTTATTTTCACCTCAGTCAAGCGATAAATAAACCTTTATTCGCACGTTTTTCTTATCTAAGCCATATCTCCAATAATTTTGGAGGAATTACACACTTATACTCGTTCACCTTCCTTCCAAGCCATTAGGCAAACTTTATGGAATCACAACCAAACGATGATGGTATTCAAGTAACAGAGGGGAATTTTATACAACCTGCTGTTGGTGTTGGGTATAACAGTTATGAAACCTAGTGCAGTAATGTAAGGGAAATAACGATTTTTATGTAGAAATTGTATAAATTTATATTTATCTCAAATGAGTTAAAAATAATAACGTAAGATGGAATTTTAAGATAATTAATTAATTAGCGTAAAATATGGCTGCGTCTATCTACCCTTCCAATACGGTGTTTTAGGCGGTAGAAGAACCTGTATACCTCTGTATACCTGAATTTAAGGGGAGGCTCTGTGGAATACATTTATTATATATTATATTTCCAAGTACATCGGGATTCTCAATATTATATTTTATTCAAAATGAATGCGAAGACATGAAAAATAGAGGCACGATACATTTTCTGAAATTACTAGTGACTCTATTTATAGGGTGATTCAATTCCGGTGTTCAAAAAAATATCAATCTTCATATAGAAAAAACAATCTCACTCTTTAAGTTTAAGATCATAGTCCTACAATAATTGATAAAGTTTCCCCTGAGCCCAAATATTTTTTGGTTTTTTATATGGGATATGGATCCGAAATAGACCTTGTTGGGAATTTTATGATCTTCAAAATCACTCCAGAGCTTTATTGTGTAACTCGCACTGGTTCACCTATAGAAGAAAAATATTTTTCAAAAACTGTGCTTAAACGAATCCTATTGATGAACCAGTGCAAGTTACACAAAAAAACTATAAACCAATTTCGAAGAGCATAAAATTCCTTACAAGGTCCATCAAACTGATTTGTATTATTGTAAAAAATGAATAAGTTTGAAAATTTTGAAAAAAAAATTATTTAATATTTAAGTTATACGTACTTAAAATTGATATTAAGAGCTCAAACTATGTGAGATTTTTTCTCTATTTAATATTTTGACTGAACACTGAAAAAAAATGGTGGAAATGATTCACTCTACTGTACAGCCGTTTTTTAAACTATTCTTTTAATCATAAAAATATCTTTAGAACTATTAGAAATATATATGTTAGTAAAAATAATTAAAAACGGTCTTTTTAAATATTGCGCAACTGCACAAGCCACTACTTTATAGGGTATGCTCTTTCGTTAAAATTTGTTTAATGCAACAAATTGACCCACCATTATCATTGGTTTAGATTTATATACATCATTAAGAAGTGGTTAACCGTGTTACCAAAATGATATTTTGCTGACTATTTCTGAATATAATTGAGATTATTTGAAAACACAGTTTATGTTATGGATTTAAATATAATGAGTAATCCCTTTATTCCGCCTCTAATCCATTTATGAATCAAAAAAATGATTTATCTCAACGTCAAATAGTATTATATTATGTATAGACTGATGATGAAAACTGACAAATCCAAATATATTTCACTCGAAATCGACAGAGTCACATCTCGGTATCAGAATAGATAGTGACAATCACCGCTCAGTGATTCAATACCGTCGTTTAAAAGGAATGACAATATACGAAGATTTGGAGGAAATTCACATGGACATGGTTAAAACGTGGTAGGTGAGTTTAAATATGGTAAACAGTCATTAATAATCGCACCTGCCGGTGGAGCACGCACATTACCAAATACGAACATGTTCAAAAATCCAATTATTTTGAACTGCATAGCATTGAAGATGTTGGTCTCTTATATCATGATGTACAGGACATACTTATGCAGAACTGAGCAGGAAAAAATTGTCGCGGCGGGTACCAGAATGTTAACGGATGCACAAGAGAAAACTCTATATATCTATATAAATATTTTATGTCACAGAATAAAAAAACAGGAGGAATTTTCTGACATATTCTTTAGAAAAAAATGACAAATGTTCTAATTTGCTCAAAGCCTTACTGTGTTGTAAGTTTATTTCCTTACAATTTCCTTAGTAAAATAAATAAGGATGCTTTGAATTTAATCAATAAGTATTCTGCATAGTATGATTTGTATAAACGAATATAGTATGCAAAAAGATTCCATTAGAATGAGATCTATTGATTACAAAATTCATTTTACTATGAAATTTTATGGAACAATTTCTATCATGAGAATGGATGGTCTCTAACGATTCCTCGCTTGCTAAAGAGGATTTTTCAAACGTACAAGTAACGTTAGAAAATCCTACATGCTGCAATCCATTTAAAAATATTAGTTACAGTGTCCGAGAATTGAAGTATGAAATTGAATAAAACTATTCTATTTGACTGATAGATACCGTATGCAGAATCTTCTATTGACATAAGTTTACTGATAATAATTAGTCGAAAAACTGTATGTTAATCACATCGCAACTGTTTACGGAGATACATATTCTTCTTATTCCACTGAGTGAAAAGTATAGAAAATAGAATTTCAAAAAGTATTTTCATGTCCATTGGCACACAATAGTTCATTTCGAACATGGACGTTTTTGGGCGCGAAATACATTTCCCGTCACATTTTTCAATTGACTTGTACAAATATTGACGTTCCTGAATAAAATAGAAAAATAAATCTTGATACTTCCGCTTCGATGAAGTGGAAGTTTCATAGAGGTATTCTGTAGTGTACAGTGAAGTAGATCCTGAAGGTTCATGATATAATTCGAAAATGAAATGAAACTGCAAATCAATCTAATGATCAGTGAAACCAACATTACAAAAACAATAGTGAAGTTTTGTACAGAAACATAGAATCAAAACTCATAAATACCCACATGAACTGATAATATTCCCATTTGACCGACCATCAGACCTTAAATTTCGAACAGGACAAAAAAAGTTGCAAATATTAACACATTCAATAACCAAATTGAAATTGAAAAAGAGCTGAGAATATAATTAATGTACAATATCAACATTAGAACGTAAAGTTATCATAGTCCAGATCAAGAAACTTTTAAACGGAAAATTCATTATAGAGAAAAGTGAATAAAGTATGCTGGACTAATATTCATATCTTAGGAGAGATCCACGGAATACCTTCATGAAATAAACAACACAAATACATATTTCTGTCAAATTAATTGTGAATTAAACTCTGTATCTTGTATCTGCTTGATAGTATACAGTTATTTGTGACTAGTTTGCCTTCATACATGGACGAACATAAAAAAAGCGAGCAGAAGTCTATAAGCACAAAAAATTTAATTTGGACGATAAGACGTATTGCTGCTCTAGACTCCAGGATATAGGGGACCTGTGGTGAGATGAACCTCTCAGATTTGGTGGTGGAAATACTCCAGCTAAGCGGAGGGAACGTGAAATATGTACTAGAGTATGTCCAAGGAAAAATATGTAGTGGTTTGACCTTGTGAAAATTCCTTGATTCGAATCTAGTGATGCCCGGAGGATTATGAAATTTGAGGAAGTATTCCTAGGCTACAAAGGAGACTTCCGTCTAAATATTAGTATTATTTCATTATGTTTTAACTTCAATTGAAATTCCAAACTTAGATTAGTTTTGTTCGAAGGATCTGTATATAGATTTAAATATACAATATCAATTATCTTAGACTTATTTTCCATTTAATAGTTGAATGAATTAATTTGTCTTGCACTTCTCTCTATTTCACTCTAGGTTCCTCCTCCTCTTCTATTCTTTTACGATTTATCCTCAAATACAAACACAGTTTTTAATTTAATTACTTATTGTCACTTTATCTTCTTCTTATATTCCGTTTTATTTTCTCTAGGGCGTTCAAAATATATGTATTACTCATTTACACATTTCCTTCATCTTTTTTGTCTTGTACTAGTATCATTATTTGATTTTTTATCTGTCGCTTTTGTTTTCCTATATCTGCTATTTATCGTTCCATATTTTTCTTGGACTTCCCCTACTCCTTCTTCCTATAGTTCTTACTTTTCATATTGTTTTTGTTAATTTACTTATCCGATCCTTGTTTAATGTCGAAACCAGTTGAAGATTAATTTTTATTTTCTCTTTGGTTGTTTTTCGTTGTAAGTTGCTCCTTATAATTTCCTACATCTCGATTGTGTTTACTCTACTGTCCACTTCCTTTGTTATCTCTTAGTTTAGCATTTTTCTATGTTAATTTCTATTTTCGGTTTTTCTCTTCTCTCTCTCTTCTATCCAAATTTTTGTTAGTGCTTCCATCTTTCTGTGACATCTTTCCATAATTATGATGTCTTTATAAAGGGATCATTTTATAGTTATTTACGTTATAAGTCCAAGAAGTGGTTTAGTACGGTACAAGATAGATGGACGAGGTGACGATGGAGTCGTGTCAAGAATATTTAATCGAGTACCGTAATAATAACTCCACGGATGTATATATCGTGATAGGTTTTTTTCTTTACTATCAAGTCGACTTTGCAGTACTAATTTGAATCCGTAAAATGGCACTTTACGGTATTCTGGTACAGTATTCTTAACTTTTCCCAATCACGTTTTAAATAATTAAAAATATAAAATTAATTAACATCAATACCTAAACTTTTATTCTAATTTTTGAATGTTAACAGTAATGGTGCAATTACTGTTACCAGAAACATTTATTGTAAGAATTACTGGATGTACTTCAATAATTCTGGAAGATGTGTAGTTTTGGCTTAACACTTGTATAAAAGTTTCACTAGTATCACTCATGCTATTTTCATTTTGCACTCGATGGATTTTTCCACATATTTTTCAGCTACTGGTGAACTCTACCATCCACCATGCCGTTTTAAAACATTGATATCAGCCCTATCGTTGGCCAACTCATTGATTTGATCATCGAGTATTTAGACCATAATGAAGAGGTATTTGATGTTTTTAACTGAAAATTTAAGATTTGAAAAGAATGCTTCTAAAAATAAGAACTATTCTTACCACATCAAGAAATTAGCCGTTTCATCGGCACTTTTTACCTCGTATCTAACACCAGTCGCACTACCGCAAGTTTCTCAGCAATTTTATTCGAATTATCAGCTATTCTTTTGGAAAATATTTTTTGTATTTCCAAAAATTCAATGTCTTTTATTTTTTCAAATAATTTTTTCAAAAAGAGTCAAATATGACATTTCATATCATGATATAATTTTGCTTTTTATTTAAAACCGAAAACATTTTGAAAAAAGGGTATACTATATGACTCCTCCATTTATTTACATTTTTTAGTATTTCATTTAGTGTTAGTACGAACAAAAGAATTACTATAACAATATTGTGATTTTATCCCTTTTTTCATCATCATCTGATATTTGTCCATTTAGTTACTCTTTCTCGTTTACTTTTGTATATACACTTCTTGTGATAGTTTTTTCTGGTATTTTCAATTTGTTCAATATATTCTACATGTTGTTCCTTTGGATTGAGTCGAGCGCTGCACTCAGGTCTATGTCTATGTCTATTGTTAGTCTTCCTTTTCTGTTTGATGCTTGCACTTCTTCTAGTTTCTTTTCTACTCCATCTCTTAGTCTTCCTTCTATTATCTTAGTGTATATATTATGGTACACCAAAGTATAATAGAACTTTCAATTCCGGAATGTGCTGCAAGTCTTTTCAAAGTAATTGTTTTTTGGTTGGTTTGCAATATTCACTTGTTTTCCATACTTAATGTAAACTTAACACTCAGTAATTATCACTGTAAAACTAAATAAATACATTAAATAATTATTATGTCTTATTTTCAATCCAATTATAGGAATTTACAATCAAATATTTGTATCATTCTCAATCACTATTAAAACAGCATTCAAGATGAACCAACAAAACTAGGCAGTGTAGACTGTATATAGTAACTTTTAATCAAAGATTTCAGAACGATTATTCTTTCATTAATTTTAATAGTACCCCTTGAAATTAATCCCAGTACGCCCGACATAATTTTTTTCTACGCTTTTCTAGTGACAGATGTTGGTACTCACAGCTCTAACCCTTGAAAATAAACATTTGTTCAGACAACATTCTCCCGAAAGCTAACAGCATTACGTGGATATGCGATATATCTACAGTCCACTTTTATTCCTCAATAGAAATTGGATTTTATAGAATATTGAGTTGTTTTGTATGGTGTTGGGATCTTGAAAATCTAGTGAATAAATTTGTAGCTTCACACCGAGATTACTGGATCAGAAGACGCACTATATTTTCTGCTTGACAATGTACCTTTTTTATTTTGTCGAGTGAGAATGTGTTCGCAAGTAATATGGGGTGAAGGATGAATAACAGTTGGAATAAATTACACGTATTTCATTAGGTTACGAATTAAATTCGATAATTTTCTACTGCGAATTCCTTGCTTTTCCAATTGACACACATACTACGAGAATCTTTAATTGAATTAAAATGGATTATACTCTCAAACGTCGCAAAGTGTATGTTAAATACATCATGTAAAAGCCATATTCATCAACTTGTCATTTTTATCTTATTTGTTCATATATTCTTAATTCTTGAAAAATATCTATCAAAAATGTTCCATATCTTTATGGTTCGTTCATATTTTAGTCAGTATTATAATTATGAGCTGTAGTTATTATATCAAGCACAACAGTTATTGTTGAAATGATCAGGTTAATGATTATAAAACTATCACATGAAGGATATTCATTGAAATTTAATGAGAAAATTGTGAAATAGTTCAATGTAAAGTATCAGAACTGCATTGAAATTTTGTGAAAAATCAAAAAAATTACCCCAAGCTCCGTAACATGAAGCAAAGCAAACCCACTGATAATGAAAGAGAAGCTTTGAAATAGAATAACTTGTTTAACTGTTTAACAACTAACTGCAATAAATTGTTTATGAATATGATTGCTGCATCCGAAAAAAATGTGATTGAAATAAGTAAATAATCATCAACGTAGGTACAGGTTGATAATTGTATAATATCCAACCCGGCAAGATGGGCGGAATATCTCCCTTGACTCGTCTTCATTCTAAGTATACTTGCCGAGGAAAATTTCGAAGTTGTGTATTTGAAAATATAGTTTGGAGGTGAGGGTAAAGTAGGATAAATTTGAGAATAGGTGTTATTTGATGATCGTGAAGCAGTATCCTAGTGTTTATGCCAGAATAAGTACATTTTATTTTTTATTGAACTGACCGCATCTCTTCTTGTATATACGTTACAAAAAATTGCATATAGTACTGATTCTGTTGGTGTTTCATTACCATATATTCCAACATGTCCTTTAACCCAAATGAATATCATACTCAATTTTAACGTCATATTGTTTTGATGTCACTTAAAATAGGACATTTCATTCTTTCGAGATGAGTTTCTTTTATAGCACACAGTCCATCAGTATATATTATGTTCTTGTCTGCAAACTCTGCTAGTATGGATTTCAACAGGATTGAGTTAATGCGACTAGATTCCGTGTAATTAGGCATTATGACTTTGTGAACTTCAAATATAGCTTGATAAGGAATACTATACATCGATGAAATTCTGTTGGTTTTGTATACAGTGCTTTTCAGATAAAAGTATCCACCTTTAATAACTTTTGTAATACTGGTATTTAGAAAAAATCCAAAAACACGTCAATTTATGCTGGAAGGGGCAAGCATTATGGCTTATTTAAACTTACTGGAAAAGCCACCCCCTCACCCCTACCAGCATCCCCTTTATTTTTTTAAATTACTTTTCATATTTTTTATGTAAAATTTGGATACTCCTCTTTGAGCTGATTTCAAAAATGTATAATACTTGTAGGTTAAAGTGGTTAGTTTATAAGATAAACAATTTTTCTTTTAAGAGCAAAAATTTTACTTATTATTTACTTTCACCTTATTTGCCTGTACTAAAATGGGTTGTACAACAGTTCAAACTCTTTAATCTTTTTAACTGTGCTATTTATTATGAAGTTACAATAAGTGTTCAAAATGAGTACCATTCACTTCCATACAATGGTATAATCTATTTTGAAATGCCTCTCTGACATTGCTTAATACGGCTGGATTTAATTGTCGACATTCATTTTCTATCCTCTCTCGTAAATCATCCAGAGATTCTGGTTGGGTAGCATAAACTTTTGTTTTTAAATACCCCCATAAAAAGAAGTCTAGGGGTGTTAAATCCGGTGACCTAGGTGGCCACTCCATCATCTGCCCCCTTCTACCTATCCAACGAGCGGGGAATGCTTCGTTTAAAAATTGTCGAACAGGCATAGCATAGTGTGGGGGAGCTCCGTCTTGTTGAAATACCAGTAAATCTTCGGAAAGGTTATCATCATTTTCTATTATTGTTGTAATACGTGGGTCAACCCCTTACCTGAGTAACTCAAGATATGATTCACCATTTAAATTTCCGTTGATGAAGAAAGGTACGACAATGTGGTCACATATGATACCACACCAAACGTTTAGCTTTTGGGGATGTTGTGTATGGAATTCACGCATAATATGTGGATCACTTTCAGCCCAATGTCTACAATTATGCCTACTTACTAAGCCATTTAATAACCATGAGCATTCATCAGAAAAGCAAATATTGTTTAACAATTGTGGATTGTTATTGATAATTTGCGTCATTGATTCGCAAAACTCTAGACGACGATCAAAATCATCTTCATTCAACTCGTACACCAACTTAACTTTGTATGGGTGGTACTTGAATTTATGTAGAACTCGGAAAACTGTAAAAGATGAAACACCGATCGCTCTACTTATTGTTGACAATAAGTAGAGATTGGGGTTGTTGAACCTCTAAACTGACTTGTCCTAAAATTGCCACTTGGATTGCTTCGTTATTTACGAGTCCCTCTCGCTTATGCACTTTATTGCAAACAGACCCTGTTGTGGTAAATTTCTCCATCAGTTGAATTACATACTTATGAGTTGCATGTCTTCCGTCATGTAATTCGTTAAATATTCTAGCAGCAGCTCTTGCTCAATTATTATTTTGGTAGTATAAACCTACAATTTCAATTCTTTCTCGCAAAGAGTAAACCATTTCAGAGAAACAAAATAAATAATGTATCAAATTACACTATTAATAGTGACTACAAATTCTAGTTGACAATGTTAAACTTTAATAAAAAGTAGAGTTTTTTGATGTTTGGATTTTTTAAGTAGAATAAATAGCACAGTTAAAAAGATTAAAGAGTTTGAACTGTTGTACAACCCATTTTAGTACAGGCAAATAAGGTGAAAGTAAATAATAAGTAAAATTTGTGCTCTTAAAAGAAAAATTGTTTATCTCATAAACTAACCACTTTAACCTACAAGTATTATACATTTTTGAAATCAGCTCAAAGAGGAGTATCCAAATTTTACATAAAAAATATGAAAAGTAATTTAAAAAAATAAAGGGGATGCTGCTAGGGGTGAGGGGGTGGCTTTTCCAGTAAGTTTAAATAAGCCATAATGCTTTCCCCTTCCAACATAAATTGACGTGTTTTTGGATTTTTTCTAAATACCAGTATTACAAAAGTTATTAAAGGTGGATACTTTTATCTGAAAAGCACTGTATATTATTGAATTCACTGGTTTGAATGAATGCTTCTGGATGCGGAGGTGCGTTTTTAATCCTTCCATATCGATTTGTGAGGTTTTCTATGGATATGCTATATAAATTGTTTATCGTGTCTGCCATGAGGGGTTTTGAGTTTAATTAAATATTTCTGTGACAATAATTGCCGCCGCATAAACAAAGTAGGTTCGTTACATTCAACTAATAATACATTCACTGGTGTTGATTTCATTGCACCGAGATAAATTCTAAGGCATTTATATGGTAACACATTTTAAGAGGCTATAACCTTTTTCACATTTATTTCTAAAATACCTTATATGTTTGGACCAGAGTAATTTACTATCTATTATGATACTTAAGTATTTATACTCATTTAGTATCGACAATGTTCGCCTATGTTTGGTAGAAAACATAATTGAGCCTTTTTCAGTTGAGAGGGTTATGCAAGTTTCTTCAGTCCACTTTACTACAGATTGCATCATATTTTCTAAGACAATCGGCGTATATATCCTGGATGAAGTTTATACAGATATCATCTGCATATTGTTGTACGCATTTTATTGTTTTTGAAAAACGTGTGAGTAAATCGGCAGAATATATTATATTAAATGATAGAGGACCTAATACAGATAGTTGTGTTATACTCTAAGCAGTCCTTTCATTAAAACCCACGTCCACTATTTTGTTACAATTACAGTATTGTTGAAATGATCAGGTTAATCATTATGAAACTATCAAATGAAACAGTTCAAGGTACAGTATCAGAAATGTAATCAAATTTTGTGAAAAAACAATTATGATACTCTAAACGCCGTAATACGAAGCAAAGCAATTTTACTGATAATAAAAGAGAAGCTTTAAAATAGACTAGCTTGTTATGGTCAGTTCAGTGTATTGTGACATGATGATGTGAAGTAAGAGGTATTTCAACATGTCATAAATCAATTATCGTTATATCTAGTCATTAGAAACCTTCATTGGCCTCTACATGCTTCAAGAATAGATTAAAACGGGCCAGAGATCGAAGAAATTGGTACTTGGAAAAATGGAATGAAATTTATTAAAGTTATGGAATGAAACATATTGACCAAAGATGTCAGATGATTGTAATTGGTATGGTATTGATTGCAATAAATATTTGTACATTCTTATTATATTAATATTTGTAAGAAACACGAAGGAGAACTTCATATTCCATCAAACAGGGCTGCTAGTCATACGTGGAAACAGAACTAAATGGGTTGAAGGACAACAATTTTTCATTGCTAGAATTAATATCCAACAGCATTCACCCATTATGTTATAAAATTCAAGATGGCATATTTGTATCACCTGCAAGATGAGTGGAAGAATCCAAATCCAGGCTTCGAAGGCTGTGGCATAGACTCACGATACAAGATTGTCAAGAAATTTTAAATATCAAACAGAATCCATACTTTTAGTTAGTGAATAGTTAAGTGTTAGTGGATAATTATTATAAATAGCGCGTGCTCTAATTTTGTACTTGGTTTATTGATTCTAATGAATGTTTTCAAATAAATGAAGTGAGAAATAATGTGCTTATGAATTCACTCCATCGTATAAAAACAGATCAAATAAATAAGAAAAACAATACATAACCATATGTATACATTACCTTTTCTATAAATATTCGATTTACGTTTCAGTAAACGAGATTAACTGAATTTGCATTATTCTATCAAAGTTTCATATCTCCCCAAGTATCGGAATGTCAGAGAATACTCGTAACATCAAAGCTTTAGATGGAAATGTGCATTTATATCAATTATTGATATTCTGCTTAGTTCTCTTGACCTTTAATCGATATTTACCAATTAGCAATTTCCGTACTAATAATAATGATCTCGAGCAGATAATAATAGCAGAAATTTGCATTGTAAGCTCTTCGCGGTTTATGTACCTATGATATGTTAGAGTAGAAACAAATCTAGGTGCTCATAGCGGCATAGTATTAGTATCGTATTTTCATTTAATTATTATGAATGATCTCATTTTCATTGCTCCACAGAAGATAATTCTGTTGAGAGTAATAATGTATCTAGAAAATGCTCTAACCTTGAACCTTATTTGGCTTCCCAGATCTGCAAACCTAACTTGCTTAGATTTTTAGTTGTGGTGCCGAATAAAAGATCTCGTTTATACCAATATACCCACGACAAGAGATGATATTATTGAAAGAATACGACAGTCAATACGAAGTATTTAAATGGCAAAAATTGAAACTAATGTCCTATTCACACATCAGCGACAGATTTTATATATAAGACGGTATTTTTAACACCCACTGATTACGTGAAAGTTGTTGCCAGAGTTATTACATGGTTTATTTGATGATTTGTTTCCATTGTTAGTATTATTATATTATTACCTCACCTTTAGATAACTTCATATAAATGTTTGTGGACTCTGCCTTTAGCATGTTTTAGCCTTCCGAATCTATAAAATTCATAGAGATTTGAACTTCAATTCCCTTGATTTAACATTTTTGCCCTGATATTCGACTGACAATTTCTCCACGAATTGCCAAAAAGAAGTCTAGAAGTGAACAAATCAGAATCATCTCAAAAAGTATACAATAAGCTGTGTAATGGTATGCCCTGAGATGAACTAATATAAGAAAAAACCTTAACATTAGAGTTATGACGTCGGTCATACATTAATGTAATGGAAATTATAAAAAAACAGTGAGTTATGAACTGTTATGAGCTCACCCACAACTTTAAAACGTGAAGCCGGTCCTGTTTTACAACATTATCGAAGCCAAAGTCTGTCGGACCCACCGGTTATTTTTTTAAATTTTTTTTGCAAGAACTGTTTACCTTTTGGTGACTGTTTTCATAGAAGCAATTTCTAAGAAGACTTTTTCGATTGTTTGCGAAAATCTAAAGATTTCAGTCATTCGAAGTTTCCAGAAAATGGTTTTAATATATAAAGCGAGAGTTTGGCATCCGAAAGACAAGTGAATATAGAAGTGAACTAAGCAGTATATTTAAATAAATTAAATGCAGATAGGCCAATGAAATTACTTTCCATCCAGAATAAATATCGATTTCCTTTTGAGCGAATCAATGAAGCGAGGAAAAGTTTTCACCGTTTACACATTTCTTTAGATATCTTGGAGCGAAAAAAAAAGATATCACCATGCGGTTTTCGTTATTTTAATGTTAATTGAGTTTGCTCTTAAAAGACCTACGTGAACTTCTATGCTTCTATTTTTTGTCAAGTGAAATCACAATATCTTGAATATATGAAACAACGGTCGCTAGCATTCACGTTCCTAATTAAATTGCTTATAATTTATGTTCTGTATTGTTGAACAAAAGCTCTTCCAAACAACATCAGTTCATAAAAATCAGCTATACAGAACTGCACTTGCATCTATTTTTTCTTAACAAGATTCTCATTCTCCTCCATATCTTATTTGAAAAGATAAACTAAAGCTTGTAAAATAAAAAATGCGCAAAATTTCTTAAAAATTCGATTATCGTTTAAAAAGTATCATTCAATTGGGTAAATTTTGAAAAACTTTGCTTTCTTAATTATATAATTTAAATACGTCCTTTGGGGAAGGACCTAAAATTCTGAAAATCATTTCATTTGTTTCTCGGGGCCACTTTTGTTATAATTTTTTTCCCTATAGTTCAAGGGCGTCGCCAGGGGGGAGCGGGTCACCTGTTGGCCTCTACCCCGATTCCCCCCGCCCCCCCAGAGATAACATTAAGATTTTGATATCCGTTTTCAAAATCGCCGTTACGCAAATACGCAAGGCCATTAAACAATGTAAAAATATATAGGTAGGTATGGTGTGTGTGCATTACATTTCTTCCTACGTCAGCCGTTCACCAGCATTCACATTAGTATTGTATAATTTGTGTGCGGCATACCTAGTATGTAGTAGAAGTTATTGTTAGGAACATACAATTTCAATTGGTTTTGTGGACCATGCCATCTGTAAGTGTTCATATGAAACACCTACAGACAGTTAAATGAATCGACTATAATCCTTGTAAAACGGATATCAGAATTTATCGGGATTATGTTGGCAGCTAATTACTCGGCTTTGATGGAACCTGTTGTCAACGTATTCCAATCTGTAGCTTTGTACGTGGTCAAAGCCACGGAACACGTTAAAGGGATTTTACTTTTTATTAAAAACCACTGTGAAAATCCGGAAAAGTGCCAGACGAAATTATAAAAGAAACTGCTGTTGTTGCAGAGAAAGCCGGACCGGAGGAGAATATTACATCAATGCCGCGGGAAAACAACGTCATAGAAGCAATTATCCAGCAGAAAGCCCTTCAGAATATTAGAAGAGGTCTTTAGTAATACCATAATTGGATTCAATTATCACCTCTCTTGAAGTACATTTTGCTGAAGAGAACACGCACTCATTCACATTATCTAAGTTACACCTGGCGCAGATGCAATAGATGACGACTGAAAATCTAAAGAAAACTAGTGAATCTATTGCCCAGTTTCATGATTTACCGAACATAAAGAATGAAACCGAACTTTGGCAGCAATTGTGGCACGATATGGTTAATCTGATAAATCTAACAGTTGTTGATGTCCTAAAAGAAACAAATTCCTTCTTTTCCGAAACGGAAAAAGCACTAAAAATTTCGATCGTTCTACCATGCACAACCTGAACAATAGAGGACCGTAGCAAAAGATTGCCCTTAGTGGTCTGGCCATGATTAGTATATACAGAGCTATAATAAATAAAAACCTAAATAATTTTAATGATAAAGTGGTTAGGTTAGGTCTTACAAAAAATCTCCGCAGGTTATGTATTAAATATTATTTTTGATAGGATAAATGATTATTACTGTGATCGAAAGTTTCATTTAGCTATTGTGCTGTCGAGATCTTGTGAGGTTTCATACATTAATATTGATATTAGAACCGTTCTTATTACAATCGTCATCGAGGCAAAGACTTCCAAAGTGTAACGCTTCATGCTCTCGACTATACCAGGCGTTCATATTTTTTATCCTCAATAATATTACCCCATTGTCCCCCCATAATCATAAGCTGGCGACGCATTTGCTAAAGTTGTTATATGATCCGTTCCTGAGATGTGACCGACGGATGTTCTTAGATGCCCACCAGGTACATGGTGTAGATACATTCCAAGAGAAAATTATTTTCAATTTTGTTGACATTGTTTATTTGAGAAGATATAAAAATATTAAAATCCAATTTCGATTATTCTAGTTTTTAATCAGATTATTTATGAGAGATTAAAAAACAGTTCAGTTGAGTTCATACAATTCTCTTACAGAAAAATTTAATGGATTTCTGAAAAGTTTTCTCTGCGGTATTCGTAAAACAATGTTGATGTTATATCCACTTTGAGATTGTGATAAAACCGACGATGTGTCTAGTAAACTCACTGACGAGATATTGGAAGTCGATAACAGATTTCAATTTGTGAAAATTCGGTTGGAGTCTGATTCAACTTTCAGTTTTCACAATATCTGAAAAATTTTAAAATAATCTGATATTTTGTACTTAAGATTTCTAATACTAATCATATTGTGGAAAACCTCGCTCAAGTTGTCACAAAAGATTCAGGAACGGAAATCTTTAGAAAATGATTAATTTGTTCCTATTAATTCTTCAATAATAACAATGACGACTATTTATTTGTTGAGGACATACCACACTGGCCATTTTAGAATACATTCATGACTTAAACAGTATAGTAACATTTTCATGGGTTTCAATCCCAATTTTCGACATCTACAAATTAGTAACAAATTTACTACTTTTTCCATTTCCAAAAAATTCTATTGGGTCTTCTTCCAACTTAATTTTGTTCAGTATTCTTCAAAATCTATCCCACATTCCTTTTCCATAATTTCTACGTTTGAATAGCGGAATGAGAAGTGCCTCACTTTTCTGACCATTTTTCAACAAGCATATTCTTTGAACTAAAAGATTTAGTGGGGTTATATCGCGTTACTTTGGAGTTGTCATAATAAGAGCATTTGGAAGATCCATATACAGAGAGAATGGAATACGAGAAAAAACAAAATGGAAAAAGCGTTACAGCCTTTTCACTACAATATAAGAGAAGCAAATAGTCCATTTTCAAATAGTTTTGTGATACATTCGCGATATTTAAATTTATCATAGGATTCTATTTCTCAATTTTCTAACTACAAAGTTTTGTTTGATTCAGTCCAATGAAATTAGTAAAAATATGAGTGCCAAAACACACTGCTCTGCAGCTTTCCTAGACATATACCAAGCTTATGATAAGATATGACACAGTGGCTCACAGGTCAAACTAGAGAAGGTTTTCATTACTATTATCAGTCGCTTAGATTATATTCAATGGACAGACATTTCCTCATGAAACACGGCAGAGAATATAGCAAACTATATTCCATCCTCTATGAGATGTTCCACAAGATTATTATCGGACGGATATTATATACTTATATACCTTGTAGATTGCAGACCTGCCAACAAGAGCCCAAAGATATATTATGTTCTCATATAGACCCAATTGCGGTATCAAATAACCTACAAAATAATATAAGTAAAATACGAAACTGAGCAAAAATATGAAGTATCGAAGTCAATGAAACGGAATCCGTCCACTTGGCATTCACACGGCGTAGACGTATCTACATATCCCCAAGTATTAGTTAATAATACCTTGATGTCCAATTAAACAGATAACTTAGATGAAAAAAAAATATATTCACCAAATGTGTATAATTTGAAATTGAGCTAAGGTAAAAGTAGTGGCTTATTAGTTGAAAATCCTTTCTACTTTCTCTAGATAACAAAATTCCGAGCTACAAAGCTAAAACTTGTGTGTACCTACGGAATACAATTATAGGGCACTACCAGCTCCAATATAGTAATCATTCAGAGGTGTCGAAACAAATTCGTTCCAGTCATTTTTGATACCATGTTTCCAATCAAATAACTCAACACATCATATTACAATCCATCAATGAAATAATTTATCGATTCAGCGTCAAATACAATGACAGAGTGTCAATTTATTACAATTTATTCGTTAAGCAGATAAAAGCGAATGAAATTAACGTAACTACTCGTAACTCTAGATTTAAGTTAATTGTGATATAAATTCAAATTTGAAATGAAAGAGCCTCTGATTGCAGTGATATTGCATTGTCAGCAACAAATCAAACCTTGTTTGATTCAGATATTTCTTCAGAAGTTAAAAAATGTGGATAATTATTGCAAAAAATCAGGTACACATTGTTACGAACTCGTCCACAACTTAGACGCTGAAGCCAGTCCTGTTTGGCTACGCAGTACTCTGTTTTTTTTTTCATGTTTTTATTACAGTGGCGATTTGTTTATTTGTTTTAAGACCCAATTTCTAAGACGGCCTTTTTATTTGTTTGTTTATTTTTAGAATTATTCGAGAAACTCTGTTTGATATACATACGTGCTTTTTTAACAGCGAGAAGTCAGTAAATAATCGTATGTCATCCCGAACACATTGGGAATGAATATCAAGAATTAGATAAGTGTGGATATAACACTTAGTGTATAGTTTAGTGACAAGTAAATAGTTTGAGTATACTTAGTGTATAAATCTTAAATAAATAAATAAATATAAATAAACTTTCTACCATTCTCAAGATTGTCTCATGAAATGTCATGCTCAAAAAAGTATTCTATTTTAAAAGCTATGAAAATGGATTTTTCGTTTTTATCATATTTCACTTACATTTCCGTTTTTTGATCTGAAGCAGGTGGTAATATCGTTGTCATTGTCTCCAGCATTTCATTTTGTAGTATCCAACATTTCTAAGACTTTTTATTTTATTCATTTTAAAACAAATAAGAACTGCTTTGCATTTCCTTATTTACATCGATTATCATATCATGTTTTGAGTTATTTCGTTGTTGAAATAATTTCCTCTCAAAATTTATAGGACGAGCTAACAGAACAATTGTTAAAACAGCTAAATTTTGATGAATATTACAAGAAATAATAATATTTGGGTCTATGGAAAACATTAGAGTTTGATCAGATTGTCTTCCGCTTCCTGTAGTCAACTGTTATAATTCTAATACGATTCTCCAATAATATTAGAAATTTTCCCCAATATACATCTCCCATAAATAATTGTTACTGTCCACGTTATCTTAATTAAAAAAATTATGGCTGTACCCTGGTTTCAATTACATGAAACGATGGATCTATACTCAAGCATACGATTTTGTGGGTCATAAAGTGAACAATTTAATGTTTTACAGCTGCAATTGCACATGCATGTTTTTATGACAAGCCCAAGCCGATGATAAAACTAAGATTTATACAATGTAGCTCATTGCTGCAGCTATTTTAATTTTTATGGTTTTATCATATTTTTCAAACTTATTCCAATATAATATTACATTAAAAATGTAATCTACATTATTATTTTCTGTGTAATCTATGCCTTTAATGTAAATATAACGTTATATATAAAACTAATCGAATTGAATGTTTCGGTTTGCTAGATAAAGCAATAAAAATTCAATAAATGTTATTATCCAAATAAAAGTAGTGTAAGTAAGTAATTTATTGAACTCACTGGTTAAGTTAGTTATTTACTTTAAAACTTAAATATATTCGTAGTTTAACTACAGGAGGCAAATATAAAAAGAGGCCAGTTAGCAAGGACAAAAACAATTCGAAACATATATTGATTCACGTGTACTGTTCTATTCTGATTTTTCTATTCTATATTCAAGATAAATCGGTTGGCCCTTAGGCACTGCCTTTCCCTCAACAGAGTGTCGTAGAGAAAAGAGAGATTTTCGAATTGTGCTTTGGTATATGCCCCTGGGATCTACGGAAATAAGCTAACAAAATAAACGATTGGCAGAATTGGTTGTGGTTTATCATTCCCTATATTTTTTTAATATAATTTTGTTGTCATTGGTTGGCAGATTTTAACCATATCCTTATAAATTTCTAAAACAAAATTTCCACAGCCCATCACTTTCCGAGATATCACCTTTAAAAGGTGGTGACTGATATTGAGTTTTTATTTATTTTTTTTTTCCTAGAGTTTCAGTGAAGCTATAAACTTGGAAAAATTCTGTAATTTTCATGCAATGACAAATAACTAACCAGGGTTTTTCTTGAATATTCCTGTTTCATTATACGGGGCTGAAATTAGCAGCCCTTATCTTATTTCATATCAAGCACTAATTTATAATTTTTGTAATAAATTGAGTGGAAAGCACTAAGGATGTAAAATGTGATAAGATTCATAATATTTTTGAATTTTGAATTTAAAAATTTATGTAAAATATTTTTGGATAATACACGGATTTTAAGTTATAATTTCAATTCATAAAATTACATCTCGAAAAAAGTTTTAAAGGTGATATCTCGGGAAGGAGCGGGCTGAAGCAATCACCTTCTGAATTTATAGTTTATGATCAAAAGTGAAGACAATAATGGATCACAAAAATTGAACAATAGGATACAAGCTAAAAATATATATCTGTACAGCCTAGAAGATCTCATAAACTTGATGCAAGACGACCAAACAACAGGATACCTATAGGAAAAACCTCTACTAGGTTAAATACTACTCGGATAACCTCGATTTTTGTAGAGAAGCTATAGCGCAAAAGAATTATTGATATTCTTTTGAGAGTGGAAACCAACTTGCTGATATATCCACAAAACCATTTATAAAAGTTAAATTTGATAAATTCAGAAGCGGTTTAAGATTAACTGTTCAATGTTTTATTTGTAAAAATTAAACAATAAATGCATTTTATACAGATTTTTGTATGCTGCCATTCAAATTTATAAATGTTATAACAAAGGACTGATGCTTCTAAATGTATATACGGAACATATCGTTAACACACAAAAAAATTTCATAGCATTTATGAAGATTGAAGTTCATTTTTTCTGATCAATTAGATCACATAGCCCGATTTTTGTTCACTTCACGGGGTGGTTTGTATATTTACGATAATCAAATAACAGATGATTCTTGACAGGAGCAATATTATATCGTAATATCGTAATATTAAAACGGCAGTCAATTGAATTTCATCAATTGAGTATTACTTGTTTGTACAATGTATAATCATTTGGAATGAGAAGTACAACAATTTTCATCTTCTGTCAAGAGCACACACATTAAAAGGTGAAGCAGAAAACTAGAATTTTCGTTCCTAAACCTAAATTCTCAAATACTGGTGAATTTATTATGAAATAGCCAGCCTTCCGAAGTTTTTCTGGATCACTTGATGCTAATATATAAAACATAGGTCAAATTGTTTGGGTTATTCATTCTGGAAATTTCAGAATGTAGACATTTGAATGAATGATTGAACAGGGGTATATTGAATTTGGGTTTTATTTTACATCTATGAAATATTTATAAACGCTGAAAATTAGTTTCTGAGAAAGTTTTTATGTAAAATGTCTCTCATACCATTATAATTCAACAACGCTTGCTCTAAATGAAGTTAGTGCTCTTACAAATAGGTCCTCCTATGTTTTCAAATTGTCTACTATGACTTTCAATTCTAATTTAGCTTAACTAATAGAAAAAAAAATAGTTACAATTAGAATGTTAATGATATATATCATGACAATTGTATACAGTTAACTGCTGATTCTCTAAATATTGACAAATTCACAAAATTCGATGAAGATGATAAAATTCTTATCAATATAAAATTTTCTGATTCCTAGTTTTTTACATCCACCAATTTGATCGGAATAAATAAATGTGGGAAGTGTGAGTATCATAAAATATTGCATTTAATGCATTGAATAAGAGTGTTGGTGTTTTATGTTTAAAGTTTTACTGTTTGGTGAGACACAAACTATAGTCAGTTACTGGAGAGTACTTAAATGTTTCATAATTACAATTTCATACACGGAGTTTCGATTACTATCACTCACTGATACAATTTGTGTTAATTTTCAACATTTTTGAGGTTGTATATTATTGGGACACTTTTATTCTTAGCTGACATATTGATGAATAAAAAGTGCTAATTTTAAAACCTAACCTCCATATCTCGGTTTGTAGATAAAATTGAAAAATAGAGTGAGAGTGGCGCTTTATTGTCAAAAAATTGTTACAATTTGTTGACAAAAGCGTGTAAAAACAAAAACAAACATAAAAATAACTAAATAGATATATATTTGATCGATTTGATTTGAATTGGCAAGTGATTATGCATTTCTTTTGCATTGTAAAATATTGAGCCCTTGACTAATTCCGAACGTGGAGTAAGTAGGTAAAGGTTGTTTTCCGCGTTCCTAAGTGGATAGCCGTGACAGGAAGAGTCAAAAATTTTAATCTTTTGAAGAAGTCCTTGGTAATGTTATTTAATAAAAAAGGCTGCAATCTATTTTTATTTGATAAAACTTTGGTTTTATAAACGTTGAGTCAGAGAAGATTAGAATCGCACCATCATTAAATGGTGATTAGGTCACTAGACAGAATTCTATAAAGTGCCGTGAAATCAGAGAAACTAGTGTCTGCAAATAGACATATTTTACAACTGATGTCTAGATAGGCGATGTCGTGTGTACACAGAAGAAACAAAATTGGGCCTAGTACTGAGCCTCTACATCGTTGTGTCAACCCTTCTGTTGGTGAGGTATGACTTTAACCATGCGAGAAATATACACATTATAAAGGAGGGCGCAGACTCGAAACCTTTTTTAATGTAAGTCCATCAGTTCCAAATGAGTATTTATTGTTGATGTCATTAATTGTACTGCGAAGTTCTGCTAAAACTACGGCCATAAAGAAGAAACTGTGTTAGTTAGCATTAGTATCAGGGAGTGTCAGGATTATATGAAAACGGATCATGAGAAGCAGTTATAGAATTTGATAAATTTTTGGCTACTTTAACAAACTAATTTTTGCGGTTATCAGGTCTTATGATAAATTATTCTGTATAATTACACGTAATTTCTGATGAAGACACTATCTGAGAATTTCCTTAGGTGAGATAAATATCGCATGTTCTTTGTAGATATACGTAAACCTTTGGTGGACCAGGGTTTATTTTGCTCATTGCCAGTCTAGTTAGTGTTTTTATGAATCTAGAAAATTCGTCGAGATGTATTCTGTATATGCGAAGCCACACGTATTCTTAAGAGTGGCAGTTTGTACGCTAGTTTTGAACTACAGAACAACTACTTAACTCTCATTTTGAAGGTATTTAATATTGTGAGAACCGTAAACAAATTTTGGTGAAATAAGTAATACTATTTCAATTAGATATAACTAAAGTGGGAATAGAATGTGGAAATAGGAAACTCAGGTAGTATTATATTTCATGGTACCATTTTTTATCGTACAAATTCCTACTTTGCAGGATGAGACTTGCGAGCAGATGATTAGTTTTTATTGATTCCTCAAAAATGTTATAACTAAGAACTTGAATTATCGTTACTTATAGGAAATGTACAACCTGAACTATATTTAATAATAATTTGAATTATAAGTACGAAGGATATGGTTTTTATGTTTAGTGAATATGGTTCAGTTGCTAACAAAAAGAGAAACGATTTTCATATTTATCAATGAAGCAACACAAACAGAAGTTTTAGACACAATCACTGGTGGTAGAAATGACATAAGGAACAATAAAGGAAGCAGTATAAGTAAGTACACTTAACCTTTTTGGAACTTAAATTATTAAACAGAGTTTTGACGACGATATTAAGAGAAAGATTCAATTTTTTGAACGACTTTTATACTTGGAAACCAGAATATTTTATACAATATTTACTTTACCGATAGGTGTGAGTTTGTTTTGGTATGTTAACGACCAACAAAAATCCGGTACTTCGTAGGAAAGGTAATACACAATATCCATGAATATTTCGGCTGGTATTTTCGAAAAATCCAATTGATGTGGCCAATGACATTGGCGAGAAGATCTCATCAAGATCACGATTCATTAAGGGAAGGAATAGAATAGCCACCACGATCACCCAAGTTAGCTCTCTTATATATCTTCTCATAAAATAATCTGCAATCTGGCCAAATTTATTTCGAATTGTCAGAGAGGAATTTTTTAACAGACTTTATAATTGTTTGAAAAGTAATGAATGACATTACGGAAATTAAAAAGAAATTTCTTCTAATAAATTTTGATCATTGTAAAATAAATGAAATACTGTCTATTTCCCTTAATTTCTTGCAAAGTCCTAAAGAGAGAAATCAAATAGTTTCTACCCCCCGCTTGAGGATTACTGTAATTTAATGAACTAGGTAACAAACTGTCTCCGTTAAAAATAAGAGTGACATATCTTATTTTCTATAGGGGCCAAAATATACAACGTAGGGTTATGTAGTTATTTTTACATTCTTCTATCATGAAATTTATGAATAAGGAGAACAACAAACGAAATTTTGTTTATGACCTGGAAATAAAAATCTAAATGTTCATTATATTTATGGCCAACATTAAAAAAGTAACAAGCGAATTGAATTCACCAGTCTATTGAAACATTTATTGTGTATGATTTCTTTAGTGGCATTAGGTAAGTCGTAAAATGATATAAAACGAATGTTCGATATTGAATTACAGAAGTGATTCTTGATAGCTTCTCAGAATTTTCTATATAGGAATATTTCTTATTAAATATTCATCGTTCATTTCTAAGGTGTATCTAAGGGTTATTACAGTTTTACCCGTATAGTTGAAGAAAAAATATGTGATTTTCTTGAGAAATAATGAATTAGGTATACAGTTAGATCTTTGGGGCAGTTTTATTTTTGTAGTTAATTTGACATAACTATCTAATCCATCTTAACACACATGGAACTCAGTTTCATTTATTTTCTATTCTTAGGGCTTGTTGTGAACAATTCCTTGAAATGGGAGTTACATATCCACATACTTCATATAAGTTTCACCTGGATGTTTTAATTTATCTATCAAAACATCGGATTTATGTGTAATTTTACACATTCATCAGGAACTAATAAAAATGAAATAATTTCAAGAGCTCATATCTTCGTCAGGGTCACCAAATCAGCATGAAACGGAATCTTAGGGATCGAACATTTCACTCAATTTGAATAATAAGAAAAGCTAAATATTTTGGCTATTCGTTTGAAGCAGACGATAATGTAGAATTTCATGAATTTGTCTCATTATCCATGTCAGCAGCATCATATCGTGGAATGTATTTTTTAAACTCAATGTTTTTGCCAATATCGAAGTATCAGATGAACCGATGTCAGTACAATAATTTGAATTTCATTTTGACCGACTTTCAATGATCAGAAAGCGTTGGCATATTTGTTAAGACCATTTATGCATCATGCTTAACGATGTCCTTTCGAATATCAGTAACTCATCAAATATTAACATGGATTGAACATTGTCTTTCTGAGCTGGATATCAACTGCCTGAAATATTCAATGCTACACGGCTGATCATGCTGTATTTTAAATAAACTCTCGGGTATTTGCCGTGAAACAAACTTGAGTAGTTGCATTTAGACGCGTACGGTATATGAAAGAAAGAGAAAAGAGAGAGAGAGGCTTTATTGTCAAAAAATTGTTTGAAATTTGTAGACAGGAGCTGATGAATAACTTAAAAAAAGGCACAAATAACTGAAAAAATCCACAAATAATATAAAATCTAAATAAACAGCATAGATTCGAAAATTACAGTGAATAACGATATTGCCTTCAGAAATGTACATTTATACACGTAATATACATTACATGAATTTGTATATTGAAAAACAACTCGATTTCATATAAATTCAGAGCATTAAATTGAATTATTACATTGCGAGATAATTTATAAGACTAAGATTAATGTAATTAAAAATAGATCTTGCTATGAGAATAAAACGACGTGTCACTGTTCTAAAAGCGTGGGTGCTTTGTACATTTGTACATTTGTACAATTTCGTATGAAACTAGTAAGAGTTTAAAACTATTGATTTGAGCACCTCCTCTTCTAAAAACAGTAACAAGAAGCTACGAGACAGTTTTTAAAGTCTCATTTTGAGAAATAATTTCGGATTTGATGAACTATAAATACGGTTTTTCATATAAACTAGTATCATAACATTTAAATTTCTCATATTATTGATGATCTAATTAAATTTACTCTCTTGTAACGTTCAAACTGACCGGAAAACCAAAAAAATATCATATGCTGTCTATATAGGAAGATTTTATAATTGTACATACTTTCAGGATATGATGAGGCTATGTATTTCACTATTTCTGGTGATGGTATCTCTCACTCTATCAAAACACTATAGATTCGACAAACACAAATTATTTAGAATGCTCCCCAAGACTTTGGATCAGTTACAATTGCTGAAAAAAATGTATACAGATATAAAATACGATTTTTGGAGTCATCCGAGCCAAGTTGATGTAAATGTCGTAGTTTTAGTGGCGCCAGAATATCAAGAAGATTTTATGAAGCTTTTAAATGAACACAGCATAGACTTCGAAATTGTTGTCAATAACATACAAGAATTAATAGAAGAGGAACGAGAATCCTCATTGCGAAACATTGAATTAGAATTCAATTGGGATAACTACCAGCCACTTGAAAAAGTGAGTGCCTTTTTTAAGATTCTCAGATTAACTAACAAGAGCTATAGCACTGAAAATTCATCATGATTAGAATGTGGGTAATCAATTATTAAAATTTCTTCTTTCCACTGTCCAAATCAAAATTTTGATTCTGTTTCATACTTCCATTGTGTTCTTCCAATTAGCTTTATATGAAATCATTCCGTGGACGTAATTTATAAACAGTTATCGTGTTTGTAATGCTATTTGCCCTATATATATCTTATCATTCAATGTTCTCCTCTATCGTATGTTTCCAGCTCTACATTTCATATATTTTTGCTGATTTTCAATATATTATTACATATTTTTTCGTTCTAATGAGAAATATCACCGTCTACCTAAATGGTTACTAGTCAGTGATAAGGAATGGAAAAGAGACTAAAAATTGAACATACAGAACAAGTATATGTCTAAATACTGGAATTAAAAAATATCAGAACTCTAACAATACAAACATAAAAGTTCAACTAGAACAATAGAAGTATCCATAACTTTATACTATGAAATGAACAAAGTGAATTAAACAATTTTTGTTAATCTGGTTTGATTTAACATGCACTTTTCATTCCCTCTATCATTAATAAAAACTAAGTTGGAATTTCTGGAACAGTAAGTCATATTCATACTGCATTTGCACTACCACTATACCACGGGTAGGCAACCTTCCGGGTCGGGAAAGACAAAAATTATAATTCACAAATTTCACAGTAAAGAGTCACAAAATTTTTTGTTACCAACAATAAATAGTACACGCATAAACGCTTTGGTACAAAAAACCAATCTTTTATTCATAAGAAAAAATATCTATTCAATCATATATTCATATTGTTTTTCAAAACAAATTAGATTATATACATACATATCTTTATGGAATTATTAGATAAATACTCCAACTCCTCTATCGCTTTTCAAACCTGTATATTTTTCCTCCACAAAGCTTTACTTGTTAAATCTATGAATTTTATTTCTAGAAATCCATTTACAATACCAAATGGCTTAATGTGAATAATTTTGAATTGATCAAATCGATCAAAAAATCTTAATTTTTTCTACAGGAGTTCTGAAGTAATTACTGTCAACAGTTGCACTGTTTTGCTATCGTGATATTACTTTAAACATTGAAAATGAAGTAATTTGGCGCTCTGAATATCTTTTGCAAAAAGAATTAATTTTTCTTTAAAACATACCAATTCTTCTATAAAAACATAGGCTGGTTTTACCTTTCCTTGCAATTTTAGATCACTTAGATTTGCAGTGATATCCACCATAAAGATAAATTTGTTGCAGCCATTTTCGCTCTTTAGTTGCTATTGAAACGATTTTATTTAAATTGATCCTATTGTCTTTGATGCATTTTTCCATGGCATTCACTATATCTTCGGTAACAATCCTAGAAGTTCTTGTTTCGGACCTTGACAAGACAAATATCTGACAGAAAAAGCAGCTTATGCCGTACCTTTTTTTCGCAAGACTCATCAATAGCAAGTGTTGTTAATGGCAAATCTTTGATCTTTTTCAAGATTCATGGTTTGTTTTTGAAATTACGTAACAGTAAAAGTCGCTGAGAGACATAATCGATGCCTAATTCTCTTTAATAGGCTCATAACGATTATCAATTTGTTCTTATAAAATCAATAATATTTGCATATAGAACTAAAGTATCATAGCTTCACATACAAAGAGCCGTAAGTGGCACTTCAGCCAAAGGTTGCCGAACCTTGCGCTATACAAACACTCACAAGTGCACAGAAGTCTCTGAATATCAGAGATGAGACAGTGTAATTGTATTTGTTGGTGCAGTAATAGTGTAAACAGTATGTTTAGCGTAATAAATTTTTGGTTATTCCTATTTATCACCATTGTTATATAAATTGTTTTATTCCCTAAGTATTTATATCCAGGTTATGTTGGCAAAAACGGAAAAAATTTCTCAATAACAAATGATTTGTACATTGAACATATAAATTTAATCGAATTTCTTTTAATTTGTTTCTAAGGGTTCAGATAAATATTCCGTTCATATATTTTAGATTTACAATTGGCTTGAGAACCTACCTCTACAATATCCAACAGTTACTCTGATCGAGGGAGGTAGAAGTTATGAGGATAGGAGTATACTTGGGGTCAAGGTGTCATTTAAGAAAGAAAACGAAAAAAGAGCCGTTTGGATTGACTCCTTAATTCATGCTAGAGAATGGTAAGATTTATCGGTTGCTAATGAAATTTCCAGAAACAAATAAACACGCCGGAAAGTAACTTCTCAATGAAAAAGTTGCTTCACGGTGAAAACTTTATTGGTTGTTCAACATGATTTCCTTTCAATTCTAAACACAAAGTACAGCAAGTTTCCATCTCCTCTTTCTAAGTTGAGAAGCAAAAATTATTAGAATATCATCAGATCAGGTGATTATAACAGTTTCGATAATAAATCTTAACCTCTGAGAATTGAGTGAGGCATTGTTGTGATGAAACAGAACTCAATTTCACACGAGTATTGGTTCACTAAAAAGCTTCTTCACCAATGGGTACGTATTCTCACAAATGGAACAAAACCCTAACAACTTGATGACATGATTTACCAGGTTTTTTTAACTGATATATGACCATTTATACTATACTATTATAATAACAATCAGTTGGCAAGTTGGCTATAAATATGGAATTTTTTCATCGACTATTTGGAAAAAAGAAATAAATCATTGACACTGTTTCAAAGCAACGATTGAATGACTAAATATTGCTATTATGCGTGGATGTTGCAGTGTTCTTTGTCGATATTTTTACGAAAAATTTATCTTAGACTGAATCTGAGCTTCGTTTAACCAGATTGTCAGTGAATTAAATTAAGAAATTGAAGTTTTTTCAAAAATTACAAACATGGAGGGAAGTTAGTTTATTAACGAACAGTGAAATTATGAAGTTATTCAAAGTTATGCAATAATTAAAATTGAGAAACAGAAAACCGATTTGGGAAAATCAGTAAATTGATTATAAATAATAGTATTTAGTAATATTAAAACAAAATTATTGAGACAAAGGAACTTCACAACGCGTTAATAATATTTAACTTACCTTTTGCTAAATCGCAATAGGTTTCATGAATGAAAAAATTGAAAATAAGACGTTCACGGTAGTACCAGAAAGATATCCAAAACGTGTCAATCCAATGAATAAAATTTAGCATTGCTTTCGCATGTACCATATTCTCCAGATAGGGTCTACAGCGACTCATTTCTGTTTTCAAACTAAAAACGTAAGGAATAGCGATAAAATGCTCTAAATCCCGAACTAACTTTGAGAATGACTATAAAAATCTCATAGGAAGACCGAAGCAACTTGTTTGTATTGTATCACTTTTAGAAGAAAATACCATAATGAATAAAACAATATTTTCTTTATTTGACATGTTATGTTAATAACAGATGACTTAAATCTGGGATCTCACGGCTGATTTTCGTATGATAATAATTTTAACTTTTTAGGATTACCGGGGCCACAAGTACTTTCATTTTAAATGAAATATTGACTAGCACAAATCCAGCTGTTAGGAAGACTGTAGAAAATTTTGATTGGTATATATTGCCTGTTCTTAATCCTGATGGATACGTATTCACTCAGAGTGTAAGTATCGTACCGATTACACATTACATAATCCAGATTAGTTAATCTCTCAATATTTTCTCTTAATTGATTTCATATTTATGAACCAAATTAATCTTGAAACTGGGTAATGAGAGAAATTAGACTCCAGGTGTTTTTCCAAGAAGAAATATAAAACTGAAAAACACACTAGATTAAAAAGTGATTTCTATAAGTAGTTATTCGTACTTTTTCATCTTCATTTAGAACTTTGCTTATATTAATACACATTACTATCACTATACCAACACTCACAATAACTGTCTACCTTCGGTCTCTGAAAATGATAACTTGTTTATCGATACAGTTATTTTGTAATTGTGAATGTTGGTTTTTTGATATCAAGTATTACGTGTCAATTCGAAAGATTGGTCTGCCGTTTTTGAAAGGAGAAAACAACTTTCCTCTCTAATTCCGCTCTAAATATTGAATTTTGTCGAGACTTAAAGAGAAATGTGTGCTCATTTCAGTCACATTGAGCTCTCAGTCCAGTTTTCGCGCACGTATCTATGTCTAGTGCCTTCTCTTTTTCGTCCAGAAAATGCCTCTGAATCGGTCTAAGAACGAGTAATAAACAGTGAACATACGAATCCGAGAACGAGAAACTTATCACACTCTCGGGTATTCTCGGGACTTCCCATCGAATTTGTGGTAATTACCATACATTAGGTTTGGCAGCACTGCATTATTCCCGAATAGGATATCTAGAAAGTAGAAAAAAGGGATTTATACTCGAGGTATTGCAAGTTTGACTGATGCTTTTAATCTTTTCATGGCTCACAATATGACCCGCATTATTACAAATTCATTCAAGTACAAATGAAGAAGCTGAGGAAACTTATACTTGTATCATATTCTTGTTTCCCTACAAAAGTCAAAAATTCCAATCGAATATCCTAAGAAGACTCGAAAAGATCGACTCGCGAGTAAAGCTTGAAATTGACGCAGCTTGAAAACTGAGATGTTAAGGTAGAACTTTGGATGGCAAAAGGGGAGCCACTGAAAAATGAAATTTATGAAAACATCAGCAAACAATACCATAAAAAAGGTACATAGGATAAAATAGCGGACATGACGATAAAAGGAGTGAGATTATTAGAAAATTTAATTTCCAAGTTAAACTTTGAGATAATTTCAATAAGAAACGGTACGTAGTAGAGAACCAAACATGATAATGAAGATTATCTTGTATCCAAATTCGTCACGTTAAATAGTTTTTCTACTATTATTAGACATAATTGATAACATGAAGATAAAAAAGACTGATTTACATTCACTAGAATGAGACAATGTTATCTTTTATGTAGTAACATAGAATAGATAGTTGCTTATAAAATTCGGAGGGTGAAAATTTATGAAGGATACCATCTTAACTGAGATTGGAGTTAATCTTGACTAAGATTAGAGTTATCTCAATAGATTTTAGTTAATTTTTGTTTGGTGTCATATTTATCATGTTGTCCTATGTAACAAATTGTCTCAACGTTCAATCCAAGATATCTTATATTTGAAACACACGAGGCAGTATAAAACCATCTTCTTGAGAATTACTTACTATGTTTGAGTGAGTTTGTATAGTAAGGACAATTACTTTCAATTTATTACAATACTTATAATTTTTCCAAATTTCTAGCATCGACTGTGGCGTAAGAATAGAAGACCTCATAGCGAATACACAGACGAACGCTGTATTGGAGTGGACCTAAATCGCAACTGGGGTTACATGTGGAATAATCAAACAAAAGAAGCATGTAGATCTGAATTTCCAGGAAAGGAGGAGTTTTCCGAAATCGAAACAAGCTCATTGGCGCAATATTTAAGAGGACTAGAGGACAATATAAAAATCGCCATTAGCTTACACTCATTCAGTCAGTTCATTTTGTTCCCTTATGCATATACCACTGAGCACATAGATAACTATGAAGAAACGGTAAATGAACTTTTCATTTGTTTTTGTTGCGGTTTGTAAGGAAATAAGTCAAAATTTGGAGATACAAAAATTCTATTTTACATGATTAAGTATATGATTCGATAAAATATTAAGAATAATGACATATAAGCTTCTTTGATTTATTCTGCAATCTATAATGTTGATTCTACAGAATATAGTTAGTATAGCTTAATATCAAGGAAGAAACTAGTTCTCTATCTATAAACAAACAAATTGATAGTTTTTTTCTTTATTTCAGAGAGAAATTGCTGAGGCTGCTGCAAAAACTATCTACGAGCAGCCAGATCATTCTGTATATATAGCTGGAGCTGTGTCTGAATCAGACATTGGTAATATCTTATAAACATCGTACTGAGAAATTTCAATCAAAATATTCAGTTATATAGAGGAAATCATGAATTTGGCACATATATTCCAAATTACCCACATTAACTACAGCCCACAACTACTCTGTTAAGTTAATCAATTCTGTTTTACATGATAAATGAAGTCAATTCATTTAAAATGCAATCACGACAAATATTCATTTATTCTCTTCTCTATATATAACGGTGTCACCATTGATTTGTATTTTAATTTTAGAAAGAGATATTTTGACTCCACTTGTTTAGATCAGTTTTTATTATTATAAGTATAGATAAATTCCTTCTACCCTACATTTGAATTATCTTCAATAACTTTTTTCTAAATATCTTGTTTCTATATGTGTTCTTCACCACTCGTTATATTCACTGTCATATTTACATTTATTGTATATACGAGGGCCGTTTTTTTCGATACTTTCCGACGTAATCAATGAAGAGATTAAGACATTTGTCATATCTGTGGACAAGCTTTGCAATACCCAGTAACAATAGAGTACAAAACAGACATTTAAACTTCTTAAAATTTCGTAGAAAAAGCAAAAATGGTGAATCTGCGGTTTTCTTTAACCATTCTGTCAACTCGTTGAACCAGGTCATCTCAAGCGACAGATTTGGGTCCTTGGCCCCCTTCATCTTTTAACTTTAGATACCATCCACTGAAGTTTTCCCCATACACACGACTCATTCTCCGATGGATTTCTACAGCACTTCAGCCTGTAGAAAATGAGTAAGACTTCGCAATTCACATTTGGCAGGAGCAACAATAATGGCGGACATATTTACGTGGCTGTAGCACAACGCCGACTGACGCCTGAATGTCAACAATGGCGAAGTGTGTAGTGCCAGAGCTTCTCAGTCGCCTACAGCGCATACCCGCTTTCTCCTGCCCGCGTAGCGTCTGCAAGATGCGATCGGAGGTTGAAAAAAAAAACGGCCCTCATATAACAGCCTTAATATGCTGTGACAGGCTTGAATTGACCACTTAAAGCCAGATTGCACTATTTTATTCTGAGAGGTGATGACAATTCCTAGAATAATTACAGATTCTAGTCCCTCTATTGCTGATTCTTCACTTTTATTACCTTGTGTACTTCATATTTGAGGTTACGAATGGAAATTCAAAAGGGAATCTACAAACTTCTTCCACCAACTTCTGCAATTTTTCGCTACTTGACTAGTTTTTTTTGTGTTTTTTTAGGTTTAATAAGAGGCACTAGCAGTGACTGGTTCAAAGCTGTTCTTGGTGTTCCTATAGTATTTGCATTCGAATTACGTCCATCAGAAAATAGTAAAACGGGGTTTTTATTGCCAGCAGAAGAGATTAAACCGACTGCGAAAGAATTCATGGCATCTCTAATTACTATTTTAGAGAAATATAATAACATTACTACTAACTATTAACACTTTTGTTGATTTTGTCGAGGAGATCATGTTATTAGAAGTAATAAAATATTAGAACCATGAGTATTGTCAATTATGAAATGAGAAGTAACTCAAAATAAAGTAACCCTTGCCTCCAAAACTAATTATTCATCCTTTTGAGATATATATAAATTGTACCTAATATAATTTTAGAGTAAAAGTGAATATTCCGAACTAGTTATTAATGAATATATTTTTTTGTACCTACTCATGCTGTGGAATCATAAATACTGATATCACAAAAAATAGAAATAAGAACAAATACTGTTTAAAGGTTACATTGTGGATATGAGGTCAATTTACTTTTTGTGGTCACGGAAACTAGAAAAATATGAGAATTAATAGAGAATAATAATAATGTAAAGAACTTGTTACGCTCTTTGATTATCAATAATGTCCAACAAAATAATAATTTGAATCAATAATTATATATAATTAGTAATTGTAATTTACTATAATAAAAATTGTCAACAAATCTGGAGTTTTCTTCTACAATAAATAAACATTAGATATGGGTGTAGCGGGTTTAGCATTATGGGTGTCTATTGATAATAACCCGCAAAGCAGGGTTGTCCTTCCGGAAGGACACTTCGGGAAATGCACTTTCACTTACAAATAACTATTAGAATCAATAAACATTATAAAAAATGTCTATATTGAAAATTCAAACAAAAAATGCTTTAGTAACAGGGGTATACCCCAAAAATGACATTCGTAGTGAAAGTGTTTATTAGTCAATGTAGTATTCATTGAAAATGATATGCGAAATGTTTATATTGATGCACCAAACATTATTTTTTATTTTTGAAGTTGGTAGCCATTTGCGGCACGTTTGAGTTTTGTATATGTTAATTGTGTTAATTCGCACTAACATGATATTGAAGAGGAAGCATACCCATTGCTTATCATTATCCAATATAGTGAAGGTTACATGCTTTACTCTTGCCGACATTGATGGAATTAGTATGTTTCGTGAAGCGGTATATGTCATTGCGTTCTCAAAAGGTGAGTACGCAACTAGCTTTCTTACTTTATCTATAATAAGGAAAATAACAAAAATCACGATGTGTTTCGATGTACATCGGCTACCATTTTAGTAACAATAGATTAAATGACAGAAATTAGAAATAATAATATTTCAATCATCATTCGGAGTGCCATTAGTGGAAATACAACGTCTTTGCGGAATCAGAATTTGTACAGCAAAACTTCTAATCTTTAAAAACGAAATAGATATATCTTACATAAAACAGACTCTACTTTCCACATTCATTCATTCAAAAGCTTTAGATTGTTGAGTGTTTGAGAAAAAACTATTTGTTACTAAAATCAATTGACTCTACAAGGTCAGAATCATCATTGAATAATTAGAATTTAAAATAGACTTCCTCGGTTTGTAAATGTTGCCAAGAAAAATATGAAGCGTACATTTTTAAAAGTTGGATTAACTTACACCACAGTGTACCTAAGAAAAATAGGTACTCAATGCAAAAAAAAACAGAAAATATTACTTAGATTAATCAATTAATTGCATTACGTAATCGAGTAAGTAACCAACTTCAATCAGCTGTATCAATTGAATGAACATATGGAATATGTTTCAAGATTAGGAAAATTCCTTCTACCTTTTTAAGCGTGAAGCCTGTTGGAGTTAAGTTATTGCACGGGCTTTTTCCTCCACAGCTGTTTTCATTTCCTATCTCGTATCTATTATTTTATTTCTTTCTATCCTATTCCTTGTATTCCTCTTAACATTTTACTTTTTCTGTCCAACTCCTACTTGATCTTGTTTTTGCTACTTGTAAATCTATGGTTCAAATATCTTTAATCGTTCCTCTCCTATTCTCAAGACATTGTCAAACCATCATAGTTGTCCTTCTTCGATCTTGTTTTAAATTGGTTTCGAGTTAAAATTTCCTGTTATAATATTGTTCCACATTCTTTTATCTCTTGTTTTATTCAGTATTTTTTTATAAACCCTGTTTCTGTACTCTGTATTTTGCTTTTTCGTGTCCTTCTTTCTGATCTAATTTTTAATATTATTACTGCTTTTTATATATTTCTTTTGTTATTTTTTTTTTGCTATTTCCTTTGAACTGAAAACTGCCTTCATTACTTTTCGTTTATTTTTATATATATTATCTCTAGGCTCATAATATATTTGTCGTTTTTTCACCTCTTGCAATTATTACTATGTTATTTTAATATCTTATATTTTCCAGTGACTTACTTTCTATGGTTTTATTTGTTTTTTTCTTTGCTCCAAATTATGAATGTATTTAGTAGTGTGATTTTTTTCTATAGCTATTGTAGTTTCCTGTACCTTCTTTCAGTTATATTGGTGTAATTATTCCCACTTTTCCATCTCTTGGCGCTTCTCCTACGTCATATATTTTGTTAATTATTATTTTTAGTATCTCTGTTATTTCCATTTTTGTAGCTTTTCCATGCCTGTTGTTATTTGTTGTGTTCCTGATGTCTTACCTAATTTTTTGTATTACCTCTTTTGGACTTATTCCACTTTTATTATTTGAGTTTCTGCTACTCCTGCTTGCCCTTCAGATTCTTTGTTTTCTACCTCGTTTACATCTAAGACAAACTGTAAAATAGTGGCATTTTTATGCAATAGTGTCTAATATATAAATCATTGAAATAAGGGTACTTTGCAGATTTTTAAAAAGTTCTATACAATCTCTCCAAAATCTATAATATAAAAGTTTCCCACAATATGAATTTATTATCATTAATTACTCTGTTTGAATCATAACCCACTTGTTACTAAGAAATTGAAGACCATTAATTTTCATGAACTTTGAGCGTATGTTGGTACCTAATATGTATATTAAATAAAATGTGATTATAAGCGAGATTTCTTTGCGTCCATTAGGAATTCAGACGCCGGTCTCATAAAATGTACTACGCACCACAGCATCGACCTTCTTCATCCTTCAGTTTAATACTCATAAACGTACTAGGTGTGTTTCGGGATAAAACTGGAAATTTTCTATATCTGGATCTATCTATTATAAAAGTGTAAAAGTGTTTTGATACGCCACATTTAGTCACTTATTAACATAACCTAGTTTCAAATAACATTAAATCCGCCTTATTTACTACATCCGAATATATCAGTAGTTATTATATCGTTAGAAAGTTGTGGTGAATTATATATGAAAATAGTTTCGTTAATGCTCGTGCGTGATAATTAAATTTTGATAGAATCCATATAAATATTTTGAGGTTAACGTTAATTCATGTTTTCGGCTTATTATTGATTATTTAAGGCCCTGATGAGCACACTTTAGTTGATTTGCATATGAAATCGTCTAGCTCAGTGTGTGCATCTGTAAAGTGTTTTGCTTTTATCTTTGTTTGTTGCTTTTCATTATTTATATGGAGGTATATAAAATTATAACGAATATTATTCGTCATGGTAAGAGTGAGTGATATAAAATGGTAAGCAAGCTCTATCCCAATGTACTTTACTGTCACAACTGTCCCAGACCCAGTAGTAGGACTAATTAATAATTTCTTTCGAAGTTCTACAAGCCAGTGGTAGTCATTTACCAGTAAAATGGTTAAACTCTCAATATCGGTATTACAAAGTGTGGTTGAAAGTAGTATGGTGAGCTCCTTGCGCTTGCAAAATCCCCTGACGTATCACTTAGCAGTGTTAACATAAAGAAAATTGAGGAAATGACGGAGGATGAGTCGAAGAGTACTTTATGGTACACATGGTATATAAAAAAACACAATTGATCTTTCTTTTAGAACATTTTCAGTTCTTTTTCACTACAATAGATATAGAACTATATTTATTTGCGATATGGTTAATATCGTCATCCTAAAATGATCATTTGATTAGTAAAGCCCATGTCAACGAACATTTTGAAGTGAGGGGCACATTTTAGTTCAATGATTAATAATAATATTATGAACTATAACTTTTTATACTGAATAGAAGCTGAAAGCGTATAAATCTCTTAAGGAAAGTAAATACTTTGAAGATGGCTTTGTATACGAACTTTGTGCCAAGATTATACAAATTAATGTAGTTGTGGTAAAAAAGTGAAGTTTTGCAACTGCATACATTACTTAGGAGAAAAATTCTTCTTTTAAATTTTGTCCCTCAAGTTTTGAACTATGGCAACACGGATGTGAATTTTTAATGATGAACGCACTCAGAACGTGTTGTCATAAGAGTGCTATCTCAGCCATTTACAGATAATTAGAACATTCATCTTGGTCAAAAAATGGGATCAAATGAGGAACATTTTCTTGCAATGATTTTCTACGATATTCGACGTGGATTAAACTAACAGCACCATCTCGAGCCACCGTGTGTTGCTGGTTTCTAGATTCAATCGTGGTCGCACTTCACTACAGGTCCTCCAAAATCGGCGGTTGTACCAAAAAACATCGATGCTGGATGCGTGCGTAATCTGATATTGCAAGATAGTCATGTGAGATACCTTGAAATTGAGGCATACTTGGGCATCAGTTTCACTGGCATACCTTCAATATTGCATGAACATTTGGCTATCAAAAATATCTGTTCGCGTTGGATACCGCATAATTTGACAATCGCTCGTTCCGTTTGGGGCAAAGAAATATTGGAGAAATTTGATCGCGGTGTTTGAAAACATCGTGATAAGAGACGAATCATAGATCTATGCATATGAACCCGAAACTGAACAGCTATCGACTGTATAGGCCTTTCAAGACGAGCAAAATACAACTAAAGTTATTTGCGCACGAAGCACTTCGGAGCAGATGGTCGTCAGTTTCTTCGGAATAACTGAACATCTGCCACCTCTCCATTGGAGCAACTCATTATGATCAATTCTGAATGGTATGACAGTATTTGTTTGGCAGAATTTTTCGGAAAAATCAAGGAAACCAATCACAGAAGACGAATCATTCTCCACGACGACAATGCGAGCTCTCACATATCAGTTTTTGGACAGTCAAGAAATCGAATTGAAGGATTATTTGCCGTATAGTCTTTGTTTGGCACCCAATGATTCCGTCTTATTTCCTCAGATCAAAAATAAATTGCTAGGTCACCGTTTTCCTATACTTGAATAAACGGTTGATGTATTCAAATCTCGTGGTTTGGAGGTCAACAGTTGGTTCAAACGCATGCAAAAGTGTGTTGATCTTAATGGAGAATATTTGAAAATCAATAAATCCATATCCAATTATAAATATTTGTTTTTATTTGTTTAGTTCAAAAGTAGTAATCCTCAGAGAATATCCTACTAAGAACATTTTTCTCAATATGAAAATTTAAAATTAATGTTTTTTGGCGACTTACCAATAAAGTTATCATATAATAATCAATAGAGACACACGAAATTATGTAAAAAGTATTCATTTATTTACCTAAAACTTCATACTTGACTAAAATATCAATCGTTATCTTGTATATTTCTCATAAAAATTGATTTGGGTCGCAGACAATAACCTACACTACCTTTAGACGTCATACTAATTCCATTGACATTTTTGCTAATCATGATCAAATTTAGAAGTTAAATTCTCTTACATGATTAGTTTTTTGCTATACTGAACCAAAAAAAATGTTTAATAATAATATTTAGCTTTACCTCACTAAATATTTTTATTTTCATAACTTTCTCTCTCAAAAATGAAAGAAGAAGTTCAGATAGGAGCAATTTTGAGAATACACAAAATTTATGATAGTTCGTTATCGTATGAACATTAACTCATTTAAAACAATTTTGAATTTTCAGGAAACAGTGAATGACAATATGAAAATCAATTATATTACTCCGAAAACTATCACCACTATTTATATTAAATGTTCAAAAATGAATTCCCATAACTCGACGTATATAATTTTATTACTTTCCTACTAAAACCCTTCTTATAAATACCCAGCGGCCGTATATGATTTCTGACAGAAACTCACTCAACTCGTGAAAGGAGCAACTGGTTGTTTAAGTTTCGCTGGAAAGTTTACCGTGACTCCTCGGGCCTTTTAGAGATACACATCCGAATACTGTAAAATGAATTTTTGATACGATGGTTTGTATCTTAATTCGAAAAATGATTACGTTGTGAATGAATTAAATGAAAATATGATGGAGCTTTAGTATAATTTTTCTACACTGCAATGCAGCAAATTATTTTTTTTTTCTAATTAACATTCATAGAAATGCATTATTAAAATTGATATTGTGAGAGAAAGTTCGTGTTATCGCCTCAAGTTCTCAATTTATTTTGCCTTAAGGCCGCTTGACATGATACAAGACAACGTGCAATTCAATGCAAGATGCAATATTTCTTGATCAGAAGCAAGCATAAATGAGTTTCTAATCTACAAATATTACGTTTTATTTTCATTAGTTTTTCAAATGTTCCTTCATCCATTCTCAACTAATTTTCTATGTTTTCTCGTCTAATTCTCTAGCTTATATGTCCATCTGATTCCAAAAGCAAAGCAGAGGCAAATATAATTATTGCCAGAGATACACTGGTCACTTTTTTCTTGTCTACTTCATTTAGCTTTGTTATTTTCATTTTTGAACTGCCACAAAATATTGAATAGTCTGAGAGGTTAGGAAATTGTTCACTTTTACTTTTGGAATTTTGATTAGTGGCAACCATGATGCAGTAGTAAGAGACTTGCATAATTTCAAACGACATGCAATATTCGTCTATGTACTATTTTGATCTTTCAAAGAATTACATGCAATTTCTTGAACGCAGTTTTGCACCATGTCAAGCGGCCTTCACATGCTTTGAGTAATTTTTGGTTCCCGGACACCAGTAAGAAACAGGACTCTTAATTAGAAAATGATTATATATTGTGAAGATTCGGATATCGAGGCATTTCTCAATTAAGTAATAATTAGAAAATGGTTTCACCATAGTATTAGTGGGAGTAAAATATGAGACAAAACTAGAAGAACCCAAAAATTGATTCATCAATCTAATCAATCTATCTAACGGAAAACGGATAATAAATAGAGCGTTTTTAATGAGGTCTATTTTGAAAAAAAAAATAATTATCATCATAACGTTGCATCTGATAGATAAATAAAATACACACCTATTCAAACATTAAGGATTTCTCAAAATCGCCTTATAATTGGAAAAAAATCGAACATTTTGAGATTATGTATTGGAATTAGAGAAAATATGATTTTATTTCAGTATCGTGTTCATGGATGATGTTATCAATTTAATTAACATAATCCTAATTCTTCCAACTTCATCACCTTCTTAATCATTTGTGAATTTCGTGTCGGTAAGAAACTGGTTGCACCCATTTAATTTTAATCATTCGCTTCATCAAAGTATCAATTATATGTACTTTACCTGAGATGAATACCACTTCGTGAGAAATAATTACCATCTGAGGACTTAAGGCTCAGTATTTATAAATAAAGTGAAATTACAGCTACTAAGCATGTTTGACCAAAGATTGAAATATTCCTATAATTTTTATTTTGACAATTCATGGTCCTATCCAAAATCTCGTATCCCCATTGTATTTGAATGATTGAATCACTTCCAAATTGTAATGCGATTCCCTATTAATCGAGATGTTCGTAAAATTTTTAATTTTCATATAAAAATTCAACTGTGGCACCAACTTCTTAAGCTGAATAAATAATTCTACTCATTTGAATGTGAAATATAAAAAAAGGGACCTAAAAATGGAAATGACTATTAAACTTCCAGCATTATAATTGAGTTTGAGCAATAAAAAAACTGCGATTCCGATTTCTTAATTCTATTCATCTCAGTTACCAAAAAAGATGAATTCAAACAGATCAGTTGATTGAAGAAGTGAATCGTTTATTTCAACTAAATATTTATGAGAAATTTAATTTAAGATTGATGTAAACTAAAAAATATTGAGATATCATATAATGTTCATGAAAATGAAGTACTAGAGAACTCATTAAATAATCGTACCGCAAACTGAATAGTTACTTCCTTAAATTTTATAAAGATATAAGGTAGCACCAGAGACAAATTGTAGACAGAAATTATCTGGCAATAATCTAGTTTTTCCCAATTTTCACAGTAGTTTCTCGGTATTTATAACCTTCAAAATAACTTTCATACCGCTCATACAATGAAAGAACTAGACAATTCGAAATATCGCGAAATTTACTCGGCAGCTAACCATCGTACCACGCAGAAAAGTTCTCCAGTTGAATAATGCCACTGTTTTAGACCGCCTGGACTGGAATGAGGACCATTGTGGAAGAAAAGAGCACTCAAAAAACTTTTGTTTATTGGATTGTTCTCATCTGAATTATATAACGATCATTTAAAAAGTAGTATCATAAATACTATTTTAATATTACATAAATGATATCTTTTCGTAAAAACCACGTATTTTGATTTATTCTCCATTACAGGACCTTGATTGATGCTATAGGCAAACGTGGGAGGATGCAAAAATGTCTCTACAAAAATGAAAAAGAAAATTTAAGACGTAGCAGAATTTTATGGCTGAAGTTCAAAACAACTATTTGAATGTTATCATTATTTCCAACTTCCAATAAGAAATGAAAATATTCTTTCATTCTGTTTTGAAAGAATCGGAGCATAGCTTCCTGTGTTTATTATTCTTCGCCCAATTAACTATACACTGAAAATAATGAATTGAGAAGAAACGTTTCAATGAATGTCAAAAGTTGAAAGGAACGAATATGACAAAGAACAGGATAATGATATACATAATAGCCGTGTGAATGGTTACCCATCCATTAGCTTCGATTTGAAAGTTTATAAAACGAAACAGTTCATAAGAATACAAGTCAGCTAATATTCGTTAAGAAAAATAGCTTTTTAGACACACTATGTACAATACACATTTCTGTTTATTAACCCAACGATTTGTTCATCAATAATTTTCATTATTTGCCATTTCAGTTGATTGTAACAAATCGACATTCAATTCACAAAATACAATGTGATTTGTTAGAGACCCAGAACTCGATTTCTCACAATATCTGGTAAACCGAAATCATTTTCCTTGAGCAACTAATCCCTTAAATTTTTCTTTCAATACAAAACCTGATTTTGCCGGTACCCGTTAAACTTTCCAGGCGAATAGCTTGGAGCATTCGAAGTTATATTACAGTTTCGAGAAAACACATTATATTATAGATTAGAGAAGTTTCGTATACCTTTGATTATTTGATTATTTCACAGACAACCGAAGATGAATAAAATAAACATAAACATAACAGAATAACAGAAAGTTGTTATTGATAATAAAAAAATTAGATAGATTGAAATATATTCAATGTTAATGCTAAATGTTCTTTGATGAAATTTCAATAAATTAGTTGGGGCTGAAATATTTATTGAAGGCATCAGAACTTTAAACTGTCTCGAAATATCATAGTATCATGTCTACGAAGCAAAATCTAAAACAAAAGAAACAAAAAGTAAGTCCAGGAAAATTATAGATTCAGCAAGTTAAGATAGCGGCAGAAAAATGTAATATTGAATTAAATGGAATAAGACTGGAAGTAATAGATAGAAAAGCATCGAGGATAGACTCACGCCACCTACACCTGCAAGGGTAGAAAGGTTTAGGATTGAGTTGGTAATTAGATTTCACAGAAATTTATTATATATGGAAAATAGTTAGTGAAATTGTGATTTCCAAATGATGAATATGTGAATCTTCCTGCTGGACCCAAACCGTTTGGAACAATGAGTTAGTAGTTTGCATTCTATCAATGAATTTCGAAAAACTGACTTTGTTTACAATCGGTCTAAAAAATCACAGGGAATCATTGTGAAAAATCACTCACGTATCTCTTCTATCGGTTAGGAGTGTTCAACTTATTGTGAAAATATAGTTTTTTTCTATGAAAGAGATGATGATGGTTCAAGAATTAAATTGAGATTATTCGGATTGTCGACTAGAGTTTTGTGAAGCTTCACTTAGCATTTAACAGTTGACGCAAGTTTACTTCTAAACTTGTGATGAAAGCAGGTTTATTTTAGATAGTGGAGTCGACAGGCATAATTGTCATTATACCATCATACTGAACATCCTACTGATACAGTTCAAAAATTTAACATTTGGACAGGCAGTCTATGCAACTATTTATTGGTTTATTTATATATTGAGAAATTCACCTGACGACATTTACTTCACTGGAAATGTGCGAATAATTAGGGAAGCATTTGGAAACAGGCATAGTACTTGGAACAGGATTGCTTAGAAAATGATTTAGCACACAACAACTAGTACCATGCAGATGTTCAATAGGTGATTTTGTGTAATTCAGTAGTGGAAAGTTCGAAACAACTATTTTTTTTTCAAATCAGAGCACAACTTGAGATATTATAGGGTACAAATTATATTTTACTTGTTGCACCCTCTATCTTTGTCGAACTAGATGGGATAAGGAAATTGTATCAATATTAAGTAAGTTTCAAGGAAATATAATAAGAATGGTAGAAAAGCTTTTGGCTTGCCACTTTCTCAAAATTTTCTGTGATTCTGTTTCAAATTTTTAGAAAATTTTGTAATAATAATAATCATAATGGAGTTACCTTGTTCTTGCTATTGAAGTTTGAAGCTAAATGAATTGAATAAAATCATTCCAACGCTATGTGGAGAAAATCATAGCAATTCTTATTTAGATCACTTTGTAAAGTATTTCTTTTGTACTAGTTAGAAACATCCATAAATATGTTTGCCATTAGTTTGTTCAGTTAAATATGGCTATTTGTGTTAAGTTTTGGAAACTTTACACATTAAACCAGTCGTTAATATTCAGTAAAGAAGAATTTAATTTATGATTATACCAAGCGGATTTATAAAAGACCGATAAAATGTTTTAAACTTTTAAGCTTCAGCTTTAATCTTTTTTACTTGGGAGATGTTAATAAAAACAGTTGAATTGGACATTTATTTGGATTAATTATGCAAGAGAAATTTCATTAAGTTATTGTTTATTTACCTAAGAATATTCCCAATGTTAGATATATGAGAAAATCGATAATTTCCTTGCCGCAAATCACAAACATACCGTTCCAATGATTTATTGTAAACACAAATATTCACCCAGTATAAGTTTCCCCAACCTATAGAACTTTTGTAAGAATTCAAGTAGATATTAGGACAGTTACTGGATACTATATATTTATTCTACCAACAATTTTTATCGAGAAATTCACACAAAGCGTTTATTTTTCAATTTTTCAATGGACTACACCTTATCGATCTTTTAAAATCTGAAAGTAATTAGTAGTAGCTATTCAAATAGGCTGATAGAAAAAATAGATTAAACAGATTGATATAACTTGATATATCCTGTGTAATATTGGAATATAAGTCTAATTGCAATTGTATTTCCAGATAACCGTTCATTGATTGGTTTCAAAAGTTCCCTTTCAACTTGTAGTATTCCTTCAGAATATCAAACTTTCTGTTTATGCTCCGGAGTGTATATTTAACTCTTTATTTATGATGAATATTAGTTTTATAAAGTATGTTCAGTATGTCTATTAAAATAGTTAATGTGTTTTGTCAATTATATATAATCTGTTAAAATGCGGCCCCAAATTACCATCCAAAAGGTAATTTTTTAATATAAGTTAATTTGTGTGTACCACTGAAGAATTTATGGTTGAAAAGTGTCGAGTGAAACATAATTAAAAGTTTTAATTTAAAACTATCCAAAAATTAGTTTTTCCTGAGACCAAATATAGATTGCATACTCATTTTTAACTAAGAAAGTAGCTTATTTCACACATGTACTAAAAACAAAACATATATGTATTGAAATGCTTCTTTTTCTTATGTTATGTATGGTCTCAAACGATAGAGGGAATACGTGCATACAATATGAATATGGCTGGGTGCCGAAAGGCAAAAGACCAGATTTAAGAAGACCAAAGAAGTAGACAATGTGATTTTTCAAGGTTATATTAGTGTTTACAATATAAATTGGAAGTTTGTTGTGATTTGTGTTCAAATACATACTAGTGTCTGAAAGATAATTTAAACGTTAACATTAAGTGTTATTACCATTACTGGGTAATGTATAAAGAAGTTAAATGAAAATTTATTCTCAATAGTGAAGGAAAACATTCTTCATAATAATTTTTTTCCGTTTTTGTCGTCTCTCCCATTACGAATTAAAAAAATTTTCTAACTTCTCAGTACACATGTTTATATACTTTTCAACACATATATGATATTGTTTAAGTGACTTTTATTTAAAAAATACGTTTTTTTGAAAAAAATTTCATGTGGTCGTAGAAAAAATAGTGTATACAATTCGTTGAAAAGTGTATTTCGCACTCGTTACGTTTCAGCACTCGCTGCTACGCTGTAACTAGTGCCAAATGTATCACTTTCCAAACTCGTTATATAATATATGTAAAATACTATTTTGAAATTATCTCAGAAAACTGTGAGACAGAGGTCCAAACAAAAAAATTGGATATTGAATTTTCTATAAAATTGTCTGGAACCATATTTGTAACAAAAACCAATAAACGATCAAATGATATATCGCAACATTTCCAAAAAATTGAAAAATATGTTCGTTGTTTTTAATCAAATCTATAATGTGTGAGACCTCAGAGACACAAAGTGAGTTTTATGTATGGAAGGCCTCAATTATCTCAGAAACGGCTTGTACGATTTTTATGTACCTTCTAGACACTAGAGATTACTCGAGCGTGGTTTAAGGTTAATTCGATTAATAAAGAGGTGAGTTGTGAAAAAAAACCAAAATTCGTTATTTGTATATTTCAATGTAAAAAAATGCTCTCTCACGTAGCATTAAGTAGCAAATTATGATCGGTCATGTGAAAAACGTGCTTTCTTCATCAGTAGCTCTCATTAATTGAGGGAAACCGATCTAAAACGTCGTTATAACTCACTGTGATGTAAGTATAATATTTAAAACAAGCGGGTGTCTGAAAAAAATTAATTATTCATTCACTCTAAGGCCTACGCTAATACTCAATTAATTACTATTCTAACTTACTGAAAATGAGCACGTGGATTGCAATTTTTATCGTCGAAGTAGCAAAAAGTATGCTTTAGGCCTGTCATATTTTTACTGGGAAATAGTGTAGTACTATACGGGAATTACCCTATTAAACATTGCATATAAGAATCTTTCAACAGTAATCCAAAAACGACTACCTAGTAGTACTCAAGAAGTAGTGGGACAAAATCAATACGGCTTCGCAGGGATTAGGTCGACAACAGATGTAATATATACAACGAAATAAATAATGGAAAAAGCACATGAGTAACAAATAGATATAGATATGATCTTCATCGATTTTCAACAGGCCTTTGACTCAATAAAAAAACCATTTATTAACAGCACGAAAAAGAACAAGGTGTAGATGCAAAACCACAACGTTCTGATTCCTAAACTCATTCTGATTAATCATCCTCATAAAAATTTCCATTACAACACCACCTTCCTTTTTTATAATTCCATATCCTTCTACTTGATTTATTTCTACAATTCCTTGTCTATATTTACCAATTCCTCCGATTTCTTCAGTTACTTCATATTTCTCCTAAATGCTCTCCCCTTTTTCCTAATGCATTTGAAAATCATCAATCTTTTTTCTTCTCGTTCTTCTTCTGATCCTTCTCCTATTCCTTTCTACCTGTTCACCGTCCATAAGAGTCATTTTTCTTATCATCTTGTCTTTAGTTTGATTTTCGCTATTATTTATCAATGGTATTATTACATTTAAAAATATTTTTTTTCAGCCTCAAAATTCATGCACCGAGAAATAACTGACGAGCGGCGAAGATATTGTAAAAATTATCAAAACTTAGCGAATTAAGTGGTATAAATGGAGAGAGAGAACAAAATCTATAACATAAAATTGGATGCAATGAGATCCCGGTGTTAGAAAAAGACAAGGCAATCATCGGACAAAATGGTTGAAAGAAGTGGAAGTGGAAGAGGAGTGGGAGTTAAAAATTGACAGGAAAGGATAGGCAGTATGTAGTTGTGGTAGGAAATAAGCGAGAAGGTACAGACATAGATTATGTAGACTGATCAATCCCAACAAAAGGATCTAGAGAGTTTGTTTACGGCGCAACGTTGTTGGGCGTGTTAAACCATTATTATAGAGAATATATTGAAAAATTCTTGGCCTACTATAGAACCAAACAAAATTTCAATATCAAAATACTTTATTACTCAACATATTTTCCTCTTAATTGGATACATTTATTACAGCGAACCTGCAACATCTCTAGAACTTTAAAACAAATGTTTCTTTGTGCTCTACAAACCAGACCTCCACATCTTTTATTACCTCCTCGTGGGAAGAAAATTTACTACCTTTTAAAATTTTTTCCAGTTGAGGAAAGAGATGATAGTCGGACGGAGGCAAATTTGGTGAATCAAGGGAGAGTTCTAGTAATTCAAACCCCAAATTACGAATTTTTTGCATGGCAACATGATATTTGTGTGCAAGGGCGTTGTCCTGCAATTACAAAACACCTTTGGATAGCTTTCCGCGTCTTTTCTTTCTAATTTTTTCCCGTAGAGTGGTCAATGATGTCGAATAGTAATCTCCAGTTAAGTTTATCTAAAAAATCAATCATGATTACTCCATGGCAATCCCAAAAAACTGAAGCAAGAACTTTTCCAGCAGATTTTTGGACTCGAAACTTCTCAGGACTTGGAGAATCAGAGGGTCGCCATTCCATCGATTGTTGCTCTGTTTCTGGATCGTAGAAATGTACCCAAGTCTCATCCAAAGTAACAATTCGGTTTGAGAAGTCTACATCGTTTTCAAATCGAGCACAGATCGACCGCGATGCTTCTACTCTTGCACGCTGTTGGTCAACATTCAAACATTTGGGGATCCATTTTGCAGCAATTTTTCTCATGATCAAATTGACGTGAACTCTATGATGAACGCGTTCGTATGAAATATTCAGTGCTTCAGATATCCGTTTTAGCCCAATTCGACAGTCTGATAAAATCATGTAATGAACTGCAACGGTATTTTCGGGGACTGACACCGAAATTGGCCTTCCTAATCGATCTTCAATGTGAAATTTACCTCTTTTGAAGCTTGCAGCCCAATTTTTCACGGTCCATTACGGAGGTCATTGATCACCAAGGGTATTAAGCATATCTTAAATCTGTAAATTTGCTCCCCTCTTAACCCCAATTTTTCGATTTTCACAATTTCAGTGAACATCTTTTTTCTTTTAATTTATTGCGTAACTCTGGTTTACTTTTTTGACGTCAAACTTTACTCTGACACTTCTAATAAGTTATTGTTCGTTGCTATGGTAACGCAATATTTTGTTTATGCATGGAACTCATCTGGGCTAACTAGATAGCAATACATCCTTGTATGTTATATATTTTCATTAGATATGCTCTGAATGTCTCAATACATAAATAACAACTATTGCATTACAAATTTTATTTATTACATTTTCTCGCATTTATACCTTCAATAAAATAAAAATATATCACGTCTCACTGTTCAAAATCATCCTATTTACGATGGAAACAATATGGAAACCCTTGGATAAGATTTTGTTCGTTACCTTTCTATATCTTATGTAGGCTCAGTCTCGATAAAGAAAAAGCTAGAAAAATCTCATAAAATCCCAGATCTAAGCAAAAAGGTTATAAAACTACTGAATTTATTTGGAGGCAATAAAAATTTTGGAAATATCCGTATCGGTTTTATTACGTCGAATTTGAAAACTTCTCCTTCTCCAGCCTTACAAGATATTTCAGTACATTGATCTAACGAGAAACAAACGTAACTATGTTATTATAAACTGTTGTGGATATTTGATTAAACAAGCATACATAGGTTAAAGAACTATCCATTCTTTAGGTAAGTTTAGGTAAGGCTCCAGCCTTCGTCCAATGTTCAGTCAACGTTGGAAGGTGAGTGTTGGCGCAAACGTTGGACCATCGTGTCGTTGTAGCACTGCATTCAGTCTTTCTCTAATGTTCAACCGTACGCTGGAACGCGAATGTTAGCACACATTTTGGACGTATCGTGAAATATCCGATTATGTTTTGACGTTAGATACAAAAACACTCAATGCAGGATTTCATTTATATTGATATGAATTAGGAAGATTATCCAAATACTTCTACGGCTATTATCAGCCCTTTAAAGAAGTAAGAACGGCCAGAAGGCAAAGAGAAATTATATAAACTACGTCTTACAAATTTCCACATCTTGGTGATATGAAAAATAGTAATACTTAATATCCTGATAAAATTTCCATATCACAAAAACCAGATGTTTACACCTTCTTGTCCGATTTCTGGCTTTTGAATCGAAGTAACCGGCTTTCACTACTCCGTATCCTCCTAGTTTGATTCGAGATTATGGTTATTGACCTACAGTTATGAAACGGGACAAAAAAATCATTTATCCTTTCTAAAACGCTTCAAATGTTATTTAGTGAAAGCGGGAGTCATTTTTTAGTAACCCAAGACTTACTCTGCTTAATGAGATGCCTATTAAAAGTATTCTGGTCAAGGTTCTGTATTTTTGTCTGCTCTCTGTACGTCCTTTACGTGGATCGTCTTTGAGACTCACATTATCTCTAAAAATTCAGGAATAAGCTAATTTTTCTAGTGTTTACATTGAAGGTGAAGAATCTTGAATTCTTGTGTGCTATACCTTTCAAAAAGAAGAATTTTAGAACAACTAGGAATATACGAATGAGTTGATTTATATATAGATAAAGACTTCAGTAATACTGAATGAACGAACGTAATAGTGCCATCTCTTATTTAATGATAGATCTTATTAAACAGTCGGTTATTAATTACGGATGACTATGATTTATGTTAATGATGTAATGAGAATTATTCAAAAACTATCTCATTTCTAAATACTCCTCAAATATACTGTGGCAACATATTTCTTAAATATGAATAAATCATTTGTTATTGAAACATCAATAGATTCTATACAGCTAGGGCAGTAACTAAACTTTTTGTTGCTACATATACGAGGACCGTTTTTATTTTTCAACCTCTGATAGACTATAAATGGAAGACAAGAAGACATCAAAGAGATTGAGACATTTGTCATATCTATGGAAAATTTTTTCAATAGTCCTTCAAAGAAAGTTGACGTCTATGTAGCCTAACCGTTTAGTAACAATAGATTACAGAACAGACCTTGAAACTTCTGGAAATCCCGTAGACAAAGCAGTAATGGTGAATCTGCGGTTTTCTTTAACCATTCTGTCAACTCGTTGAACCAAGTTATCTGAAACGACATATTTGCGTCCTTGGCCCCCTTCATCATACACATCATCACGGCCATCTTAAGCTTTCGACACCATTCATGCACAACACCATCACTCATGAAGTTTTCCCAATACACACGACTCATTCTCCGATGGATTTCTGCGATCTGATTTCATCCTGTAGAAAACTAATCACACTTCGTAAATCACACTTGGCGGGAGCATCAATAATAGCGGACATGTTTACGTGGCTGTAACACAACGCCAGCTGACGCATGAATGTCAACAATGGCCGAGTGTGTAGTGCGAGAGTTTCGCATTAGCCTAAAGCGCATGCCCGCTTTCTTCTGGACGCGTAGCGTCTGCTCGGAGCGATAGGAGGATGGAAAAAAACAGCCCTTGTATAATATTTTGATACATTACTAAACAGAAGTGAGGAACTGCGTAATGTGAAGAATTGTTTTTGACAATTCACTGATGGAAATGGACATAACAGACTGTTCACAAAATAATAAATACTAGTAAAAACAGAAGAACTTAAATTCAACAATAGAAGAACGTCAAAAGTTTCGTAGAACAAAAAAAATAGTATGAAATTAATGGAGGCTGATGGCAGATAAATGGACAATATGCGTGCTATTTCGATACAAGTGGCAGTAGGATCAATGTAGCAATGTAACATTCTTACGAGTTATACTCTTTGTCATTGTTGCTAACTCACGGAAGGAGGACTTACAAGTTTTTACTTTTATTCCATCTACCACACGATCTCTCGTCAATCAAGCACCATAGTTATTAGTAGCCCTGATTGATAATATTTGTTGTTTTAAAAATTGAAACAAAACTTTCAAGAAAATAATAATAATGTACTCATAGAAAAAATTTAATTACAAATCTCATGTAATCATTGTTGTATTTAGTTTTAAATCTTTGTATTACCAAAGCATAATATGTCAGACGTCACTTTTATCAGCACAATTCAGTCAGATATATTACGCAGACAATAGTATAGAAATAAGAAAAATTACCAGAAAACTTTATGTTCAATATGGCATACAATAGTAGAATAAGAAACATTGGTAACTAGAAACGTCCAACAGTGTTTTCTGAATGAAAAGCCAACAATACCTCACTAAGAATTACGAAGACGAAGGATAATAGAATAAAACAGTTCGTTTGACCACCACAACACGAATTAGTTAATAAATCTATTTAAAAACATAGGACCATATAAATTCTCACTTTTGTTTGTAAACATAATTTGTACGGTACATTCATGTTTACAACGGCACAGACGAATACTAGTAAAATTATTATTGTGTGTGGTGGAAGAGCCTCCTCACAAAAGTTCCAAAACATTTCACGTTATGTGTAACCAGTGTGGTAATTAGTGACTATACGTATACTTTTGTACTATATTTTTCGAACTTTCCAAGGATTTTATTTGTTTAAGGTAAAATGTTAAATGGATAAATATATTCAGCCATGAGAACATTATTCTGCATATTTTGTGTTACGATTATTCACTGATCAGTACATTTCTCATTGTTTATTCTGTTTCTGCAACATATTCCGCTCCTTTGACTTCATGCCAATCTCAGCGCATCAGAAATGAAAGGTTATTCTTTTGTATGCATATAACAAATGAATGTTCATTCGTAACATCCACCGCCTTGAATGGAATTATTCCTTCCCACAAAATAGGAAATTTACTGACAATCTACATTAATCTTTGTATGAGTAATTAACCAGTTTCAAACACAATATTAATACTTATGTAAATAGCTCAGTTATTTTTATATGAAAAGTGAAGGTTATTTTGAGGTTGAAGAAATGATATTAAGCAGGAATAAATATATGGTGGAATATTTCACTTTTCATATAAAAATAATCGATTACAGTCTTGCGAAAATAGCATAACTTCGTTAAATATGGTTGATAAGATCGAGACAATATTATATAATGTATTGCCAGTAAGGTTACAATAACACAATACGGATGTGGCAACAAAGATGGACAGAAGAGAAATCAGCTGATTGGACGCGACGACTAAAACCTTAGAGTGTGGACCGAAAAGAAGTTTGGAGAGGTGAACTTCTACATTAACCAGCTTTCGACGAGACACACCTTCCGATGGTATCTTCACAAAATGAAGAAAGTACAAACACCTAAGTGTACGTATTGTGGAAACGACTCAGGTGACGCCGAATACACGTTCATCGTGTCTAACCACTGGATGTAGAGGAGACTGTCGGTAGCATAAATCCTGATAACATCGTCCAAGTGATGCTGCACAAGGTAGAATGATGGTAACTGGTTGCTACCAATACAGAGAGAATCCTTAGGCAAAAGAATGTAGACGGCTATCTGGTATGACGATATCATAATATAAACATAACAAATGTAACATCATACACGAACAGACCTACCAACCAGAAGTAATATCACATGGTTGAACAGAGAAGACAAAAGATGGCGGTTTAGTAGGTAGGCTACGGGAGTCCCACATATCCATCAGCTCTCTTGTAGAATCCGTTACTTGGATTCCGCATCTTCTTATAAGGTTATAATAACAGCGTCCATTTTAAATACATAAATACAGTATTTGAATAGATAAGAAAATATGACAGGAAAGTATAAAACCATACAGGTGATTTCAATTCAATGATTATATATTATTCTATAAAATGATAAAAACATTTCAAATAGTAATGACAAACACTACAACCTATGAACCAAGATAATTAGTCATCAGTAGGGATGATGTTTTAAAAAAAAACGGATACATAAAATTTTCGACAGGTTTTAGCGAGCACAATTTAAGGAAATTTTGAGATTATACATAATTGTAGATATTAATTTTTATTAAGTTCCTACATAATTTTGACCATGTTTGTATATGAGAACTGACAATAATATATAAGAGATATAGGCCTTTATTTTACCATCGTCAAAAAAAATATGAAAAGAGAAAAATAATTTGAGAGGGTTCTTGGAAGATTAGGATATCAAACTGGGTTTGAACTGCAGAAAAAAAACTCTAAAAGGTTAATGAATATGCGTTCGAGTTGAAAATTTCATTTAATTTCAAATAATGGAGAAAAAACTGTGGGTATAATTTTTCTATAAATATATTTGCGAGCAGAGAAATCATCAATTGAAGTTCTGCATGAAATATATACGTTATAAAATCGTTAAATCAGACTTTTGCTGAAAGAACTAAGAAAAAACTTGTTATTACTCCATGGAATAGAGCATATATTCATACAACTTATCAATTCCAATTGATATTTAATCAATTTATAATGAAATATAATAATAATACCCAAGGGCATACCCAAGTGAAAACTATAAGGTCGTTCAGGTTATAAGATTTCATCACGGAAAAGGTGTATGAAACTGAAATTTCAAGAGAATAATTCATAATTACAACAGTGCTTTATCAAGCTATTACAACTATTTGCTATTTTTTTTAACTTGTTATATGTATGTAAATGTATTATACTATTATCATTTTTCTTGGATTTGTAGAAACTTTTTTCAAAACTCTTGTTTCAATCCAATCCTGATTTTCCTCAAAGAATTTCCGATGGATGATAATCAATACCAACCCAATCAATCTGTCCATTGTACTTCTCAGTCAGGTCTTTATCCTTCGAAGGGCACTGAAAAATCGATCAACAGTAGTCGTAGTGGATGGAAAAATACTCCAAATATGTTTGCCTCCTGCTAAATCCTGTTTTTTCGTCAAATCATTCCACAAATCTAATTCTGCCCCCCAAACAAATAATCTTTCATTTAGTAATAAAGTTAAGAAGTCAACATAAGAGATGATCAACGACCGACTCCAGTAATCAATCTCATTATTAACTGACACAAATCATTGGCCGACAGATTCGACTATCACATCGCTAGGTGGCTCTAGATCAATATAAAGCATTAGGAGAAGTTTTGTATGATGTATGATTGTATGATAATTTTGATCGATGATGAATAACGTTATACTATGCTAATATCGTAATTTGTTATTATTAAAATGGTTGTTTTAAGAATTTTAATAAGGTCTAGAAACTAAATTTGGTAAAGCCCGATTTCGGGGTCAGCTGCCCCTCCCCTGCTCCTCGCTGGGTACGCCCATTATAATAACTGTATTTTCTAACTAACTAAGCTCATTTAAAAATATATTTTGCATGAAATACTCTCTAACAAACTTTCAGACGTAGTTCTAATAATTAACAAGTCCAACTTTGGATTATTGAAGAGAATTATTACGAAATATTCTCAAATTGCATATCTACGAATGAAAAAATTAGTTTTATGGTAAGTTTTTACTTCCACAAACTCATTGCAAATGTACCTATTATATTCGAGTGTATTTGTAGTGAACTATAGTTGAATTGGATCTCATCGATGACTGTACAAAATATAAATTCAAATGCTAACATCAATAGTTTATTTTTGAATGGTTATTGATTAATAATTCTTCGGTGCTCGTTAGTTGGCTTATGAAATTGGAAGACTGCAATAAATCAATGAACTGCATTGGTTACTGTATGACACTTGTTTAACATTCAGTGGAATTATTCCTCAAACATTTACACAGAAGTTGAAAGAATTTAAATATTTTCTTTTTATGTGAAGAACGATAAGCTTAAAAGAGCTACAAAAATAGAATTATGATCCATATCGTCTACCTTGAAGTGAACAAATTCTAAATACTATGTGTGAAAGTTTGACAGTTTGACAGACAAGTTATTGGAATTACATAAGTGCATATTAGAGAGAAATCATTTCACTTTCCAATGTACTTCCCGAAATATTTTTATCAAAATATTTCCTTAAATTATTATGTAATTCCAAGCACAATCTATGACTTTCACGGTAAATTTTTTGGAATTACTTAGAACATTGACATGCTATTGCTATTATTTTTTGTTAATATTCTGCTTGTTCACCTACCTCAGCATTGTTTTGGCTCAAGCTCGAATTGGTATATTTATATTTCTCGTAATGCATCTGCCATTTTCTAGAATATATCACGCTGACTTTCCGTATTTTTTTTATTAAGAGCCTTATAAAGAACCGAACGGTCAACAAACTTCACAAAGCTCTTGGCAGGAGTTCAACAACAATAGTGAAGCATTCGAAGGATAACTCGATTCATTTCAAAAGTACTTACCAGAATTTAATTAAGTAATAAATATTTAAAGATAATTAAGCTTGAAAGTTGTCTCGTTGAAATCAATTTTTTTAAACAAGTATTGATTCGGATGGGCTACAACAAATCCCAAATTCCTAGGAGTATACGAGTACACAAATTCTCAACTCCAACTCCTCTAATGGTTTGTAGGAGCAACTGAGGATGCCCTTCCGTAAAGCAAAGGTGTAAAAGACAAAATTTAGAGAATCTTCAAACCTTATGCTATTCGGACAATCTTCAAACCCAATCAGAAACTCTTCCACATAATCAGATCCTTTAAAGATAAAATATCCAATATTGGTCAGACAGATCGACATATTTTCGCCAGAGTCAAGGAACACTTGTTGTATGTCACTAATTCGTATATTTCTTCCACCCGTGCTCAGCATCGTGTCCATACCAGATACACAATCGAATTCAATAAAATCAAAACCATCGCCCCATTCCAAATAGAGAAGCTTCCAAACTGTCTGAACACAAGGGACGATAGCCAGAGATTATCGGCAACTTGGAAATACCTTCTTCACCCACTTCGCTCCAATACCACTCCGGGTAACAATAACATTTCCTGTAAAATCCACCGAGAAGCCGATCTCTATACATTTATTACCCCTCCCGCCAATAAATTACTTCCCACGCGCGTCAAAAACCTAAGACCCGCCAATTACAAGGTCCAGGCAACTAGCTCACCAGTTATCTCAAGACCAGCAGTGATTGTGTTAGTGTCAACAGTGTACACGTTGGCAAGCATTACATTTTGATAATTTGATATTTTTATTTGTTTTAGCTTTTCATGGTGAAATTCCAAGGAGTAGGCAGATTGAGACCACCGAATTGAATCACTTCTTACCAATGAACGAATAACCACATTCTCTTCATAATGGCTCCGAAATAGGAGCCGAAACGTCGAGAATTTTCAAATTAGTTAGGATTTGTAATGTTTTTATATATAAATAATACAATTTAAAATCGCCGCAAATTTTTACCAATTATTTCCCAGACGATGAATATATTAGTAGTTCGAAAGCTCGTGATATATTACAGTTGGTACACTTTGGTGTTTAATTTTACCGCATTCCCAATACGAAAATTCTCATAATCTATCTGGCACAAATTTCGTCCCAAAATTGGAAACATATATATATATATATATATATATATATATATATATATATATACATCTTGATTTTAGGTCTCTTTTGTTTTAAAATTAGTTTTTTTATAATTTCTGGAAGAAAGATAAAATTTGACGTTTTGCATATTTATATTGATCAATCGTGAATATCAAAATAAGAATAAAATCAAACAGACACTACAATCAGTTAAAAAACAGAACAGAAACGAAACATCAAAACATATTACATTTTTCCCTAACCAGATGTAGAAGGACTTTTCCAACAACTATCAGTATATATATATTATATTAATATAAGTCATCAAGGACATAATACGTTATTCAAATATTTCACTAAATTGAAATCACCAAAAAAAAGTAATATTATATATCAAGTGCTTTGTACTAATTGTGACGCTGTCTACATAGGGTAGACCTCTCAATATTTGTAAAATAGACTAAGAGCTCATAAATACGATTAAAAAATAGAACATCATTAACGAATCATGAAATATCAAAAAAACATAAATTCAATTATGAAGATTCAAAAATTCTAAGGTCTAAGAAATAAGAAATTAAAGTAATTTATATATATACATATATATGTACATAAATGCATATAGATTCTATTTTAGATCCTAATTTGGAATCTAATTCTCAGAAATACGAGGATTCATACGAGGAGGAAGTGGGAAAACAACAAAGCATTTTACTAGCTAGATTTTTTTTAATAACCCATCGGTTTCGCAATATTTCGTACCTCATACCATGAAGATCCCATTATGTTCTATTATTGAAATACTTTTATTACTAGGAACAAATAACCAAAAGCTATCCTCATCTAATTAACTTTAGAAAAAGCATTTAGCGAGATATGAGAGTTATTTCTTTTTTTATGAACCTTACGCTATTTCTGCAATTTTATCTCGACAATAGGTTGTTGTCAACTTGTCGTCGCCAGGAAGAGTTTGAAATGGACACTTAATTAAATTTCGGAAACGCTTGCCTTTGCCTTTGTGACCAAATTAAAATTGTTATTACTGTACGGTAACATTCAGAAATATGAAAAGTAAATTTTATTACTAGCTTAACTGGTTTGAGGTCTAACTCAATAAATTACGTGATTTTTATATAAACATCTTCTTGACGTTTCGGTACATGGATTTTTCTTTTAATTTTTGATATACGAATATAAACTAATGATACTAATATTCCGAGATTCAAAAATGAATGCAAAAATCAATATTTCTAGATTATTTCCATGATTAATTTAATGTATGTTACTTCTTGGGTAGTTACACTACTTTCTAAATATTGTGTTGTTTGACCTACGTAGAGATCATAACTATTATCCCTTTATCTACTGAGTTAATGTCATGTCGGATCGCGAAAAAAAAAAGATTATAATAGATACTGACTTATTGAAATTCTGCGGTTATCCTGATAGAACCATTGATCTGCTACTATTTTTGGAAGAAGATACGAGGTAAACTGAAGAATTATTTCATTCTATTTACTAGCTTACTAGCAACGTACTTATCTTTATTGAATCTGTGACTAGCAAGATTTGTGAAAGGATTGCTTCGGAATGGCTTTCATCTACGCAAGACAAACTTAACGCTGTTTCCAAAATCTATATTCCAATAGATACACTGCGAATGCGATCTTAGCAAAGAGTACAGTAGCAGATTGGCAAAACCAAACAGGTTCAAACTTGTCACTGCTTGTCTTAACACACAAGGGTATGAGACGCTGAGTAAACATAGCGTAAAAAAGATTCTATCTTTGACTTAATGTGTTCAGAAGATTGAACTTTCAGACAATAAAAGTTGAAGAATTATAATAAATTTACAATTTGAAAATTGAATATAGGCAACTCAAAATATCGATTTCGATTCATAGTTCTTATTATTGTTGCTCTCATAAATTAGATTTATAACAAAGAGGAACAAAAATAAAGACTGAAAGTTGCGTATGAAAATTGAGAATTCGTATTTTTGGTTACTAGAGCTGAGTTGATTATGCAGATCATGCGTACTAATTATATATACTATTATTTCTCTAACAGAATTCTCTGCCAACAAAATGTGGGATCTAAAACCCAAATTGAGGCGGATTCAATTTAAACGTTGCTACTCTCAAATTGACATCGGTCTTCAAAATCTAATTTAGTACAAATATTCTAGATGTACGCGAGGAATTTGTGTCTATTATGTATCAAAAAATTTGGAACAATTCGATTATAAAATAAATTTTTCTACAGTATAATGATAACCCAACTTCAATCAATGGATTTAAGTTGTTTGGAAAAATCTGAAATCTGAAATAGAGTAACTCAATTTTTGTAATTAAGTACCAATTAAAAACATGAAAAAGTTGTATGTTTCCATTTCAAATAATTTTTTAACTCATTGTTAGCTTTAGATGACACGTCTCAAATACTACATCAAATTCCATTTGAAAGGTATTTGAAATTTTTGAAATGTATAACTAATTTGTTATGTTGAAAAAAAAGGCATTAAATAAGATCATAAGGACTACAATCGTATATAACCCTTGTTTTCGATAAAGTTAATGATTTGAAATAGAGTGTGAGAACATATCAGCGACCTATTCGGAAACTTTATGATGAATAGCCAATAAATATATTGACTTTTCTTTCTGAAAGTTATTTGTTATTGTTTATGAAACTGAATTGAAACTGTTCGGTCAAAAGCTGGAACTAGATTAATTGCATGTGCATATTTCACAAATATGTTTATAATTTTAAATCTATAGATTGGAAATGCAAATGGTAATAACACCAACTCATTAGAAGAAAAATTCGAGATAATCGAATCAGATACATTGTCAGTTATCAACTTGAGTAGATTTGTCGAAGGAATGATTACATAAGTATTTTCTAACACACAACAAACCTGTAATTTAAATTTTAGAACGTTACAACACACTAAATATATTTCTACCTAGGTAGTGATAGTCTAGAATATTCGCTGTCCAATAGAAAATTAACTACTCTAAACAATGGCTGGCATCATAATTTTTTAAAATACGTTGACCATTCAATGCGGTCCATGTGCATGGAATAAATTCAATTTGTCGTTTTTATGTGAAAAAAAAACTGAAAAAGGTCGATTTTTACTTTTAAATTGATAATTTACAGCAAAGTTTTTTTTTCAAATTTGGTGCAATCATAACTGAGAAAATTAATTTTTAAATGTAGTTTACAATTAAATTAAATGTTAAAAATGACCACCACTCAGTTCTTGACAATAATCGAGGCGATTTTGGAAATCTCGTACATTTTGTATGACCTCAGGGTTAATTTCATTCGTTATCCTAACTTTCAAATCAGCAATATTGTCTGCTCTACTCAAATGCTTTTAGACGCCAATGACCTTTCGAAGCAAAAACTTCTGAATCTCTAAGATCGTACACTGCCGCTTTCTGCTGTATTTGTGCGTCAGTTACTAAATAATCACTCCAATAAATTGGGAGTTGTTTTGCAACACAGCTTCAATGCCCTCCAAACCCCAGATGTGCTCAGTAACGCATTTCGAAATAAGTTATACCATTGAATGGAATTCAATAAATAATTTAGAACAATTAGAATTCTGCAGGGTGTTTCTTCTCTTAAAAAAATTCTACTAGTTATACAGAAAGTTTCAGAATAAGTAGATTTTTCTGAGACAACCTATGAATATAATTATATTTGTCATATAACAATTATATTACTTGTATCTGATACTAATCTTGATCATCTAAAAATTGCCTCATCTAATTCATTTATCCCATAAAAATGGAGCAAATGAAGTATTGAAGATGGTTAATTAAACAAAACAACTAGAATATTTTTAGTTTGGTAATTGCTCACCCTGTTTTAAGATTTCGTATCCATTCAGTTATCATGACAATATATTCTCGTTTCCATCCTCATAATTATATAACAATTTTCGAATGAAATGTTTCCCATGCCATTTTTCAATTCATCTTTCACGTTTTCTAATTCTAATTAGTTAATGAAAGAAACACATTTTAATTATCTAGATACTTATTTGAGAATGTTTTTTTGTGAAAATAATAATTGCTCAATTTTGTCTGCAATAAAAACGGCTCCATTAATATTTGCTCTTTAATTGATACGAAATCTCCTTTTTTTTCTAGTTTGGTCAACTTATTCTTCATTATCTTGACTGAATTTTGAGCTCTCCATATTATTTGTTATCCTTCTCCCAAGTCCTGTCACTTACAAATGAAATTTAATAGAAAGCAACGATAAAGATGATTTGTTATTCGAAAATATTCCATTTACACTTTCAATTTAAACACGTGAAGCCACATAAGTTTCCAATTTCATCGAATCATATGTTTATATTGAATATGTTCGCTATATCCGCAAACAAAACTCGTATTTCTTTATCTGTTCCAAGACCCTTTTAGAATTGACGGTATTGGAGAAATTTACGATCCTACAAATATTGCAACTACTCAAAAATCTCCACATTTGTCCCGTTATTTGTTTGGACTCGAGACAAAGATATATTTATAAGGTATAGAGGTGAAAAGATTTACGACAACACTATTTCATTTATTAGAATTGTATTTGTTTATATACAGGTTGCTATAGAATGCAAAAAATTGATCACAATTTATGATGAACGGTTTGCTTGGCATGTAGAACGATCTAAAAATCTACATATCTCCTAAACAGGTACAGGTTATCCCTGTAAAAGTTGTAATTTTGAAATTATACTTGAATGTCACAGCATTGTTTTCACGTCATCTACTCATTCCCGGAATTTGTCTTCAAATTTTGATAGGTTATCAAGGATTAAATTGAAATTCGATAAATATAGAAAAAAATCTTCACAAAATATTTCACTTTATCGTAGAATACAGTTCCTAATATTTTTTATTACAAAAGTCTCTCATAAAATAGATTACAAAATACTAAATATCTGTTCCCTAGTTGACCATACATACATAATATACTCATTGGATCATTTTTAAATAATAATTGCAATTTTAAAAAGTATGCCTTCAACTTTTGTTGAATTGGGCCATCTGGAAAGACTCATACAGTCGATTGTTGTTTAGATTCGGGTTCATATGTATAGATCCATAATTCGTGGCCTATGATGATCTTATAGACGTCTTTTGAAGAAACACGATTGAATTTTTTCAGCATTTCTTTGCACCAATCTATACAAGGTTTTTTGAGCGCTTGTCAAATTATGGGGTATCTAGCGCGCACAAATATATCACATGACTATATGATGTTTTCTGGTACAGCCGATTTTGGTCGATATTCACGATAGTTGAAGTTGAAACGAGTTGAACGGCACTTATAACAGCATTTATCGCATGATAATGTTCAGGATTTAATTCCATTTTTTGATCAAATTTAATATACGAGGCATATTTTTTAAGTAAGTACCGTTTTGCGATTCCGCCGCCGCAACCCCAAGGTCGGCGCTCCGCACATGCTCACTGGTTACCTACATCTCTTGTCTACGCACTGACGCTATTACAGTATGGTTCTTCATTGTGTACGTTGTTTACTGAAGGTTTAAGATGCCCCCGACAATCGTGAGTCCTACCGATTGTAAAGTACGGGCTGTTATTCGATTTCTTAGTGCTAAAGGCGTAAATTCTATCGATATTCATCGTAAGATCTGTGAAAAGAATCAACAATCCATGGAATGGCGACATTCATCATCACTCAAAAAAGTGAAGTTTAAGCAAACAATTTTTGCCCGGAAAATCATGTGCACAGTTTTTTGGAACAGAAAAGGAGTATTGCTAGTGGAGTTTCGGCCTTGTAATGAGACAATCAATGCAGCGTCTTATTGTGAGACATTGAACAATCTGCGTCGTGCAATCCAGAACAAAAGACGGGGCAAGTTGAGTAAGGGTATCATTTTGCTGCATGACAATGCCCGTCCACATGTGGCTAATCGGACCAAAGATCTCATCAAATCTTTTCAATGGGAAACTCTAAATCATCCTCCCTACAGACCTGATCTGGCGCACAGCGACTACCATTTGTTCCTGCACTTGAAGAAACACCTGGGCGGTCAGCGTCTTCAAGACTATAACGAAGTCAAAACAGTTGTGATACATTGGTTAACAAGTCAGACGGCAGAATTTTATGAGGAAGGTATTCAAAAACTGGTGCCACGTTATGACAAGTGCCTCAATATTCACGAAAATTATGTAGAAAAGTATATTAAAGTACAGGCTTTCATGTAAAAATAAAATTATTGCGATATCTTTGCACCTCTTTTTTTAATTTCTAAACGGCACTTAATTAAAAAATATGCCTCATATCAAGTATTTTTAAACTGGCACTCGTATGACAACACGTTCGGAGTACGATTATAATTGAAAATGTCAAATATTATGATGGCACAGTCAGATTTAACATCACATCAGTGTTACCATATTTCAACCCTCGCACCATAAAATAATATATTAACAATTCCGTAACACTACGTCATCACTATAATCTTTTACGTTTAATATTGATGTGACTAGAAGGAATGAATAGATAATAACAGAAAATGTTTTCATAGTTTCAATCTCAGTGGGTCAATAATAACTTTATATGGAGAGCTGAAATTTTAGAAAAATATTCCATTTTCATGTCAATAGATTTATGATATCATTTGAATTAATGAGGTTTGTTCGAAATATTCACAATTAAGCTTAAAAAGTGTAAGAAATCATAACAATCATAACAATTCGGCATTAGATATTGTATTTAACTCAACACAATCAAATTTCAATTTAGTTTTATTTTATATGTGAGAAAACAAAATGCACAAAAATCAATTAATTCAAATATATTCATTTCCAAAAAAAAAGACATCTGCTTCCTTTCCTAATAGAATACTGTATTTTAGTGTCGGCACTGTTTTGAAACGGTGCGGTTATATAACAAAAAATAATATATTCAAAGTCAAAGGTCACAGAAATATATACTTCATCCGTTTTTCAATCGAACAGTGAGTTTTATCAGAAAATTAACGAATTCAAAAATTGTAGTATAGATCAAATTTTATTATTTTTTCTAAGAATCACCGTTTTTGAGGTGTTATTTTTAAGGTGGTTCCTTAGCAATTCCTATACGATGGTCTATCGTGATCTTGTTAAATTTGGAAAGTTTGACTAATAAATAAAATGATTGTATCAGTGACTAATGTAACTTTGAAATAACTGTAGACAATTGTTCGTCGTAATCATGGATTAAAGCTTTATCAAAAAATTACCTCCATTAAAAATTGTAAATCATGAAAATACCTTTAAAAATTTCTAAACACTTGTTCATCTACGAGCCATTGCTTCTAAAATATAAGGATTCAAACATATTATTATTTTTCATTATATGTATATATATATTTAAACACAATCGCTGGTAGCAATTAGCTCGTCTTCTTCGAACCTCTACTCATTAACATTTATATATTAGCAAGTTCGATTGTAGCTAGGATTGAGAATAGATTGACTATACTTTTAACGAGTCTAGACATTATTTCCACCTGAACGGGTTGTACTCTTCAACACAATTGTCTACAACTGTAATGAAGGATGTACTACCAGATGCGTTCGCAAAAAAATTGGGCTTTTTTATTTCATAACATGTATTAGATCGCAAGGATAGTCGTGCTCAACTGTTGAATCATCAACCGCACAGAATTCAATTAATATTAATGAGGAGACTTGAGATGGCTCAATATTGAGACAATTCACTAGCATAAAAAAGAACAAGAAGAAAAGGAAGCAGTAGTATCTGACAATTATGATTCTGACGAATAATTTTTCTTCTATTATTTGAAAGTACTCCTCGGCACAATATTTTACAACTTTTAAACTAAAATTGGGTTGCTTCGATCTATGTTTTTAGATGTTAAAGCCAGCCGTGCTCCAATGTCCCCATCACTCAAAATTCAAATAATATTAACGAAGAAGCATGCTACGAATCATAATGGAGACAATTTACTTACATCTAGCTGGAAGAAGGACTAGAAGACTAGAAAAATAAGACGAAGAAAAAGAAAATGAAGCAGAAGTATTCGACAATTATTTTCACCTTCAGTCTCTAAACGACGATAACTTTATTATCAAAATTCGCGTCAGATTGTGTAATTGTGAGTGTTGGTGTGGTGGTATTGTAAATAGTGTGTTCACTATTTGACAATTATGATTATATTACGTTTTTTCGGTTATTTGAAAGTTCCCCGCTTTTTAATACAATCATTTTTCTATTATGCAGAATTTTTCAACCAAACACATAATAATAGACAGTGTTACAAAGAAAGCTGGCTGCATTTCAGTGAAAAAACAAAAACAAAGAAAAAACAAGACCTCCCTCGGAACTAGTTCGAAAAAAACAATGTAAACAAATCAAAAGCAAAGAAATAACAAGACCTTTCTAGGAATCGATTGAAAAAACAATGTAAACAAATCGTCTGCTATTATAAAAACATAAATGAAATTAAAACTTAAACGAATTTCGCTGTCTATCCAACGGACCGTGAGCTCTCCAAATTTTAGAATTTTATTATAACCGGCTTCACGGCCTATGTCTTGGACTTGTTCGTAACAATATGTCTGATTTGGTCTTTGTCGTATTTTGAATATTGATAGAAATAATTGTAATCACACACAATCGACGTTTGCATGGTTTTATTGTATGGAATATCAACGTAACTAAATTTTTCAATCTCTTTAAGATCTATCTTGAAAGTAAAACTAGATATTACATTTGTTCGTAACTTAATAAGGTTCCATGACAAATGAGATCATTTTTAAAAATTTGATATCGTATATATTTTGATTTAAATGCAAGTGTACAAGATGTTATAACAAATCTGAAATCCTTCTAGTTCTGATGATGTAACCTATTTAAATTATTTCGAATCATAAAAATAATAATATTATACCGCCAATATATCCAGAATAGAAATCCACACAATAAGCTGCACAAAAACGTCAATTATTATTATCAAAATTCTTTCGGATATCCCAGGATGTCTCGAAGAATGGAATGGACATAAAATAAATGAAAATATCACCTCAAATCGAAAAGTCTTCGAAGCCAAGAAAATATTTCTGTAAACTTACCTTCATATATATCCTTCTGTCGCTTATTTTTGTAGCTCATAAATTTCGTATCTTTTCTAACTCTGAAACCAATAAAGTTTTTAATTAAATTGTTTTTCTTCTTTCGGAGAGGGAATTAGTAATTTATTGGCACGTTACTCTCGTAATTTCTGTTCATAATGAACGCTCATTCAAGTTTTTTAGTGGGAATTTTAGTGTAACATAAAATAAATGATCACATTTGTGAACTACCCAATTTAAAAAGTGCTGCTACAGAATGGTTGAGTAACTAAATAAATATAATACCAATATCAAAGAATGCATTTCGATATTATTTGAATTTTTTGCAGAAGGTTGACAGTAATCGTGGAGACCATCCATGAAATCATTGTAACGGGCTTCTCGCTATAAATTGACCTCCCTTCTACTTTGTAACAAATAGAGATAAATAAAAAACATAGACAGATTGATTTTTTGGTAGTTCAAATCCAAAGATCAAATTATGTATATAAATGTTTTTCCAAAACCGCTAGTGAATATGCTCCGTTCAATTACCAAATTAATTACTCAAATGATTCAACAAAAGTCAGTTGTTCCAAAAGCTAAGCTACCTCTGGTGGGATAACATATCTAATGTTGATGCGTCATGAAAAAGTACAGGTTTCTCAATGTTCTCAATGCCACAATAAACAGACTTTCTCCAATATTTTTTAATTTGAATGACTTTTTGTTGTTTGTGTCATACGTTGTCTACATTCCACTATTGATATTCTGTAAGCAGATGTGCAGGTATTACCTGGTGTTGCCAATACTGTTTCTTTTTCATACTATATAAATCCTCCCACAACGTATTTGTTTAAAGTTTAAGTGATGCTTTCTTTAATCCAATTTCTGGATTTTATAAACCAATTTTTATAAAGTTAAGATGTTGTATTCAACAAACATAAGCTCCTTTCAGAATGAAGTGATATGTTTAGATCTTGTTTTACATTCCCTAAGACTCTACGTTTCTTCCTCGAACGTTGAAATTCTCATATGATTTTATTGTTCTTCACATGAAGTGAGAATCTTTTTAAGACTTACATATTGTAACGTTTTTCGTATCTATTTACACTCTTTCTATTCGTGAGGTGATTTAATAAACATTATCTCTCACGTTCTCAATTTTTTCACACACTATTCAATACAATTTACTTATAATAATTTACTTATAAATATATAAAAAATAAAAAAAAATAAAAAATTGTTTACACTCAAACATCAAACGAATCCCGCCAAATGCGATTAAACCAAATTTTAAAATTACATTGTAGCTGCACAGGACCGGCCTACAGAAACAAGGTAACAAAAAAAGAAAATCTACAATATATATTTGATTTATCTAAATAATTTTGAAAAACAAATGTTTTCATACAAGTATTGCATAAAACATTTTTTTTGTATTTCGTATTGTGCCAAAATAAAGAATTTCACATAAAATTCAATATCGAGTCATGAAAAGTTTTAATTTCATAATGTAAGGTATTTCATAAGAAACAAAATTAGAACTTCTTGGCATACAACAATTTTTCTTTGAAACCTAAAAATGCAATGCAATAGATATCAAACAAACCAAATCTATTATTATGGGATCACAAGACAAAAAGAAACAAATGCTGAAATTATTGAATGAAGAGACATATTTTGAAAAAAGAAAACAGGATACTACAGGAAAAAAATAATCTTATCGATGTTTGGTGAACAGATTGTCATTTTATCAACAGAATTTCATCGACACCTTTTTGATAATTACTACTTATAACCGACAACAAAACAGAATTAAAATGTTTACAATATAAGAAAGACGAAAAATACCACTCCGCAACGTCTTAACGGAGATAAAGCATACGGATTCCGTCTCCAAATGTAATAGAAACCCAACAAATTTTAATTGCAGTGAATGGGATTATCACAATCTGATTCAAAGATCAGTGATATTGGAGACTTTTAGTACCAATGAGAAGGGCTATTAAACGATAATAGCATACATGGTAATACCACTAATAAATTGAGTGTGCTATCATTTGAATAAGGATAATAATGAAAATTTATTCTATTTTATATTAATAAAATGTATAAAAATTATACATGAACAGTTGTACCAGAAAGAGTGGATAGACATAGAAGAAATAAAAAAAACATATACTACCACACAATATGTAAAGCAGTATTAAGAGAAATAATTTTCACAAACTAGAAGTATTCACCTAGAGAATAGATTCATCATCAAATAGAAAATATTTAATGCCTTATTAAAATATCGACTTGCATTAATGGCCGTTCTATTCAGTGGTAAGTTTCTAAGAGAATCATGGCTGTGACATTTTTTATTTACAAAATATTTATATTGCACAAAAAAATTATTTTGGTTATATAAATACATGTCTCGTGTTTATTTGAAAAGAAAGTGTCAAAGGTTAATATTGTTAAAAACTCGTCCACAACATGGATCGTGAAGACGGTCCTTCTTGATTATTTTAATAGAATCGAAAATTTGGTTGACGTGCCGGATACAAACTTCATAGAAATAAGCAGAAACAATTAATAAGGTTTTTCATAAATTATTTACAGCGGCGATATGTTTATATTTTTATAGAACGAATTACTAGGAAGGCCTTTTTATTTGTCTGTTTACATTCTAGAATAGAATTATTGAGAAATTCTTTTTGTATAAATTGTCGCTTGTCTATCAAAGAGGAAGTCTATGAATAATTGAATATCACAGTAAATGGATTGTAATAGTGAAAAGTATAATGAAAGTAATAGTGAATGAATTTTTATGAATTGCCAGTAGTTAAAGAATTTAATTCATAGTATATTGTTCCTAGTGTAAATATTCTAATAAATAAAGTATAATAAGAAAAACATTACAATATTAAAACTAGTTCTCTAAAAAATTCTGTTCAGAAAATGAAAATTTCATCAAACAACTTAATTAAGCAGTATTTCAAATTTAATATCTTTTTATAATTTTCTTGAATACATATTTATTTTTCTATATAGTCATATTAGCTATTAGATATAGTGTACTCTCTCTAATACCCATTCCTATTAGTAGCAAGATTTCACTTCAGTGCGCGTTTTAGGGGTGTCCGTAGATAACTTGAAATGTTTTGCAGAAGTTCACTATTTTCCCAGCAAGATAGTATAATTTGATACACAGCTCATAGTTCGGAAACATTTTCATTAAAGATGTTGGTAAATAATACTATCCTACTTCTAATTGAGATTTTAAGTACCAGTCTTGTTCTGAACTGAATGAAATCTATAATTGGAGTGTAACTTTTATTATCCGTCTTCGCAGAACTAACCAAGTAACCATCGAAAACTAGAAGATCACATATTTATATCTAGTTATTTCATACATATTATTATTGAAAATATTACACAACAAATGAGATATTTTTTAATAAAATAATGAGACCCTGTTTAGAATACATATATTTCCCGTAGGCATACTAATAAAAAGGAAAATCTAATATTTTTTACATTACTTTTTGAAGGATATTACAACATGATTTTTTCAAATATGCATAATATCCTTTACTGAAAAAGTTATACACATTTGTCTCTGAATTTATTATGAAACTTTCACAATTTATCTTTCAAAATACTAAAATTTTATCAATTAACTTTAACGGCCCCTTTCACGTTTTTTATTTTCTGGAAGCTACACGTCACATTTTCTTGCTGCTGGCGGTAAATATGGTTTGTAAGATTCTGGCATTCATTATTCTCCAAACTAAAGTCGTGAAACTCTGATAAGAAGTTGGAATTTATGATTTGACTTTTATCGATTTCAACCTCAAAAACGTAAATTCAAACAGAAAGTTCACTTACTGAAAATGCTAAGCTTATAGATTTCACTTGATTGAAGATTCTCCTCCATTAAATAAATGGCTTTACGAAAGAAAAACTATTTCATGGTTTTCGGATTACTCGTATAAACGATCATCCAAAAAAAGATAATTTCTCATACGTAAATCATTGATTAAAAGCCACAAATATAATTTTTGACCAAAAACAAAATTGTACTGATATTATTCAAGTTTAAAATTGAAAAAGTGCAATTCTCACAAGGAATTCAACAAAAATTCTACTAGTTTCCAGCACTGAGTGAAATATTTTAAATATATTGATTCAATAACGAAAGATGGGTGATTCCCTCAGCGCAGTTTTTTTTGGCATATATCATGAATTAAAGGAGATTAATAATTAATTTGCTGTCAAAATCCGTCATTATTCAACTGATCATTCACTTAAATCTCCCCTGAAAACTATTTATAATTTTGTTGCTAGGAATTAGGTTTAAAATTTTATATTCAACTAGCGGAGCCGACAGACGTTGTCCTATGCCACGTCTTAAATGTAAACTTTCGGAAATTAGCTGTAACAATTTTTTTATAAAAATTTTTATCAGAAACTTATTACAAAACCTAACGGCATTCGTATATATTTATCACAACTCAACCAATCGATAGCGTGTGAGTATGAGTATTAGTATACTTTCAGAGATGTTGAATGTAGAAGCTATATTGAATAAAAAGTAGTGTTAATTGAAGGTGAAAAGGTTGAATCTTAAAATATTCTTCAACGGGTATTTATAGTTAATTATCTACAAATACTGAAATTTTTGATTAATCCTTGAGAGGTATAAACAAATAAATTCGATGGTTTTCCCACTTTCGAGCACGCAACGTGGAAACAATAATTAAATTAACGAATTTCACGCAAACAACTTTGATTGAGATGTGTTTCCAGCTAATAGCGTTTTCAAAGGTTCTGGTGGCGAATTTTGTGATGGCAGTGAAATTTTTTCAGATGCGCAGCATAAACCAGCCGATTCACCTTTGTATTTGGAAGCATGACATTGACATTCTTAGCGAATGTGATGAATAGTCTATTTCAGGGTCATATTCAAACGCAAGGCGATAAACGATGCTCGTACCAGTGCTCGATGATTTTGCACCCGCCGTCGCTCATTTACTCTGTGAGCTTCGGTCACTCGTTGACGCGCCTCTCGGTGCTTTAATGTATTAGCAGGAGGACGTTGATTGCGTTGCTCTGAATTCTCATTTTCACGTGAGTTTCCTATTTGTTCTCTTACATTCTACAGTTCTGTTCAGTCGGTAGTTATAGACCATTTGCATTATGAGAACGTCGACCAATATTTTTTGCTCTTCCGCGAAGATGTGGCATGTTTTTGTAGAAATAAAATACTATGAAAAATACACAACAACCATTGTAGGTAACTTCTAAAAGTGAAAGTTTACAGGGCTAGACAAATATTGTAATTTTAATTTCATTTCTTATTTTTGTATAATCACTATTTCCAGTGGGATAATAAACGAGGGATAATTTGATATCTTAGAAATCTAGAATAGAAATAGAAATATACCAAAAAGTAACAAATGTGTTCAGCCGAACTGTCCTTTATGAATCTTCATTCAGATAAGTATCGTATAGACGCAACTCAAACTCAAATATACTTTTGAATATTTGACTCGACTGCAGCGCAGCCTGCCGAAATTCTATGGAAATTATTCTAACATCAACAACAATTTAAAAATAATTGATAAAACATTATCTAGTTGATCGAATTATGAATCTACACCATCCTGAAATCCCCTTGAATACACAAAAAAATTGATTTATTTATAAAATTATAGATATTTTTATCATTCTGATTCAATACATTGTAATTGCAAAAAAACTGTTATATATATTTCAACTCATATCTGCAATTTTGTTTTGAATCTATGTATATTTTTCTTCGTTGACGAATACTTATTACACTAATACGATTTAAATTTAATTGAAGACAAAGCAAATCTCTAAATTAAGATGGATGGATGTGACAACTATAACAGATTTGAACCATTCAACAATATCTCGTACATTAATTTGGTCCCGAGATTTTTATTTATGAAGCATGACCTGTAACACGCCGTAAGAGGGTAAACACGCCCATCAACTCTTATTTTCAACTCTTCAAACTTTGCGTCAAAGATATGTCACTGAAAAACAATTAAAACATGAGCAATAGCCCTTCAAAAACGCTAGAATTAGAGCTAGATAGGCTGCTACTACCCAGGACTAACCAGAGAGTGCTGATCTGGAAAAGTGGTCATTAAAATAATACTCTTCACAGATAAGTTGAGATTTTGTTTAGATAAAAAAATGCAAGTATAAAGAGATGGTGGACGAGTAAATTTTGGAGGGGGTTCTATTATGTTTTGAGGGGGAATTCCTTTTAGGAATTGATACCGATATATAGATTCATATATCTACGCTCGACTGAAACTTTCCAATTTCATACGCATGTAATTAGTCCCCTGGAAATGTTTTAATACTTCTTCTAGTCCGGTTAATTTAGACATAAAAATAGTGGTCAAATAAAAAAATTCCCGGAGTGCTGAGGTTTACCATTAAAAATGAAGTTTTAAAAATCCCCATAGATCCTGTGTGTGCTACAAAGATTATTCGTCAGAGGTTTCTCGAAAACAGTGAGTTTTACCAAACCAAAGTTCAAAACAAAGATGTAGATCTTGAAATTCTCTGCAAAAATGGTCCCTATGATTTTTTACCATTCCTGAGATATAGCACATATAAGCCACATATATATATATATATATATATATATATATATATATATATATATATATATATATATATCAGGCACTCAAGATAAGTATAAATACTTACTTGTGTTTCTTTTATAATGTCAATATTTAAATTATTCGAAAAAAAAAGATTTCACTGACTGCGCGAAAGTATTTACATATATTGATTCCACACCACAATGAAGCTTCAAAAAAATTACTTGCATTGATAAATACCAATACTTGACTATTTCAAAAAATTCGCCAAACAAGAAAAAATTACAACTATCATGTCTTTCTCTAACATCATAATCTGCTATTTTTATCGAGTATACTATCAAGTTTAAGCATGGCTAGGCAATCAACTGAACCCAGAAGACTGGGGCTGGAATTTGATAGAAAATACTCTGGAACCCATCAAAATTTTACTCTCACTTGCTCCAGATAAACTCCTAAGCACTATTTTTTGCAACTGCAATAAAGGTTATAGTGTCAAATTTGGCTGTAAATAAGTCGTGTTGCTGTGTTCTCTAGCGTGTATCAATTGCCAAGGTCAGTCTTGCTGAAATGTCCAATTGAGTACAATAGAAGAAGATTCTTGGAATTTTAATGAAAGGACCAGAAGACTCAGCCACATATTTCAAACAATTTATGAACATGCAGCAAGAGAAAGAAGATGAAATCGAAGAAGACATGACTGTTGAAGTGGACTTTAAAGAGTATGGATCTGATTAAAATATCTAAAGGAATCAATATAATAGTTAACCCTATAATCAAAAGCAATAATAAGGTAATATCTAGAGCTTGACGGGTATTTCTACCTTAAATTATCCTAAAATTGTCATAACAATTAGTGGAGTAGGCCTACAGGGGAAACTATGGTAAAAAAATGCACCGGTAACACTAACTCCAAGAGGTGTGGAAATGTATGCATATCATTTATAATGTGACTCTTAGAATTGCGATATCTCAGGAATGGTAACTCTTAAGAAAAAAATTAGTTGAACCGTTTTTGTAGAGAATTTTATGATCTACAACTTTATAGTCTGAGATTTTTCTAATAAAATTCACTGTTTTCGAGAAAAATCGAAAAAAAACTTCCATTTTAACCTTTGACCCCTTTGCAACACACATAGGATCGATAGGAATTTTTAAAAGTTCATTTGGAATGGCAAACCCCAGCTCTTCATGAATAATTGGCTTTTCGGGAATTTTTGTTATTTTAAATGTCTATATTGACCGGACTATTCAATACATAAACGATTTCATTATCTACTCTCAACTATCTCAAAGCAAAAGCGACCAAAAATAGCGCAAATAGTATTTTGCAAAATTATTCAATTTATATCAGGACGAAACTCGATTATATATTTCGACACCAAAAAAATGTTTTTAAGAACTTTATTTAATACATTAACAAAAAATTAAAATTCAACAACATGAATGAACTACCCAATTCAACTAAATTTAACTAATGAATAAATCGAATTCATGCTAATAAACTGAATGTATAAATTGAATTCATCAATTATTATTTTGCAACGTTTCTATTTATATTAAAATTAATGCTGGTAACTTTGCTTTTTTATTTATTACTTCTTTTTGCTTTACAATAATTTTGCGTCGTTTGGATTCTTCTGAATGTAACTCTCCATTACTTTTTCCTAAAGTTTTTAATTGTAATGCGAATTAGTGGAGTTATTTGTAAAAAATTTATGAGTAATCATAAAATTCAATTTACGATAACCTCGCCAGAAAACAACATAAAAAAAATTAGAAGAAAAATTAAAAAATTAAGCGTAATCAAAAATATCCATACACCTTCACGTCCGAATCTTTCACCATGTTTGTCCTATCTTTGACGGAATACTTTGTATGTACCTGGCGGCAGCTTATGCAGCTTATGATGATAAAAGTTAAATATTCATAATTTATGGTATAAGATAAAATATTACGAATTATTTCGCAGGCTGACGAATAATAGGCTAGTTGACAAAATTTGGAAATTAGTTTAAAACTATAGCTTAGCATCTATTTCACCCCAAAAATATATTATTTTAAGAAAAATAGGTTTTTTACTTTAGTATTTTGAGTTTTTAGAAATGAACTTAAAATTGATCGCGAAAAAGGCCAAGACTGTCATGGCGTCTTGAATGATGTCACACGTCGCGAAATAGCTGTGTTTGTTTATGACGGTCAATTGTGTTTTATAATAAATAATGAATTCCTCTTATTATAAACACTGTATACTGTATAGTGCCCCAATGTGAAATTCCAACGATAAAAACGCCAGACAAATTATTCATGTACATTAACAATAAAAAAATACAAAGTAAGTGGTTAAAAATGGCAAGGAGACAAGATGCTCTTACTTAATCAACTAATTCCACAAATCAGTTAAGAATTTTCAATCCACAGTGGGTAAATGCGACTCTCTGACTGCTAACTGCTAATTAAATAAGACTTTGTTTTTCACATAATACTTACATATAAGTTTTAACACTGCGCACGTGAATAAACGCATCATTTAGTCGATTTTATTTTCCTAAAATATTATTAATCTTTTATTATTTTTGTAAAGAAATTGTATTTTTATTCACTAATTATCATGGTTAATCATTAGAAACTCAAAGCAATCCGATTTATTCTTAAGGAAACAAGCCTATTCATTCAACAAATTATTTGTTGGACGCCTTTTAGGAATCAATACTCAATTATATTTGCAAACATCTACTCTCTCCCAACAAATTTGATTCTCATACAAATTCGATATTAAGATTATTCGTAACGTATTGGTAGGATGCACGATGACAACGACATCTGATGGTTGCATAAAATCATGCTTGGCCATAGTATGATATGTAGGATCCGAATAAAAATAATACCGTGATCCTGTGATGAAAAATTACGATGAAAAGAGTAAGTATAAAAAAGGTTCATAAAAATCTAAAAGACTTTTTTTGGACATGACATGACAAGTGCAATAATAAAAACTGCTAAAATAGTTGATTATTAAAATGGCTATCTGATACAGAAATACAGAAATTTATAATTATTAAATTAAAAAACGGAACCAATTTTCAAACAATCGTGGGTAGTTATTAAATTTACGATACGATTCTATAGACAAATAAAAAATTCATTATGCGATATTTCAATTCCACATACAGGGTGTTTCTATATTCGATCGACAACGCTCTACCACAGAGAGATCTCAATAAATGATTCATTTTGATATAGGAATACGAACCCATACGGGGCCTAGCTGCTGAGATATAAGGTATTCAAAATTTTAAATGAAAATTGAAAATTTGTCATAAATCAAGAACGCCTATAATTTTTTTATCTTTTTTCATATTTGGTAACCAATATGCTTCTTAATGAAGTCATATTTTGACATAGACAAACTTTGGAAAAATTGAACGAGTGGAGCGCTGTCAGAGGGTTAATTGTCACTTTTATCCCTCTATTTTTCACGTCACTGGAGCAAATTCTTTTATCAATTTTGTTTTAAATTTCCTTATTATTTTTAGTTAAAAAACTTATGGAGCTATAACCATTTATTAAGATCTCTCTATGGTAGAGCGTTGTCGGTCGAATATAGAAACACCCTGTATAAATCACAATAACTTTTAACACGCTCATATTAGCTTCACCTGTATGTGAGTTTGTTTGTTTGTATGTCTCCTTTGGACTGAGCATGTGTCTTATTTAATAAAAAATTCGTTGGCCAGAGAATTCGAACCTCCCATCTCCATATTTGAAATTAAGCACTTACACCGTTTCAGCTCGATACAGGTTTCGACGAGATGAAGATATGTAAGTAGCGAAGCCATTATACAAGGGTGATATCAATTAAATAAGCCAAAAAACACGCTTTCATAAAATATAAAACTAAAAAGTTGATAATAAATATAAAAAATTTCTATAAAAGCTTAAAACAATAAGTTGATGAAAAATACTAGTACTATTGTGAAAAAAGCTTGGGGAGTTGTTCCCTATTTCTTGTACATCGAGCGCCCGACGCCTTTTTTACAATAATATTAGTATTTTTCATCCATTATTTTTTACTCTTATTTTGAAAATCATTTTAGCTTTTTGGTTTGATGTGTTTGAAAAGCGTGTTTTTTAGTTTTTTCAAACTATAATTTTTAATATTTCAAATCGACAGCGATCGTTCTGTTTAAGAAATTTATTGCTTATACACAAATATTTTTTAATAATATTAATTTTAGAGTAAAACATATACTACTCTGAATAGGCAAAATTGGCACTCCACAACACAAAAACTATTATAAACCATTTTTCACTCAATCTTTAGACGTAATATTAAGAGCATGTTTTAAACATAATATGACCACATCGAGCGCTGTGATCGATTCAGTTGCCTCCACTAAATACTCAGTTCCTACCGACAGTACAGAGATAACAAAAATATTTCCTTTTTTTAATGTCAATTTAGCCGTAAAGCGTTATTTCAAAGCTCAAATTGATGAATCCATAACTCATCACTGAGTTTCATTACGTATGATTGACATAGGCTCACTTTTTAGCATAAAAGCGATGTAATATTCGTCTAAAATGAGAGGAATACAAAAACTCCAAGATTTTTCACTTTGCGACTCACATGAAAATTTCTAATTACCATAATCGCTACTGAATAAATATTATTGGAAATATTGGTACCTTCCCTTATCAGGGCAAAGCGTCACCAAGTATTGGTCGATTTTGTATGAATCTCGGTACTTGAGGAAACTACAATAAAGACGACGCTCAATATACGAGTGTGGACAGAATACAGTTGTACCCTAATAGCTGCACAAAATTTTTGTAATATATAACAAGAGGCGATTGTATCTCTCCCCCCTCTAGATATAGGAGGGTATCTCACTAAGTCACGGTAGTCGTAAAGACGAGAGTATGTAAGGAGTCTCAGCTGAAATAAATTGTTGACAGCTTTGTTCTCCCTGATTTTACTAGAATCTTTCACTGTCACTTGTTAGTTGATTCAATCCGACTTGAAACTTGAACCTAACGTTGCTTGTATTCGAAGAATTTATTTGTTATAACGATAAGGACTGTATTTAGCTCATAACATTTTTTTTGTTTCCTCCTATTGTTCAATTCAAGTATATGAACTTCAAGGGGGAGGTATGTAAAAAATTCTTGTAGTAGTAGGAATTGCATTTCCCACCCTTGGATATAGGACGGATAATCGTAAAGACGAGAGTATGCAATAAGTTTTAGTTCGATCGTTGGAAATATACATTATTAAAACAAAATATAAACTAAATATATTCATAATCATTTTCAACAAATCGGTCCTTAGACAAGCAAATAATGCAATGTTAACAATAAACAAGTGATATAAGTAAAGAAATTACTATTTAAAAACTAAAACAATGAGGTTGTTTCTTAAGAGTAAAATAATGAACCAAGTTTCGTGGTTTCCCTTATCACAATAAAAAAACGCAAGAATTGTGGTTACAAATCTAATTGGTCATATCCCAGAACTTGCAACAGCTTTTCCCAGTAGCGATTATAGGATTAAATAACCGCACTCGTAGCATAACGCTAAGCGTAAGTGGAAAACTGTTTCGAGAATATTCTATTGCGATGGTTGCATTTTTTGCACATCGAAATTTCGTCGAAATACTGATCAACAAAAAAAATTTCCCAATACAACTATTTAACATTTGATTCGATCAATAATTTCGATTATATAATTTTTGACAAAATTAGATAATAGGAATTGTGTGAAGCGATAGTAACTTACTGTAGATGATTCTTAAAAAGTCATAAAACTTTTTAAAATCACTTTGTATTACTTAGAAATAGCTCCTAGCATATGGAGAAGCGACACAATAGGATATTTCATTTATTCATTATTCAATCGTAACGAATACCGCTCGAGCTATCGAAAATAATCGATTACTTTTAACTCGACCTAACCCTTAAAGAACCACTCGAGTTACGTTCCAGTTATTTTTCGCAAATGACGTCTCATTACTAGTTGTCAGACCGTCTGCTTATACACAGCTCATCAAAATACGAGGGTTAAGTCAGGACCATTGATGACCATACAATGATCACCATCCACTGACGAACTCGAGCCTTGTAGCAGCGCTTCACTGTGAGTCTACCGGTAGCGAGAGCCATCAGAACCTTGTTGAATGTTGAGCCTTTACTGTCCAGACTTTTTTGTTTTCGGTCAATTATCAGTTTTTGACAGGTGTATTTCCAACATAGAGACTATGTTGATTGTTATCAATAAACTTAACAAGTGTCAGATTATAAAGTTATAAATGTGGTGATACTTTGTCCAGTTTTTTTTTAAGAATTACGAGAAATATCCATCACTCACTAACTTTTATATGCATATAAAAATGGAGATTGTAATGTGATACGAATTCATAGAGAATAATTCGTGCAGCATTTTCTTCATCTTCATAAACAAACTCAATTATGTTTGTTTCAAGAAAGGCTACAACTTAACGTTTGATCACAGAACAAAGTTGATTCAACAAATTTTTGGTCTGGCTATGTTTTCGTCCACTTTTCTCACATTCAACTTACCACTACCACTATCTAGCACAAATTATAAGCGCTCCGAAACGCGTAACAGTTGTTCACCGGTTTCGTCCGATGAATGCGACCAATGAGTGTTAGAAAAGTCCGAAAATTTGAAAGGGACTAGAAATATGAGGACTATCCCAAAATCAAGGTTTGGGACTTTAATAAAAAAATATTTCTCGTACAACAATGTATAAATTAACCGGACCATCAAATTCTGGGGTTTATCAATACAATTTCTTCAAACATAAGTTGATTTAGCAAATTAATGAATGCGATATAAGTTATACAATATACAAAATAGTGAGCCTCATAATACAGAGAAAACAAAACAGCGTATGGAAACAATCTCTTAGTTTGGTTATTGATACTATATACTAAATGAATCCATTTTCACTGAGATAATACCATTTATTTATGAATCATTGGTAGTTGAAATAATGAAAAACGTCAAGTCAAGAAAAATATGACCTCGATATAGTCATTGAGTCATTATCCAGTCCCATATTTTCAGTCAACTGAAACAAAATATTTTCCATATGGCAACCTCAATTTCCAATACTATCACAGAAATATCAGATTTAAAGATATTGAAAACAGCAATGATAGAAGCGTCTGATGAAAGGATTACAAATAAAAATTTTCTTAGTTACTTCGTCGAAGTTGCGTGTATAGGAAAGGAAGGAGGATCATGATTGACATCTTGTTTTTAAAAGAAACGGGAAATGATATGGTTCTCCAACTGGAATATTATATAGGTAATCATAGTCTTACCAAAACCACAGAGGGAGGAGCTAAGCGGTTTACTAATGATGAATTACTTTTGCTCAACTATAGTGAAGTAATTTGTCGTGTAAAACTTGTAGAAAATATTAACCTAAAAGTGCTCATTCATTTGCAACAGATCATTCCAAACGAATCAAACGTGCCGCACGATCAGAACAGCCTGCAACAAAACATTTTTCGTGAAGCGATCCAGTGTTCGCTGCGTTCCTAACAGTAATCAGTCCGTTTCGTTTGTGAATTTGTGGATATGGATGCAACTGATATTAAAAGAACGAAAAATGAGGGCCGGATGTTTTTTTTGCGCCGTCAAAATATGGCCTTACTTAGTGATCTAGATTAGATGCATATGAAAAATTTTACAAGAATGGCTGCAGAAGATCTCCAGAATCCAATATGTTCATTAGGTCTTAAATTTTTCATTTGATTAACTCTAAACACTTTTCCCCACGCAACTCTATAATTACGCACAGTTAAACCACAAACCAACGAACATTCAAAACTGCCGTACCCACTGAACACAGGCGAACGAATAAACTCTTTTTGAGCAAGTCCCATTTACCGAAAAACCTGTGAAAATTTCTTTCGCGTTCTGTTCGGCGTAGCGTACTGACTAGATGAATTTCATAGATCGAGTATGATACGTTTGATTCGTTCGGAGTGCTTTATTGGAATGGAATACTAGGGTAGGGCATAAAATATCGATATATTAAACTATCGATATTTTTTCAAAAAATAATCGATAAATATCGTCGATTTTTTTTATCTTGAAGTATCGATAGTCGATATTTATTTTCGAGTATCAAATTCGATATTTTCTCGAGATCTTCATAATATTTTATACTAATTATGTATTCTACTTACTGTCATAATATTTTACCCGTTTTAAGTATAAATTAATTAAATATACGAGTAAAGGTAAGTATACGTTTGAAGGTAGACCAGAACGCGTGAGCTTTATTGTAAGTGCTGCCTCTATATGTAACAGTGGCAACCACAGTTACAGTTGTGTATTAGGTTGTGTGTGTAGTGTACATACATAAGTGACCGTTTATAGGCAGCAAGTTACTTTACGTGGCGTGGTTTATTGTATTGTAGAAGAAGAAGAAGAAGATTGTTTGGCTTGAAATTGTCTACGGTGTGGAATTTCCACACCAGTTCTATCTGAAATAACTTCAAAATATTTGATCTGTCAGGCTTCCTCTGTATCATCTGAAAGACTTGCTTCGGCTGTCAAAGTAGTCGTTCCAGATAACAGAAGCAGGTTAACTGGAGAGCATATTAAAGAGCGAATACTTTTGATGTCTATATATCTATACCAGATGATTACTGGTTTGAATAAAATTCAGATTACTATTAATAAATAAAACTGAAAAAATTGAATATGTGTTGATATTTTTTAACGTTCGAATAATTTGACAAGTTTTTGGGTAATCGCACCTTGAAGTAAAAATATCGATATTTTTTATTCTGCATGAATCAATATTGTTTGAAAATATCGATACGATATTTATCGACATACTTTTTTCATTTGCCCATCCCTAGTAAAACATATACGTTACTTCTGACAGTAAATTGTTAGTAATTTAAGCACACCAATTTACGTATCACTTTCATACAATAATTCCTTTCTTAAACTATCAAACTGAAACTTTTTCATACAAGTTATCAATGGATGACCTAATTATTCTGAAATACTCATAAGTTGAATAATAATTATATAGCCCCTTTCTACGCCATCGAAACATAATATAAATTATTTCAAAGAAATGTTTTTTTTTTATTTTTAAAGCAATAAACGGTTGTATTTTCAGAAAATAAATCGGACCGAGGAAAAAATAGATATTTTTGTATTTTGCAGATCCGACACCCACAATTACAATATTTCAAACGGATATATGAAGATTAATGGTATCGTTCGGCTTTTTTTTAAATGTTCATTCGACTGAACGTTTTTTTATTATGGGCTTTTATTCCACTAGTGCTGTTTTTATTGAAGAAGGTCAATCAAATGATTGTTTGAAGTCTGTTTGGTATTTTTCTATATCGATACAATTACAAATTATTAAAGAGTGCTCAAAAGAAGGAATGCATTTATTGAGGTATGATTTTTTATTTCCTTCTTGTTCTATTGATAATAGAAAAATGATAAAATAATAATAAAAAGTAAGCTAGGACATAAAATTGGGATGACTTTGGAGAAAAGACAGAACGAAACACCAGAAAAAATATGAAACTATTCTATAAAGTTTCATGTGAAATACATGATTATCAGTATTAGATGGAAGCATATTTCAATTTCTCGTAAAAAAGATGAGATTTTAAAATACAAATATGAATGGGAAGAAATAAATTAATGACAATTATTACGTATAAAACTGAGAAAGGAGAAAAGGAGCGTCGGAGATTTAAGAATATTTGAGAAAATTATCAAAAGAATGGAAAGAAAAAACTGAGGATACCGCGAAATTAATTATAAGGAATAGAAGGGCTTGGAAGTAATTAATTTTCGAAAGTTCAACAATATGATTTATGAAATATTTCTGGAATATTTCTACTCACAAATTTCTTTATTTTTAGAACACTTTTACTTTAATTCTTTTTATTTTTCAATATCAGATCAGATATAACCATAATGTTTTACAGCTATAGTTTATTTCAGAAATATATAGAGTAATAAAATCTCATTAGGTATTCAAAGGGACCACAGAGTGACCCAATGAATATTTGAGCTACTTTCATAGTTTGGCATTGATTTCATTGTAAATTTTTTTTTATCAACTGCAGGTAGTACCACCTAGGTTGGGGTCAATATATGAGTTTAGTCTATTATTACCCATTCACAAACACTGAAATTAATGTGCCAAAGGCGTACTGTTTTTTTGCTTTACCGCTTCCACCAACTTCGCACAGACTTTTGTCATGTGTAATTACTCGTGTAAAATGTTTCTAACCGTTTCTTTATCGGCGTTTCCAGCTTCAACAATCATCCGTCACAGGGCGACTTGTGTCCCCATAAGCCTCTTGCAACAATTTAGAGCACTCAGTCGGAGCTTTTTTCAATTTAACGAGAAATTTGAGATTGATACGCTGCTCATGATTTTCGTCACTTATGGTTTTTGACACGAGAAAAAAACACGTTCGTTTCAAACCGCTACTGCACAAATACTATAATAGTGACAGTTTTGGGATGTGCATAGACACAATATCGAGATCGTTAGTCTCGTCATTTAATAGCCAGACCTCGTATAAGCAATAAATAGCAGCATACTTGAAACAAGTGGGTTGTGGTGTGTGCGTCCTTTCCCAAATTTTTATAATGAATACAGTTCAAATGTGTTTTCGGAATATACCAAAATTTGAAAGACGTAACATTGAGTTTTGCTTTAAAGAATATACAACTTTTGATCTCATATCATTTTGCGTCCAAAATTTCTCAAGTAGAACGTATGCATTATATATCACTAATAGGAGAAATACCTTATTTTAATGGAGGTATTATGAATGAAACATTATCTATAATATAAGACCAGTAGTTGTGTTTTATTTTTTTTTTAATTTCACAACAAGGAACTGCTAAAGAATATTCATATATACATTTGTTGACCATATTCATAAAAAAAAGAGTTGATAACATTCATTAATTCTTCAACGTAAGCAACAGTCTCTCAACATATTTCTGAAAATGGTAGGAGTTATATTCTAAACTTTTTGAAAGTTATGTTAACGGCCCTTGTTTAACAAAAAAATAGGAAACCAGAATTAAATCTGGCGACATATCTACTTAAAAAATATTCAGATATTGCCATGACTGTTGCCGTTAATGTAATGGTAAGTCAAGAAGAAAAAAGTATACTTCGTTCTGAACATCGAAAACAAACGGACCGAATATTCTATTCTTGATAATCCCACACCAAATATATGTTTCAAATAAATATTGATTAGACACGGACTGGGACGACTTGGAGCCTTCAGCTCGACTGTGGAGTATGAGAGATAAGTGATATCGTCTGTAAAGTATCCGGTGTCCCCCCCCCTGGAATCTTTTTAAAAATAATATGGCTGGAAACACGTTTATTGACTATTTTTGGCACTTAAGAAGAAGAAATTCAACTAGGTTTTATACAATACATATTAAGATTTTCGACTTTTGTTGACTTTATTATTCATTTAAATGAGAAATTAGTTACAATGGATTTCAAAATAAAGTGTAGTATTTTATTCACACCAAAGTATTGATGAATTATATCAAAATTATTTGTGTAATAAACACAATGACAAATGGATTTTTTATGTCAGACACTGGAAACATTGTCTACTTTCTTCAGTTGGGTCTCATTCGTCTTCTACGTCACTGCTTCTGTCTTCGTAGTTCTTACCGGACTCTGCCGCAATGGAATTACTGTATTGCTGTGCAAACTGTCGCAGGTCTATCGACAGCAAAAATTGTACACAGCTTAAAAACACTGTGTAGGGCTTCTGTAGGGATTTTTTAGCGTTTCAAGATAGAGAAACCCGTTTTTACGCTATTTTTGGCAACTTTTCAAAAAATACTCATTCAGATTTTCGACTTTTATTTTTTTTATTATTCATTCAAATAAGAAATTCTCAGTATTTTCAGGATACCACAACACTACCAATCACATGCTGCAGAACTGCCAATAGTTACAATGGATTTCAAAATCAATTGTAGGGCTCCTGTAGGGAATGTTTCGCGTTTTAATATAGTCAAAATGTTTGGGGTCCAATCAAAAGCAATCCTGTGGAATTTTGCACTGTAGATAGATAGCATTACATCTAGCTTCGTAGCTTCCTTTATAACGAATTTCTCATGTTTGTTGTTGAATTTATTACTAACATTTTGAATCTTTTTTCTTTGTGTTTGTTATTGAATGTTTCACCTGAATCCCGATGTGTTTAATAACTTTCATCCGTAAATAGTACAATTTCTGTTTTTTTCTCTTAACTCAATGCTACCGGCGGCGTGGTGTTTTCATTTAAATTCATTGTAATTATATAATATGTATATGACGTTTAATGTCAAATATATATATCAAATTGATTAAAAATTTACTTTTGCATTTATTACAGGTGTGAAGTAGAAAGTAGAAAACTGTATAAAAGCATCGTTTGAAACATTTTTAGGACAAATAAAATGAAATTACTTCAATTTTGATTAAATTTCATATTTTCAAGAAAACTAGGTTATGATTGAATAACTTCAATAACTGATAACAGTTGGTTGCATCACTTTCATACCATGTAGTATTATTTATTTTGAAGAATAACTTTTTTTGTAATAATAATGAAAAAGTGATCCATGTGCTGCTAACTTAAGTAGACGCATTGTATATTTTTGATGAGTACAGCCGTATGACTATTTCCATCATTTTATTAGGAGCAGTCGTATAACCACGCAAACTTCGTAATTCTCTTTCAACTCCAATTTTCCTCCAGTATATGTTCCAATTTCTCAGGACCTTGATATTTCCTCGTATCCCTGAATGAAATATTTCATGGATATATACTCTTAATTTTCCATCTTATAGTTGTTCTGTTTCTTGAATTCTTCTCGTAAATGGTTTCTCTGTGAAATAATCTTTTCCATCTCTGATATATTAGCATATTTCTTACATTGCCTTTTATTGGTCTCTAGAAGTTCTAACGAATATTTTTTTGTTTTTTACTGATGTTTCTACTAAAGGCTGTAGCAGGGTAAGTTATTGTGGCCCCAATGACAACTTCCCTCCAAATGCAAGTTACAGTATTGACTCAACATATACAGAATATTTTAAAAAAAGGAGGATAGATAGAAAACTTAAACATATTTGTGGTTTGCTCAGTAAGAATTTTCGTAAACTCACCCGTATTCAAGATAGAGGACGTTAAAGAAAAAAAAACTATTTTTTACGTTTTTTTCCGTAACTACTGGCACCATTATATATTGAAGTAATGATAAATATATCAATTGAACAATAAATCACAGGATGGGAATTTTAAAAAAGGCTTATAACATAAAATGGAATTCAATTAGAGTAACTGTTCAAAATGTAATCCGTTTCCAAGAAAACCCAAAACTATCCTTTTTTCTAAGGATTTCAATTCTCGAGGTGAATTTACCTCTGCATCACAAACTTTTTCTTTAAGATAAGAAAACTGTGTAATCCAAGGGATTAAAATCGCATGGCCGAGGAGACCAATGAATCGGATCTTCTCCCCCTCTACGATTCCATCGATCCGGAAAAAGGTTGCTCAACCAATTATGTCACCAGCGTTATATCTTCTAATATCTCGAATAAGTGATTGCTTAAAATCTCCAGGTACATATGACCTTTTAAATTTCCATATAGAATGTGATAACCTATCAATTTAACGTAACGTGATATCATTTTGACATGTGGATTCTCATCACACCAGTAGAGTGTATTGTGGGAGTGAAGCATACCTTGTCGCTTAAAAGTTGCCTTGTCCGTGAAAATAATACATTTTAAAACATTGTAATGTTTGAAAAAAGTCCGTTCTAATCGGTAGATCATCTGGTAAAAACTTTTGGACTTGTGTGTAATGATGTGTAGGTGAAGGTCTTTAAATATCCTCCAAGTACTTGAAAAAAACGTATTTGTTTGCCTTACAACATTCCTTATCGATAACTGTTGGATTTTGATCAACTAAATACAAAATTATATTTTCTTTATTATTAGTTTTTGTTGTTTTTGGCCTACGAGAATTTATTTTTTCAAGTCTCACATTCTCAGTTTCTCAACAATGTCATTTAATGCTTCAAATGTATTTTTTCTTGGTTTCTTCGAGGAAACTTTTCTGTATAACGCGTAACAGCTGCACAATAGTTTTCTACACACTCGCCTAAGGTTAATAACATGTCAATGTTATTGAGTTTAATTTGACTAACAATGTCTAATTTAACAAATAACAAGGTTTCGAAAATGTAATTGTTATCGACTCATCGTCATACATATATATATATATATATATATATATATATATATATATATATATATATATATATATATATATCAATTAATTGTTTTCTATGCAAACAAAATGCTATTGTCGTGTAAAATTCAAAGTTAAATAATTATGGGTACCCAGTTTTTGGGGGCATTAGTATGAAACAAACAACAGTTTGAGTCCCAGAACCGCAATACATGATCATCAAATTGTGGTTTGTTTCATACTAAAGACTCCAATAGTTCAGTGTCCATACTTATTTAATTATGAGAAACAAGATCCTATACTGATTAGACTCGATTTTTGTGAAAGGAGAATTTTGTGAAACAAGAAACGAAAGCCTTCAGTCCCAATTTTTTTCAAATGTATTGAAAACGTTTTATCGATGGGTTCACATTTGAATTTTCAATTCACATAATGCTTACTAATTGATAATAATAATTACTAATAACTTTATCAATACTTTACACCAGCATCGGCTATAACTTCATAATTCCCAAAACCAAATATTCCGAAAAGGCTAGAGAGTATCAAGTTTTAGCAAAAGTACGTTTTTGACGTAAAATTAAAGGATGTTCAAATATTAAAAGAGTTATGTTCAACACTACTTTGCACGCATTGTGTAACTAGCGCCCTCTATGAGAGTTAGTCATAAAAACAAATTCATTAGATGTATCAGCTTACAAAACGTATTCGTATAAAATTTCAATACTTTGTTGCCAGTAGTTGTGGCAAAATCTTAAAAAATGTGTATATCCAATTTATATTTTTTTGTCGCTTTCCGCTTCAATCTGGAAAGGGTGTAGTATGATTATCCTTCAAACAGCCACATCTCAAAAACAAATTGAGCCAAAGAGATGAATCCAAATTGAGGTTGTAGGTAACGTTAGAAAGTAAGTTCATTTATTTTAGAGCATTCATATAATTGTAAGCATAGACAATCGATGAAAAAAATTCAATCTCCCATTTTCTTCGTGTTCTCGGTGACTTACAATCACTTGACCAGCCCTGTGACTCATAACAATTTTAGTGGAAAAAGTTGTGCAGCATTTAAAAAAAAAATAAAATATAAGAAAGTTTAAAAATTCAAAAATTAGGCGGGAAGTTGAAGTTGTTCATGGTAATATTGCACAAAAACATGTACTTTGCGTAATTGTAGTGCCTAAGTTGGGATTGCTGGACAAAAATGTTGCTGTTTGCATAATACTTATGGCAAAAGACTTTATTCAGATGGAAAACAAAAATAATAGGATATTTCCGCTTGCTGCTAAGAGATGGCGATTCTGTCTTCCGCTCTCGCTTGTCTAGGCACGCGCTGCCCTTGAAATTACTTATAAACATCCGTAGACTTGAGAGTACGAGTATTTAAAACATCCGTAGAGGAATCCAATGAAGTCTAAAAGCTCTAAAAAACATGATTCTTCGTTCTGTGACACATTGCGATCGCGGGCCTTATTGACATGACTGTATTACAACATATTTTTTCGTGATTGTAAGTCACTGAAATTTCCATTCATTCATTATCTATACTCGTAATTATTTAACTTGTCTTTAAAAAACCGAACATAATGTCCAGCCTTACCTACTACCTTATTCTCGATTCATCTCTTTAGCTTAATTAGTATTTGAAATATGTCTGTGTAAGGGATAATCAGAATACACCAATATCTCCAGATTAAAGCGGAATGCGATAGAAAAAATAATTTAAATTACATATATACGTCGAGTCAATACATGCTTATGGAGAGAAGTTGTCATTAGCGACCGAATTACAATTACAACTTATCCTGCTACACCCTTTATTTGTTCGCACATTCACACTATCAATACCCCAATACTCATAATTACACTGACGTACTTTTTGTTACCAAATTGTCCCCTTCAGTGAATAGAGATTAATAAGTTGTAGTTTCAAACTATACATATCAAACTTCCCAATGGCAACAGCTCCAATCTAGGGATTGTACAAAAGTGAGATATCAGAAATTATAAAAATAAGATTTGTCATGTTATTGATTTTTTATCAAGGAAAAGCAAAGCAGTTGGAAACTTCAAGACCAGGGGATTTAAACTATAATCTATTATCTCGTGTAGATGCATTGGCAAGTACGAATAGGTCATTAAAAAGATATTCCATAAGGAATATAAAAATTTCAATGAAGCCGGGTCTGTGTGTAAGGCCTTACCTCTGAAAGTATTATTCGAACTCTACACTCAATCAGACCAAAAACTAGTCGGAAAGAGCAGAATGTTGTTGTTAAAAAGTTTTTGGCAAGTTTTCTGTAATCCATCTTTGGAGAGATTCCTAATGTAGACTCACGTAAAGATTGATGAAAAGAAGAAAAGTTTAGTTAGAGGTTACAAAGCGTCAGACTCAGTGCCCAATAAACCACCCACAACTGGGAAACACGTTCTTAATTTATGATCGCTAATAGCCTCAAAAAAAGTATCATTTGTACTTTATCTATAAAGTAAAACTTAAAGTTCAGAATAACTAGACTTGGGGATTTATACGTGGAGTTGAAATTTGAATAGAAAAATATATTTGTTTATTCATTTCGAAATTTATTATTATATTTTCAAGCTTAGTTATAATAATATTAAATATTAATAACAACTTAGGAAAAAGCTTTTGTTTGAGAAGTATCGAAGTTACTTAGCACTAATCTTAACGAAATTTCCGCATACCTGTTCTCACCATGATCAGTCAAATGGATGTTATTTTAAAAAACTTAAAAAAGACAAAGAAATAACATTTTTTCAAAATTAAAATCATCAAATGAATATATTATTATTATAAAACACACTTACGTTCTTAATCTATTTGCACACTGTACAATGCACAAATACTGTAAATAAATCGAATTCTATAATAAAAAGTTCATCAAAGGCACCTCCGCCATTTTTAAAAACAGATGGAAGGCGAAATTTTTGATGAAGCATTTTTTCAAAAAAAATATATAGGGTGTGTCATATTATTATAGTGACCAATACCACCCCATATATATTATTAATTTTTTGGATTCTCTAAGAAATACTAGACATTCATTTTTTTCATGTGTTAGGCAATTACAATAGGGTAAATTATATCACACACCAGTAGTTCGATTGGTGCATACCGTTTGTGAGAGTAATTATGAATATTGATCTTAAGCTTCTGTAGAGTTTAGTGTTCAAGTCGTGTTTTGGTAGCCGATTCCACAGGCTTACACGTCTGCCTGACGAGTAGGTTAAGCAAATACTGCTCTATGTGGTATTATATTGGACAGTTCGGTAAAACACAGTCAGATCAGCGACCTTTATTCTATGCTCTAAGCTTTCCAAGTTTCTGGTTAACACTGGATTGCCTCTCTTCTGTGTTGAGCCGAACAACCTTAAAGTATGCTTGGGAACCGAACTTCAAATGTGCGTCCCAGGGAAACTCAAACGTTTCTGAGTCATGTCCATTGATAGTATCCTGGATGTATCGGTCTTTGAGATCGCTACTATAGCCAGTTGATGATCATGGACTACAAAAAATACAAAAAAGCTTGGTTTACTTCCATTTAAAAATCATATCCTTAGAAACTTGTTATCTGTCTGCGTGATAGTAGTGATCATGCTAGCTCTAGTTAGTGCTAGTTAAATTGTACATCATAATATCAGAAAAATGATATAACAGAAAAAAATAAAATAACCATTCTGCAAATGATTGCTTATGGAGATAACACACGCTAATGGAAGTTGCTTACTTATCTCACTAAACATTTTCAAAATTGTCGCCCATATTCCAAGGAACAATTAATAAAATGGAAAAGCAATTTCGTGAGCTTGAAAATATAAGAGAGATAAAAAAAAGTAGCTAATGAAAGACTATTTCAATAGGAGTATTTTTGTGAACAATTGATGGCAATGTTAGATAACAATTTGATCCAATTAGAGGATTTTTTGTTTTCTGATGAGAGAAGTACATACTAAAAAAGTTGTTGTTTGGGCAAAACCTTTTTTATTGATGGTAACTATAATGTTATAAATATTTAGAGCTGTTCCAAAATAATGTCGTACAAACTTTAACCAATTTATATCTTGATTTAGCAAATTCTACAAATTCCTGCGAATATAATATGATTTCAGCAAGATTTAGTACCGCCTCATTACCTTACCAATGTCCGGCAGTACCTCAAGTCGCGTCCACTCAAGTCGGACGCTTTTGGATTGGAAATATTCACTTACCATTAAAACAAAGAGAACGTGTAAATCTGGTTTCATACTAAGCGCGTCAAAACGCGTGACCACTTGCCAAGACTTATTGTGACTCAGCCGGTCGAAAATTTTAAGAATCAATCAGTCGTGACAGTTGCATGGAGAAAATGGATATAAAAGCACTAATTACATTAGTGCAAGCGAAAGAAGCAATATACGATCCTAAACACCCAAAGCACAGAGATCGAGATTTTATTGCTGCTGTATGGAGAAACATGCTAAACAAAATGTTGATATCGAAAATGACATTAATAGGCAATATCTTAAACACCTGAATGCAATTGCAGATAAAACAAAAGATGATAACGATCCTGATTATTATTCCTCCGCAGTTTACTCCCATCGATAAAACAACTGGTTCTCTCCAACATTTGGAATTTAGAGGCGAAATTATTCATTTGCTACATAATAAGTTAAGAAGTTTTGATTCAAATCCACCATCAGTGACAATTTCCTGTGTGACCAATGATTCAATTAGTGCTGCATATTCGCTAGAAGAGGGGAACAACGTTAACTCGTTCGAGTCATATATATTTCAGGAGCTATAAATGGTTTTCTTTATTTATAATTATATTGTTTGTTACCTAAGTTAAAGTAAAGTTGTACTAAGAATCTTGTTTTATTTTTGTTGTTTCTTTTATAATATTACATATTTTCATAATAATTACCTAGATGTTTTATTGGAAATGATTTTCTTACCTGAGGAAAACAGCTAGTCTTTCTTCTGGTTAAGTGGCAATTCAGTAGTTGGTATTTTTTCCTCGAATACGTTCAGCAATCATATTTCTTAGTTGTAAACAAATCCGGGCTCAAGCGAAAATAGTTATAAAATTTTTTGGGGTCAACGAGTAGATGCGGAAAGAGGTGATTGAAAGAACCGAACACTGGTCTTCTTAAATATATGGAATGAACCAACAAAATTTCGTTTTTTCTTCATCTTCCTTCTTCTGTATAATAGGAGTAAAATTATGGCTTGCGAAAGAGCATCCATCTTGTCACAAATTCTTCACAACACTGACTGACTCAGACTCAACAAGAGACATATTCAGTACGAAAGCAAATTTTGACGTGACGACTGAATAAAACAAAAGCGGATGGACTGGACTGGCTTGGTGCGAAATGGTCCTTAAATGACTTAGAAAGACGAATCCCGCTCGCAATTAGATCAGTCACGTCTGACATAACGACATTTCCATACCAAATTAACATTTTGTAAAGATATTTGCATGGCGAGCATTCTGAACATCTCCTCCATTGACATCAATGTTTTTAGTGTAATATATCTAATTTGTAATAAAATAATTTTCTCTTTTTAAAATTAATTAAAAGCTGGTATTGTCACGTATTTTTGAACTCTTATTTGAAAATATAAAACTACGTTTCCGAGCGAATTTATTCCATTTGACTATTCCACACCAAGTCCATGCATTTACCCCAGATAAAAATCCTCGCAATGGCTACCTTTGAGACTTTAATTTATATCTAGTGTAATTTTTAGCTATTTCGTCTGTTACACCTTCATCAAATTTTGTGCTATTGTATAGCTAATTTTCTCTATTATTATCATTATTTCATTTGATTTTCAAGAAATCATGCATCGAACTGAGAATAAGAAGTTTTGTGTTTGGTAAAGTTTTATAAATCACCAAAGTGCATGTATCGGAACGATAATATTTTGTTGAAAAGCATGCTATATAATCGTTTCTACTTTCGGTCAATTTTAGCAGTTCATTTTTATTTAATAAGATTGTTGCATTCTTCTAAATATTTCCCACCAGAAAAAAACGTCATATCATTTTAATTTTTAGACACAATAGAAGAAATACACACAATTCGTAGCCGAATTTATAAACTGATAATTAGCATATGTTTGTTTTGTAATGTAAACCAAATTATGTTTGACTAATTTGTGAACAACTTATTTATTTGCAGTTTCTACCTACTCAGTGTTGTATTCCATTTGCATTTCATTTTAATAATATATTTGTTCGGATATGAAAGCCCCTCGGCTACTCTCTGAATATTTGAGCAATATGCTTTTGTCGCTAAAATGAACAGGAAATGGAATGCTGCCTTACATCAAAATTATGGTGGTTGTTATACAACACATTATAAACAAATTTAACGGTATTCATATCATATCAAACGATAATTGTCTAAAAAGTACAAACTATGAAAAAATTGTCGACATAATTGATCTAAATTGAAGGTATCTTGTTCGATAATATCAGTTCTAGATTCTGAAAAGATGTAAAACGATTAAAAATTTTCTCAGTGTTTTTGCTTAGTATATGAGTTTCTATGAAACGACAGATCATTTATCATACTACAGTTTCCTCTCCCACATGACCGAAACTCTATCTGATCCCCCATAGTTCCGAATATCTGTCGAAGGGTGAAGCCCACGCTAACTAGACAATGAGAAATTCAATATACCGGGCTTTTCATTATCCACCCCTCATAATCGTTATTGTGGTCCGTATAAAAAGCTACGATCATAAGTTTCATTATAACTGAATCTTAATATTTCAAAAAAAGGAATGTTCAAATTTTAAGGAGCACTGGAAATGTTGTCCTATATGTTATAAAATTTTGTGGAATGATTATTTATTTTATCCGAGTAATAAATAAAAATTTTAACCTTTGAAATTGCGTTGAAAAAAAAAACATGGTATTCAAACAATTGTTCATTATAAATAATTAAAATACGAATATTTTTTCTCAAAAATATCGTCCAAATGGCTGCAATCTCGCTGGCGGCATTACTGAATCATTTCTTTAACCTCGAATGTATGATAGGTTACGCCACCTTGCTGCATTTTTGTAACCATCGAAATTATGTTATTGTAGCTAAAGATAATCTCTTGAATTTTCACATATTTTACAGTTACTAAATCCTCTCGTGCATTGTGAAAACGAACGGAACCTTTGGTGATATTGGACGCGCAAACTATCGCTTTTGGAAATTTTCAAGGTCTTTGCAGTTTTTATTCAGAGTTTTTTCTATTTCACAATCTGCAATTTTGTTTGTTGACATAATCATTTAAAGGAAAGTAGACGTGGCCCGAGAATAAGACGTTATTCAAGTTACTAAAACAATCGAGTACCGTATCATCGTCGAAGATTTTTATTAAAATTAACTCATTTTCGCTAAAATCTTGCACTAAGTGTATCTTAAAGGTATGTAGTTTCAAGTCCAATCTCAATATTCGACTCAAAGTTTTTCGGGGAAGCGCCAAACCATCTTAATCTCCTTCTCCGGTTTTTTATTACTAGTCAAACTGGTTGTTCCGAAGTTTTGTACTCAGTATTTGATCAAACTGAGACTTGGATGATTATTGATGTGATGTAGACGGATCGTAATAGACAACGAGCTTTGACATTATTTTCTTGAAATTGTTTGACATAAAACATTCGCTGTTCATCCGTGAAGGAATACATGTTAACTAAATTTCCAAGAAGCGTTCCAGTATTGAAATCACACGAGAGTAAGTCTGACCTCTCCCACGAGGCAATTGCTAGACTAGAGCAATTACAAAAGTACAAACATGTATAGCCTCCCTTGTATATTGCCTCTATTTTGTACCATTTGTAAGTTATGTAAACATTGTCAAACATAACCATGCCTCACCAGCGTGAAGTTTATAGAGAGAAAAACCGAATATTTACCAAAAAGTGATTAATACTTGTATAAACAGGAATTATAGTCTATTTTAGAAAGGTGTAGAGTAATAAAATGGGGAATTCCGTCCAGTTCAGCTCAATTTCGGTGTCGGCCATAGATGTGGGTCTTGAAATATTGTGTACTGTATTTATTTTATTAAAAATGAGTGGATAGATCTTCTTCAATGTCCTGCGCCCAATATGATGTTGATTTGGTGAGTTCAATATATGTGGACAGACATTTTGTAGTCAAAAATATACGAAACAAAGGTGATTTCTGGCACAGTGTTTTTTCATGTGGAAGAAAGCAACCGGTAATTCATTTTTCAGATTCTTTCTCTTTCACATATTTTCTTATACTTTTCAATATCTCTTTGTAACGTAATGTAATCAATCGTAACACGTCTTCACAACCGAAACAATTATTAAAACTCTAGTGTTCGACTTTGATATACTGACTTTTTAGCTCCAGTTTTTCATTGAATATCTCATAGCTTTTCTTAAAGAGACATAGGCATAAACCTATCATCTTCAGTAACAAATTTGCCAAGGAAATGTGGATTAGAGAATTAGGGATCTTCCAATTAGTTTTGTTTAATATGCTAAAGTTTCAGAAGAAATTTAGTGGTCACTATTTCCATTAGCAAATCATCTATTCTAATGGTTTGTACAGATTTGTGCATGTTCATCGCTAAGCTTTTGTTGATTAATTGCCTCGGTTTTGTCTAATGTTTGCAGATATTAATCTCTTTTTGAAGTCAAAGAAGTTCTCCATAATTCTTCATTTCTAACTGACTCATTTCTTCTTTACAAAATCACTTAAGTCGCCTGTAAGCAATTTTCAACGTTACTACAATATAACTATAGACAGATTTCACTTCTTATGAGCTTTTCTGATACTTTCCCTCTACTTGAAACAAAACTAAATTCTAATGCGTTGTTCAAAATCCATTTAACGGCAGTCACTGCAAATACGATAGTACAAGATTGACACGCCAGAACAAGTTCAAAGTTGAAATAGTTGATGCGGAAGGGCCTCCGCGAACTACAGATTTTTTCACAGATTGTTTGACCGGTTAGGTATTGAGCGCGCGTCTAGACAAATTTAGCTATGTTATTTGGAGAAATTAATGAAATCCAACCAAATTATATTTCGCTCGATACCATCATGGTGTAATAATGTCCTTGGTTATCATACATACTTATCCTGCACTTTGTGGGTTTCCTTGATCCACATCTTTCTGTTTCTTTTAAAAGTAATATATATTTTCCATATTATTAATATATATATTCAATACTGTTTCTGGACTATTAGAGAGCTGAAATTTAATAAGTTTGTGAAATATTATGAAAATTTTTTAGGCATTGTAGCAAAACTAGTATTTTTATCTAAACTAAAAATAGGCAATAGAATGAGAAACAAACAAGTCACGCTCTCGGCGCGAGATACTATAGCGCATTTTTTACCGTTAGCAATCATTTATAAAAGGAAGTTTCCATGAAATATTTAACGTTTCGACCTTTTGCGGTCTTTATCAAAATATTACTTGACGTTAACAACTTACAAAATTATATTGATTAATAGATCTCCTACAACATGAATATCAATGCAACTACAATAGATCAATTGATAGCTGTCACTTATTTTCGAGAAGGAACAACTGAAAGAAAATGATTATGGTTGAAATAGATTTCTAATGTAGCTGATATATTCATCAATATAATTTTGAAAGTTGTGATTTTCAAGTAATATTCTGATAAAGACCGCAACTAGTAGAAACATCAAATTTTTACCTGTCTGTAAAATCCCATTTCGAGCTTGCTACATGCTTCCTTTGAGGAGATATAGCTGCTACAGAGAGACGGATGAACTGATGATTATTAACCACGAAGGTCAAGAAGACCAATATGTACCGAGTTTAACTGATGCGAGGACAAGGTTGATAGAAACCAAAATTATGTTCGCAAAATTATTAAACAAGTTAGGTATTAGATATTTAGAAATTTATGTAAACAAAGAACATAATTAAAGAAAGCGCATATAGTTTACCACTAGTCCTATATAATCAAAAACAGATGTATAAAGTTGATAGTTGTATTTAATATGTTTATACGTATTGAGCTTGACCGTAAATTGCTATTTAGTCTGTAACTAAAAACCCAGTGATCTTGAAAATGTAGTTCATTTTCCACCTTATAGTCCCTATTGGGGTAGGACTTTATTAACATTAATCACTGGAGTTGGCATAAAACGTACATCGGTATCCTCAACGTAACCATACACCACGTGGCGATCCTTCAAACCGAATTTATCGACTCCGGGATCAAGCGAATATGAACGGAACAGCAAAGAGACAAAAACAGAAGAGAAGCATCATGAAGACGACACTAGTTTCTCTTGGAGCAATCCATATCTCACTGCACTTCATAGGACCATATCTAGTGACCTAATCATTCTTAAATCGTGATGCGATTCTAATATTCTCTGTTTCAACGTTTCTAAAACTGAAGTTTCATCATATAAAAATACATTGCAGCCTTTTCCATTAAATAACACCAAATTCGTAGGGCTTGTTGTGGACAAATCCTTGAAATGGGAGTTACATATCACCGAATTATTTAAAAAATTAAGTTCCTCCTGTTTTGCGCTGAGATCAGTTTCCAAAGAGCTGAACTCATCCACCTCCTTAACAGTTTATTATGCCCTTATTAAGTCTCATTTCCGATATGCGCTTTCCTTCTGAGATACGTGTAGTACGACTACATTTGAGCAAATCTTCATACTACTCTTCCTTCCTTATTCATATTTGAGTCCGTTCGCCTAATTCGTATGCTCGCTTGTCCAATTTCAGAAAGGACGTTGCATGGCAATCCACTTAACAATGCGAAGCACGACCTTTAACTACCTACTCAATTCAGAATTAATTAAGGGCTCAATATTTCACAATGCAAAATAAATGCACAATCATTTACCAATAGAAATCAAATCGATATAATCTTTTCCCGAATTTCGCAATATGTTGAGGGCATATTTACTAGAAAGAGCCTTCTACTCTGTAAACGACTTCTATTCTAATAATAATATTTAATTCCGGGCATGCTGCAAACTGGTTTAATTTTTGTTATTGAATGACATACGACTTATATACTAATTATTACCTATTACTATTACCTATAATTTTGTTACTCATTGTGGTTTTATTTTTTATATTGAAATTTTATTTTATTTGTTTTATCTTTATTTAGTTATGTTTATGTTTGTTTTGTAGTTTCTACAAATTGTAACAATTTTTTGACAATAAAGCATGTCTCTCTCTCTCTCTCTCTCATTATTAGTCTTTTTGAAATCCTAGTTCGTTCAAATCATATACATATACAAAAACATTAGTGTGCCTCAAACATATTCCTACCTACTTCACATTGTTCGCAATCGGTTCATCTTTCAATCTTTTCTCTTGTCACTAAATAAGCCATGTATGCGCTTACGGAAATCCCTCGGAATCCGTGGTTTGTCTTTGTGATTTCTCAAGTGCACTTCAATCAAAGCCATTCCGAAATCACGAATAAATTTCGTCCTATTGTTAGTTTTCCCCAATCGAATGCCTTTATTGAACATATATATAAAATCATCGAGTTGATTCCTGCATGATTGCACATTGAGAAAAATAAAATGAGTGGCTAGCGTTTCGTGCCATCGATGCTACATCAATTCACTATTACTATGCGGTTTGGTAACGTTGTAACTTAAGCTACATAAGGTTTTGGAAGATTCGCGCGAAAATTGGGAAAGATATAAAAAATTTTAGGTTAAAATCCAATTAAACTAGCAGCAGATAAAAAGTCTGTAATTCGAGGAGGCTCTTAGTATTTACTACTATAAAAACTCAATAAGTACTTATTGATCACATTCCGTATATACTAACGATATAATATATAATAATAATAAGAATGTATTTCAATTTATCAATTTAATAACAGTTATTCCAAATTTCTTTTTAAGATAACGAAAAATTTATAAAACTTTTCAGATAAAAGAAGTTCATAGATATTACAAGACAATATTTCAGTTAACAAGAATTATTCTTCGCTTACTTAGCAAAATCTTATCAATATTTTATATTCGCATTTACAACCAAAACTTCAAGTATATCTACAACTCAAATAAATCAACTACCATTCCACAAATCGAAAAGTACGAAATGGAAAAATGTAGTACAAATATCCTTACTCGAAATATTTGTCTGAAATATCATTTTTGATTCATCTCTAAAATCGTTCCGAAAATGTACTTTTTAATTAAGTCATGGTGGAAACAATTGGACCAGATCCTTTCATTTCATCATTGTAGCTGCCTAACTATAAATTTAATTTTAGTAGCACAGAATTCCACTTTAATGTTACAGTTAACAATTTCTTAATACTCTCCAGACGGAGAATCCTTACAGTATCATTTAAGGAGCAAATTAGATTTTACTTCAAACGTAACCTCAAACCGTGAGAGACTTTAAGTCTTCAACCTCCTTGGATGATGTAACATTTATGCAAAATTAGCAAATACTTCTACTACCACCGAAGTAATGGTAACAATTTAGTAAAAATGATTGTATTTAATCAACTTAATTAACTTTACAAATAATATTCACCTAATAATATTATTTGTTCTTGGTTATTTAATTCATGTTCAATGTATATAAAATCATATGACTTGAATCAAGATAATCCAAGTTATAATAGCAAGACCGATGTTAAGAATTTGAATTCTGATGAGTAGAGACCAATAGTTCAAACCAACATTAGAATATTTGGAAATTTTGGAAGTGTGACTTCTTTTTTCACAACTACATTTTATTAGTGAATACACTGTTTACACGCGTTTCAATAAGTTTTCAGAGAAAGGAGGGTATAGAGAAGGATGTGTACCTCATGTGGAAGAAAAATTTAATACTACCCAATAGTCTAAGAGCTGGTCGCCACTTCGACTAAGGTACTTTCACAAGACGGAAAATATTTCTCTTTGTTATTTAATATATTTAAAGTAGAAAAATCCACTTCTGGCAAGATTAGCGCAGTTGCATCAATATCCACTGATTTTGGCATATTACAAATTTTCTATTCAAAAAAAATGTATTTTCACAAATCTGGCTTTTGAGTATGTTTTTAATTAGACAATCTTGAGTATAAAAAATGGATCTGTAAAATGAATCGAAAATTGCTAAGACGGATGGTACGATCTTCCAAATCTAATTCCTAAAGAAAATATCTTGTAAACTATTTTGTAAAGTTAGGCGTTTATAATAAAATATCTTGACATAGGTAATTTCATATATATTTTTCTTCAATTACAAAAGCTTTTTTTCTAATAACTAATCATTCGTCTCCCTCTTCATCAAAAATAATCTCGTCCCTCGAAATTACATCGTCATCCTCTACATTTTCTTCGCTCTTTAGAAAAGAAATTATTATAAATACGTGATATTACACATAAATGTTCATACACTTAATTCAATTAATGTTAAAAATCCATCACCCGATGTAGTATTATCTAATTCATTAGATTTCAACAAAACGTCATATATAGATGATGGTACAATATTTCCATCTTGCTATTGAAAAGTTTCTTCCTCTATCAGCCATCCATAATCGTATTTCCAACAACTGTTAAAGCTTTTTGATAAACAAGCAGTCTTTTCTCTTTTGTTACTTATAGAAAATTATTACGCAAAACTAATCACAATAATGTAGCCGAGAGATGAAAAAAATATACAGTTGAGTCGAATACTGACTCTAAAAACACTCAAATATGGAAAGAAACTGATATTGAACAATGATGTATCCAAAAATAGTATAAAAATGCAATTTTTCATGTATTTCGTTAGTAAATTGGACTAAACTATGTAAGTAAATTTGCTTTGAAATAAATAAGCAGCGTTGCAACTGACAAATCTAATGGAAATTTGTCTTAAAATGTTCTACTCCCTTACCTAAGAATGTATTACCTGTATGTCAACCTTATATTCAGATAAAACTTCTTTAGCTGGAGGGTCGACAGAGTGGGTATACTTTTCTGATGAAAATACTGTAGTACTACCTTTCTTAACAACTTTCGATCCATTTTACAGATACTTGCAACCGAGCAAATCATCTGGCAATTTTTTTTATAATCAAAATTGTCTAATTAAAAATATACTCGAAAGCCAGATGTGAAGATACAATTTTTTGAAGAAAAAATTTGCAATATGCAAAAAACAGTGGATATTGTTGCAACCGCGCTAACATTGCCAGAAGTTGATTTTTCTACTTTAAATATATTAAATAACATATAGAAAAAGTTTCAATCTTGTGAAAGTACTTTAGTCGAAGTGGCGACCAGCTCTCCGACTACAACTGTATACGATGAATAACAGTTCAAAAGCCTTCCAGAATGGCGCTGGTGTAGAAAAAGGGTATGATATGAATATAGGTATTGTAGATGAATTGAAGTATGCAGAATTGAAGAATTTGATATCATCTTTGAGTCAAGCAGTTCATCATTAAAAATGTTAACCATTTGCGTTGTATGAAATAATGCGATAAATATAAACTAAACGATATTTACCCTTATGCTAATATAGCGCCATAGTTATTTAACGTATTTCGAAGGACACTTTTCATTTCTACAGGTTGTGATCCTTTTTCCTACCCTCCATACTTCACAGACTAAATGTAAACTGAGTATTGGTATAGTGGTAGTGTAAAGAGTATGTTCAGTAATTTTTAGCGTAAACCTTTATACAAATAGTCATCAAGAATGATTAAATAATATATACCGATGACAATAAAGTTGAAATAGTATTTTATGGACCTAACCTAACCTAACCAATCGAGAAGGAAAGCTGCTTATACAGTGTATCTACTTAAGTTGGAAACATATGGAAAACTTTTTTATTAGTGGTTTCATGAAAAAAAGTTATTCCTGATAAAAAGTTCAACATGATCCAAAAGTTAGAATGCAACAATCAGATATCAATTTTTCAAAACATTATAGGAGGTTTGTCAAAAAATTTGAATTTTGTGCAAGAGTAAATTATCTTTATTTTTTACAATTCAGAAAAATGTTATAAAGTTGTTTTGATTACAGCCATTTATTAAGAAAATTCAGATTTTGTGATTATTTACCAATCATTCCGTATTAATTATTCTGGTTGGATACAATTTATCTCTCATACCTGTTAAAAACATGATAACCTTTCTATTTATTACTGTTTTTGAACAACATCGCAATTTACATACGCAATGATTGCATAATAATTATTTATTGTAGAAATTGAAAAATCCATAGGAAGAATATTTATTAAATAGAAACAAACATAATTAAATCTTAATTCAATGTACCTCGACATATCCACCTTCTCTTTGTAAATATTTATTGTCAAACTCTTGTATTACTTTCTATATCATATTTGGAGTAATCTTTTGGCATTATCCTCTCCAAATGGTCTACATCATCGAAGTTTTAAGTAACCTGATAAAAAAAACAAGGAAAATCAACTCAGCAGACCTAGGAGGCCAAAAAATATAACTTCCACGGAAGGTCATGCAAAAAATCACTCATTTGATTTTGTAATAAGTGTAAGTATTGTGCGGCATTTAATGAATGTCGAAAAAAAAAGGTCCAGCCAATTTATTTTTGTATGCACCACACCATACGTTCGTTTCTAAAGAATATTGGTTCCGATTTTTAATTACAAATTTTGGATTACTGTTAGACCAGCACCAATGTTGTGATGAGACGATTCCGTTTGAAGAAAATGTTGCCTTAAAATATTATAGTTGTAAAAAACAGGTCTTCATCCAACTTCATCCAAAACGAATATCGCAATCCCTTGGTAGTAACGTGTGTAAAATTGCGGTTTGTATGCATGATATTTATTACCTTTCAAAATATTTGCCATTGTATCATTACTTACTGAAGTAGTTTGGATTGCAGAGGCCCTTTTTCTTAATGATATTTTTGGGTCTTCTACGACAGAAAGCAGATAAATTCAGTGTTTTCATTCGCAGACCATTTTCGGCGTTTATTCTTAAATTTATTTTTTATACTTCAACTAGCCCTAAATTTAGTTAAAATTTTCGCAACTGTTGAATGCCCAATGTTTCTATGCGGATGTCTATTGTTAAAAATAATTGTAATAATAAATAATGGTAAATAATCACAAAACATGAATTCTCATAATAAATGGTTGTGATTGCATATTTGAATACAACTTTTAATTCAAAACAATTCTACTTTTTATAACTTTTTTCTGAATTATCAAAAATAAATATATTTTACTCTTACACAAAATTCAAATTTTTTGACAAACCTCGTACACTGCTCTAAAAAATTAATATCTGATGGGTGCATTTTAACTTTTGGACCATGCAGAACTTTTTATCAAGTATAACTTTTTTTCATGAAAGTACTAATAAAAAAGTTTTCCATATGCTTCCAGCTTAAAAAGATTACTATATATGAAATATTGATTTTTAATAATTAGCTGTAAAATACGTAAGGTGTGGGCACTGTTCGGGAAAGGTAGGATAAAATATAATAAAACACACGTTTTTAATTCTTACTTTATTACATGGTACGTTACTAATCATGAGCAAGAATTTTGACCTCACCAACGAACTGTGTATTATTGGAATGAATCTTTATTCGAAAAAATCCATATATGAAATCCTAGTTAATTAAATTAATAAGATTTAACTGTCAATAAGAATTCTTGTCAAGCCAATACTATTAATATCATTTGAAATTGAATTGAATTTGATATTAGTGACGCAATCTTTTGATGAAATTATAAATCTTCTTTGTTAATTGTAGCCATCTATCGGTGAAATTATGAAGATTGATTCAAAAAATTTTATTCTGTTCACATACAAATTAAGTCGATTAATTCACAAAATATCATCACACATTTCAACATTCCTTCATTGAATGATTTATTGTCCTAAAAAGCCTGAAAGTATGCGATATTTCCAGTCAATAGTTTGGTTAAAGTGAGTGACAATTTGATTAGAATTTTCCATGTAAACAGATTAACTGTCGTATTACTTTATATAAATTATGGTGAAAGCTCACAAGTGAATTTACTTACTTGTAATATGTAATATGTAATCATTCAATTAATATGAATTTAAACTAGCCTAATATTTATTTTATAAACTTATATTCAAATATATATATCCCTATAACACAAACAAGCTCCGTAACGATTATGAGAATAAGTAAACATGTTGTGTGTATGAAACTTCACTACTTGCTGCAAGTTAAAAGGAGTAAATTCTGAATATACCAGGTATATCAAAATCTATATCGGGATTTTGACACTTCTTCATATTTTTTACAATATACTTATAGTTGTAAATTCTACATCAAACGAAAAAGTAACTCAAACAGTTTTACATAAGCTCATCAAAATGAATTACACAAGTTCGTCCCAAGCGTGTCTCTCATTCACATCTTCAAAAAATAGAAATCAATAATCAAAAATAGACTTTTTGAAATCAATCCTAAAGTAGGATACAGTGAAGTTCAGGTCTCGTATTTCATTAAACCCCGTTTATTTTCCAAAGAAAATCAATAGCCGTGGGGTATCAAAGGCTCATAAGATTTTCGCCAAGGTACAAAAACCATCAATTTACCGAAGTTCTACTGTAGTTGTACCATAGTGTGAGACTTTTATGAATCCTACATGCGCACATTATGATTATTCACATGTCCAGTTAGGTAAAAGGTCGATTTACTAAGATGATGTGGTTCAAGTATCTCTCTGACTATTTCAAAATAATATACTTCAATAATTTGGTAATGTAGCTACGGAATCAGTCTATTTGTATCACTAAAACAAACTGAGTTGTACATAGCTGAAATCTGTCGCATTGTTGTTGCAAAAAACATTGTTTTCTGTCTCTAAAAACTAAAACAAACACCCACTATTAATGAAAATCGAATGGTTTTCCAAGAAAATATTCATTAAATTTTTAAACTTAACTTTGAAATTATTATACTTCTTAGATAATTTAATATATGGACAAATTTTCAACAAATACGAGTATATTTCTTTTTTTGCAACATCGTGTTCTTCGTATAATATATGTTTAATGAATAAAAACATTATTCTCATAACTGACAACAAATTGTAGGTGAGTTCATATTTTAATAAGCCTTGTTTGTGAAATATTAACGGTGGAAAATATTTAACATAAACTTGGCACAAAGAGAGAATTTCATAATAGATTAAACCACATTGTATTTTCTATTCTGTTCAATGATCGACGTAATTACAAACAATGCCACCGCTGGTTCGGAAAATATTTTTTGAACAATATACTATATGCAATTTAAACGTATACAATATTTTTCAGGCAACCACATCGATGTTAAACAAAATTTTAGGTTTTTCTATTGAATAAAAATTTCGTCGCGAGATTGCGGATTCATTCAGAAACAAGCAAACAACGAAGCAATGTGAAAGCAAACATATGAGTTTGTCAATGTGAATAACATCATTATAATCATTTATCAATCATCCCTACTAATATTATAAATGTGAATGTAAGTTTGTTTGTTACGCTTTCACGCGAAAACTACTTAACCGATCACCATATAACTTATTTTTGGAGGTATTAGAAATAATCTAAGATATTTTTCATGAGAAAAGAAATTTACGAGATGTACAACAATTTTTTGTAAAAAATCTCAAATTATACCTTCCTCAACGCCATCTAGCAATCCAGTAATGGAGTTCCAACCCTGAGTTCCACCGTAATACCAACGGTCGCGTCAATATCCAATCCAATTGACTATAGTTTCAGCTGTTTGGAAGTTATTCATTTTATTTATTGTTATTTTTTTCTGTAATTATATATGCACTATTTGAATTTTTGAGGTTAGATGTCATTTCTGTGGTTACATGCTATTCATTATTTTAGATCTTACTTTTTGGTTTTGATTTTTACTATAGTCTTTAAAAATTCCTCGGAAGCAAAAGCCCCGTGCTGCAAAAGTTGCACCAAATAAAGAATCTCGGTTCACGCCGAGATGAGAAGACAACATCAAGCAGAGCGACAAAGTGTTTTGAGAGCAGCTGAAACTCCTCTTCAGATACGAGTTCGTTCAGAAAGACAAACTACGCAGCAGGCAGCTAGAAGAGCTATAGAAACGCCAGAACAATTCCCGGCGAGAAGAATTCATAATGCAGAAATGCAGACCACCCGCCGTCGAAATTTCATGCGTAAGGATTGGTCGGTATTTAACGGTACTAGGTTTCCCCATAATCCTTAAATTGATTATCATAAACATCTTTTGATTGTTATTGGCTCAATGAATAAAAAATGTCATTATTGCGATGCTTTAAAATTGAAAGATGAAACTGTTGAAATGTGCTGTTAAAATGCTAAAGTATCACTTCCATTACTTGGAGAACTAGAAGAGCTTTTAAAAACATTATTATTAAGCTTTACAGATGAGTCAAAGTAATTTTTAAACAAAATAAGAAAGTGTAACCCTCGCTTTCAATCATATTGATTCATTTCCATTGTAATGATCTCTGATACTTATTTAATGGCTTCAATGCGAAGCCGTGAATAAAAGTTAATAATATATATTTAGATCAGTGGGAGTATGTTTTTGAACTAATGAGGCTATATAATATTTCAAAAGCATCAGATAATTGATTGGCTTCTTTGTTATTAACACGCTTTTATTAGTATTACCTGTATGTTTGTTAAAAATTTATTACCTTAATTTTATCCTACTTTGAGCAATCAGATTTGATTTAAGCTTTGTACACTTGTCAAAGACTGACAGCAATACAATAATTCGATCAAAATATCTGATATCCTGATTATATTCGCCAGGATTAATAAATTTCTTTTTGTATCCCTGAGCATAAGGGTTACATCTGTATATCCTAAAGACGAGCTTAAAATAGCAAAATGGAATAAATTGAAATTGAAATATATATTAGTTTCATAAATTATATATGGAGGGGATATCAAGCAAAAATATCTTTAAGATGGATTTCTGTAATATACGAGGTCTTAACACGAATATAAACTCTGTATACCAGCATCTTCAGTCGATGAAACATAATATATATAATAATATAACCTTGTATATACTGGATGCGATGTACATACTCGATTCGATGTTATGTGGTTTAAAATAACGATTCAAAGTTAAAAAATAATATCAAAATTCTTTTGCTTTCTATATAGACCTCCTAGAGATACCAGATACAGGCAGTTATTCTCAAACATTGCCGATCACATCGATTACCTGCAATCAAACCATCCAAACGCAGATATTATTATCTAGTGACTAATGTTCATCACTTCAGCTGTTTGATTTTTTCCAACATAACTGATGATCAGGGACGGAAAGCTGAAGATTTTGCCAACAGTCACGTACTGATCCAACTTATCAATGATACAACTACAGCCCCCGATCGAAATGATGGCTTTACTAACCTCTTAGACCTGTTTCTAGCAACAGAATCTGTACATGCACCACTCGGAACATCAGATCACAAACTAATAACAGCAACGTGTTAAATTAAAAGTCCAAACTCAGGATCCACCTAGACAAAGTTTATGTTTCCTTAGAGAAATTATGTTCTGGCTATGTCTGGCTAGTCTATGTCCTGGCTAATGCAGCTTCACAAAAACTTGAAGCTCTTCTGACCAAAAAGCTAATACTTCCGAACAGCTTCGAATTCACTACAAGGACAAGATTTGCCCATCTTTGGACTACTGCTCGCATATTTGGATCTTGAATTTGAATACAATTCCAGAAAGTAAAATGTAATAAATGGAGCAAATGCTTCGAGTAAGTAGTATGAAACGAATCCAAGAATTCACTTTTACGTAAGTTGTTTCAGTACTTGACATCTACAAAAAGGTTACAATTTGAAAACAAAAATTTTTGTTAAAAGTAGACAAAGAAAACAAAAGAGAATCAAAAGGTATACACGCCTATCACTTTTCGTCATAATCATTAAAGTTGGTTTTGTAAACTCTTAAGATAAGGACACATTTTTAACACGTGTCATGTTAACACACATTAACACGTGTTATGTAAATATCTATTACGTTATTTTAAATAGATCTATTCCTATTATTGTGATGTGTCGTCAGAGACCGACAACACGCTTTAACACGTCATAGCGCGTCAGAAGTGTTATAAAGTGTTGTAGAAGAGGTACGAAAGTATGAATTTTGGACCATTTCTAAAATAAGGACTACCGATACCAACCAAAACGACAATAAATAGCGTTTCGGTACTTCCTGGATTCATATTGTAGCACAAGCAATGCTGCAGTAACCGTAACCATTTCCTCTTCTTCATTCAATCAATCCATCTCTTCTTTTAGGTGCTCCATATTATAAGGTCCGGAGGATTGTGAATGTGTGTCGTGTGAACGTGAAGGTCAAGGCTACTACTTCAAAAAGATCAAAATTTCACCTGTCCATTGATTTAGCTGTTGACGGATGTTATCACATTGCTGTTTGGATATAACGGATTTAATTCATCATAATATGAATAAAACCAAGATAATTATAGGAAAATATTGATAGAATGAAAAATTTTTTAACAATTAAGAGATTATAAACCAATTGTAGTTGATATACGTAATTTATTCCAACGAGAAATATTGAAAAACACAACATAATTGAATGATATTGTATTTCCATCCCCATTTATTCGATATAGAGGTAATTTCATTGTTAGATTACTAATTTAAATTTTCCATTAGACTAAAAGAACTTCCCTTCACTTTTTGACAAATATCTATATATCCAACAAATGGATAAGAACGGATACAATAGTTTTGTGAATTACGTGTATTTGTTTGGTAGTTCGTGTGTTACGCTCTCTCCATTTGGAAATATACTTTGATAAATCATTTATACGTTTTCATTCCATTAAGGTCTGGAAGTGCCTTCCTAGTATTGAGCTCAGCACACATCTCAAAGTTTTCTGTCATAACAACAAATCTTGGAAAGTGTTACTGTGAATTTTTCATTCGAATGTTCGAATTTTTCTTCACGTGTCTTACAACTGACATTTTTTATCAATGGCTCTGGTAATATACGGTAAACGCCAGATAGAAAGTTTGATATTAGATATTTTTGAAGAGTTATTTATTCAGAAATCATTGATTTTTATACAATTATTAGTTTTGAGATATGACGTAATTACTCGTATGTCAAATTTGACATTGCCATCATGAAGTTTGACATTATTAATGGTGAACGTACTCAGAGCGTGTTGTCATACAAGTGCTATTTGAGTTGTTCACATATACTTTAAACAACAATCTTGGCCAGAAATGGAATCAAATCGCAAACATTTTCGTGCGATTATTTTCTCTAACTTTCGACGTGGACGAAACCAACAACAGTTTTCTTATCAATTTCGATTTTTGGTGGGCACCAGCTCCTGCCAACGTGTTTCGCTGGTGTTCCGAATTCAGAATGTGTTATCATACGAATGCTATTTGATTTGTTTACAGATACAAATGGAGGTCAAAAAATGAAATCAAATCGTGAACATTTTCGTGCGATGCGTGTCAATCAACACGCTGCGACTTTTGTTGATGAGACACCATTTCGAGCTAACGAGTTCCGCTGGTTTTCCGAATTCAATCGTGGTCGCACTTCGCTACAGGATGAATTTCGTCCAATATCGGCTGTTGTGCCAGAAAACATCGATGCTTTGCGTATGAACTCTAGTCTAAACGACAAAAAACGGGTATTTCAAGACTAGTCCAATTCACCAAAAGACGTTCGCGCATGAAGCCCTTAGAAGCAAATGGTTGTCCGTTTTTTCGAATTAACTGGACATCTCACCACGCTTTTATTAAAACAACGGTCAATTATTCTGAATAGTACACCAACAATTGTTTACCAGAAATAATCAGGGAAACCAATCGCATAAGACGAATCATTCTCCATCACGGCAATGCAAGCCCTCATACATCAGTTTAAACAAAAACCTTTTTTAACAGTTATTGGCGCCCAATGATTTCTTCTCATTCCCCCAGAACAAAAACATATTGCTAGGTCAACGTTTTTCTACATCTGAATAAACGGTTGATATCTTGGAGGATGGAGAATATTTTAAAAAACAATAAAGCCCTATCCCATTATGAATATTTTGGGCAACCCTCGTATTTAATGCAATAGCAAAAAGTAGAATTATTTTATATATAAATTTGTATGAAACTGGATTTAGGAAATCATAAGATACGAGGATGTATTGATATCTCGTTAGCCTGCACCAGTTCCATGCATAAACAAAATATTGCGTTACCATAGCAACGAGCAATAATTTATTAGAAGTGTCAGTGTAAAGTTTGAAGTCAAAAAAGTAAACCAGAGTTACGCAATGAATTTAAAGAAAAAAGATGTTGACCGAAATTGTGAAAATCGAAAAATTGGAGTATCGAGTCATTATGAAGTACCTGTATTTAAAAGGGTAAAGAGGTAAGCAGATTTACAAAGATATGCTTAATATCCTTGGTGATCAATGTTCTTCGTATAAGACCGTGAAAAATTGAATTGTTACTATGGCTGAGATTTGAGTATATTTCTACGACCCAGAAACAAAGCAACTATATATTGATTGGCGACACTCTGGTTCTCCAAGACCTAAGAAGTTTCGTGTCAAAAAATGAGAACAATAACTGGAGATTACTATTACCACTCTACGTGAAAAAATTGAAGAGAAAAGACGCGGAAAGCTATCCACAGATGCTTTGTTTTGCAGGACAATGCCTCTGCACATAAATCTTATGTTGCCATGCAAAAAATTTGTGATTTAGGGTTTGAATTACTAGAACACCCCCTTTATTCGCCAGATTAAGCTCCGTTCGACTATCATCTCTTTCCTCAACTGAAAAAAAAGTTTTAAAGGTCGTAAATTTTATTCCAACGGGGAAGTAATAAAAGCTATGGAGGTCTGGTTTGCAGAGCAAGAAGAAACATTTTTTTTGAAAGCTCCAGAGACGTTGCAGGTTTGATATAATAAATGTATCCAATCAAGAGGAGAGTGTGATGAGTAATAAAATATTTTGACATTGAAATTTTTTTTGGTTCTATTGTAGTCTAAGAATTTTTCAATATATCTTCGTATGTCACTAAATTGAAAGTGTGGACTTCCATTTCTGATTCACAATGTGACATGTATTTACCCATTTTGCTTTGTGTTTTCTTCTAAATGAAATGTTTTCTTAAGAAGTAATTAATTAATAGATTTGAAGTTGACGTAATTTATTTGGCTAATAGGAATTAATATAATTCTGTACTTTTTCAAATAAAATAGTAGTTACCATAATACACGTGCTGTTCATATTTTATATTTCGAAACGATACTCTAGCAGCCCCTAGAAATGGAAACAAGTAGACGGTTATTCTTAATATTTTTGTCACAATGACAAAATTCCGAATATTTTATCCAATTATATTTATTTGAAATAAATTTTGAATCTAAAGCAGACTGAAAATTAATAGCATTACGATGAGATCGTGCATAGAAATTTATCTTTTTCTCTCCTTCTTTCCATTTCCTCGTCATTCGGGGCTTCCTACTTTTTGAATTTGCATCTTATTTAAATTATTCGCGTGTAATTTTATAGAGTAGTGGAAGTATTTTTCTTCAAAAATTAATTGTATGAGGTAAGTTAATGGGATGTTTAGTCGATTGCAAATACGTTCAAGATGTTACTGATAATTTTTTATTATTATTTTCCCATTGTTTCTTCTAGCTTTCGATATTGTCCGGTAAATTAACAAATTTAATACAATCTTCCTCAGGTTCTAATCGCTTGCTTTAAATTGACACAGGACAAAAGAAAATTTACAAATTGTATGCTTTCAAAAAACATGAAACTGAAAAGTTGAAAATAATTTTCACAATAAAACTATTATTTTTCATTCATTATTGGTTTGATGTGCTTTGAAAGCGTGTTTTTTAGATTGTCTGGAACTATACTCATTCTGTAGAGGTTTATCTTTGTCTTTTGTAAATTGAGATGATCAACTTTTCTCCTTGCTGTTAAAAATATAGATTTTTTTAAAGTTCATCCTGGTTGCTACAAAAACAAACCTCATTAGATAAACAAATGTTTTTTTTTCTCTATTTACTCATAATTAATCAGAATCAGCAGTCCAATCCAAAAATTATATTCACTTGTGTAAACTCATTGGTTTGTAATTAGATGACTTTCATAGTCACATATTTGAACAGCTACAATTAGTAAAGAATATAAAAACACTTATTCAAGCAAAAAATAAAAAAGATTTCATGAAATTAGAAAGACTATTAACTGTAGCGGTAGAAATGATTGTCAATTTTGAAACTTGGTATCATTGTATATTTCGTGGTTTCGCCTTCTACTATTGTGAATTGCTCGCAAAAGGAAAAGAGTTCATTAATGAGATTGTTTCGTTTCCCTCCAAAGGAAATTAATTACCAAAAAGTTGATTACGGCTACGCTAGCGTCGTTAAGGATACAACATTTTATCACATTTTCACTACCTCTCGAGATTTACCAAATCTGAATTGAGATGTATTGTATTGTTATGAGGTTAAAATTAATTTTAACGCGTTAATATGCGATATTGGATACTAAACCAATCTGGATTCATTCCAAACCAAAACAATATAAGGTCTGATAAAATTTGACCCAGATTTAAATTGCTCGCGTAAATCTAATCGGTAACATTTTTTTCCTAAATTGGTAAAGAATTTTCCAATGTTCGTCTCAAGTTTGAGCGCCATATCTCAATTAGTGTATGTTTTTTAGCTGTTTATTGAAAAAATTTGACTATGAAAAACAAAAGTGGAGCAACGAGTTTGCTTCAAATTTAGTATTTTGATCGACAGTATGGCCACAGAACCGTTACAAATATTCCAAAAGTATTTTGGGAAGTATAGTTTATGGCCACTATTTCAGGGGCACACATTTCAGTGAAAGTAGTGGAGTCGAAAACTTACGAGTCAGTTTTGTTAACGATGATAATATCAAAAATGTTGATGAAATGGTACTCTAACATCGTTGTGTCGATATCCGAGACATAACAGAGGCTTTCTACATCACTTATGGATCGACTTAACCTATTTTGATCAATATTTGCGTAGATTCGTTTATGAATATGAAATCGAAACTTTCCAAAAATCTTGCAGATACCGCTACAAAAATAAGTCGAAGCCAAAAAGTCTTTTTCTTCGATTACAGTGGTGTGGTTCACTATGAATACGTTAATGAGATATGAAATATCAATAAGAAGAACTACTTTGTTGCTCTGAGGTGTCTACGTGAAGCAATTCGTAGTATATGACCAGATTTGTTGATATGCAATTCATGAAAGTGTATGGAAGATTGGATTTTAGCGTTGGCATGCTTGTAGTGGTTTTAAAAGAGCCTATCTGAAAGCTATAGTGAAATTTTTTATTTGTGTGCTGAATCCAGGTGAAATTTGATCACTTGGTATTATGAATCAATTAACTTTATAATAAGAAGAATTCGTTAACATCTGTATAAGCTATCGCGAATTAGTTCAGAAAGAACTTATCTGACTCATTTTCCCGCAAAGTTCACTTCGCAGTTAAATTGCCCTAAATATTTAATTTTTTCAATTTTTCCTCGGAATCGCAGAACAACTGTTTATTTTGTAACAAAATGATTTAACTAAAATGGTTTATTTCGAATAAAAAATATTTCTTCTGTAAACATTCAGTTGAATAACACAATATTTCGAATATGAATACAGTTGACTCATATTTACAACGCATATTTTAAATTGTTTGATCTTCACAATTTTTTGGATATTTTGAACATGAAATTTTCGTTGGCGTAGAATATTGCTGTACAAACCAAGCAAAATGACCTGAGTTTAAGCCTGGTTCCGAAAAATGAATATTATTCGCCTATTCTAAATACTAATCAATATTTAAAAGCACGGTCGAGAAAAAACAGAAACAATTTTATTTTACTTCCGAGGGTTGCTACTTAAGTTTTGAGAAATGGAAACACAGATATGAATATGTCATCATGAAGTTTGACATTATTAATTAACGTATTTAGAAGGATTTGTGATCAGTGTTCTGATCAACTCGCTTCGACTGTTGGTGATGAAGCACCATCTCGAGTCATCGAGTTTCGCTGGTTTTCCGAATCAAATCGTAGTCGCACTTCGCTACAGGATGGATTTCGTGAAGGTCATCCATAACCGGCTGTTGTGCCAGAAAATATCAATGCTGTGCGTAAATTGATATTGCAATATCGTCAGGTGAGACATACCGTGAGATTGAGGTATACTTGGGTATCAGTTCCACTTGTATACATTCAATGCCTGAATGTTTGGCTATCAAAAAGATTTGTTCACGTTGGATACCGCATAACGTATAACGATCAATTCTGAATGGTTCACCAGCAATTTTTTGCCAATCGCAGAAGATGAATCTTCTTCTTAATCCCCACAGATCAAATATAGATTGTGAGGTCAATGTTTTTCTACAGATGAAGAAGCTGTTCATGCGTTCACATATTTTGGAAGTACCTCAAACGGAATAGAAAAAATGCTTCGACAATTAATTCAAACGCATGCAAGTGTATTGATTTTAATGGAGAATGTTATAAAAAACAATTATGCCATATCCAATTATAAATATTTGTATTCATTGGTCTATCTCAAGACTTACGTAGCAACTCTCGTATTATACCACATTACCAACGTAATAATTTTTCAGTGAATTAACCCCGTCGAATTCCTCATGATGTTAGAGAATGAAACCGAAATGAACAAAAAACCAGAGAAATCTAATCAATGAATGCCGTCACAGAAAGTTTCAGTCTAACATCGAAATGAATTGGTCATAAAAACAGAATTCTCTGTTCAGATAGGTAATTCATAAAAAGGTAATTACTCATTGAAATAAACAGTATTTGGATTAATTTAAAATCATTGCCCTGAAAGCTTTAGTATATTTATTCAATGAAAAATAAAGTAAACAGATTCCAATAGTCTAAGTTTTTAAATTCTCTCAACTTAGAGCTCGAACTAATCAAACGCAACATGCATGGATAATCTTGATCTGCTAACACAAAACTCTTCCAAATTATATGTTCTTTCATTCGAATTGATGGAGGAAAATATTCAATTATAACGATTTATTTTGTCATTAAGTATGGTTTCGAGAAATTTTGTGTTAGAAAAATTTTGTCATTGACCTTGTGAACATTATTATCACTCATAAAATGTGTTTACTCGTACATATATATAATGTTGTTGTTCAATTCAAGTTTCGATTCATTTCTGGTAAAAACTTGCTATCGCCGGAGGAAATCTTCCTTTTCATAAAAAGCTCTCCATAATTTAGTAGTTCTGATTATCCATCTATCGCTTCCATTGCAGTTTCCTTCTCGATAAATATCTTTTATACATAGCAAAGGCACAAGAAGCTACGCTAGCATGAAAAGTATTGAGATACCAAACAAAAAAAAAATTAAGTTAGGGTCCTGTCGTAAGATAAGATCATTTATCGGAGTGGATAATATATTTTGGTTTGAGATAGAATCACCAAAAAAATATTCTCTTTCATTGTGAATACTAATTTTTTTAAAGCCTCACCAAGACCTGTTGACAAAATCAGTAGAAGAATAAAGTTCAGCTATTTAAACTGTTATTTACCATGGAATCGTTTATTAGAATAAAATAGCACATTTGAGGGCACTTTGACGATAATCATATTATTACTTTCTGCGATGTTTCTGTAATCGTCTGTCAAAATTTTACTTAAATGTGACAAATAGATTAATTTTAATACTCATATAAAGAAAAATCTTCACGTTAATACGGAAATGTGAAAAGAAAATAATTAAATATTATTTTTCACGTGTAAAAAAGGAAACAGAGGAAAAGTTACGTAAATATTATTCTGGATGTGTTTCGTTTCCTGGAATGAATATTCTGAATGGCCAAAAAGCATTTACTGTAACCACAAATGGTTAATTAAATCCATGCCCTTATGCTTAGCGATCGTCGTGCGAGTGCGAGTAATGGAGTAAATATTCAAACCATATGGGTACATGATATATCACATTAAGGGTTAGATATGAAAATGTGAGTGTTGCTCAATGCTCATCAAAATCTCGTTCGCATCAAAAATGTAAATTCATGTTTGGTGAATTCACAAATGAGGGAGAAGCACTACTAAAAGGTATATATACGTTACTAATAACGATATAGACGAAGGTAACAATACTAATGGAATGGAATGATCATGGGACAGTACCAAAATATACAAAAAGGAGCCCAAAACAGTACAAAGATTATAGCCCAATAGTAGTGTTTAATATGATGTATAAACTCTAATATCTCTAATAAGTCCATAGCAAAAATTAAAGCAGTATGCAGCGTGAATATTTTTATTATTAGAATAGAAGTCGTTTACAGAGTAGAAGGCTCTTTCCATTAAATATGCCCTCAAATTATTACGGAATTCGCGAGAAGATTATATCGATTTGATTTCAATTGGCAAGTGATTGTGCATTTTTTGCATTGTAAAATATTGAGCACTTAACTAATTCTGAACGTGGAGTAGGTAAGTAAAGGTCATGCTCAGCGTTTCTTAGTGGATAGCCGTGCAATGTCCTTTCTGAAATTCGAGAATCATGCTTAAGAATTAGGCAAACGAATTTAAAGATGAATAAAGAAGGAAGAGTCAGAATTTTTAATCTTTTCAATAAGTCTATCTATCTTTTGTAGTTTGGAGACTCGCACAAATTGAGTCGCACCATACGTACCCCAGAAAGAAAGGGCATATCGGAGATGCGACTCAATATGAGCATAATAAACTGTTAAGGAGTTGGATAAGTTCAGTTCTTAGGAAACTGATTTCAGCGCAAAACTTGGGGAACTTAATTTTTTAGATAAAGCGGCAATATGTAACTCCATTTCAACGAATTGTCCACAACAAGTCCCAAGAATTTTACAGATTCAACTACCTCATTGGTGCTGTTATTTAATAAAAAATGTTAAATTTTGGTTTTAGAAACGTTGAGTTAGAGGAGATTAGAATCGCACCATGATTTAATGGTGATTAGGTCACTAGATATGGTTCTATGAAAATCATAAAGTGGGGACTAGAATTAGACGGGAGAGGTAGACCGGAATCCAGATGAGAAGCCCAAATATACGAAGACCTTACACTAATAGGGTCCGCGAATTGGAAGAAAATAGTGAGAGAGAAGAGATTGGAGAAAGAAAGGTAAAAAAACCACTCCACTCTATCACAGAAAAATTGAAGAGGAAATACCGATTTTTTTCTGTCGATATGTCAAACAAATGTATCTTAATTACATTATTATACCACAGAAACAAATATACAGTCGTAAAATAGATTTTATACGAAACCGTGCTTAGAAGAAAGGAAAAACCATATTCCAAACAATGAGGTCCACTGGTTGGTTTGTTCCATCACGAAAATGCTGGTTTTGGATGCGTCTTATCCTCATAAATATTCTACTTTTGGGTTAAATGGACTACGGTACTTCGAATCAACTAATCATATTAAATAGAAATACTGCAATTAATGCATACTACCTAAAACTTCCAATAAATTTCCCTCATTGACTCGACCATACTCCTAACAATTTTTGAATAGTATTTGATAATTTTATAACGCTTTATTTTACTTTATCCACAAATGACTAGATATGTTGTGCCAAAAACATCATTTCCAAAATCTTCTCGATACTATCTTAGACTTATTTTGAGTATTTCAGAAGTCTTCAATAAAACCTATAACCTGTAAACCTGTTTTGTAGCTATGTAAAAAAAACATTTCAATATCTTCAATAACACTTCCAGGACTTGTGTTTATGTTTTTGAAAAATCACTTTGTAAAATGCGCTTTATCTCTGCTACGTGTTTTCATGAGAATATAATATTTGTCTTATATACAATATATTAATTTTCGATATCTTATTTGATTCTAAATAAATTTACCGAATATTATTAAACACATACTTTGAAATATTAGCAGGATCAAATTTATCACACTCATATTTACTCACAGCACAAAAATTTTATCTTCACCCAAGCACACAGTTTTTCCACTACAAAATATTTCATTCGGAATTCTTTCTATTCAAATTCAGCTTTATCATTACATCAACGTTGTATAAAATACCACAAAAAAATATATTTTATTTTTTGTTTCCAGAACTGTATAATATTCGATTGGAATTTTATGACTGTTTTGTTTGCCGAGATATTAGAATATCCATGTATAATTGAGAATTGAGTGAAGAGATAATAACAATAACATTAGATTTGCAGGAAAAAACAAAGAGAACATATATTGAGAAGAAGTGATCTTGCATGCGGTAACTTCGAATAATATCCCTCGGGATGGAGCATAGTGAATCCATTTGAATCTAATCAAAATATTTGCAGTAATGTCGATGTCCCGGGACGATAAATCTTCAAGTGTAACTATAATCTACTGATGACAACTAAAACAAACTTTTGTTTGTACGCTGAATCAAACTTTTATATATGATCTAATAATTTAGTTTGGAACTTAGTTTTAATAGAAATTGGAGTGATTAATCTGAAACCAGACAAGTTTAAAATGGAAAGCTTAACAATTTTCATTTTAATCTTTTATGTCTAAAGACTCATTTTAAAAATTGTTCTAGATATTAAAAATCCAATCAAAATATTTGTGCAATCGATACAGAGAATATTGAGAATTGGGTTTGATTAAGCCTCTACTAATTAGGTACATCTAGAAGATATACCCGGCAACTGCAACTGCAACTTTTGAAAATTAAGTAACATATGAGTCAGCGAAAACTATTACATCACCAATAATATTAAAATCCACCATTTTGTATTTAGTACCTTAACAACATTTTCATAATGTTATACTTTTTAACAGAATAGTTTCCATTTTCTATAGCATATTCGACTTATCACTTGAGTGAGTATCCCAATACAATTAGTATTCAATTATTTAAAATACATTCAATTTTTCCAATATTTTTAATGAGTATACGCGTATAGCTTTGAACTTTGATTTGGGAGAGCTATACGTAATTCTGTTCAAAATACGAAAAATATAATAAGTATCAATAACATTCCATCATGCCTGTGTATTCTCAATGTTGAACTAGTTATATTGGTTAGGTTAGGTTAGGTTAGGTTTGGACTGTTCAAACCTGATTGGAGCTCTCTTAATGTCCCATAATTCTGCGTAACCAAAATTGAGTCTATTCTGCAGTGGAATTCTCTTTATTTCGATTGTAATTCAAAACAAGACACCGAGAGGGGAACCCACACAATCAATGAAATATTGTGATAATCACTCTTTCACATTTTATCCAAAATATCTAATCAGAATAAAGAAAATGAGATTTAATTATTCGTTTCTTCATCATTCATAACGTTGCATTGGTTACTAGTTATGCTACGGTTACACACTTGCCAAGCCTCAACAAGTGTCCTCAAACACAAACGTGTAAACGGGGGGCTTGCGTGAGCTTTTCGTTGATGCAAAGACAGATCAGAGAAAGCATGTATCAAACGTTTGCGACGTATTTCTCTATTATCGTTTACGAGCTCTTTTATAGATTATCAGCATTCACTGTCTTTCTTCTGTCATGTTTGCCTACACAACTTGCATATTTAGAAAACAGTTATACACTCAATTAAATGGTATTGAAAGTTTTCTTCTGAAGACTTGGCGCTTTTAGATGTTTTCCAAGCCTCGGAAAGTGTATAAACGTGGCATAATGTGCTTTCAAATCCTGACTGGAACATTCTTGATGTGTCCTAATTCTGCCAAGCCAAACATTTTCATAGTCCGAGTTGGAATTTCTGGAACCGTTTACACCACCACTACACTAACACTCACGATTACACTGTCTGACGCGCGATTCGGAAACCAAGCTATTGTCTTCAGAGATTGAAGGTTTACCTTTTCCTAGTCTTTCTCGCAATTTCTATGAAATGTCATTTTGTAGGCTTGCTTGGCAATGTCAACAAAGTTGTCATGTCATGTCATCGAAGTTAAATTTTTATGGCAAAAATAAAAACTTGATTGATTATTGGTGGGGGTATACAATAATGATCTTTCCTTTAATCTCAAATTCATACTGGAGTTTGTGTACCATTGTGTCTCCATATTACTAAAATTTTGGTTATCAATTCTAATATAATTTTCAAAAATTGAATGGTTTCAAACATTAGACCGGTTTTTCTCTCAGTAATAGAATAATAATCGCTACCTCTCAGTAAATGTACTGAATATAATTTTAAAAATAATTCTCTTTGACATGAAAATTTTCTCCTTTTCTCTAACCATCTGCCACCAAACAATAATAATTATGTTACTCGTCTCGCTTTAGATATAATCACTACAAAATTGCAGAGAAATATTTTCCCTCATAATTACTTTGAATGAATCTACTGAGTATCTACGAAATGACAAAAACGTCTGAAATCACATAAAGAACATTAGTCACTCTCGTTAACAAAAATTACATTTTACCTAGTATGAAAACCGTCCATCTATTTCTGAGAATACAAAAAAAGAACGTAAAGGGACAAAAGGATTTGGCCTATTATGTTTTCTTCAAATTAATTCGTGCCTTTCTCTTCTATTCACTTGATGAATACACTCACAAAAATCATTTTCTGCTAACAGTAACATCCTTTCAGCTTAAAAATAATAGGATCTCGAATTTGTGTTCAAGATGTTGGTAATTTATTATTCCGGATTAGTTATTGTTAGTAATGACTGCAATGAGGAATTTTTTAAGGAAATACCCAGTATATCAAATTATAAGTTTTGAGATATGTCATTATATTACAAGTGCTATTTGAGTTGTTCACATATACTTGAAACATTCATCTTTATCAACAAATAAATCGTGCGATAATTTTCTATGACTTTAGACGGGGATTAATCCAACAGCAGTGTATCTTTTGGTGATGAAGCATTACCTCTAGCCACCCTGTTTATTGGATTTATCTCTTGCAAAATGTCCGGTGACCAGGGTAATCATTCTAATGATCTTCGACGTCGTATTCACCTTTGTGAGAACATAAGTTTAGATAATTACGTGAAGCCAAGAGAAGCACATCTTGTTGATATATTATCAATATAGGATGAAGAAATATGGCTGATATTGTAGGTACCTTACCAATTTCCAAACAATCTGTTATCATTAAAATTTTTTACATGCAATTATGTGACTCTTAATAATCACTGCACAAAAATTAATTGTTTGCAATCACTGCGTGTATCTCTCCCTCTCAGTACATAGCAACAACGACATAAAAGTTAAAAATAATAAAAATGAGGCAGCTAGTGCATAAGCGCTGCAGTGCGACTTAATACATTTTTATAACTTAACCGAAAGGAAATTTTTGATACCCCGCAGTCTCCTTGTAATATCTTGATAAAGAACTCAGTGAAGTTGGTTAGTTGGATAATACATCTACATACCTTCCGATGCACGATATTGCAGTATTATTATTTATCTGGGTTACAAGAAACGTGTCCTGTGAGCTCTTTCCATAACTTCCGATGACTCACGTTATGGTCTGGGCTATATAAAACAATGATCTGTTTAATTGGGGAGATTTACTGCACTCAATATACTATAATAGAGTGTGTGTGCGTTTGTGCAGTATGGAACTCAGTAAAGGAGAAGAGATTCTTTAAAGATTCATATTAAAAAAGATAGGACTAAAAAAGAAATCACCAAATATCATTATAGAAAAAAATCTTCGTAAAATGATTGGATTTACGGTCTTATTCAAAAATGCATGATATTGTTTGCTCTGTTTACGTTTTGGTGATGATAAAGCTTGGTCGGAAATAGGAGTATAACCTTTTTATATTGTTCCTAAGCAGTGAATTTTGTTTCTTTACAGAAAACCAAAGACTTCTAGAAGTTGAAGGATCTAGAATGTGATTTCAATATATAAAGTGGCCGTGAGTCTATGCAAAATTTGATGTCATAGTGTCATGCATCAGGACAGTGTCAGATGAACTAAAAAGTTCATTCCGCCGTAGCCGTTTTGTGATTAAAAACCGTTTACATAAATAAAACCTTAAAATAATAGCTCCTATTATGCACTCGAAATTTCTGTTCAAACACCAAATGCACAATGATTTTAATAAATAAGAAAAGTATTTAGACGATCAGTTAATATGCTGTTCACATCAAATGAACAAAAATCACATCGCTTTTAGTATGTTAAAAGAGCTATTCTCAACTTCTAGAAACGGTAATAAATAACCTAAACACCAGCTGTTAGCAGAATACAAATATATCTACATTGAAAGACAAATTGCTCTTGATTCAATTGTCAGCGTTTCACAGTATAAAATGCTAAACACCGTGGAGGCCATTTACTCAACTGTTATGTATCAAAATAATTGTCACCACATTTCTTTGTTATATTGGGCAATCAATAGATATATATCTTTTTGGATATATGAAAAATTAAATCATACATAAAAAATAATTTTATATGGTTTTCTTGATAAATTATCTTGATAAACTATCTTGATTTTATATCTCAATAGAAGTTTAGTTTAAATTAAATAATATAAATTCAGTTTTTCTCATGTTGTTTTTTTATATGTCAGAGACTAAGCTCCTCTTGTTCAAATCTGTTCTTTCTACTAGTTATTTCTTCCGTCACTTCCCTCTATGTTCCTTTTCCTCCCTTATTGTATTCTCTTCCCCGCAATTCTACAGCTGCCAGGTTGGGAGTTTCCACCACAAAGTATCCAACCACCAGACTAGAATTCAAATCACCTCAACATCTGGGAATCCAGTTGAGAGCTGCAGCCATCCCGGTTTACCATAGATAAGTCGCAGTCTTATCTTTAATATATAAATAAATGTGAGTGGTTTTTAATATATAACTACATTTGTTTGTTCTGCTCTTTTGGATACGCAGTTAATGCGAATTTATTATTTTTTCAATAAATTTGTTTGTTGCTGTAACTCTTCTTTATTATTCTTAGGAATAAATATTAATTTGGAGAATCGTGTCCGGGAGTAGCTTTGGATTGTTCAATTTAATTCATAAGATATTTCCAACTTTTTCGCCTTTTTTATTAACTTTTAACGTCTTTCGTTAAAATCTGGTGGTGTTCAATTTAACATTGATTGTTCATCTGAGTACCAGTTATTTATATACTTTAACTGAGGCTGAATACCACTTCCTGAGGACGAGTATCCTGCCAGGGAAATTGAGCTTACAAAGTATATAATATTGACGTTTCGACTACATTCAGTCTTTATCAAAATATTATTTGATACTGACATTTTACATATTTATATTAATCAATATATCCCCCAAATCTGTTTTAACAAGAAAAAATAATTTTTCCTTAGCTTTTATATACCAAAAATGTGCAGCAGCCATCTATTAAATTATTCGTAGTTGCATTAAAAATTATAAGATAGAACTATAAATTTTAATTAAAGTATTTAAGATTTTTTTATCATTGCTAGTTCTCATATTTATCTATGTGGAACAATTCTTTTCCGTGTATTTGATTCCGTTCCGAGAATTTGAACCTTTATAATTGAAAGTATGTTTTTATGATATTTCATGATTCGTTTTATATTTTTTATCTAATTGATGACCTTTTAGTCTATTTTCTAAATACTGGATTGTCTGCCCTATGTAGATAGCGTCACAATCGTTACAAGGTACTTGATATATAATATTACGGCTAAAGTATCATAAGCCACCCCTCGACAATCATCATGAAAGGGAAAAAGCAGAAACATGTACTTCCGGAGATACCGGAAGTGGCCATTATCTCAGTAAGGCTAACAGATATCGAACCATGGATAGCTTTGTCGATAGATCTCATCAGATATATCTGTGTATGAAAAGTCATGATGATTGACGCATGCGTAGATTTTCTGTGAAAAAAGTCTGCAAATGCATCAAAAAAAGTACGTCGCTCCAGATGGCTGGCCACCCTATCTATGCCTCAGCAATGAAGACTACACTCATGAGTGGATCAATCACAAAGAAAGATTTGTTTCTGATAGCGGGGTTCATACCCAAATAATTGAGGACAGCCGTGAACCTCTGTAAGCATTCATCTGCAATAGGCATGTACCTCCAGAAGATTGGGAGGACAGAATCATATAATATACATAGTTATGAGAATGTTGTATATCTGAACTAAAAATGAGACATTCATTTAATTATTAGAAGAAATCAAAAATGTAAATCAAATGTAAAAGTTATAGATTTATGTCCAATTAAAATATTTGATTGAAGAAAATTACTTTTGTTTACCTTTATTAAAGTCTGTAATGCAACCTAACCTAACCTAACCTATCTTAACCTAACCTAATCTAACCTAACCTAACCTTACAAAAATTACATAATTTTCATTTTATCTATTGATTTTTCGAGAGAATAATGCATTTGCATACTTTTTTCACAGAAACTCTTCTGCGCATGCATCAATCATCATAACTTTTCACACAGTTAGATATTGATGAGATCTATCGAACATCTATCCATGGTTCGATATGTGTTAGACTTCCTGAGATATTGGCCACTTCCAGTATATCAGGAAGTAAATGATTCCGCATAAAATAGATATGATAAATCGATTTCTCGTAATATCAATAGTCTATGTATAGAGTTTCATGATGATCGTCGTGGGGTGGCTCATCATACTTATGCCAATATCACTTCTGTTTTTGGCTGTTTTAGATTTTATTTTAGTGAAATAATTGTATAATGTATTATGGCTTTCTATTACTTTTATACTAATATATTTATTGAACTAATTCGATAGTTGTTAGGAATGTCCTTGTACATATGGTAATGAAAAATGTTTCAAGTTTTGATGTTGAGTTTCTGTTTTTCTATTTTGCTTTTTAATGAATAGTAGTATCTGTTTATCCTTTCCTTGAATATGTTGTTTATCATTTTTTCCGGATAATTATTTTCTATCGATGTAGTTTTTGCTTTTTGAGTGGCTAAGCAGGATCTGATAGTTGGACAGGTCTATCAGCCAAACTTATTCTCACTGATCTTTTTTGTGATAAAGGACGTCATGAATTGAAGTTCAAAGATCTAAAGTTGGTTTTGTATACTATTCTGTTGTGACATCAAGAAAATTAAGTTCATTTTGTTCGATTCCGATTGTGAAGTTTTACTTTGTTAACTCTAAATAAATCAGAAATATGGACGCTTCAGGTTAGCACAATTATGAAATATATATCATATGACCGATATATTGTGAAATGTGAAACAGTTAAAAAGTTTTGACAAAGGGTGTATAAATATTCATTCGCTATTTTAGAGTAAAATAGTAGAGTATTTTAGAGCTTCGTAAGAAAGATTTATTAGCATCAATATATTCGTAAATATAAATTTATTGTTAGCATGAATCATCACTGAAAGTTGAAATTAAGTTAAATCTTTTGCAAGCTCACAAAAATATAGAAGTGGAAGGTAAAAAAATATTGATTGCAAGATGAAAATTCTTGAAATATGTACAGATGTGCAAATGAAGTTTTGGTTGTTTTACGAAGAAAAAACAACTCGTGTCTATTAATTAAAGCTTCGTCCCGTTTCATTGACAAATTTTTGAATTTCACTTAGAACAGCGGAAAGTATCTATTTTTCAGTTGAAAAAAACTTGAACTTGAAAAAATATATGTAAATAAAATATAACCGAAAAGAAAAATAAATTATACAACTATTTATATTCCATTCATCAATATATTTTTTATACATAAAAATTATCTATTATTAGTCACGTTTATTGATGTCTTCAAAAAGTCGTCCTGTCAATCAATATTGTCACGTTTTTGGGTCCGTCAAGCACATTCTCGCCAACTACAGTCAATACTCTACCACATACTAGCAATTTAATCTGAAACGAATCTTAAAGATACACTCGACTGTACCACACAGATCAAGAAAATCTTAAGGTTTCTCAAAGCTACCAACCCATACCAGAGAATATAAATTATGTATTGTTAACAATCCTTTATGAAATTTTAATATTTTTCATTATTCCGTGTCAGGGAAAAAACTGGCATGCGCCAACTCGGGACTATAATACCAGCCATAAAATTTTAACTTCTGTAACAAAGTGCCAAATCGTGATCGTAGTTGTCATGAAGATTAGACAACTCGTGATGGAGGAATATGCAGCTCGGGGCTTCGACTATGAAATGAAAAACCAAAGTAAAATATAAATTTACTGAGTATTTCAATAAAAAATATGCTACATTCTGAACATATAACGAAACATATAAAAAGCAATAAAAAAATATCATATTTTGTATCTATAGGAGACCTGTTCCATAAATTCATATTCTGTTATTTTATTTGACTAACCCAACATAAAAATTTATTTCTCTATTGTAGGATATTGCTTGGTGCCTATTTATGTTAGAATGCAATTTGAAGGATTTAGAAATTTTAATTTTTGAATCTTCCCATTACAACGTGGATTAGGTACTGAATTCAAAGTAATGAATCCGTCGCGAGTTGTATTATGTACTCAAACTACCTTTTCGTTTACCTGAAATATCCCCTTCCCAAGATGGCGCATCCCACGGATTAAAAATGGTCACAAAGTTGTGCATCCTAAAAAACAAATTCAGGATACAATACATGGAGTTCAGAAAAAAAATCCATATAATGTAGTAGAAGAAGAGATCTTCTGTTTAGTAAGGGATGGTTTTACACGACGTATCGGGTTATAAAAATGTTGATCCCTCTCCAACTTTCAATTCTATGTCGAGGATTATGAAATTATAATAAAGAACACATTCAATCATGTCTCCACCCTTTTTCGTTAAAACAGTTTATGGAGTTTTAAGTGAAAGGAATCCACCCTTGTGGTGTATTAAATTATCCTCCCATTAGAGTTTGTGTTCGACATTTTTCCATTACTGCCACATTTGTAAAATTTAAATTTTATTCGGAGTAACGAGTATTTTGTAGCACAAAAATAAAATATAGTAGTGTTCCAACATCCGATATTCGCCAGTATAATCAGAATCGAGCCTAAGGGTCTTTTTATGTGTTAAAAGCTTATAATTGAATGGAATTCAATTTCGGTGCGGTAATGCAACGGTAGCGTTTTCCAGAATATATAACTAGATGACTAAATTACAGAAATGTATGAATGTAATTATTTGACGTCAATATCAGATCAGTATCTCCTGGGTGTATAATCATAATGGTCCGAAATGATCGAACAGCCTAAATATTAGTTCTTCTTCCTGCGCCTTCTCAGTCAAATCCGACGTTAGTGATCACCATCAAGAATGTTTCTCAGTCGTTGGAATATGCCACGGTTATCCAGATCCATTCTCAAAGGTTTTTTTAGTCAAGAAAGATGGTTTTCTCCATACAAATCTTGGATCTTCTATTTTCCCATCGACAATCAGCTCGATAATGACTAACGCTTATCACATGATTGAATTAAGACATATTTCTTCACTTGATTAAGTAATTACCTACTTCTATTGAAATTTCTTAACACTTCTTCGTTAGTTTTGTGTTTTTCGTGGAATTTTAAGTATTCTTCTATACTTCAATAATTATAATGCTTCATTGTTGACAATTTCAAAGTCCATGCTTATAATCCATACAATAAAGGGATGTGACTTTCATGTTCTAATCCCAAAGTGGTCCATGTGTACCCCCAGGGGTCCACGAGAAGCTCTTTAAGAGAAGTGTACGTGAATTTTCATAGTTAGATCTAATTTTTTACGAGTTGGGAGTGTAGTGTAAAACTAGTAATACGTATTTTGATGATAGTGGTTTGCGAGGAAAAAAATTCTGTTCTAATATAAATAAAATCAAAGTGACACGATTTATGGCTTTACAGTGTTTTAGTTACTAGAAATTTTAAATACACAAACTTGTGTATTCTTTTTATTAGCAGTTTATCCATTTGAAATGTAGTATTTGGAGGTAAACTACGGCAGAAAGGCTCCCACCTTGCTAACACGATTAAGCATAATTTGGATAACCTCAAAACTGTATCATCTGCATACCAAAGAATATTGATAATTTCCCATTTTTTCATAGTTGGTCCATATCTTCATTATACGAAGATTGCTACTTAAGTTTCGAGATAAACAAATAAAATATCATACCATATCCAATTATAAATAGAATATTTATAATTGGATATGACTTTATTGTTTATCAAAATATTGTCTTTTAAGATCAATACACTTTTACTTGCATTTAAACCATTTTTCGAAGATTTTTTCAATTCCCATTGAGGTACCTTAAACACATCAGGTGTTGAAAAACGTTGATATCGCAATTTATTTTTGATCTGTGAGGCTAAAAAGAAATCATTGGCTGCCAAACAAGGATTGTGCGGCAGATGACACATCAATTCGATGTTTGGACTGTTCAAAAACGATTTTGTTTAAACTAATTAGTGAGAGGTCGCATTGTTGTGGTGGAAAATGATTCGCCTTCTGCGATTGATTTCTCTGATTTAACGAACACTTCTGGCAAACAAATTTGTACTATTCAGAATTAATCATTCTACGTTGCTACCCAAAGTCGAAGCAAGTTGATCGATACAATATTATTGGTTTAATCCAGGTCAAAAGTCATAGAAAATGTTTGCGATTTAATTCCATTCTTTGACCATGATAATTGTTCAAGTATCTGCAACAACTCAAATAGCACAACACGTATTGAGTACGTTCACCATTAAAACTTTATGATGGCAATCTCAGACTAGACATATTCACATCAGTGTTGCCATATTTCAAAACTTATATAGCAACCCTCATAGTTGGACACAATACAAACTTGTTACACTTTTCGTTGTATAGGAATTTCTTTCTCTGTTTTCAATATCTTTACTCTTCAGTTTATAAGTTGTACTCTAACAAATAACTTCTCAAACTCCACAAAGCACACACCTTTGTAACAAAACTAAGAGAGCTCCAAATGCATTTCTGAAACCAAACTAGGATTCTTCATAGATATTCTGCACACAGTATAGAAACTAGAGCTGAACGCAAAGTTCAAATGAATAATGTAATTAATAAATATTAGTACTTATCTGTATTGTGAGAGGTTTCAAAAGTTATGCAAATAAAGTGATTTCGAGCTTTCTGCAAACTAAATCTGTCACACATGGTTTCAACTAAATACATTAATAATTTCCACAATTTAATCAATGTTTTTTTTTCTATAGCCTATCCACTAAACAGATACTTTCAGTTCATTATTTCTCTTCTTTTCGAGAGAAATGTGAACGCTCTTTTATTGTCATGAAGTTTCGTAATGAATTTGACTCCAGTAAGTCTAGACGTTGGTCAGAGATGTTCAGAGATCTATATTAAATTTACAAAAAATTGACAAACGAAAAACGACATCTGCTGCAAACTTGAAAAAAAACATGTTTGTTTAAAAGAGTAGGGGTATTAAATATCAATAAAAATGTTTATTTTACGTTAAAACGTTCTCAAATAAAGATTTAAAAACCTTTCAATAAGAAAAAGACCGCTTCAAGAATAGTTTTATTGATTATTTATTAGTATCATTGGCAGTCCCAAAACTTTTTATGGTCTTTTCATTTTAAATATTTTATCATAGCAAATTTTCCATTTTCACCTCTCTGTATTTTTAATAAGAAATTATATGAACTTTAAATGGAAACTTTCAATAGCTTTGACAAAACTTAAATATGTTGCTGAATTATGAAAAATTTACATTAACCATATAATAAACTTGGCATCACACATTTGCAAAGCAGTCATTATTAACTCCAAAAATTCATGAATTTTGTAACATGCGACATATATCAAAACATATCATCTTAATCGTCCACTTCATTCGCGTAGCATAATATATTCAAAAATAATATAATTCTTTAAAAAAATGTATCCTTACATATATATACCTGTGGTACGATCAAGAGACTTAACCCGGGAGTCTGTTGTAGATAGTCGGTCACCGGAGTAATGACACCGGGATTCGACAGGTTGTTTTGGAAAGCCGCGTGACCGAGTTTTCCAACGGGACAAATTCAGTGCCTTTAAAAGCGAAAGACCGAAGAGCACTGGCCCAGACGGCGGACTACAGGCCGGGCATCAACCAACTCGCGCATGTACAATATAGAGACAACACTCAATCTCCGGGATGGGAAGCTACCGAACACACCATAGGGCCGTCACTCAACCGGCACAGGTGCAACACTTCTTCATATTATTGTCGACGTAAAAATTTAATAAGTAGGCTATCAGCTACGATCACTGTGGTCTATGCAAAAAAGTCTTTTAGTATTAAGCCACACACAAAATAATGAATTTATAATTGAAACTACACTGCTTTATTTGAAACTGAAAAATATCCAATAATTAGATATGAGTAAATTTGGATTTTGAAATCTGGCACACCCATTAACAGATTATAAATATATTTTTGTTTATGATATGTAGGTATAATAATAATATGCTCCAACGTGGACGGCTTGACAAAATGCTAGAACTAGAACGCTGCACTGGCTCAAGTTAATCGAGGCTTTTCTAAGATTCTATTCATCTCGACTCTTTATACCACCCTAAAGGCGGATCCAGGGGCGACCATGGGGGTCATGACCCACCCCTGAGCTGGTTCCAGGACTTAGGCGGACCACTAATTGAACATAATGATTTTATTTATATATTTTCTCACCATACAGATTTTATGTAACTACATACCTTCAATATTTAATTAACTTAATTTAATGTAATAACTTTGTTTGATGGCAAACGTTTGGGAAAGAACGCATCAAAAATTTTAATTTTACCGCGCCACACTTGCGCGCGCTTGTCTACTACGTAACGTCTAACTATACCTAACCTCAATCGGAATCGGATCGAATAAACTTCAACATATCATAACATAGTTCTAAGCTAAAAAACTAAAATTTCTTTCTACCTATAATGTGTTTATAAGTGTACCTAAATAAGTATTCTTAAAAATTGTTGCTACAAATTCATTAATTACAAGAAATGCTAAGTAATCAGTTTTTCATTATTCTAGTGCGTCTGTTTTAACTTGAATGTTATTGTTTTTAATGCTCACAAAGTACCTTTTAGGTAGATATGTAGCGTGACTTATGTACCTACTTATATATTTTTTTGAACGAGGGAGATTGAAGAGCATTAAGCTTACAGACCTAATAAATATTTTTAAGTACAGTACTTACGTACATTGATAAAATACCCACTTTTTACTTGTATCTATTGTTATCAAAATTAAATTATAAGTTGGATCCGCCTTTGTGTTGAACACAACATGTACAATACTTATCATCAAGACACAAGTGGAAAATATGTGTAGATCTAAAGGTCATTGTCACACTCTTAAGAATGCAATTGTGACACACTGAAAGCAACAATAATTTTAATAATCTCTTTAAATAGAGTTTATAATAATAAATATTCGGTACTACGTATTTTGTAATTGTATTATCAGTTATTAAACATATTGATATACGAGAGTTGTCTGGAAAGTTTTCGACCTAACATGACACAAGGCCTTTTTTTCAAAATTATTAGTTAGTTAGTCCAACGTTGCTATAACGTTTTTAACGCTTCCAAATAATAGTTGCCGTCTTTCTTCTCAAAATAAGCGTTTACATGTGCGATATCGTCTTAGTCTGAAGAAAATCTTCTGCAATTTAAACTGTTGAGCCAAGAAATAGAAAAACTCGCTGGAGACTAGATCTGTTAAATGATTAATCAGTTTAAAGTGCAATTGGAATGAGCTTTTGGTCAAAAGTGAGTAAACGCGGCACCCGCATACATAATTCTTTAGTCAGAATATGGCAAATGCGTTCTTTCAATGTACCTATGGCCTCTTATATTTCTTTAGCTTTAATACGACTGTTGTCCAGTACCATTTGGTTAACTTTTCCAATAATCACGCAGTTTTTGGCCATCCCGAATGCTCATCAACTAGTAGCCGAAAATTTTGATTTTACAGCCTCTATGCACAGAGGCTAACTCCTCTTTCATTTGCATAGACGTATTGCTTTTCTAAAACAAATATTCAATGACGGTTCAGTACTCACTTTACGATTTTCAAACCGTTCAAAATGACTGAACTTTTAGTAAGAATCTCTCAATGCATGTGAAAATATATTTCCGTACTATATAATATTTTGTATTCTAAAATTTTAGATCAGACAAATACTTAATGAGAAACAATCATTTATGAGATTATATATAAATAATCTAAAATACAGTTAGTTTCTGAAAACTAGATTAAACTAGATCCACATTGGGTACGTTAATCACAATCTTAGTATAACGTTTTTATGTCGTAGTCACTGAAACATTATGTCTTTGCTCATTGATTTATTCTACATAAAATATACAAGCAAAATTACAGAAATACCTAAAACATTCTAGATATTTAGTTCGATATTAGTCGAGATTAAAACTAAGAGATCAAAGGAAAAAATTAAGAATAAAAATTATTCTTCTCGAAGAATATGAAGTTCCATTAATATAATGAGAGCTGAGCGCTACAAAATTTCATTTAATATAAGGTATTGAGAAATTTCTTACAGAACATAGAAATTTCTATGTAAAATTTTTAACCAATTTAATGACAATCTACCTTTTGAAACAACTTCGAGATAAAATAAAAATAAATGAACTTATATGTAGCAGTGAATTATCACTTCACACTTTGAGTATTAGTAGACTTGGAATCGGTCAGTCTTTTACATGTCATTTATATGTATATAAAAATGGACATTATAATTGGAAACGAAATTATAGGCGCCCACTCTAGAACGTATTGCAAAACGGTTTCGTCCGCTAAATGCAACCATTAATTTCAATGTGGAAAATGTTCAAAATACTCGCCGCGTCTAACAACATGCTTATCTGGTATAAAAATATCTTCTAACGTCACTCAACATCTCATATGTAAATGACCTAATCGCAAGCGTGATTTGTCGTTTTAAGTTATCTAAGTTGAAGGGTTCAGTTTTTAATAAAATACTTTCAAAATATCCCCATAAAAAGAAGTCTAATGGCGTCATTTCAGAAGATCGTGTTGGTCATTCTATCAATCCGCGCCTTCCTTTCTACCAATTTGGAAAAATTTGATTCAGGTACTGAATACATTTTTTAATGGGGCGGTGGGCCAATTTGCTGAAACCGTATTATATTCGCAGGAGCTTGTGGGTTTGCTGGATCAGGATAAAAGCTTTTCAAAGTTGGCACGACATTTTTTGGAAACAGTTCTAAATATTTATCTCGATTCAAGTTGCCATCGATGAAAAAGGAACCTACGATATTATTTCCAGCAATTCCTTTGTAAAAATTAACTTTTTCGGGATATTGCGTATGTTCTTCTCTCATTCAGTGAGAGTTTTCTTTAGACCAATATCAGCAATTTTGCCAATTAACATGATCGTGAAGTATAAATATACTTTCATCAGGAAAGAAAACATCTCCTAATTGGAGCATATTGTTATCTAATATAGCCATGATTTGTTCACAAAAATATGTTCTGTCATGATATTCTGAGGGTGCTGTTCGACCAGAATTATGAGGGTTTTGTGGCAAGTCGAGCGTAATATCAAATTTCCCATCATCACTTACTTCATTGTCAGCTACCTATTTTATCTATGTGCGCAGCTTCCATTTGTTTCCGTGTGTTATAAACAATCGTTTGTTAAAAGGTTATTTTTCTGATATTATAACGGAATTCAAACGACAATAGAAATGATACTAATCCCTACTGTCATATCGAGAGAAAACAAGTCGATAAAGCCATGAGTTTTAAACGAAACTTTTCTGTATTTTTTACAATTCATATCAGTGAAAAGGAACGCTGGAATGGTTTTTACTTACTCAATATCGAGAGTTAAATGAAAAATAAGTATTGAGTGTAATGTAGCTAATTTGTGATATAAAATAATTTTTGTAATAAATCTCAAAAAACAAAAAAACAAATATTTCTGAAACAGTTGAAGATGCGTGTAGGACATTGTACAAGAATTATGTCTAGAATTTTCTGAAGAAACACAAAATAAATAATATATAGGTTGTTGCTTTTAAAATAATAATGTTTGTATTGGCCATTGTCACACGACACGTCCTGTATAATCTTTTGGCATTTCCACGTAAATTGACCAGCAACAAGTTACTTCCGTTCCATTCTTTTTTATATCTAACTTGTCCTTAATTTTAGGTCCAAACATTATGAAAATAACTTTAATCACAAATTTTGATAGTAACCTATAACAAGGCTATAAAAATTTTAGTTGTAATTTACCAATTTGTTTAATAATAGAATTTATTGTAAAGTTGGAACAACCGGTAAACTAAATACGATTAATAAATGAATCGATAACATATTATGTGGCACTAAATTGTGCAAGTTTATTGTTTATGTTTGTTCCATATACGTTACTTGTGTACCAACTGGTTGAGTTGTAAGAAAATTTTTGTTTGCACTATCTGTCTTATCAACCCATCTCTCAGCCATGATAGTTGATCACTAATTACATGACAAACACCCTAATACTGCGCTAATTAAATTGATAAATTGACTATAGTCTATTTTGTGTGTGAGAGAGTAATAAATTGATGAAGCATCCGTAATCCACAGGTATATCACTTCTTTTAGTAGACAATTAAAATATTTTTTCGAATCATATCTCGAGTATTTCCATATTGCAATATTTTTCTTATTCATTTATACCATTTCTATCGGTGGCGTGAATTTATAAACACTGTCTTATTTAAGCACTTATATTAGACTTAACTAACTTATATAATTTATTTAAAATCATTGGTTACTTTTCTATTTCGTTCCGTTCATTATGACTTTTAATTATAAACTCCTCTAAGTAAACTCCTTCATATACCCGAAACTAATTTCTAAAAAATTCTAGAAAATAATCAGGCAAACAAATCTATACGGAGACATTCCTGCAATATGAAATAACTATCGTAATTATATAATAAATATATTGGGTGTGTGTGGTAGTATTTTTCCCCAATTAACCTGCTTTTAGCTTCCAAACAGCTCTGAATGTGAAAAAGCGCAGTTTTTACTAAAATGTTTCATTTTTCCACAAGTTATTAGAAACTGTTATTTGGGGTTTAAACTTTGGTTGTTGCAATTTTTCTAAAAGTCTCAAGTGATAACTCGCATTATCTATTAGAATTATACAGTTTTAAGGAAGAAGATCTATCATTTGCTCAAACCATTCTTTAAAAACATGGAAGTCATTGGAACGAGTAGATAAACCACCTTTAACAAAACCGTTTGAACGGCTAATGTGTACTATTATTAGTCTACGCCCCTTTACTGTTGATGAATTCAAACCAATAGATAAATGATTCAAAAAATTATTCTTGTAATATATAAGAAGTGGGGGTTGCATCTTCCACCCTTAGATATAGGAGGGGATCTCACTAAGTCAGGAGAGCATGTATGAGAGAGTATGTAACCAGTGTTAATTCGATCGGTAGAAATATACAAATTATAAACTAAATACAGTCCTTAGCATTTTAACAAATCGCTCCTACGAATATAAGGAACAAAGCCTGTCTTCGACTTGTAACAATTTCATCTTGCCAAAAATTATTTGGTGTATGTCCCTCTTTGATCAGTGTTTCTTCTAAAAAAATATATTTCTTCTTTGGTTTCAGTTTCTTTTATAGTCATTGGGTAATAGCTTTTCCATACTACAATGTTGTTTCTTTTTAATAAAATATACTTTCTGGAATGCTTTTTCCATAGAAAACCTGTTTCTGTTTCTATAGTATGCTTCGATTCAGTTCAGGGTTGTCCTTATCGTCTCGAACCATAACAAGAATTTGATTTCTCTTTCTATTAAATGATTTTCTATTTGATATTTTGGTTTTCCTGGAGATTTTTCTTCTTTAAGTTTAACTCTGTAAACCAACATCAAGCGTATTACTAATTCCACCGTGTCATCAACACTTACCTAATTGTTTGTTTGTAAATGATTTAAAATAATTAAAGATTTATATTTTTGTTGATGGATCGACTTTTTACCGTGTACGCGGCCTTTCAAAATTAGACCCCTCACTATGTGGTAAAATCTAAAATTATATGGTTGGAAACAAATTGTTGGAATTAAAATAAAAGGAAAATTCCAGCTTTATTGGAAGATAGATACTTATAGAACTTGAGTGACCGCTTTTTAATCTTTAATACACGAAGCTTTCGACCAGTCCAATGGTACAATCAATGACGGTAAAAAAAGTGTAAGCTGTGTATTTATCACATACACCACCGATTTGTATGAAAATTTGAATTTAGGTTCTACTTACCCTCTATTTAAAAATCTACCCTAGGCCGCGGGTTGCTTTTTTAAGGATGAAAACCACTCCAATTCCAAAAAATTTAGATTGGAGCATTTATTTAATTTAGATTATATTTTTATCAGATGAATAAACGTCAATTGCCAATTTTTTTTATAATTTATCATTCATTAATCAATTTCGGCCCTTAACAACCACCCCTTATGACAGATATCATTAAAAAATAATAATTAACATCTTATTAAACAGTTATTCAACTGATGAAACATTATCGATTTGCATAAAATTTTGGATCAAGGTTCTGTCTGCCATCTACTTTAAATTTAAACTTTTGCCAGGGGTTGAATTATATTTATTAGGGGTTAAAACTACCCCCATTCGAAAAAATTAATAAAATACTAGTTTCAAGTGTATATTTATCTGTAGGTAAATACGTTAAATTAACGTTGATGAAGAATTTTTGATATATTAAACAGTTTGAACCCCAAAAAATCACTTTTATGATAGTTATTGAAATTGCTATTATGTAACCAGGAACAATTTTATGAAAATTTAGATTTAGGCTCTACTTAATCTCTACTGTAAAGTTACCTCTGTACTTTTATAAGTGAAGTTCAACTAGGCCTCAAATATACCCGGTATGTGTATTAATCGCTTACTTTTTAAGCAATCAAGTCTCTCAAAAAATCATTTTGTAGGTTTTTTAAAGAGCTTACAAGCTTATCTAAATAATATTCAGATCTTATTTTTGAAAATGTTAATGCTAAAAAAGGTCAAAAAAGGTACTTTGCCTGAATGCACGCAAACTTTAAATGGCCATATTTTACTCAATTTCATCCTACGAAAAAAATGCCAAAATTTTTAGAAAAGAGAAGGAAACAGTTTTCTATTCTATAAAATTATGCATATCATTAATAGTTTTCGAGTTATTTTGAAGAAAAGACGTTTTTTCTTTAAATTACGAAAATAGTTTTCCGACTTCAATTTTTTTCAAAAATAGTAGTAGTAGTTTGAAACGTCAAACGCTCAGATCAGATCATTAGAACATGAATAAATCGAATTGTAAAGTGGCAACGATTTTTTCCAAAAGAGTGGAAGAGAGGGTGAGATTATCACTATTTTTTCCAACGAAAAAATAGGAATCGACATTATTTTCTTCATAAATCGCTTGGTTTTAATGCTAGGAACTTCAAAAAAAAACAGAAATAAAGTTTTTTTGGAGAACTTTTAAGAAGTTTCTATAAATTTTCCGCATAAAATACATTGGTTTTTGGTTATTATGCGTGAAACTTTCCATGATACATAAAAATAGACTATAGATTGAATTATTTACTTTAATTTAATTATTACTCTGATCAAAAAGTTCGTTTATGAAATTATTACGTTGTTCTGGCATAAAAGTTTTGGCTTTTTAGCTACATAGTTTTCTCATTGACATTTAAGGAATACCTGTGATTTTAAATTATTGTCTATATCGATTCTATTCTATTTGTTTAGTGTGTTTGGAGTAGAAAGTCCATATAGAAGTTACTTTGTATTTTGTGCTAAGTTCACTAAAATATGTCAAATATATCTTTTGTAACTCATATTTGCTTATAGATACAATTAATCGCAGAGAAGCAGTGAATAATTAATATACAAATTAATGGGAATAGATAAAAATGTTGTGAAATAACCATCATCACTTGAACAATTTAACTCTTGATATATTTTTTATAGTGTCTAATGCCAATCATAGCTTTTACTATAATTTACATGAAAAATTATATCACTTTAAAGAATAAATTTTTAGTTTTAGTTATAACTATCGATTCATAATTTGACGAGGGGCGGCCGGACCGTCGCTGACTGCGTTCATCATTCTCTCTCATCGTTCATCAGTCCTCCATTGAGATTTTTGTTTATTTTTGTTCGTCATTTAAAATTTCATCTTTTATCTTCAGTCGTATGTAGGGTCTTATAGGAAGAATGTTGTTTTTATCACCTCTTTGGGATATAAGTATAGAGATAAAATTTTTTTCATTTTCCATTCAATAGCAAAATCGGTTTCCTTGATTTCGATGTAGATTAAAGTTTTTCTTTTATTAAGTTAGGTTTTTACTGTTTTCCCCTACAGATCTCTCTTTTTATTTAATTCCCTATTTTATAATACAGTGAAATTGTCATATGTGGTTTTACAATCCCTATAAATGTTCCAGTTTATTACGGTGGTTTTATATTTACGGCTCTGTTCTAGATCAACATTTAAATGCTTTTCATTAAAACTAAATGGTAATTTGCTATTATTATTCAGTATATTGAAACGTGGAAATTCAATCGCGCAGGCAGAAGGTGCAATAAAAATGTAGAATAAAATCCCATAAATGCGAGCATCAAGTGCACGTGGTTCGAGCGCACAGATTATCTAGGAGGGTGCATCGAGCGCACATTTTACAAGTACAGGGTGCGGCAGCATAACTTCCTTTTTTAAAAAGTTCGCCATTTAGTCGGTAGATGTCGTAACGGAGTGCTAGTGGTCTCGTTCGAGAGGGGGGACTATAAAGTTTTGTCCCGGCACAGTTCAGTCGCCATCATGCGTTGGAACAGTGAGGAGCGTGCGTTTGCCGTTGAGGTTTACTTTTCGAGCGGATGTTCTGTGATCGCAACCCAGCGCGCCTTTCGGAATCGCTTTAATTTAGCCCCCTTGGCCCCTGTCCCGGACCGGAAATCAATTGTTACGTGGGTCACTACGTTCAGACAAACCGCAAGTGTGACAAGACGAAGAACTGGAGTCCCTCGGCCCATTAGATCACCGGAGAACATTGAGTTAGTTAGAACTTCAGTGTTGCGATCACCACGGCGTTCTGCGCGCAAACATGCGTCTGCCCTTGGACTTTTCGATCGTTCTGTGAGGAGAATACTTCATGATGATCTTCATTTTCATCCATACAAGATGGCAATTGTGCAGGAACTTTCTGAACGTGACTTCAATTCTCGGAGGAACGCGTGTGAGGTTTTTCTGGAAGTCGTTCCTGAGGACGCTATTGTTTTTTTTAGTGATGAAGCCCATTTTCATTTGTGTGGATCCGTAAACAAACAAAACATGCGCTACTGGGCTGATACCAATCCTCGACAATTGCATCAACGGCCTTTGCATTCACCTAAAGTCACAGTGTGGTGTGCAATTTACTCACGTGGAATTATTGGTCCCTGGTTCTTTGAGGAAAATGAAGTCACAGTGACAGTGAATTCGCACCAGTATGTAAACATGTTACAGGAATTTTTTTTCCCACGGCTAGATGAGTTGGACTTAGGGGACACTTGGTTCCAACAAGACGGAGCAACGGCATACACTTCAAGAACATCGATGGCTGTTTTGAGGGAACACTTCCCAGAGCGCCTTATCTCAATTAGGGGCGATTTGGAGTGGCCAGCCCGCTCTCCCGATTTGACCCCTTGTGATTATTTCCTATGGGGTTTTTTGAAATCCCGTGTGTATGTGAACCGTCCAAGGACCCTACAAGATTTGAAGACGAACATCCAGGAAGAAATTGCCAACATAACGCCTGCTATGCTGGCAAGAGTCATGACAAACGCCAGAAATCGGTTTACTCAGTGTATGGAGAATGGGGGACGTCACCTAACTGATTTGATCTTCAAAACTCAGTAAAACAAAACTTTATGTATGTGCCTGTATTATAAAAAACGAATAAAAATTTTCTGATTCATACAATAAGTTTCATTAACTTTTGAAAAAAGGAAGTTATGCTGCCGCACCCTGTATAAAGACTGTATCTTCAATTCCTGTATTTAACTCAAAATGTTTATTACCGTAAATAAAAGAAGAAAAATTATAAGAGAGTTAACAACAGAGTAACAAAGAGTTAATACTTTTTCATAGTCATAGACTCCTAACCTAACCTAACTATTCTTAAATTAAAAGGCTTTTTTGTGGAAAATTCAAAATACGCAATTTTTTAATTACTTTGAAACTTATATCAAAAATGCACTTATTCTTAGAAAGAATAATTTTTTCTATCAATTTTTGTTCAATATTTTATATAATATTGAACATTTGCTCATTTTAGAAAATCTTAGATGCTGCTGATGGTTTTTCATTTTGTCCTCATGATAATAATTATTCAAAACTTCGTAAGTTTGCCCATCTTTAGGACTCACTTCGGCAGGTCAAATTTTCTTGTGCGCTCGTCGAACGATCTTTCGGATTCGACACAGTTAATGTGCGCTAGATGCACGAAATGTTTTCTAAATGTGCCTGTGCGCTCAATTCACGTGAGACCCGCGCACCTCACCAAAAACCATATACTTGTGTCAAAAATAAAACCTGTTTACAACTTTAGAGCCCTTTGTTATGAATTTTGATCATATTAAATTTTCAAGAAAAAGCCAAATAATTAAATTAAATTTTTAAATTATTTTTATCATTTCATAGTTATTTTTATTTCATTTTTCAAGTTTTATTTTGTGATTTTATTACTAAATGGTTATTTTCTTAACTATTCATTGGATCTGTCGATACTGTGAGTGTTAAAATGCATAAAAAATTTATCAATATCTTTGCTAACTTATTATGAACCAGAATGTGAAGCGGAGGCCCTTTGCTTCCGTTTACTGCATGTCCTTGCATCAAAACATCACCTTGAAATTCTCCCTTGAATCTTATTGCCCAGACTTTCTTGTTAAATCATAAATTAAGGGAAATACAAAAAAGCTAGCTTTTAAAATTTATTTCGAACTTCCAGTATACTTAGGTATAATTTGTATTTTGACAAAATTTTTAAACGCATTTTGAAGATCTCCTTGAATCTGTTCAGTTAGTAACCTTAGTCTTCCATCTGAAGTACCTGATAAGAGTCTTGCTATTCTGGATGTTGGACAATCAATTAAGACGACTGTATTAATTTTACCTAGAAATGAAAACTATTTTTGTTATTTTTTCCTTTGTAATCTGTATTGATCTCATTTTTTTTCTAATAATAATAAAATTAGCTAAGAAATCCTGTATTCTGTTAATTCTTATTCTGCATATGTAATTTCTATTATCCATTTATTTTACATAACACCAAAATAAAAACTATTATTCAAAATACAAATGACGAAGTAGTGTGTGTATTTCGCAGTTAATGTATAATGAAGAAGTTGTGTATAAATGAAGTCTTCATATACATTTGTATCCAGGGAATTAGGAAAAGAAGATTAGAGAAATAACTAGGGATAAACATTGAGATAAACTGGAGTTTCCTCATAGATTATTCTAAAGTAAATAATCTATATACAATATCAGATAATTATGAATTATCCTTTGAATGGGAGATGTTCCTTATTTCAGTATATACATATACAATACTTTGACCTAAATAATTGATTATTTAACATAAAATGAATAAGTAATTTAGTACAGCTGCAGTATAGTATTTATACTCCACTTCCTAATGTAGGAGAGGATGAACTGTGTCTGAATTTTAATATTAAGTGAAGTCTAAAAATTTTTTTCTATAGTTAAATAATTTATAAATACTTTTACTTTTGAATTTAAAGATTGATCAGTTTAATCAAGTTTTTTGTTATGTATAGCATTGGATAGTAATTAGTTTTAAGAATTGTTATTCAGCAATATATGGTACAATCAAAACATAAAACCTCTGAAATAATATTTTGATAAAGAAATTTTTCCAGAATTTGGAAAGTTTTGAGATTGATAGAGTTTATTTTTTTTAATACAAATTATTCACGATTTTATATAACCCCAAATTATGCTTTTATTTTTTAATTTTAGGTTATGATAATTACATTGCATCAAAACGACCAGTTTTTCAGAAACTGCAATTCTTTCCTACAAAATTTTTTTTATCAATAACCATAGTGTCCTTCAATCATTTGATAATACCATGTGAGAAAAGTGATAAAAGAAGCTATAATGAAGTTTGTTTATCCCTTTCACTTCCTTGTTTCAAATTTCAGTTTCATAAAATCCATACATATTTTACAGTACCATCAGTGAAGTTGTTTTTTTTTGTATGTTACCAAAAAGAGCATTAGAACTTAGAGCAACGTTATGCAATCAAATTTGTATTAAACTTGATGAATCTGTCCAAAAAGACCTTGAAAACCAATCGCACTCAAAGAGACCTGCAACTGTCGGAAATCTTGAATGTGTGAGACAGTCGTTGAACCGTATATGGGAATAAGTGAACAATTACATTCAAGCACTGAAACTGTATATGAAATTTTGACAGACTGTTTATACGTGTGAAATCTTTATACCAAAATGGTGCCTCACAACTGGACACAGGAACTATCAATGAAATATGATTTTATTGTAAGGATGGCCATTAAGTAAAATTTCCGATTTGAGACCTTGTGACCTTTTCCTGAAATTGAGCATAGTTTGAAAGGACATCATATTGGAACCATCGAGAACAATAAACAGACTGTACCAAACAGGTATAAGGCATATATGTCCAATACTGCAAGAGTGAAAGCAACAATTCTGCCATTTGATAGCTGCCCAAGGAGGCTACTTTGAAAGGAATATTGTTATCAAAAAAAGATTTGGTACATGAAAAATCAGTTATAAATTTTTTCAGAAGTATGTTCTGAAAAATACCTGTTAATTCATCCACATGAAAATATTCCATAATTGGTTTGAGTTTGTAAGGTATTTCTTGAGGTAAATAATCAAGTAGAACACCTCTCACTGTATTCAATATTATAGACTCTGGATTCTGGTCAGTCCAAACTTCTTCTGGAAACATCCATTCTCCAGGCTTAGCATTTGTAATAAGGTAATCTTGAATTTCCGTTAATCCGTCGCCTATCAAAATGATGAATAGGGAAAAATTATACATTAAAAACAAGATATATGGATATCTTAATCTAACTAACCTGTCAAAGCAGATACCATAAATATATTGGAAAAATAGGGCCATCCTTTATTCTCAATACACTCTTTTTCAAAAATTTTTCTCATTCCTATAGGCTTACCACTAATAGAGTTTTCGGTAAGAATTTTCGTAATATCTAATAATTTTCTTTTTGAGTTTAATTTATCAACCTGAAAAATATTTTTCAGTCTACTGTAATTTATTGATAATATTTAGAAAAATAATGGAATGAAAAGTGGAAGAAGCTCAAAAACATTATAATACAAAAACAAAATGTTTCATTTATAAATCCCATATTCATACCTGTTGGCAACATTGTAAAGAGAGTATATGTGACTCACCATAGGCGTGTAGTTAAAAACTTAAGGATATTATCAGAGTTTAGTAAAAAAATAGGTAAATACTTCACCAATTATGAGAAATAAGAAAATATAAGTTACCTTCCAATGTTTAATGATTATTGATTTCTATTCTATTGATATTTACATATATATTTGCCTGGTATGATGATAATTAAAATTAATCAAAATTCTATATTTACAAAAATTTTTCAATTATCAATCTAAAAAAACATCATATGGCAAAAATTAGAATAATCAACTATGACAATGATATAGACAGAGAAAGTAAGCAAAGAAGCAATAATCCAAAGTAAGCAAGAAACTTTGTTCTTAGTTGTAATGTCTTTGTTGAAGTTAACAGCTGAAGAAATGATAATATATCTCCCAAGTCACTTTTATTTTTGTAAATTGAAATTTCAAACAAATATTAATATTTTTTATGAAAAAAACATCTAAGCCAATAGATAGGTATGTTGCACATGATCTAGCTCTTATCAGAATTAAAACTGGTATCATTATAGGTAAGAAATATTGTGCTTTAATAATAAACAAATCTATAGTTAGATTAAATTCGTCAATTTTTACACCAAAAATGTTACAGCTCAATTTAGATTCTGTCCCTGAGTTATTAGGAATCATATAGCCTCAGCAAATCATACCATAAAATTTGCCTCAAGATAAAACTTCCCCACTAAAGCATTAAAAACTGACTATCAAACTTTGATAAGAAATTGGCCTAATTGGGCAATGGAGGAGAATAGATGTATTAGGTTGTTTAAAAATTATAACTCTCACTTGAATGGGATATGGCTCTTTGCGATAAGCAGTATAGGTAAAGCAATGTCTTAAAGAAAAATTTTGAAAACATTGATTTTATAACTTTTGTTTATAATATTCTAAATTATTTCCAGCTTTTGTTTTCTCAAAACAATCACTATATAAAAAATATGATTAAAAATAATTCAAAAATATCATTAGTTATAGAAATTGGTTATTATATAGATAATTAATCAAATGAGTTGTTGAAATTATTGACAAAAACAAAATGAAAAAGTATATATATATATATAAATAAATATATATATATATATATATATATATATATATATATATATTTTCATGAGTATACCTTATTAAGAATTAAAAAACTTGATTTCTCCTTATGTTTTTCTAATATTTTAATTATTTTAATATCTAATTTTTCTCTTGTCCATATATTTGATGCATCATGTATCACCCCAATTATGTCAGCTTCCTTTGATATAGATCTACAATCTCTTGAAAATGTATTTTGTAAATTGAATCTACAACCAAAAAAAATGAGAAATTAGAAATCTCACAGTATAGCATATTAGTTATTTCATAAGAGAGATTCGTTGGAATTATTTTAGGTAGGTTAAGGAAGATTTTTCAAAGAAGGGAGGTTTGTTGGAGTTGGCCCTGATATAGGAGTTGCTCTTCTGCAGGGCTGGGATTGTGGTTGTTGTGAGAAGTTGTGCTGTTCTGGTTAAGGAGGAAAAGCTGCGACTATTGACCAGAAGAGAACGAAAAGAGAGTCCTGGTAAGTAAAAACGATCCTTTTTAGTTTGGGGACTTTTTTTAATTTTTTTTTTTTTTTTTGATAAATTTTATATTTTTTTCCTTCAGTAGGTTACAACAGAAAACCTGTAGCACCGAGGATGTTGTATCATAGTATGTGCTTCAACTATTTACAATAAGATTTTAAGGAAAACCCAATTAAACCCTTTTCAGATCTTCAGTGTACCTGCTTTTTACTATATACTAAATACTGATTTAAAAAAACAACAAAATACGTTTATGAATTACGAAAATCGGAGCACTTTGAGAATTTCATTGGGCATAATCGTAAATTTAACAAAAAATTAAAACAATTAAATTATCAAATCGTGAATTTAACAAAAAATTAAAATAATCAAATTATGCTCATAAATCTTATGAATAATGACGAAAAATTCTACAAGACATTTCAATCCAAAGTTAAAATTTACAACAACAAAATAATGAAAGAATTTTATGAATGTCAAATTATCATCCACATAATTATTTCTATTTCTTAGCTTTTCCTGTTTATTGTTACTGAACACACCATTTACACTACCACTACACCAACAATCACAATTACACTGTCTGACCCACCCATTCCATTCCAACTCAGTAATATTTATTTTATAAAATGATGTTCCCAATAATTATATTGCTGTTCCATAAGAACAATGTTGTAACTTAAAAAATGTGTCAAAAAGAAATGTCTATAGACAATATAAGAAACACTTCCCATACACAACTGTAGTTCCACTTAGAACCACCATAGGGTGTTATCATCATAGACGAATATCAGCTGTTTTTACCTTCATTAAATGAAACAATTCGTGCAACAGGTAAATAGGAGTAATTTTTGACAAAAACCTGAATAACTTCCTCACGCAGATGTATGGAGTTACAATAGATCATTTGGGTCACACCGTAAATCCCAACATACATACATATACTTAAATGTGTGACTTTAATGGAATTGTTTCCAAAATTCTCTCTCTTTCCTGTTTATTTATTTAGATATGAAAATTTTATGAAATCACTGGATATAGTTACAGATGACAGTTGCTATCTAGAACAATGAGTAATTTCAAGAGAAACGATGATGTATCTGCACTTAGTGGTTGAAATTAGGAAGATTCAATCCAAATTTTTGGGAAATAAAACTTCAGTATATACATAAATACTGTACTTCCGGAATGTCGATATACACAAAAATAGATGATTATTAATTTACTCAATGATTATTATTTATATAAATATGACACAGCTTGTTTTTTTCTTAAATTATCAAAAGTTTTTCAACAAAAATTCCTAGTAGGTACATGCAACTTTATTGTGATTGACACTAATAGAGATTTTAAAATTTCACATACTTTTTCATTTCTCTATCATTCACTAGCCCAGGAGAGTCAAAGAAAACAATTTGAGTGTCATCTCTTGTAAAGATTGCCTTTGCTTTTGATCTTGTCGTATGAACTTTCAGAGATGTTGCACAAACCTAAAAGTAAAATACATTCTAAACTCGTTTTAAACGAATATAGAGCATTACTGATAATTTTTATAATCAATGTACCTTTCTATCCATTAATCCGTTAATAAATGTACTTTTGCCGGCATTGGGCATTCCTATAATAGCAACTTTCAATAATCTAGTATCACAATTAGATGCTTCCGGCATTAACCGTGTAGAAGAATCCAAGACATTTTGCTTTATAGTTGAGAAAAAAACCTTGGAGCTCCACAAAGAGGAATTTGTTTTAAATATAAATCTTCCCATGCACGGACATAACATTTTTTATTATTTTTGTTAAACGATACATTTGACTCCCATGTAATAACCTATAAAATGAGCGACTAAAATCAAATGTCAATACTTACTACCAATCAACATCAGTTCATTGAACTACGAACCCAGTTTTGATTGTAGTAAAAGTATATTTTGGGGCATCAATTTAAAATAAAAATTTCGAAACGAATAAGTACACAAGAAAATAAATTGGCTTCATTAATTCTTTCAAATATATCGGGTGGGTACAGTGGCTAAGTAATTAATGACGTCATGTGAGCATTATAAACTAGAGAAACTGGCCTATCATGATAATTAAATGACACTGAGTTGCTGACGGAAATGTCCTCGCTTACAAAAAGAAAATAAACAAATCAAATTTTTGCATAAATTATACAGCTTAATAATCAACCAAATGATGTTTATATTCTTTTAATTGACTTCTATTATGATAATTTAGATATTGTAATGAGTGAGAACAAAGCTAATTAGTGAAAATAAAATGATCAACAGATAATTAACTTGTTCAATCATGACTGGTCACGCAGTGGTTGTGTGGGAATATGAAATTAGGTCAGGTTATTGGAAGCCCTACAGCCCAGCAGTTAGTCAACACCTGGAAAGGGCTAAAGGAAAACAGTTAACTCGAGTAATTTTATCTGATGCTGATCCAACATTACAAAATTATTTCATTAATCTCAGAACTTTAACCCAAGAACTAGAGGATTCGGGTAATTTTTTTGGAATTTATTATTTGCTATTAATTACTTATATTCGATTTTTTCCAGATATAGTGGTTCCAGTTAGACGAAAATGCTATTCACCCTCTTCTCCAGCTGGTAAAGGTGCAAGATGGGAGTGTTCTGGCTCTGAACACAACCAAGAATGGCATCCTTTTGATATGGATATTCAGTGTCTTATAGAAGACGCCTGGGCAAAGGTAAAATTATATTACATTTAGTTAAATTAAACTATTAATTTTTTTTTCAATTTTAAGGGGAACCAAATGTTAGATATGAGTAAAACACACTTGGGATTTCCTTATTTAATTAATTTTAGCAATTTAACTCAAAGATGGTTAACTAATGGATATATACGTAATGTGAGAAGGATAAAACAAGCTCCATATCCATTAGTTAAAGTGAAACTTGAAGAATTGGCACCAGTTGCAGGTAGTAAAAACTCATTCATTTTTTTGTTAAAGATTTTAGGTGTCTCATAATGAACCATTATGGTAATTTTAAATTATTTTTAGGGCGAAGATGCTCAAATACAAGGAATGCATCAAAACCAAATAATTCTACACAGAGTCAAGGCACCAAAGTGATAGGTAGTAGTGCAATTTTAAATCAAACAGATAACAATAAGAAATCAACTAGTAAAAAAAAATCAAATACTAAAGTAAAATCTGGAAATGACAATACTACAAATTTAGCAAGACAAATTCTAAATAATCTGAACATATTTGGTAAGTACAAATTAGGTCCAGTTATGAACTTAATAATACTTTTAAAACATAATGTTACATCTATATAACTTAAGTCAAAATGTTACTGATATGTATGCTTTCCAATAAGATTCATATTGTAGGACACAAATCCAACACTACACCAATATTTCAAAATACGGAAAACAAAACTTTATTAGATGCAGATAGTAGCAGTACAAAATCAGGAAGAAGGCCTAGCCTAGACACTGTCTCAACTTACTTGAGCCAAGAGAGTAGAGAAAGTCAAGCTACAGCTTCAACTGCAGATTTAATAAATTGTAGTGGTAGTGATGATGGAGTAGTAGAAGATTTACCTTCAATAATAGGTAAGTGAACTGTAGGAAGAAACACAGTAACATTTAGTATTGATTTCATAAACTTATACTGCTAAAAGCTGCTTTTGTTCACTCCAATACCATTACTTCAGTTATCCAAGAAAATGTTTTTTTCTAAAGATATTTATGCTGTTGTCTGAAAACAGTTATAATCTGTACTTTAAAAAAATTTAACAATCATTCCTTTAAACAATTTTAAAAGTTCCTAGGTATTTTGAATTCAAAGGTTGTTACTTAAGTAACATAAGTAAGATAAGGATACACTGATGTGAATATGCTGGTCAAAAAAAAGCTTGCACCGTCAGGTGCAGAAAATGCTGAAAAAATTCAATCAAGGTGTTTCAGAAGACATGTAACAATTGACTGTATGGGTCTTTTAAGACAAGCCAAATTCAACAAAAGTTGTTTGCTCACAAAGCACTTTGAAGCTAATGGTCGCCTGTTTTTCGGGAATAACTCGACATGTCGCCATCATTCGATTAGAGCACCACATAACGGTCAATTCTGAATGGTACAACAGTATTTGTTTGCCAGAAGTGTTTGATAAAAGCAGGTATACGAATTGCAGGAGTCGAATCATTCTCCACTACGACAATGTGAACTCTCACTCATCAGTTCGAACAAAAACGTAATTGAACAATCAAAACATCAAATTGATGGGTCATCTGCCGGATAGCCCTTGTTTGGGACCCTTATTCCTGCAGATCAAAAATAAATTGTGAGGACAATGTTTCTCTACATCTGAAGAAGCTGTTGATACATTCAAATTACATGTTTTGGAGGTACCTCAATTAAGATAGAAAAAATACTTTGAAAATTGGTCAAACACATACAAAAATATATTGGTTTTAATGAAGAATATTCTGAAAAACAAAATTATAAATATTTGTTTTTACTTGTCTATCTTAAAACTTAAGTAGCAAACCTCGTATTATTCCTTTTTTAATCCTTTTTAGGTTTAGATCCAGCAAGTGCTACAATATCCCGTTTTGTTAGAATTTCAAAATCAAGTGAATGGGCACCTAGGCAACCTTGTCCGGTGTGTAGGCAGCCACTCAAACCTGATGTAGTAGTGATTGCTCTTCCTTGTAATCATGTATTACATCTCGATTGCTTAAACTATGCTTTAAGTGAGCAACAAGAAACAGGTTCACATTTACATATTCAATGTGCTGTTTGTGGATGTATATATGGAGAAAAACATGGAAATCAACCACATGGAACAATGGAATGGAGGAGAGTAGAAAGAAGTTTACCTGGCCATCCCAATTGCAGGACAATTCAGATTATTTATAAGTGAGTATTATGATCCTTTTCATTGGGCTTGAGCTGTAGGGTTGTGTAGATAAATAAATTTGATAGTCACACCTCGTATTTTCAAAAAGTAACTATACAATACTTAAAAATTTTAAAAATATGTTGGTTCATTTTTATATAATAAGTTACAACATGAATTATCTTTTTCAATATATTATTGCGAAAAAGTTGTAATTTTTCTTCCTAAGAACATTTGATTGTAAACACTGTAATCTGTAATCTCCTTATAAAAAGTAAGAGTTGAATGTTTTTAATTTAAAATCACTGCAACCATTGATTATTCGTACTAAGCACAGTGTTTACTCTCACTAGAAACACATTTACACTGTCTGGAGTGCGTTTATATAACTTAGAATCTTTCGAAACTAAACTTAAAACAGTCTCAACTTCTGTTGGTTATTGAAACTTGTTTAGGACAATTTAATTTTGTTCATGCAGGGGTTGTAAACATTGTATTTGGTAACAACATAATATGAGATTGATATTTAAAAAATTTACGAAACATTTTTGCTTTTTAAAATACTGACAATAAATTGATTAGTCTTACTAGCAGTATGCAATGTACTTATTTCTTATTATGTGCAAAACATATAGAGACTAGTCTGACTACTGTGCCGTATAATTTTTATTTTTCACTTTTGTAATGTTAATGAATGGTATATATTTAACTTAATTCTGGTACAAAATTCAGTCAAGAAAAATCAAGCAAATCTATAGCATATCTATGGACTTGTTTGCCAAAAATGAAACTTCTCAAAATTGAGCAATAAAATATAATACAATATTTTATATAACCTATATATTATTTCTGTCTTGAATAAACTATATTTGATTGTTCTTCTTAATACCTATACTCAATAATTTTTTGTTTTAACAAATGAATTTTGTTTATTAGCATCCAATCTGGAATTCAAGGTCCTGGACATCCGAATCCTGGCAGAGAGTATTATGCTGTGGGATTTCCAAGAGTTGCTTACCTTCCTGATAATCCCAAAGGGAGAAAAGTTTTAAGGTTACTAAACACAGCTTGGCACCGAAAACTCATTTTTACAGTAAGTAGGTCCCATACCACTGGCTGTGAAGATGTAGTATCTTGGAACATTCCCCATAAGACTGAAATTGGTCCGAATACCAATGGCCATAGTTATCCAGATCCTGCTTATATTAATAATGTTATAAGAGAATTGGAGGCGTTAGGAGTTGTTGAGGAAGAAACTTATAAAAGATAACGTTTATCTGAGTCAAGCTTCTTTTTGGTCAGTAGTTTATGTGAGATATAAAAAGGTTAATTTTGAATATGTTATATCACAATAGGAATTGAAGATTTTATAGGTAAATCATATGCTCTTTGTAATGTATACAAAAATTCACAGCCATATTAATGACTGTGACATTAATGACTTATTACAGGTTTCTAGTACAGTTTTGCTTAATTACAAAAATGTTCTGACAATTAAAAAGGTTGGTTTCTATTATTTGCTATTCATATTTATGAAGTAAAGAACTTTAAAAAAGTCTTGAAGGCTGATTAATAACTATATTTTATGTATGAAAAAATTGAACCCGAATATATTTTAATAAGATGTATTTTGTATATTTGTAAAGCATTTATACGATTAGTAGTTAGTTAGGTATTTAGTCAAACATATTTTATTGAGATAATAATTGACACTATGAAGAACATTTTGATTAAATTGAAATGAATTAATTCATAGATATCAATTTGGTTATTTCAGCTGGAGATTAGGCATTATTTTCTCATTGAACTGTAGAAAATTAGATCTGTTCCTTTTAATGCAATAATCAAACATTAAGCATCTTATGCCAAATACAGAAACAAATTTTATGTATACTATATGAAAATTTAAAAAAACTCACTGGTAGATTATTGATACAATTAATATGATTTCCGACATTGTTCTTTTAATATTTTTTTTGTTCCTACTTCTTAGACTTTTATATATATTTCGTGATGATTTGTCAAATAAGTGTTAAATCAGACAGCAAGTCCAAAATATGCCTAGTAAGAGGTGTGCATTTATTTTTCACAAAATTGCGATCTCAAACTATCTAAGAACTGCAAGAACAGGTCAGTTATTGCATTCTCTTAATATCAATTTGCAAAATCTCAAAAATTTTCTAGTCGCGAGAGACATATTTTTAACAAGATTTTTTAGTACTTGATAAGTTTCAGCTTAATATCGAATTATGAAGGGATTTTTTTCTTTGCTCTCAACTAACTGTAATAAGAATATAATTTTAGATCTTTGAGTGTTTACAAAAGGCCAATATTTTTTGTGACTAAGTAAATTGAAAACAGATTTAATTTAGCTTTGAATCTATTTATTACAGTCAACATAGTCAGAAGTACACATTATTTGTCCAATAATTTTAAGACAAAAAAGGCAGAATAACTCAACCAGAATGTATTCATCAGCAATCAATAAATCACTTTCCAAAGGTAATGCCTCATTTTGCTCAAAAAAAATCTTTCTGAAATTGAAAAAATGTTTCAATATTTTGTTACTTGAAAACCACAGTACATTTAAAATTCTCTATAATCATTGGTTTCTTTAAATAAAATGTTGAAATTAAGCTTTAAATATATGTAATGTATGCAATGTACTCAGTTGGATCTATAATATCATTCAATTTCATGGCTTTTGCTCAAGGCTTGCAATGGATAAATCCAATGATATAAAGATAGTTTTTGATAAAAAAAATTTTGAAATACTATTAATTCGTTTCTATTCATTGTAAGTGCACCAACGACATATCATTTTGCCTCTTCGAAAACCTATTATAGTCCTGTCATCTTAGGCCAAATTAGGTGAATAATTCGGAAAATCGACATACCCAATGTATTACCATATAAAAATTTGTATTTTGGCATCTGAAAACTATTCTCAAAATTCATATATAATTGGATGGTCCCAAGTTTTGAAATCAAGTCATTTTTTACAAATATTTCGTTTTCTACAGGTTTTATGCTATTTGTATTTATTATCAATATTGTAGAGAATTCAATTCTCTACAACTTTTATACTAACGCATACATTAATATCAATTAATAATAAGGTTTAGCCAATCAAAGCTTGTGGAACGTTTAAGTTCCTCCCTATCGATCGGTCGAGAGAGCCATGAAAGTATTTAGCTGCTGCCGAATTTTTGAACTTATTTAAAATCCGTAAACTTACTGCAGCATCTGAAGAAGAAAACTGTCCAGTTCATAGATAATTTAAGAGTGAAATGCAAACCTTATCAGTAGTTCATAACGCTCCAAATCAGTGGATAGTATCGATCATCTCCGATATGTACTATCTGTCAAGTCCACAAATCTAACCAATAAACCTGTGCAGTTATCAAATATTCCACCAACGAGTGGAGCAGCTCCAGGAATGGGATTGGACAATGCGTAACGAATTCCTGGAACCTATGACTATATTCTGTAACTGCAAAAGTGGCTGTGTCTCAAGATGTGGGTGCAGAAAAGCGGGGTTCAGTGCTCTTTACTTTGTGGCAAGTGTAATTGACAAGCTTGTCTCAATGCTGTACCATATCAAACCGATATTAATGATAATAGAAACTTTGACCCAGAAATCATGAATGACTTGGAGACAAAGGTCGTTGAAGAGGAAATTGAAATTCTGCAGCAGAGGGACGATTATGAAAAAGAAGGAGATGAAGAAAAATTGAATTAAAATTAGAACTTGTTCTCGAAATTTTTATTAATTTTGACAATAATAAATCTATAAAATGACATGTTGAATTAAAACATTAATTTAAAATTTATTTCTTTTCTTATTTATATAGAAAATCATTAGTATAAATAGATTAGAATTAAAATATAACAAATAGTTTTAGGATGCCACAATACAAATTTTTACGTGGTAATATACTGGGTATGTCGATTTTCCGCCTATAATGAGTGGAATATTATATCAATGGGTATGAAAAATACATTTCATCCTTGTCTGTGTATCTAGATCACAAAATTCTAGTAAATCTTGCAATGAATTCTGATTTTCGTCGAAAAAATGCATTCAAATAATCAACAAACATCTACTCATCATTTTCTGTAGTCTGAGACAACAAGGATGCATTTTAAAGGATGTATTCATTCATTGTTGTATCTAGTTAATTTTTAGGAGAGCAAATGTTGTTGCATTTCATATTTTTCTTGTATTTTTATCCAATTTTATATTATTGTAAATGTGCTTATTCAGTAGTAACATTTTCATGTATTTCCTTAGCGCAAATTATTTTTCTCATCTTTCATTTATTGGTATTAATTATTCTAATGTCGGAAGAATCGTCATTCTGAAAAAATGCCATTCAATTTGTAGTTTTAAATCTAGATTAGAATATGCATGAATCACTGGTTAATAAATTTTCACTTGTTCTATTTATAACTCTCTGAAATACACTAATGTAAAAGGTATTTAATAGTTCAGTCAGTCTCGAAATTTTATATTAATGCAAACTAAATTCACGTTTGTAACAGTTTCATAACTTTTGAAAAGTTGAAATTTGGAAAAAAATCTGTCCTAATCTAGAATTTGAATTTTTTTAATTCCCTTTGTCAGAGTATTGGTAAAAGCAACTTCAACGTAATAGTCACTTAATTGGAGGGTGCTAGCAAAAATATATATCTTCAAATAATAAACAGCTAGTAATAGGAGAAAAATATTGTAATTTTATTGTTATGAAGGAATACATTGAGATTATTTTTTTAAATATGTAGGTCAAAATACAGTACTTGCATTTTTTATTTTTATTTATAAGTTTTTGATATGAAATAATGTCAGAAAGTAAAATATTTAATGAAAAACGAAAAAATAATATTTAAAGAATTGCAAAACGCGAAAATTTCACATCCTCAACTACATAAGAAAACTATTCTCATTAGTTTTCAGTTGTGACGTCATAGATTTAATTATGATTAAGAGGTTATCGTTGCCGGCAACATAGCGTGTGTTGTTATAATACAGTTTTTATTTATTAATTACGTATAAATAAAACATTTTTCTATATATCAAGTAAATAAAGTGAATAAACCTTTTATAGATTAAGTTCTTATATTATTACATAATGACGTTAAAAATTAAAAACATAATAAACTTAATTACTATAAAATATTAAAATAAGTTTAATTCGAATCTTACTTACATTAAAATAATCCTGGCAACAAAAATAATTACATCTCACAGGAAGAACAAACGCTTTCAAACCATTTTTGTTGTATATTCGAATTTCTTGGCATCATAAAAAAAACTTTATCAGCTGTTTTGGTCGTGGGATTTTTATAGGATTTATATACTATTTTTCAGATTAATCAAAGTTTGATAATAACGCTTATTTTAGAATAATCGAGAGAATTTGCTTGTATCATATGTTCAGTTTTCATTTTATACCTATGAGGTTACACAATTTGGCGGCCTTACTGAAATATTTAAACTACCTACAAAATTTTTTGTCAATTAATATTTGTCACAGATTTTTAAAAAATTATAATAAAAGTTGTGTATAAACTATCCAAAACTATTTTTTTCTCTAATCATGCAAGTACCTTATACTATTGAATTGCTATAAGTTTTGAAGAAGCTTTACATAAATTACCTCCAATATTTTGAAAGAGAAACTGTTCAAACATATTGTTGCAATTTTTTTTTAATCGTGTGATATTATTTTGCAATATTATTTTGATTTTAAAATGTTTATTTTATTTTGTAGTCTACAAATTCTCATTATTTGTATTGTTTATTATTTCATTATTATTGTTTTTATGTATAGATATACTAGCCATATATACAGTATTGTACCCTAAATAATTAACATGTAAAAAATTCTTTTTAACGATACTCTTTTAGTACAAACTATGTTGTAAGTATGAGACTTTTATGTTTCATTCCAAATGAATAAATTTATGCCAAACATTTCTTCATCTTCTATTCTTTTATTAATTATCCTGGACAACAAATTTCAGCTTATATTTATTTATTTATGATGGAACTTCGCGATGGCCATTCAAGGGTATTCGACAGTAAACTCATATTTCTGCTGAACGATTCATTATAAATCTATTGGTCATTGCTTTATTTATATTGTATAAAATTAAAGCAGATTCACATAAAAAAATAAACTGACTATATGAGATTGAATATAAAATATCTTACTTCTCATATAGTTTTTTTAAATTAGTTCAAGATGACTTTTCCGCTTGATAATTCGCTTGCAAGGTCTACAGACACTGTAAGAAAACAATAAAATGAGTAGTTTTATCCTTGACATTCATATTTAGATTGATGCAGAATCAAACAAGTTTATGCAAGATTATAAGCACATACACGCAAGTATTAATTTGTACGTCTAAGCAAGCGTTGCGGACGTGACGGCAGCCAGCGCGGCAACGGCAAGTCTCGACGCGTTGTACTGAATATGGAAGTCTTTACCATTAACAATCGCTGAGCTTCTGAAAATAGACCCCCATTATTTGTCACGCCTAACGTAGACCTGTCGAGTTTCCCGTGGACCCCTGGTGGGAATCCGGCGTTAGTCACTTTACCGTATAACAGAAACAAATTTTAAGATCTTTTTAAAAAAAAATTAATGATTCTGTATTATTACACTGTTCTACTACTTTTTGACCACATTATAGACTACAAAAAAATCAAATAAAAAATGTAATATTTAGAAAATAGTATTTCGTATAGCTTTAAAAATATAATTATTTGGATTTAGCACATCATTAATAGAATGTTCTCAATTTTATACAAAAATGTTTTTAGTAGGAAAAAAATGGGGATTTAATTTTGGAGGAAGATTTACAATAAAACAGGATTTTTAATATTAATTTATTTATTAATAAAAATGGCATAGTGGTTTTTGAAACAAAATAAATCTTCTATTGTACTTAAAGAAGAATATTTATCAATATTTTGACCATACATACTACTGTTTGCTTCCACAACCCTATGAATAAATATTTTAGCCAAGAGAATAAATTTACACATCGTTCGTCGATGTGTTATCGTCGATTATAATAAATGTAATCATCACCTGATTAAAGTTGCAGAACTAAATAGATATCTTTCATATTACAAGAAATTCAATCCAAAGGACTACCTGACAAATGTTTCTGTTCTTTATACTCTATGTGCCACTGCAGATTCTATTATCTTGAATTAGTACCGGTCATCACTTGATCTAGATGACAAATATTCAAACCCATACATAGCTACACCATATTCTGTTGGCTTCCAAATATGGATAAACTGTACTAATATTTTTGCACCAACTAGTTCAGTGGCAAGAATACTGTTTTAGTACTATTATAGTGGAAAAATTTAATATAAAGATTGTTTTAGGAGTCGTTTTGGCTTTTCAGCCACTCTGCACCGATATCTAGAAGATATTTTGTGCCAAACTCTACCTACATCTCATTGATCTACTTTCAAAATACGTAGATTCCTCCAAAGGAAGCTGTTTTTCTGAACTAAGTTGGAATTTCTGGAACTGTTGGCAATATTCATACTGAACACACTGTTTGGCTTCAGTCTCTGAAGACGATAACTTGGTTATCAGAAACGCACGTCAGACAGCGTAATTGTGAGTGTTGGTATACACAGTGTGTTCAGTATGAATATCACCAACGGTTCCTGAAGTTTTGGTGACTCTCTTCGCAAGATATTAGTACTACACCTTCGAGGTACTTGAGCCATTGGATGTAGGATATTCGCATTTATTTTTATAATTTTCGACACACACCAAACAAACGAAGTGTATGTGAACATGGGTTTGAGGACTGTTTGGTATAGCCAGTATACCATCTTTGGCTTAACTCTCCATGTTTTGTTTCGAGTAAGTGTTTTGTTCTGCATGTCTTCTATATACTTTACTTCATTGGAAAGTGTGTCACGCATATATTTTTCTTTTCCTTGTAAATGGGACTGAAGTTGTTTTAGAGAGGTTGAGAATATCAAATCCTATATTTATAGACTTTCTTTGGAAAATTGAATGGGAATCAAGAGATACTATTAACTCTACAAAGAAATGTCTTAGGGTCAGTTGGATTACATTCATTTGTAGCCCTGATATATCAATATTTATTATCACTACCTACAGTTGTGGATATATTATTAGCTATCCTAAGTTATATAATGTTAAAGTTGGAACATCTTTATTTACAACAGTTTGTGGTTTACTGTTACATACAATATAGAAAGAGAATGTATTTAGACCATATATTTGTAACTGTACATAGAGGAATCATTTATGAAGTTCAAAAGTGTAGAATAACTTTGAGCAGCTATGAATTTCGAGAACTTTCTACTTAGCAATCTGACTGCCTATTATATTTGTTTTTTGTGACATCAATTTTTATTACAAAAAATTGAATGCCTCAATGTTTTAATACTGATATTTTATACATTAAGAGCATTCCGATGGAAGTTCCTAGGTAGTTTGATAAATTTCAACCAATTAGCACAAAAATTTCATAAAGTAAATAACTAAAGGTGCGTACATACTCATAAAACTTCATATCGTAAAACAGTCATGTCTGGACGGCACTGTGTGACACTATTACATCGAAAGCTCTGTATTAAAGGAATAATGTCCCACCACTTGTTTGCGAGTGTGAATAAATCTACGTTGTGCTGCTTCAATTTATTCCTTTTATATTTTCAGTTGAAAACATTGAACATCCCAAAAATTACAATAAAGAAGCTTTTTTTTGTAAGAACTTGATAATATATAGTTTTGTCAAAACCACTGAGCCAAATTTAAGAAAAATCACAGTGGATAGTGAATACCTGTTTACATTTTGATTGAAATTTTACATTTTTATTTATTTCAGGACTTCCAAATATCTACGAATGTTTTCAATTTTCCAATAGTTTGCTATTCCTTGGGAAAAACATATCTTTGGAACACTCGAAGTCCGTCGGGGGCATTCTAGTTAAATTTTTTGTATAATCCACTAGTTGCCTAAAATTGTAAATCAAACAGTAAATTTTTTCCTAAGAACTTATAATTTTTCCAACAGCATCTTTTTTTTATTTTTCTTAATAATGTAAAGGATGTACAAGTCTCATGTAAGCTGCTGCAGCAACCTACATTTTGTTATTGCGTTATATATAAAAAAAGGCAATGGATCTATTGAAATATACATAATGATGTATCCTTTGATAGATAACAATTTGATGCGTGTCAATAATATGATAAGTGGTTTTGTTATGTATTTGTATGCAACTTAAACACTCCTAACGTATAATAGATGCAGAAAAATCTCTTCAGTGGTTTTCAAGTATATAGCAAACATGTGAATAGACGTAGAATTGTTTTATAGTATATAAGGAAAAATTATATTAAAAATATATTCTTAACTCTTTTGTCTTTTCTTATAATGTGTGTAACAGTCTATTTTTTAAATAACAAAAGCCTTTTGTTAACTCATAAAACAAAAAAAAAACTTTCTTAAACTCTATCTATTAAGATATTTTATCTATTTCTACCTACTAATTATACAACATATTATTTTGGATGAAATTTTCACTTAAACCCATCAAGGCCTAATGTTGCTAAATGGCCACAGTAAATATATAATTTCACGTCGCGAATTTCAAAAGATATTAGGAAAGTATTGGATAGATGGCAACATTTATATTTACTTGGATGTGTATAATATCTTCTATATTCATGGCAAGTTGCGGATAGTGGTCGAACAGCTGTTTGTCAGCAGGTTCACAGAACTCCATACATTTAAAAATATGCGGTTTGATATGAAATAATGTGGCAATTTAATCTAACATGTTTAACTGAAATTCAACAACTTCAACTGTACTTAAAACTTTTAAAGACAGTAATGAGATTCTCCTTAACAATAAGTATAGAAGTATCAGTTCCTGTCATGATTAACTATACTCACTTAAACGAACCTCTGTATTATTTTCCTCTGATTACTTATCTTAGTCTGAACCAGTTTACACAGACCTTCATTGTTTTATCTGTGAGCAGCACAATTTATTATTTCATTATATAAAATTATGCAATAATTAAGAAATGACATAGACCATCTTTAACAAACTGTTTAACTGGAAACAAGACGTTTTATTCACGAATATGAATCACATTTGCCAACTATTTGATCGCATAATCTCAATCATGGAACCTATTATCAACATTTAAAAGAATTGCTACACATGATTGGAAGGCTTTAGAAGTTAGCCAACTCCCATATGTTTGAGATTAGTGAATGAAATGCACACACATGTTATCAATGTTCATTCTGCAATGTCTACTTTTTACACCTTGTAAACATAAATGTCAAACTACTTTAGTACTTTTAAGGACATTAATGTGCCCCAAAACACTAATTCAGTTTTAGTTAACAATGTAGTGCAGATCAGTATTTTATAATATATTTGTAACATTTGTTTTTTCATATATGTATATATTAATTAAGTTAGACATATTTTACATCATCATAACAATTAAGTAACCAAATAAATATCTCTACACAGTAACAGTGCAAAGTCAATGCAATACTGTACTAAATTTATAATAAATGAAAGATCACATTGCTAAAGTGTTTGAAACATCATTTTTCTATTCTTTTAAATTGAACTAGCTAAATTGGCGACAATAATTGGATAATCTATATTAAATTCCAGGTAAAGTGATATTTTGAAAGTAAATGAAATAATTCAGATCGTAATTGACACGTTTAGTTTGAAGTGACATTATCAGTTGGCTTTTTTTCAATAAATTTCTGTTCCTCGTTTTCTCTTGCGTCTTCTTCGGCAATGACAACAGCAATTTCTTCTTCAGCTTCTTCGTTTGATATCGGGGTATCTTGATTGACATGTTGAGATTCGGGAGTTTCGGGACTTATAGGATTTGTAACTTCAACACTTGTTTCAATTACTGAGGTAACATTGATCGATTCAGCAGATGTACTAGGTTCCTGTAATTATATGTAATCATGTTCATGAAAGTTTTTTCTTTTTTAAAGATTAAATGCAAAGTAAAAATGAAACATTACTAGTTTCAATTAATAAGTTGTATTTTTCATTTTTAAAAACAAATTGAAGTAACTTACTTGATTTTCGGTAGTTGGTGAAATTCCAAGCATTCTAAATCGGTTAGGTGTCTCTTGCACAACCTGAGTAGTATTAGGATAAGGTGGCGGTTGTTCATCCATGATATCCTGATAGGAGGGTGGTGGAGTTTGCTTTAGAGCTAAACCAAAAGATGCTTCTTGGTCACGAAACAGGACTGGATAGTCAGGATCGGTAAGTCCTCGGTGATCAGATTCGGGAATAATGTAATGAATTGCATTTCGATTAGATTGTTGACGGAATGTTAGGTATTTGTACAATCGCCAGACTACGCTTATCCAATAAGCCTAATAAAACAAAAATATGAATTTAAGTAAAAACATCAGAAACAAAAATAAATTGTGTCACCAAATTAAATTTAGATGAAGCATGAGCAAAGAATTTCAATGAGTATAATGTGAAATCTTAGCATAAAGCTGTAAATATAAAAGTAAAATTTAATTAGAATGGTTTTCAAGGTTGATATCTAGATACAGCTGATATGAAAAATCATTATACTTACTTTCCACAACATCGAAAACAGGAATGCTAATAATACAATTAGGGTGAGAACTTGGGGACTGAGTTGAAGCAGTTCATGACGAAGCGGTAAGTTCCAATTTTCAGCAACCAGGCGATGAGCAGATCTTATGTAGCAAAAATAACCAGTAGCAGTAAGTCTATGAAATAAAACATAAACTGAACTCTAAATATTTTTATAAATAAATATTGCAATTCACTTACGCTGTAATAGCAAAATCAAAAAGTTGTAAACAAAAGAAAGGTAAAACATGAGTGGGTTTTCCTTTTATAGTACCATAAACCATAAGAAGGGTAATTGATAATGTGCAGACAGTCATTAAAGCTCCCATATCAATATCGGCTGAAAAAATAAAGCATATTAATCATATATATATATATATATATATATATATATATATATATATATATATATATATATATATATATATATATATATACAGGGTGATTCATTAAGAATATCCAATCTCTGAACTGTAGATTCTAGACCTCAAAATTTGATGATTCTGCTCAACATGCCTTATGCATTGCTAGTTTCCGAGATACGGGGTGTTTAAAATTTAAATTTTGATTTTTGCAATAATTTTTTATGTTTTCACAATTTCTCTTTGAAAATTGACAATTTTACGTTTTTTGGCATGAGGGATCATAATTTGCACTCTAATTTAACATTGCTAATAGAGGGCGCTAGTTACACTTGTTTGTGTTAATTAAATCAAAGTAAACTTAGTTTGGGCTAAACTTACAACTAAAATAATAAAAAAATATTGAAAAGCGTTAAATTCTACAAAAAAAAGTTCCTCTTCTTTCATGCGTGTAACTCAATCGGTTATCGAGTTATTTGCTTCTAAAAAGTTCAATAAATTTTAATTTTTTCATAAAAAAATTTTATTATTCCTTAAATATGTAACAATAACAAATTTGTAAACAAAAATAAAAAACTTCAAAGCAAATGCTCAAAATGCCCACCATTTACTTCAATACACTTGATAATCCGTTTTCGTAAAGCAGATTATTTATAGCTATTATTAGATTCCGCTATAAGAATTTTTGAATCTTTATAATTGAATTTATGGTTTTTTGATATCTTATGGTTCATTAAAGCAGTTCTATTTTTTTTATGGTATTGATGACCTCTTAGACTATTTTCTAAATACTGAGATATTTGTTTGGTATGTAGACAGCGTCACAATTAGTACATGCACTTGATATATAATATTACTTTTTTTGTTTTTTGTTGTTTTAGACTTTAATTTAGTGAAATATTTGGATAATGTATTATGTCCTCTATGACTTATACTAATATAATATTTATTGAAATAATTCGATAATTGTTGGGAAAGTCCTTGTACATATGGTAAGGAAAAAAAAAGAAGAAATGGTTCACATTAATAAGAACGAAAAAGCTATAAATGACAAAAAAGATCTAAATAATTTAAGTAAAATTTATAGCTCTATTTTGTAAATTCTAATAAATTTAATTGATTACCGCTATATTTGAAATGTGGGAACCAAAGAAAAAATTAATTTTTCTTATTGGAACAAAGTTCTAAGTTGATTTTATCCTTATTTTGATATCCGTGATGAAGGTGATCTATAGATCAATATAAATAAGCAAATTGTCAGTGTCAATATCATATTTTGATAAAGACTTAAAGAAAAATCGAAACGTCAAAATATATCTTTCTTTTAAAAACTATCAAAAAAAACTAATTTTAAAAATAGAAGAGACCTAAAATCAAGAACATTTAGATACTTTTATATATATATATATATATATATATATATATATATATATATATATATATATATATACATATATATATATATATATATATATATATATATATATATATATATATATAAATTTTTAATACCTACCAGAATATATTTTACGACTATCCTGTGAGGTAGGTAAATAGTAAGGATTATCATCATCTTTTTTACTTAAAGGTGTTGGCAAGAAATCATTCTGCAGTTCTTCATTTTTTTGAATAAGTACATGGTGGTTACGCATCATTAAAGCAAGCACAACAAGGGCCAAAATATGCAATACCTAAAATTATGGAATGTTTTATAAAATCATTTTTATTTAATTCTAAATAAAAAAATGATATAGTTTAAACTCTGTGTTAAAAATAATATGTTTTTACACATAAATTATTGTAAGGATTCATTTCAATTTAATATTTATTTTTTATAGGAAATCACATAATAAATAATGAGATACAGAATTAATGCATATCCTCAATTTATTACTTTTAACTGTGAAACAGGAATAAGTATACTTAAAACTTACCAAGTGCCATATTCCAAAAAGAATTGTAGCTGTTCGAACATGTAGACAAAAAAAACATGTCCATTCTTTATTTCTATCTGATCCTAATTTTAACCGCATTGTAAACATATCCTTTCTATCTGTAAAAGATAAATACAGAAATTATTTATATATGGCAATCAATTAAACATAACAGAAAATATTAGAAATTCAAAGAAAGGAATATTTCTGCTAATTTATTGGTGAGGATTACTTGTCCTATCTATATTTTTATCATTTACTAAATAGCAGTTATCAAAAATATACTTGGTAATAATTTGATTTTGGCAAGCTATATCTTTAAAACATTTGTAAAGTTAATAATTTTACAAAATTATTACATTTATGACAAACAGATATAAATTGAGAGATTTAAATAAAATCACAAAAATGAGTAAGGTGAGGGTTATGAACATAAATATGTTTTTCTCTACTCACTGATAATACAGATTCTATAAATCTTTATCTGTTTACTTTCTAATTTTGTCAAGTTATATAACAATGAGATCATAATTTATAGTAAGTACATAAACTCATGCTTGAAATTGTATACAAATAGTTTTACCTATTTAAAAATATATACTAAAAAAATTTCATTTTATTTTATATCTGATATGTACATATATACTAATCAGAACAAAACCAAGACTAATGAGACACAACATCACTGCAAAAAATCTTTCAACTGCAAACTAGTAATTTGGAGTGCTGATATTAGTTTTGGAACATTAAAAAGTCAGTAAAAGGTACTTCTGTATAAATATTTGTTTAAATTGGTATGAATCAATAAGCAACTTCTTTTACAAAAACAACTTTTGTCAAGATTTTGGTTGATGTTAAGTGCAGTTTAAGATTTAGGCGTTAGTAAAACAAATCTTACACATTTTTCCCAATTTTAATTGCACTGGAACACTATAATTTCACTTACATCACAATATAATACATATTATTAATGCAATACATAGAAAAAATGCAAGAATGAATATGTTGACATAAATTAATGAGTCAAAAAAATGTTTAAGCTGATTTCCATTTGATTGTCTATCGATGACAATGTTAGTATGCTTGTTCTACTTATTTGCATCTAATGGAATTGAATAATAAATAGGTTATGCAAAAACATGATTCATCCAGGATTATAATATCCTTTACAAGTGACTTAGAAGTACAATTTTTAATGTTACATAAAAATATGCTATTATTACATCTCAAACACAAATTATATCAAAGATTATTCAGTCGTAATAACTATGAGTAAGCTAACACCTAACAGTATTATGCATTTTATAACATTAGTTCTTTATCTTTACCCATGCAAAATGAATATGTAAATAATTGTATTAATGAAAATAAGTATTTTCACTATAAGATGGTATGCAAGGAATATGTAAAACAACCATATTATTTGGAAACTTCACTTCTTACATTTACATCTCCAAAACAAATCAAATAATATTTTTTCATTAAAAATTAAGACTCTATTAATGATATGTAACATATAAATGAAAACATCTTGTTAAATAATTCCAATAAGAATGTAAGGTATTCGTGACCTAATGTGTGTCACAAAAATTTTATCACGACATTCTTATACGTACCAGACAGTCGATTAATGTAGAGTTATTTCCAAAGAACACTAGTAAAAATAAGTTATTTTCCTACGGCTTGGTATATTATATATTTTTTCACAGTCACAAAAATAAAACAAAATAATTCAGTATTTGTTTTTACTTTCCAGATGCAGACTGCAAACATGTCACAGATATAGGGAATTTTTCGCGCTACCATTAAAACATTTCAAGTACTACCAACATTTTGAAAATTATTTCTCGTGAAAAAGTGGCTAAGATAATCGGGTTAGTCATAACTTCACTTACTAACATATAAAAATAATTCATGTTTAAATTTAATTTGTAATCCAAAATATACAGTATGTCCGTTGGTAATATCGACATGAATCGAAATTATATTGTTGATTTATATCGAAATGTATTGATTAATATTGTGACTTGATAAAAAGTGATTATCTTATCTATAAATATTTCATTATATTAAACAATTTATAGAAAATTTAGAAGCTGTCACACATGGACACCTTCTCATCGGTACAATATCGCCACAATCCAGTTCAATATGGCGTGGATTCATTATAGTATACTAATGTATGTTTCGTTATATATGCTTGATTTAATAGATAACCTATTTCTAATTCATTTTCATGGACTCGAGGGGTGATTTATGTTCATTCAAATTTCATCCTGATGTCACCTACTTTAACCTCGGACATAACACAATAGGAAGCCACTACACTTACCCACTTCGGAATACGTAATTTCGGGATGACGTCGGTACCAGCCGCCATATTGTCTTGGCGGACAAATATTGCGTTATTTACATTAGAATTATGGTTATAGTGGTGTTTTCTTTTCAATTTTTTGGTCAAATATATTTTTTTGTCCACCACGACAATATTGCCGACGTTTCAAATCACGTTACCTGAAATCACTTATTCATTGTGTCCAAATCCCGTATCACCTGGAATCCTTTGCGCCAAAAACCGACAATGATCGGAAGTTGAGCAAGGCAACTCAAGTGTGTCTCTGACATACTCGATCCAGATTCTCGCGAGTCCCTTCCTAGAGGCTCTCGACACGAATCTTTGCGAGCAGAGGTGACAGAGTGCAAGCGAGCCACACTATCGATTTTATCTATATTCACATTGTCACGTTCTTTGATTCTCGCCCTCAATACCGACATGGAACTGAGTGACATGTGGGCGAGCGCACCTTCCGCACGTGTTTCCTCCTAGAGAGTGTGGATCGGGAATTAGAATTCATAATAATTTCAACTCTATGGTGTCGCTTCATAATAAATAAATAAAGAATCAAATTTTCTCTTAATGGCTTGTCTCCTACATATTAATAATTTGGGTTGAATTAAAAATTATTCTTGCTTTTGTCATATTATTTCTTTATTGTATCATTTTCAAGCCTTTTTACCAAACCTAACCAAAACCCAAGATGTTAGATTTTGATTATCAAGATATTCACTTCAATTAATTCAATTTTTGGATTCAGGAAAGAATATTAAGGGTTGTCAGATTTTCAGATTATGTTTTTATAAAATTATATTTATACAATGAAGAGATATATGCAAGCACATTCATACATAATCTTAATCTAATATTATACATTTAAAAACACACATATCTTTCCATTTCTTCAGTTCTTGCTAAAAATACTCGCTCGCCCATTTAGGGAGCCTTCTTTGGCCCCTTACGCATTCCCTATGTTTTCTTCCAAGAATAGAACATCTCCAGAGGTTTATTTACTTTCCAATATTTATCATTCACCTAAAAATACTTATATTTACTATACAATCCAAAATACTTTCAAATTCAATTATGGTCAGAAGTCAATGTCCCTGTTTCCAAATCTTGTAGCAAAAACTTCAAATTCTATTAACATTACATGAATAGGTTGCTAGTATTGTGAGCAAGTGCAAAATATCGAAGATTTAGTTTCGTGTACCTGGGCTTTGTTGTTTTTATAAATTTAGAAAAAGGAAAAATGGGGCATTTATCAAATAACTGCTTCATGTTTTGGACCATTTCATATTAACAATGTATAAATTAACCCCCACGCACAAAATTTTCAAACTTATAATGCATGAATTACTATCTGGAGGTGTAATTAAATCTAGTTATTGCACTTTTTAATATCAACTACTATACATATATGTATATTAGAGTATCATGTGCACTGCGACCCAAAGGATCTATAGTGTTCCCTTTTCTTTTTGCGATACTGGAAACCTAATGTTACTGCTGATCTTTTAATCCTACTCCTTTTAGAAAGTTCAGATTGTGGGATGACTGTGGCTACCAGAGATCTCCTATTTCATATCCTCCCATGTGTAAAGCAAGATAATGTGGATAGAGCTCAACAAAATCTGCAAGCTGCATGCTGCATTATCTTCCAAGCCTAGCATCTTCTGGTGTCCATTGAGTCGACAGTGCCCCAATAGGATTTCTGTTAGTATTGCTAGGTTGTTCTTACAGGTTATAGATTTCCAGAAGAATCTTTGCCTGCCTCGGGTTCTCCCAGTCTCAGGTTATATTCTTATCTACCTTCTCTTCTAATGTTCAATCCTTAAAAGATTTGAAAATGCTTGGTGTGTTGCTCAGGCTTTCAGAGTGTTTGGTTCTGGATCCGTATACTCCTATTCCAATTCTGTCTGCTGCTTTATAGCCATCTGTGTATCATTTGATAGAGTTTCATTCCATTTATGGTATGGTGTTTTGATCCTACTTATTTCTACAGCTTATTATGGTCATTTTGTAAGGATTGTTTTTCCTTATTGATTCCATCTCTGAACATTATGAGTGATGTTTTTACCTCCACGCTTTCCAGTAATATGTGGAGAAGTGGGAGATTTAGAATCTCTTCTAGTGCAGCTGTTGGGCATGATTTAATGGCACCAGTTGCATATATGCAAACCAGTCTTTATTCCTTCAACAGATTATTCCTCATGATATTCAGACCCAAACTACTGCCTCACATGTTATGATTTGTCTCACAATTTTCATGTACATTCACAGTAAGATCTTTGGGTTACAACCCCAATTCCTGCTTGTGAAGTTTCTGCACATCATCAATCAGGGCTTTTGTGGTTTTTCGTTTCCATGTTTATTCCAGAGAAGTTTACTATCTAGTGTGAGTCCCAGATATTTTCCCTCTGTTTTCCACTCAATGACTTGCCATCTAGATTGATCAAAACAATAGCTACAGCATACATAATAGGGGCTGAGATTATAGTTTTGTTAAATTGGGGGATACAAAAATTTATAATTCAAATAAAAGATATTTACCTGACCAAGTGTTTGATTGCCATTTAACTGTACATACTGACCAGTTGTAGGAGATATGTAAATGCAGAAATTAAGTAAATTGTGAGTAGTTGATAACTGCGAATCTAAGTCGAGTGTAAGACGCATTGCCAGGTATTTGTGTAGGTGATCTACAGTTGCATTTGCTGTTGTTTTTATGTATCTAAAAAATATTGAAAAATCGACTAGCAAAATATATCATATACCAGGAATACTTACAAGCAAGGTTCTATAATAGCACAAAAAAGCCATTTTTGAACACCCCCATGTTTGTTCTAGAATATGCAAGGTTGTTTTACATTGTTCTAAAATGGCATAGGACTAAGATTGAAACTTTCAGAACAAAATCCGAAGAAGTAATTTTTCATTTTCATTCTTGTTATTTTATATTTGTTCTGAGTTGTTCCAAAGAATTCGAGAAAAATCGACTTTTTGTAATTTTGCGAAAATTGATTATCAGACTGATATCCCACTTGTATGATTATTTGATTATCTAATTCAAATTTTTTTTTCAGCGTAACGTACTAGGATCCTAGCACAATTCGGAACATATTTTTGTGAGAAAAAATTGTAGTCTCAAATAAGAAACTGTTAAATAATTTTTCTGAGCAATTCTTTGGGACAATTTAGAACAACCTTAGAACAACTCACCCAAATTTTGTAAAGAATATATTTTTTCAAACTTCATATTTTAAAATAGCGTTACCTCAAAAGTGCTGTGCCAGCTCAGAAATGGCCTTTTTTGGATTATTTTATTAAGTTTCAATCGCAGCTCTATGTGTTTTAGAATGATATAGAACAAACATAGAACAACCTTCAAAATATTTCTACTCAAAAGTGCTTTCCAATTTCTTGAGAATTGTTTGAACTTGCTGTTGCATAGTACTTGCCATTACATTTGATATTTTTATTACAGTAATTAATTTACCTGATAGAATTTTCCTTGAGTGCCTTTACTAGTGGATTATCTCCAGACATTTCAGTGGGGTGGGGTTTAAAAACAAGTTCAATTTCATTGAGTGTCATAGGTTCTGAAGGTCCTTCACCTTCGGTATCAGTTTGTTCTGTTCTCTCACTGGATTCACTTTCTTCACTTCTCTCAGAAGTCAACACACTGGAAATACAAAAAAATATATACATATTTCAAGAAGTAAATTAAGATTGATTACCTCTTTGGGCGCTTCCCTAATGATTTGCTTATTGAGCTAACACTAGATGATACTGGACTGGGTGGTTGTGAAGGGGTACTTCTTCCAGATGGTGATGGACTTGGTGCATTTGCAGAGTTTGAAGAGTTTGTTGGAATAGTTGTATTATTAGTTGTTGGTTGTGTTGGAGTTACTGACGGTACTGGAGTCACTGCTGGAGGTGCCTATTATTAGTGAATCCAATTGTTAAAATTATATTCACATTCAAAATCCTAACTGTTTGTTTATTGGAACACAATTATATAATACTTCCAAAATTTTAGTATTAATAAGTACTTAGTTGTGAAAATAGAAAAAAATCCTACAGTCATTACAAAAAACTTACAGTTTCTGGAGGATTTGGAGCATTCGTATTATTGTCATCTACATTTTCTTGACCAGTTGGGTTTTCATTATTTTTTCTTCCCCTATTTGGCCTATTCTGTGATTGTATTTTAATCCCCTCCTTAATTGACTGCATTAAAGCTTCACGAGAATGACTTTTATTCAATTTAGCTAAAACTCTCTCTTGATGAGCTTCATATTCGTCTCGGCTTGGATAAATTTTCGATATTAATAAATCAAAGTTTGGATCAGGTCGGAGGGATCTCTTAGATACCAATTTTTTACGACAAGTCGGGCACTCTTTATTTCCAGATCGTAAAGCAGTGATAATACAATCAGAGCAAAATCTGTGAAGACATTCTTTAGTAGTCATTGTTTTTTTCAACATATCCAAACAAATTGGGCACATTAGTTCACTGTGAAGACTTCTTGGACTCACTGCTATTTCTGTATTGTCGGTGATGGCTTCTTGAGGTGTACGATGTAATTCGTATAGGGAGAGCTCCCATGTTTTATTTAGGCCTATTTGCTCGGAAGTCGTCATTTTATGCAAACAGAATTCTAGTAAATAAATTTCATTTCAAAATATTAAATACTGGCAACAAGAAGTATATAGCTTCTTCTGACGTTTGATAATAATTAAATGTAGAGGTGCAATTTATGTAACAGGAGCAGTAATCTTTTGGAGCGAAAGTTGAAAATCACTGATTTTTCAAAAGTATACATACTAACACGTTATACTAATAAATAGTTATAATATATAAGAGATTAAAATTGAGTTTACAAATAAAAGTATATTAAACGTGAAGAACAAGGGTAAAGGAGTAGCTTCATCTTCTACTCCGACGTAAACCATTGAACGCAGTTTTTGAATCTTGACGTTTCCTATGTCCTATCAATTTGTTTAAAAGATGAAGATATGAATTTAAGATTACTAATCTGTGAATTATTTTTTGAAAAGTAATACTGCGGCAAGGAGTTGAAGGAAAACTTTCATATTTTCTATACAAGAACTATGCAGGTAATTTTATATTACACGTTGTTTAATGGAATTCAATTATTTTTTTCTAAATAATAGATATACTTATTGTGATTATAATTTTTATCATAATATAATAATTGATTTTTGAATATAAATTAATAGATACTTCAAAAAACAATTAGAAGAAATTTATTAGAAATATACCAGAAATTCTTGCATCAAATTCAAGGACACTAATATGGAATTGAAGAACTATACTATTTACTCAATGTGTTCGATTTTAATTTCTTTCTAATAATAGATCCTTTATCAATGGATATGAATAAAAAATGTAGACTGTATTTATGATTATACTAGGTGTTATTTTTAATACTAAAAATGTGTACTCATTGTAAAATTCCATTCAGACTTCCAGGATAAGTTTACAGGATTGCTTACATAAAAAGTGGATATAATGGGCAAAAATAATTGATGTTCATTTTAGATAACCTATGGCCGCAGTGAAATTCAATACACAGGAAATAGATTGGTTCAATGATAAAATACTCAATGTTCTACAACATCCATCATGTCGTGATATATACCACCAGTACCTCAAGAGGTACAGTCCAGCAAATTACAATGCATTCAAACTATGGAAGACGGCTAATGATACCAAAGAATATAAGGAAGATTTATTTTTTGATCTAATTGAAGATGTAGATGAATTTAATGAAAATCCTTTGTTAACAATAGCAGAAACTGACCATAAAATTTTATTTATTAAACAAGAATGTTGTAGAATATTAGAAAAAACTCGTTCGAATTTTATACATTACTTAAGAAGGCACTATATGTAGATATATTTATTGAATACAGTTGTTATCTTTTCTAAATGATTGGTTTTTATTCTTTTGGTTATATAGGTAGTATGGGGATATATTACAAATCAGTCATTTACTTTAAAGAATATATTTCATAAATTCTTCAAGTCCTAAACTAAACAAAAAATTAATTTTTCATATGTAATATAATTTCAGTTTTTGTATTTATAAATAAGGTTCAAGATCCACTAATATTGTGATTTGTTATATATCCCTGGGCTCAATACCAAAGATTTTACAGAAATTGATAAAACTATTTGCTGGGAATTTTGAGAATTTTCTATATCCTGTTTCAAACTAGGAAGGATGATTTGAATTTAAGCTGGCAATTCTGTAGATTCCTGATTATTCACATCGCAGCCGCTTGTACACAGCAGTTTTTATATTATATATTATGAATGACAATTCAATAAACTGTAAAGGAATGGTGTCCATTTTGTTCTATCTTAGTATTTTATTAAAATATAAAAACAGTTTTTGTCATGACTAATTTGAAAATAGACTCAGATAATATTCCAAAGTACTAGCAATCATTCGCCCCTCAAAAAAGGGGCCCTGTAATTGTGGTTCCTTCATTTTGAATTATTTAAATTTGATCAGAAACGAATCAAATCTTACCATTTTTTTAAACCTAACCTAACCACAACGATCGCAGTCGCTATGTGGAACGCCCAACAAAGTATTTCAGGAGACGTGAACGCTTAGTGGAATGCACCACTAGTTTAAAAACAGTGTATATATTCTGACAACTTTTGCCAACTTATATCTTCTAGCCTATTTTGTTCGGCCATTAGAGGTCGACGTATAATTTTAGACTATTTCCTTCGAAAAATTTAAGCCAACCAAAAAGCTGTAATATTTTATGTTTACCTAGCAACGATCAAATTTCAGCGATAATACTGCACTAGTGCAAATTATCGATAATTTGCACTAGTGCCAAATTTTCGTCTAGGATTAATAAACATCATTTGGTTTTAATTTTATATTTTAAGAAAAGGAACAATGATTGTTTATTTTAAATTAAATTTTTCTCAGGAAATAGTCTGCCAAAATGCCCTCTCGTGCATGTCAAATTGTCTCATAATTAAATTATCGACAATTTGACATGCACTCGGGACATTAATATTGAATATTCGTGGGTGCGTTGACATATAAAAAAAGGCAGAGTTACGAGAGAAATAATAGTCAGATAGCTAGCTTTGTTACAATGTAATCCGGATATACCAAAATTTTATTTTTCAATTATCAATCATACTTCTCCGGTGTGAATTCTATTTGACCAATATAATTTATTGTTTGGGGGATTCTGTTGTATAGTTCGTAACAATTTAATCATAAAATTAACCAACAGCTTGATTTATATATTATATATTTTTCTTCACTGGTAGTTATCCTTCAGTTAAAGTTATTCTCCAAATAACAAAATCACAAAATTATATTTCTAAACCTGGAAAAAACCACTTTTTTATGCTGGAGCTTTACTTTTTTCTTCTATCTGAAAACCCCGTTCGGTAGTTAGTTTTCTTCTCTTTTTTATCAACCTGTGGCAGTGCAATCACAAACCAATCACCACAACAGAGGAACAGAGGAGCAACTCCTATTTCAGAGCCAATTCCAATGAAAACTCCTCACTAAAAACAATTTCCTTATCCCTTCCAAAATATATCCAACGAGTCTCTCGCTTTCTTTCTTTCCAGATAACAGCTATCGAAAACCATTCGATTTTAAATATAGAATATATTTATCTGCCGGGATACGAAATTGAGGTTTAACTCTTCTTAATTATTCTAAATGTGTAAATGTTTTTGATAGACAGCTATAGTCATCTTTATATATAACTCACTTTCAACAAATAAATAGTCATAACTAATTTAAGTAATTTCTTGTTTTTACTACGAAAATAATCTTGTGAGAAATTATTTCAAAAGGATCGAGTAACATTCATATAATTATTATAATTGGCACGTATCGTTCAAGATTATTATCATTGAATTTTTGATGATTTCTCCTATTGTTCTATTGTCTTGAGATGTTCACGATACATTAATTATTTGGTGATAAATTAGTTCCGCTGAGTTGATTTGGCAAAAAGTGCCTTTTTTACGTTTAATTTGTTCGAAAATTGACATTTCGCGAAACAACTGGTTAAGTTTATCTTGAATTGAATTATTTGTTATTGATTAGGTTGTTATTAATTATAACTTAAAAAATAATTTTTTTCATTCTAGTTCTGTGAAAATATGGTTTTTTTAGTCAAAATTCATAAAAATTTTTTGTTGTTTGGTGATAACTATATGGAGCTCCTCGGCTTGAGTCGGTTGAAAATTGGGACTTTATATATATAAGTTTTATGTGTTAACAAAATGGATTTTCTAAAATAATCTAATTTGGTGAAAAAATTTTGGTTTCCTGTGTTTTATTATGTTTTGATTTGATAAAAACTGGCGTTTCTTGATCTAATATATGAAAAAATTCTAATTTAGCAAGAAAATTGCTTTCCTAGTCTAAGTTCGACAAAAAATGGCATCCCATGCTATATTTGGTCAAAAATGGGTTTTCGAAGTATAGTATCATTAAAATGTGGTTTTCCTATGACCCTGTTGATCTAAAATATAATGACCTGAAATTAATTTGGGCAAAAAGTCTCACTTGGTCATAACATAACTTTCCCATTCTGTAATCTTGTTAACAATGGTTTTTTTGAGTCTAATTATATAGAAAACTTGCTGCTGTGTGTTTAATTTGGTAAAAAAAATATAATACTGTTGTTAGGTTTAACCGAATAATATTTTTTCCAAGTCTAACATGACAATTCCTTTTTACTAAAATTTGGCCAATTAATGTCTCTTGAGCTTAATTGGGTAAATATGAAGAACTAATGTCACTTCTTTATTCAACAATATTTTCTATAAGGAAAAACAATTGATGGAACCCAGGAAATACCATTTAAATGTTATTCACACAACACAGATGATACTGAACATCCAGGACCGCGATTTGCTGGAACTACATCAGAAATGGTGTCAAAAACTTTATTTGCAAGGTGGGCGATTACTTAATGCTGATTCAAAGCTCAATTTCAAAATTCAAACAAACTTCTGATACATATTACATCCCAGAAATGTATTCGAAACATTGGACTTTATTCTAGAAACGTATTCCCAGTATTTTGGGATTCTAGATCTGATCTTTGTTGTTTTAGGAAAACAGAGAAAGAGAACTAATAATCTTATATTGATTTGCTGCGATGTTATGATGCTAAATTTAGGTTTTCTAAGGTAAAGTACAAAATCGCTCTTCCGTCAAATCGCTCTCGTTATGAACCCGAATTACAATATATGATACATAATTCTTTTTTTCCGTCCTGTATACGTATGTCTATAAAGGTGTATTTATCCTTTTGTTGGTTTTGTCGTTATAGTGTCACTACCTACCCTATTTTAGGTAAACAAAACATCTTACCACCGAGATAAAAATCAAGTTAAATATATATTCGAGAAAATTGAGAAATTATTATTTATATGTTTTTAGAATACGTTAAACTTCTATAGTGATTCACTCTTCGTTCCAAAGCAATAATGATTTAGGTTCCCAAAGATACAATTTCACGAATCAACGCATCAACCATCAAATACTTTCCAATATCTGATTCATCACTATTTGTGTTCTCACAATCCACACGTAATGCCAAACAAACAGACAAGACCCTTACTTTCCAGTTTTGTTCCTAAGTAAACCCCATATAAAATCAAACAAATCCTAACAGGACTGGAATTAGGATTAATATTATCGTGACAGTTTCAGGAAAATATTGTGAAAATATAGGGACAATGAGAGAAATAACCGATTGCTTGAAATTTCACATTGATACCAATCAAACTTTAAAAACGTAAGAGTCAAAGTTAATAAGATAACTAATGTAAAGGAAACCTGGGACCGCAGATTATTTTCAACAGACGTTTTCTGATTTTTTATATATTAGGAATATGAAAAATTATAATTATTATCACCTAATTATATGTTACTGTGTGTCTCACAAAGTCACAGGGTTTTATATTTTTAACTAGAATCATTCTGTCCATTTTGAGTAATCAGGTGTTTTATTACTAGCAAAAGAGCTGCTCAAAAAAATTGCTAGTTCTGCAAGTAATGTAAAAATGTGCTCGATTGGGTGCTCAAATTGTGTATTGGAAAGCAACTAATAAATACTAGTCATGTCCTAAAAAGGTCTCCAGTGATAGGGTAACATTGCACTAAGTAATTGTTTTCTTAAATCAAGTAAAGAGGATTCTTGCATTGTTTTTATTGTTATTTATACCTAGAAGCAAAATATATATGTGAAGTTATATAATTCAAGATATTTATCCAAGAACTTGATGGAAAATTGAAAGAGAAGAATTTTGTAGGGAAAAGGTATATCTTATAATACTCAATAGCCTCATCATAAGAATATAAAATAGCCAAAAGAAATTAATTAGAATAATTTATCTCACATTGTATTTTCTAGTCCTTTCCTGTCCTTTTAGGTTATTTTCTCGAAATGATTCCAATAGAGTATTAACGTTTACACCCTCTTTTGAACTTTTGCCGATGCTGCACCCCTAGAGATTTCAGTCATCATTTCTCGCCCTACGCAAAGGTTAACATGGTCCTGAGATGTTAATTTAACAATAATATCATTCAACGCATTATCGCTTTGTGGTATTTAAGCAGTAAACTATGACTATATTTTTGATTATAAAAGTAACATTGTACAGGGCTCTCCAACATTCACGCGATTATGTGTTTTCAAAAAGTAGTTTGTTTATTGCTATTGGTTACAGATTGCTCGGAATAAATAGAGGAACTCATTTAGTATTAATTCTTACAAAAAAATAAATCTTATGCTAATTCAAAAATAATCATGTTTGGGGCGAATATAAATGATGCACATTTTACTGGTCACTTTCATGATGATATTGTTCAATTCAAAAAATACTAGGGTTATACTATCTGTTATATTGTACTTTATAACATTAAATCATTTATTGCATCTACTTTTCATCACAATTTTTTGATCACAAGGGACGCTGTTGGTAATTTGAAAAGAAACAGTAACAGTTTTCTGTCAATAAGATGATAACAATGAAATATAGACAAATGTATAGCCTTTTCTGTTGCATGGCATTTAATATTATCGATGAGTATTTTTCGCAAGACGTTTAGGGCTAGTTAAACAGAATACATAATCTCAAACTAACTGTCTGACTAGTTTATTGAGCATATTTGTGACGTACAATAAAAATGTTATTTAGTTTATTTCTGTTTCTATGAATCTGCCATCTGATACAATGAATACCAGCAAATATTTCAAAAAATTTCATAGCCACACCTCATATATATAGGTGCTTCACGCAGGCCCTTTAGGCCCATAGCATGTAAGTTTTTCCACTCTTTCCTATTTTTGACCTGAATTGCTCTCTCTCTCTCTCCCTTCCATTACCTCTGTGAACCATATTTTCCATGGTCTTCCTTTTTTTCTTGTTCCTCCTTGTTCTATGTCCATCATTTTTTTTTGTTGCTCTAAAATCTGGCATTCTCTGTATGTGACCCAGCCACTTTATTCTTTTGGATCTTATTATTTTACTTAGTTCTGCTTCACCAAATAGATTCCTTATTTCATTATATTTTCTCCTAAGCCATAAATCTCCCTCCTTTTTACCGCTTAGTACCCTTCTAAGTATTTTTTTTCCCATATATCTAACTTCTCTTCCTCGACTCCGTAGCTCTCTGTTGTCTCTCTCTGTCTTATTATTGTTTTGTATATATGTATCTTCTCCTTTATGAAGATTTTTTGGAATCTGAACTGAACTGAACTTGTTCTAAGCTCATTAATTGCCTTTTCTTCGTCCAGTTGTATTGACAAAATTCTCATTGCTCTTTTCCTTACCCATACCTCACAGCATAAATAAACATTTTGGTAATATTAGTATTTTTAAGTATTGGTAAAAAGAAAATGTTTATCAAAGAAAATTTTTTTGCTTATATCCTGTTTTCTGTTCAGTAAAAGTAACCGTTATATTGATTTAAAATATAGATGATATAAAAAGTATTTTTCATTTAATTCTTGCATAAAATTTTTTTCTGTTAAATATTGATGTTATTCAAGTACATCTGTAATATTATTATCCCCGATCTTTTGCAATAGTGGCAAAAATTTAACGATGTGATAAACGGTTTTATTTTGTCCAAAGTTTAGTTAAAAGTTAACAAAACAATTTAATTTTGATGAGCTATATTACTTTTACTTAGAGCTCTGGAAGATTATATTATCAAATGATTAGGTCATTTGTGCAAAAAGGAGAGAACGACACGATTTATAGCGTGTTTATTCTAACATCTCGGTTATTTTTGACAGTTTTCCATCAATATTTTGAAAGAATCAAAAAAATATAACATGTTCACTAATTTATAACAATTTTTTATTATTATAATCAAAAAGAAATAATTATTTTGGTCGTAAATAGAAGCAATTCTTCGAAATGGCTCGATATGATTTAACGTTGAATCCGATGGAAGAAACGAGATACTTAAAAAAACACCGAGAACTTGCATTGAGTCTAACCAAACAAGTCCATTTTAGTTTCGAAGAAGTTGAAGCTCTCCTGATAATCTATTATAAAATCCAAAAATATGATACGTATGATCCTAAAGGTTAGTAAATAATAATTGATTAAAAAGAACTTATCGTCTTTTACTTCTTAGAGACATTTTTAAAATCTTGCTTATACAACTTATATATTTTTCTGATATCAATAACTTTTATTAGTACAGTCAGTGAAGTTGAAAATCAGGTGTAACCTCCGAATTTTTTGAAACTGAATGGATTTGCAGGAAAATTTAGAATAAGTTTCGTCTTAGGCTCAATATCAAAAATGACATAAGTTCGGTTGACGCTTTCTATTTTTTAGGGGTAAAAACTATCCCTAAGTAAAAAAATATTTGGTCATTTGACTGTATTTTATTGTATATTTGATGTTTACACCTTATGTAACTTCTAAAAATAACCCCTTTGCAAAAAATAATGACAAATAATTATTATTTGAAGATTTTATATAATCAAATCGAGGAATTATTTGAATAAAAGCCATTTTGAAAGAAATAAAGGAATATTTTCTTTTCAAATCACTAAACACCTGTATTGAGAAAAATGAAAAAAAATATTTGATTATTAATGTGAGAACGTGGATACTTTTGGAGTCGAATACGAAAGCAAATTGGAATTACAGTGGATGTCTATATGTACACACTCGCACGCTTTTTTTTGTTACATAACTCGATGAATTTTGAAGCTATAGTATCCTATAAGAAGTATTTTGTAGGAAACTTCAAGAGCTATAAGCTCATGTAGATGAAAAATCTTTTAAGCCTTCTATTTTTTTAAAGGGAAAGGGTTGAAGGGCTCGAGACAGGTCATTTTTATACTGGATAGTTTAAACGGCAATATCTCCTTTATTTTCTAAGTTACAGAAATAAAAAAATCAAAACTTTTGCTGGAGAAAAATCTACATTTTTGTTCGTCATAATTTTTTTCGTATCGTTCATAGTTTCAACTTTTATCGTACATTTTTCAAAAAATACGTATTCTAAACCGATCTAACTTCAGGATCGTATAAATAACACTAAAATAATACTAACTGGGAAAGGTCTACGTTTAAATTTAATTCTGATAGAAATGGTACAGCTGTAGCTGCTAATTTTTCTTTAAAAAATATGAGCGACCAATTTATTTTTAACTATAAATTTTTCAATTTTGGTCCAATTTACCTTTATAAGTACTCATTTTTGAGTACTACAAACAAATTTGAAGCATTATGCACGTAAAATTAACGTCCTTTCCGTTATTTGAAGTTGAACCTATCGATTCGAGTATTCTTCCAAGTTTTTAATCATGAATAAATAAAAATCTATTGATTTCTCGAAAAAATATTTTCGATTCCAAATTTCATTATCTATAGATTTCAGGCGTTATTTTTTGAAAATAATTTCTCACCCCCAAGAAGGGGACGGGTAGCGTCAATGTCACTAATGATTAATGACCTTTCCTCTAACTATGTGCCAAATTTCAAGCAAATCGATTCTGTTTCATTGTGGGGTTTGCCCAGGTATTTAAACCGCGCTCGTGTGACTGCAGGGCACTCACAGATAACGTGATCTGCAGTTTCGTCCTTCTCCATGTACCAGCAGCACTCCGGACCATCCGTGATGCCCATGGTGTAAAGGTGACTTCTTTGATGGCAGTGTCCGGTATGAAGTCCGATCACTAGTCTGATTTCGCGCTTATTTAGCTGGGGCAGTTGTTCGGTGAGAGATAAACGGGGTCCGTTTTTATGGGCCTTCTCTTGTCTCGTGCCAGGCGTCTTCATCCATCTCTGCAGAGCCCACCTTGCGAGAAAGATGGGCTCTGGGCCCATTGGTGAGTTCGCCGATCCCAGTCTGGCGTGATAATTACACTTAATACGGTAATTTACGTTGCTTCAAGAAGCTATATACGATATTAAGTGAAATTAAAGGTTAAGTAGATTGATGCAAACAAAAATATTATTTATACTGAAGGTGATTGAGCAGACGGAAAGTTGAAAATTACGTGTAGAAAAATATAATGATAATTATTTATTATTTATCGCTTATGGCAGCGACCAACTTGAACACATCTGGAAATATTGCAGAGCGATCTTAACGGAGTTAAAATGAAATTATAGTTAAAATGGTTTTATATACACATAACGACCATATAAGTAATATTAGACAACTTACAAGATGAGTGAAAGCTTCGATAAAAATTTGTAATTAGAATGATATGAGTAAGCTTGATCTGCGACTTTAGGATCGTCCTCCGCTTTACTCTTTGCTATGGCTTTTTAATTCCCTACATTACTCGTCATTTTCTTTTAGTTTATTCTATATTAATGGCAAATTTTGCAAATTTTCTTCTAAATACCACTTTTTATGATTATCTCAACTAGATTCGATTAATAATTAAGTCAGAATAACAATTTTCAGGTATCACAAGAGATGTTTTGATGGAGATATTTCACTGTTGCTTGGATATGACAGACATGGAAAAAGTTATAAGAATAATAACATGCTTGGATGAAAAGGCTCGAGACGTTTATATTTCGAAAGAACTTTGGGTGACCTTATTGTCTTTGTTTTTACGAGGCACTTTAGAAGAGAAAATGGCATTTTGTTTTAAGGTGTATGATTATACAGGAAATGGAATGCTTATGAAAGAAAACTTGTTCAAGTAAGTTCAATGACTATCTACCCAAATTATATGAAAATCTTTTAACTACGAAATATCTCTTAATATTAGGCCCAATTCCATATCTTTTCGAAGATGACCTGACTTATCTCATTCTATACAAACATGAGGAAGAGCAACATCTCTAGCTCTGTACTAAATCAGTAGATTTTCAATATTTGAGTTTTCACAGTTATGTATACACTTACATGTGCAGCATGTAACGTAGCATCTAATGTAAGGCAACCGGTGTGGACAGATTTGTTGCGCATAAAAATTAATTAGGTGCATTTAGCGAAGTTTATATATTAAAGAGTAAAACGAAAAAAAAATAATATTTTTGATTGAGTTTCTACTCTAGGATCAATTGTTTTCAAAATCTATACTATCCATTAGCACAAAAAGTTTCTATTGACCGCTCCATTTCTGCGATTGGAACATTAGAAGTGAATCATATAATATAACTTACTTCCTTCATCATCTACATGATTTTTTGGCAATAGGTAACCAGTATCAATCCCTAGATTTTTTCCTAGAGAGATTTAATTTTTCGAAAACATGTACAGAACGTAAGATATAGGTTGTTTATTTATATAGTTTCAAAAGTAAGTTGAAAATTATTCCGCTTCATTCTCATTGAGATATGATAATTTTGTATTGGTTTAGTTTAGAAATTGTTCTCTTTCTTTTCAATAGATTTTGTGCTGAAGTATTGCAGGTAACAATTTCTAATTAAACTGCCCGTCAGCGAAAACGGGCAACCCCAAGAATTTGCGAAATTATCCAAATTTTTACATGTAGTTTATTTTTGTTGAAATAAATGTATGATGTATTTATTCAATAATGCTTTTAGCATGTTTTATGATGTTTATACGGGTTACAGTTAGAAAGTAAACAAAAATTTATAAATTTATTTAGAAACAAGACTTTCATTTGACACTACAATAATTGAACAAAGCACACACAAAAAGTAATGGGGTTTATTTTTCAAAAAGGCGTATTACCCCCTCGATATTGGATGACAATTCTCATGCGAGTGAGCATAGAACGCAAGGCATTCTTAATGTTTGCTTAATGAAAATTGGTCCATTTCTCAATCAGGGCCAATCGGAGCTCTTCACGTGTTGATGGAGCAGGTGTAGGACGTCTTACACGTCTTTTGAGCTAGTCCCAAATATACTCAATAGGATTGAGATCGAGGCTTTGAGCAGGATAGTCAATTTTTGCAATACTAACCTCTTCAAGGTCTTCCATTGACTTTCTTGCCGTGTGTGGTCGAGCATTATCTTGCATTAGCAGAAAATCATTACCAACAAATCCAGCTCATGGTAGTATATAATTTTCTAGAATCTCTGCAATATATCGTCATGCTTTTAGTGCGCCTTTTTCAATCACGACGAGATCCTGTGCCTCAAAAAAATACCTACCCCAAACATTACCGAGCCACCCCCATACGCAGCTCGTGGTAATTTAGTACAGGCAGCATACCGTTCTCCAGCTCTTTTGTACACCTTATTTCTGCGTTTTCTGTGAGCTGCAGTAAGCTAGGGTCCTTTAGCTGAACTGTAAGCTGTCAAACCACTTTCTTTCAACCTTCGTCGAACAGTAGACAGTGCTGACTGCTATTCTGTGAACTTGTTGAAGGCTGCTTTGGAGTATTCTAGCGGTTTGCGTTTGGTCTCGCAGCAATAGTGAGACAGGGATCCATCCGAGTTGTTGTTTTCCGTTTTTCAGCCGTACCGGGCCGTCGCTGGTAAGAGCCGGTCGCCAGAAACCGTTGGTGTCTTTTTTGTACTGTTGAACGACAATATTGCTATCTCCGGTTGACTCGTTCCAATATCCAGCAATGTTTCAATCTCAACAGCTCTTCGATATTTTTTATCCATTTTTAAGAACTAAACTCAACTCTATGGAGGCTATGTTAGTACAACGTCTAAAATTTGAAATGTTACAACGTTTTAAATCACAATAAACGTACATAAAGGACTCGAAATTTTTATTCACGCGGTCGGTATTTGACCAGTAACTAATTGTATCGGTTCCTTGGTTCCGAGAAATTGTTTCTCCTCTGTACAGGGCCGGTCTGCTTGCTCCATATACATACTAACCCATTTCACTGAATTAATAAATTAGCAATTAATAACAATTGATGATTTCGCAAATATTTGTGGTAGCCCCTTTTCGCTGACGGGCAGTTTATTTATAATACACTTTCGTTTACCCTTTGTAGAAGTTCCTTTCGAATCAATGAACATGTATTACCTTTATCGCTTTATTTACTGTTGGTTGTAAATATTGGGATTTATTGAACAATAAAAATATTTTATATCTAACGCCAATCCAAAGTATGCATAAAATATACATTAAAAACAAAAATGCTGCATGCAAAAAAATCCTAAAAAATCGTAATACATAATAGTATTATCGAAAGAATTCGTTGAATACCCTACAAGGGCCAATTAAAAAATTAAAACAATATTGTTTCTAGTGCATACTTTGTTTTGGAATGTATCAGAGAACTTTGATTTTCCATTAATACTACAAATAATTGACTCATTCATTTTCAAGACTAATGGTGGGTTCCTTAAAAAGTAATATCAGCGAAATAGATGCTGAAGAAGCTGTAAAAGATATGGTAGAAGTTATTCTGAAGAGGATGGATGCAGACAGGGACGGCAAAATTTCTTTTAACGACTATAGACATAATGTATTAAGACAACCAGCTTTGTTGGAGTTTTTAGGTCAATGTCTTCCGGACCGACATACTGTCCATAAATTTTTGTGTACATTTACCGGAAACACTAAAATAAGATTCTATAAACTGAAGCTTGGCACAAGTATTATGTAAAATTCATTAAATTTTTTGGTGAAATTAATATTTTATTAATATAAATTTGAAATTAGAGCTACCACCGTGATCTTGAAGTCGTTTCAAGTGAACAAGAAAGTCTTGAACAGGTGCAACGCTCTTTTCTTGATGAAATTCTTTCATGAGCAACTGTGTCTCGCTGGTGAAGTGCATTTGAGAGAGGACAGATATCGCTAGGTCATGAGGTTCGTGCTGGTAGGTTCTGTTCTTCACTTACTGTTGGAGACATTGATGGAAGAAGATCCAAAGTGTACACATCAAGTGATTTAGGTGACTATAGTATTGGAGGCACTTTATGTAAAAAAAATTGTTTGTCGTTGGGTGCTACATACACCTAACGATTTTAAAAAGGCACATGGAGTAAGAATCGTGCAGGAATATGTTGTTAAAGTTGAATAATAATAAACATCGTGTTCTTTCTAAAATAGTAATCAGTGGCGTAGCTAGGCGTGGGACCTCGCCCATGGTCTCACACTTAAAGGGGTCTCGCGAGGGCTCTTTAAATGCGATGCCATCAGAATCGCTATTGACAATTTGGGTAATTTTTGGAACTGGATCCATAAATTTCAGAAAACAGGCTTCAATAAATTTATTGCAGAAATCTGTCAATAATCTCCAACTAATTTATATTTTTCCCTGTCATGAGCAGACATGTCGTATCAAAGAATGTTTGGTAAGATACATTTTTTAGGTGTTGTGTTACTAAACTTGACGGTGTGTAGTTATCAGTGATCTTGGGAACAAAATAAAAGAGGCGTCGCTGATGCGACTTTGCCGATTTCTATATTAGTCCAAGCTACGTCATTAATAGTAATAAGTGATGGGACGTACATAATATTTTATGATATTTGTACCCACTAGGAGAACCATGTGTAGACTTACCAACACTCACGACAAAGCAATCAAGAAATATATGAAATAGTTTTATTTTGTAGTACAGGATTATTTGAAGCAATCAAGTTGGAAGATTAACTGATCACCTCAAAATTTTTACTTGCAGTTCACTCGATACTCGCTGGTTAATGTTCTACACGATAATGCATCATCACACAGTTAAATTATTGAGTCAAAATATTGTTATAGAACAACCATCCTATTCGCCCGATGAGGCCATTTGTGGTTTCAAGTTATTCATTGACCTAAAGAAATACTGACGTGGTGGATGTTTTACGATGGATAAAGAATATAACCATTGTCCTAAAGAAACTTTATTACATGATAATAACATCTTTTTCCTTCAACAGCAATGAAATCAATGAAAAACTGGTTACCTATCTTATGAGTACTTAAAAATAATATTTTTGGTACATACTGTTCAAATCATGATCTTCCGAAATCGAAAGTATTAAGTGTGGATCATGAAGTGAGACACAATTTTTTCCTACCTTTCGAATTTGGTACTCAATTTCATTAAACAAGTATAACAATGAAGTCAGGAATGAATTTTCAATTCAAGTCTCTGGACGGAAAAGCTGAATACACCTAAGATAGAATTAACGTTAATTTAAATGATGAAAAAAAATACCAAAAAAATCTTCAAAATTAATATCAATTGTTGAAATCCATTAAGGAAATAATATATTATTTAAAAAGTAAAAACTCACACTACGGCGACATTCACAATATGTAGCATTTATAAAGTAAAAACATCAACACTAGATATATGTTAGAGAACAGATAAGGGAATTTATCTGGAAAAGGTTGTAGTTCTAAGTTATGGTTAAGCGGTGGTCTAATGGATCACCTACGCGTGGCCAAGCATCTTCAGAGCAGTGAGTGTGAAATATTGCCATAGAATGTATTCTGTTGACACCACCAAGGCGCATGGTTGGGTATAGGAATAAACAGAACAGATGAGGGTTGTCATATGTGAGGAAGAAAAATAGAATATTGTGTGAAGGGATGTCAAAGTTGACGTAAACAACCTGACATTGAGAATTATTCGTTGGCCGTTTTGACTTGAATAAATGTAGAAGGTAATAGGGTGAAATGTGGCATTTTCCAACAACTTTTTTTTGTAATTGTCGAAATGCATCTGTCAATCCTCATTGCCTTGAAAATGAGTCTAGATAAAGGTAGTTCTTTAATTCATTCGATATCATTTGGTAATTATTATTTGATTTAATTATTATCCAAATACTTCATCATTAAATGTGTTAAAATACCATATTTATTGCTAAAACGAGAAGGTAATATTCAAATACGAAAAGATGGTGACAGATTGAGGATGTTCTTACGATCTAGCGTGGTTCGCTCCGCATTAAGTTTTACTTTCAAAATGTATTAGATTTTTCAATATAAAGGTTGCTTTGACCGCTAGCTTTTAGCTATCTATCTACACATCCAATTTCAACAAGCTGATAATAATTAAATAAATAAGTACATAGTCATCTTGACAGTATTATTCAGTTCCCTTAATTGATTTATATTTGATAAATTTCTAGATTCTTTATTTATTAGTGTCACTTGAATGTATTTCAAATCAAAATTCTTGATCATTCTAAAACATATATTTTTAATATATTATATATAATAATAAATAGATAAATAAAAATGATGTATTATTTCTCCAATTCTGCTGCATCCATTTCTGTGATTTTATTCAACAGTCTTGCATTTTCTTTGGTCATTGCTTCCAATGAACGGGCATTTTGCTAAAATACATATAAAACTCTGAAGAATTTTTGTTAGTTAAATCACAGTTACAAGTCAACATTGGAATTTAATTTCGTACAATTACGTAACTTTTGTAGATAAATGTTTTCGTACATCTATATATAGATGAATGGCATCTTTTGGTACAAATCTGAAATTTCAATGATCAATATGGAGACTGCAAACCTCAATACTAAAAAACTACATACTCCAAATCCTCATATTTCAAAGCAATATCAATAAAGATTTTATTACTAATAAAATTAGTTTAGCTTTTAGGTTTCAATGTAATTCCAAACCTGAATTTCGATGATAAAAGCTATCTAAATCAAAATGTTCCTATATACGAGAAAATCATGTTTTTTCACTTTAATTTTCAAAAATTTAAAAACCAATTATTGGACCGAAACTTATACTCACCTCTAACTGGTCTGTGTACTTCTTGTGAATTTCGTAGTTGGTAGCCGTGGCGAAATTAACTTTTTGTTGAGCTTGTTGAGGTGTAATTCGCGACATACCGATTAATGAGTTGAGTTTGCGATTTATTGTAACTTCTGAGAGCAAGTTTCTCCTTAATGTATTAGTTTCCTCTAACAAGCAAGCATTTTCATCTACCAGTCTTACTTTGTCGTAACTTAGTAGGTTAGTATTCTTTGTTGCCTAGAACGAAAAAAAAAAACCGTGTAAAACATTAATTCACACTCGATAAAAAGTTTATTAGTTTATAGATTATCACGGTTTTTACTTGCTTTGATATCAGTTAATATAATCTCACGACTTGCATCAATTGTGTTTGTACAACTTGATCTAATGGTTTATTTATTAACAAAAATCCTAATTATTGATTACAATAAGAGATTCAATTACTTAAATAATCGAAGTAGGTTTTATGGTATTTTCGAGTTTGTACCAGATTAAAAGCATAACAGCTGAAATAACTACCGAACTAACAACTCATCATCGAATTACGTATCTTGTGTTTTTGTATCATGTTTTTATTAGTTCATTTTGGTGTCTTAATGTTTTTTTTGTTTGTTTGGTTAAAAATTTGAATTTTACTTTAAAGCACTTCCGATGGTCGGATTCAGCTGAAATTTCTTAAACAGCCTTCTGTTACCTAATAATACAATATTCAATGCTTCCTCAGAGTTCATTTGAGATAGAAGGTATTCGGTTGAATCAATACAAATTTTATATGTAAGCATTTAAAAGTGTGATATAAATTCTGTGAGTCGGTTATATGTAATCAATTCTGCAAACAAAAACATTGATTCCGAATGTAAACAAATAAAAATTATAAAATCCATTGAAATTGTGAAATCTTTTGTTACTAAGTGCATTGAATTGAACATTAAAATTAATTAAATTTCGGAAGAGTAATGATAAAATCAATGAACAAATTAAAAATCAAGAGTTCTAAAAAAAAACGGAAAATAAATACTTTTTTAATTCCTAGAATCCTATTCCCACAATCCGATAGCAAATATGAATTTTTTACGAGTAGTTCAGCCTAGCACTGATTCTAGTTTTAGTCTATTAAAAGTTCCAAAGTGTTACAAAGTATACAGGGTGTCTCAAAACGATCCAACTATTTCAAGAATGAGTGAGAAGCAAATAAAGCTCGGGGGAGGGGCAGCGCGGGGGTCGTTTACTAGCGCGTTCCTTAAATTTTTAGTTGCCGTTTACGGGGGGGGGCAACACTCGTTTTGCATGCGCGCGTATTTCAAGAACAATTGATCCCTTATTAGAGTTCGACGGCTGCATCGGTAACATTGCGAAAGCTCCAAGTAATGCAACAATTTTAGCTTGGATCCAGACATTCAATACTACTGGAAACACTATTGGCGAAATTCATCATGGTCGTCCAAGGACAGCGAGAACGCTTGGAAGCATTCAGTCAGTAGCAGATTCTGTAAGCCGACAGCCTCGACACAGCGTCAGAAACCGTGTATCTCAACTGGGATTATCAAGAGTAACTATTCACCGCATATAGCGGTGTGATTTACACCTAAAGACCTATAAAATTCAGATTGTGCACGATCTACATAAACATGATTCCGTTATAAGATTGAATAATGTGAATGCAAAGTTAGAGAGATATAACAATTTCAACAACATGTTCTTCAGCGATGAATCTTATTTTCATTTGGATGGATACGTAAATCGCCAAAATTGTCGTTTTTAAGGAGAAAATAATCCACAGTCCTAACATAAACGCCCGTTGCATATCCCAAAAGTCACCTTGTGGGTCGCTATGTCGGCGAACTGCCTTATTGGGCCCAACTTTTATGAAGACATGCAGTGACTGTAATTTCTACACGCAATGTCGACATGATACGAAATTTTTTCGGGCCTTAACTGCAACAATGTCAGCATTATAACCGGCTGAAATGGTTCAAAAAGGATGGGGCCACATAGCACACCACTAAGAACTCTGTTGTTACCAGAAAAAGTAATTTCATGAAGAGGTGACATTGAATGACCACCTTGGAGCCCTGACTTGATCCAAGTTGATTTTTCTTGTGAGGTTACCTTAAGAGAGTAGTCTAGGAGAATTATCCACGAAATTTATCATATTTAATAAACAATATTGAAGAAAAGATCATGAGTATTCCTCGACCACTTCTTCAAAAAGTTTTTAAAAATGTACGCAAACGGTTTGAGGAGTGCCGTCAACGAGATGGCCGTCATTTAAACAATGTCGAGTTTAAAAAGTAAAATTTTGGTTGATGTCTTTTAGTTCATACCAATAAATCCATATAAAAATAAGTATAATGTATTTTTTCCAACTAAAGTAGTTGGGTCGTTATGAGCAGTTGCAGCTATCGTAAAGCATTTCATATTTGCAACCTGACTGTGGTTTTAGTAATGTCGATATTGACATTAGCTGAGCGCCGTCTAAATGACGTGATTCACGCTATCGGATCAAGCAATTTCATTAACAAGGACACTTTCCTTATCCTCTGGATAACCACTAGACGGCTCCTTTGTTCTAAACCCAAGAGGAAACTTCCTTATCCTCCGTTCGGCTGCCAGCGAAGGCCTACGAAAAACTACCGGCAACATATCTTACCTACCTCGATAAATCTCCTAGTGCCATCACATCTCATCACCAATATCTCATCGATCATCGGTGTTTTTTATGATTTTCCTGTAACCTGGTGGACCATCAATCAAATGGCCGACAATCCAGCCGCAGCTGTACATAACTCCCCAGCCCCTGCATAGTAACTCTTATCCATAGCTCCCTTAATAACTTTAAAAGCTATTTGCAGTAGAATTGATTAAAAATGGGAACAGAAACCATTACAATAAAATACGAAAAAAAAAAAAATTTGAAAAGGTTTGAAATTACATTATTCATACGAACTAACCGATATAATACAAAAACAGCAATACGTGAAAAGAAATCTAAATAGGGAAATTTGGGACAGAATAAGATAGTACGATAGTACAAATATTAAAAATACCATTGACTTGAAAAGTTACATTAAACAAGAAAGCACGTTATAAGTTTGTGTGTGACAATTTGGTTGATATCACAATAAAAGAAACCCTTCCTAAAAACCTCCAAAACCCTAGTCCTGCAAAGGAAAAGCTTTCTTATATCAGGGTCATTCCTGACATTAACCATATCTGACGTAAATATGTCCCTATCTCTCTTGAAAACAATTCAATGAGTCTATCGGATTGAGGCAGTATAAAGCATTTCTGTAAATTATACCAAAAACATTTTCCTCTTTTTTGAGGTCTTTAAAGCGTGGTTTTTGATTAAATTAATCTATTCTATATAAATTATAGATTCCTCTCCTTCTGACTGATTTAATAAAGGATTGTAGTATTAAATATTAGTCATGCATGAACGAATATGATGTACGTTCTTAAGAAAAGTACGTACAAAAGAAAAAGCATGAGTATTATAAACTTCAAGCAAAACTGAAAAGAAAATCCCTTCGCTAGGTATTTGTAACAAATAAGAGATCATAATGTGTTTAACAACGGATTATGTTGATAGTAATGCCAAATTAGCTTCATGAAAGAGAGGAATGGTATTTCCCATATCATATGTATTGTCAGAAAAATTAAGTTCATTCAACCAATTTAACGAACATTTTTTTTTAACAAAAACTGATGACTTGTATAAACGATAATATTTCTGAGAACAGTGTAAACATTGAGTGAAAATAAATTAAATTAGATGCTTGGTAAACACTGAGAATAATATGGTATGACAACCTTACCTGATCATGTAATGTAGAAACGGTGCGTTCCAAGAAATCCCTTTGTCGCAAGAATTCGTTCTTGGCCTCCGTGTCCTCTTGTTGCGTCACCTCGAAGTCTTTATCTGCATTATATTTATGATACATGTCCTGAAACCAAGTATACACTAAGAATAAATTTACTGAAAATTTGCTTGTTGACGAAAATAACATTGTGATGGTATGGATATAAATCGAAATATTTGACAGTAGAAAATTTATAAATAAGAATATTTTTAGCAAAAATTTCCGGAAAGTGTAATTTTATTGGATGAATAAAAATCTTGTGAGTACATCAGAAACACAATGGACATGTAAAATATGATATCAAAAACAACAATTACTACATTAAAAGTAAAAATCATAAGCACTAATTGAAAACAAAAAGCAGAAGATAATGACAAAATTGTTAGAATAACAATGCAGAGTTGATAAGAAACAAGTAGAACAGCAATTTGAAGTAACAGTAGAACTGATTAAAAACAGGAACCATTGCAATAAAATATGAGAAAAAAATTTAGAAAAGCTGGAAATTACATTATACAAAAACAGCACTATGTGAGAAGAAATCTAAAAGAGGGAACGAACAGAATAGGATAGTATGATATAAGAAATACCATTGACTTGACAAGTTACGGTAAAGAAGAAATCACGTCATAAGTTTGAGCGTGGAAATAGAAATATCTCACGCTTTACTCTATACCCTTTTTATAATAAGATTCGTCATTACCTCTCCAATGCTGGACAATCTTTGTCACCGAGCCATTTTTTCAAGTTTGGGAACAGCAAATAATCCGAGGGGACTGAATCTGGCGAATAGGGTGCGTGAGCTAGCAATTCAAACTTCAATTCATTCATTTTGGCCATTGTAATAACGGGTATGTGAGCTGGTGCATTGTCTTGATGAAACAACACTTTCTTCTTAGCCAAATGCGGCCGTTTTTGCTTGATTTCTTCGCTCAAACGTTGCAATAAGTTCGCATAATACTCGCCCTTGATAGTTTTTCCTTTTCCAAGATAGTGAATGAAAAGTATCCCACGCTTATCCCAAAAAATAATCGACATCATGACCTTGCCTGCAGATGGTCTTTGCCTTCTTTGGAGCCGGTTCTCCCTTTTCAGTCCATTGTTTTGATTGTTCTTTTGTTTCGGGTGTGAAAGAATGGACCGACGGTGCAAAAATTCGGCTTTATTTCTATGAAATGCCAAACACTCGATGGTAATATCTTCACGACGACGTTTCTGTTCCATTGTGAGCAAACGCTGCACTCATCTTGCGCACAGCTTCGTCATGTCCAAATTTCCAGTTAATATGCGATATACCGCACTTTTTGAAATGCCTGCTAGCTCGCCCACTTTTAGTCGACGATTATCCAGTACCTGTTTGCTGATTTTCTTCAACATATTTGAAGTTATCGCCCCATTTGGTCGGCGACTGCGATGCTGGTCTTCGCAGGTCGTACGGCGTCGTTTAAACTAAGCTACCCAATATTTTACTTTTGATAACGAAGGAGCAGTCTCACCCTGAGTGAAATATAGCTCAACTTTTATATTAGTTGGGCTAACGCCTTTCAAATGGAAGGATTATATCGAATAAAGATAATCAATTTTTTTCATGTTTACAAATTCACTGAAAATGTTCAATATTGATGTCTGCCAAACAAATACTAAACAACGTGGCGTGTTCAAACTTTATATGCTGTATAGATTGTATACTTTCTAATACAGTGGTAGTTGGTATTTTTAAAGCAACTACCGCCATCTCTAGGTCCTCGTATTAAATGGAATTTTCAAATGAAATGTACTCACCTTGACAGCTTTTTGTAATAGCGGAACGTTCTGTATATATCCGCTAGCATGGTGAATATCAATTCTGATATCTTGTAAGGCCTTTTTCATTCTTCGATTTCTCTCTACTTCTTTTTTCACTTCGTTATTTGATGCGTTCAGTTTTTCTTTCAATTCTGCTAATTGTATATCTAAGCCCAAAATAACTTTTTGCAAGTTTTCTAATTCACGAACCATTTCATTGATTTGAATATTCTAAAAGAACAAATTAAGCGGGTATTCGAAGGTACAGGGATGTAAATAATGTAATGTTAGCTATAGAAAGTGCAATAGCTTGATAGAAATGTAATTGAATTAGAGTAAAACTCTTACTTGTTCTGTAATTATTTTTTCCTTAGGTTCAATTTGTGTATTCAATTCCTTTATTTTAAAGTCCAAAATGAACTTGAATTTTTCCAATTCTTGATTTTTGCTTTTTATGATAAATATTCTTTTTTCTTTTTCCTCGATAGTTTGATCCCTTTCTTGTATTTCTTTTTTATAATCCATTATCTCCTTCTCCAAATCATATATAAAGTTTTTGAATTTTATGTGTTCGTTCTCCATTGTGAATACTTTGTGCTTCAAATCATCAACTTCTTTAAGTGAAAGAAGAAGTTTCTTTTTAACCACTGATATCTCGCTTCTAGAAGAATAACAAAAGAAATAACAGCATTATTACGTGATTTTAATGTCAATGTTTTACTCGACAGTCTAATACTGGAAGTAGATTCAAACCTCTAACGCGAACTAAAGAGAGCGCACCTATGAATTAATTCTTTTTATAATGAAGAACAAAGCATCACAATTATTAAGAGATACTTCAAGAATATATGTTCTGATTTCTTGAATATTATGATAATGCATCATATCTTTTATGACATTTTCCCACAATACTTCGAAAATTGGTGGCAGTGACGGCTTTTGGGTGTTCCTCAAGTTTTTCCAAAAAACTCATTTTATAAAAGGTTGATTGCCTTTGTCCAATTTTCAATTGTTGGAACGGTTGCCATACAAAAAAAAGTGAGAATCACGAAGCACTTCTTCATGTCCTTATTTAAGTATTTACTATAGTTTGTCTTGCGAAATTCGCAATATTTCAATTTACAAAAATGTTATGAACAACATAAACACTTCCAACAAAATAATGCATTCTTTTGGTTACAATCTTAAATCCAATCATTTTCGGCATACATTTTTGTGTATAGCTTTTCCCCTACTTACACCATATGCTGCTACGATGATATTTGGTAAAGACCTACTTTTCTTTACAATTTTATCTTTTCTTTGTATGCATATTTACAGAATCTCTTGGAATTTATTAAGTTGAAAACAACTCCCATAGTACACAAAATTACACACACTCTTTTATAGTATATTGTTATTCAAATAAAATCGTCCTAAAGAACTAGGTGTATTATGTGTTTCGCTGGATTGACTGCCGTCAATTTCTCCAGTTAAATCACGCATCTGCTTAGATTATTTGTAGTATAACGTAGTTCTTCGTAAGTCGTGGAAAGAGCGCTCAGAGCACGTCGAGTATTCCAGATGAATAATAATACTGCAATAACCTGAATCGGAGGGTAGGTGGATTATTCAACGGTTGTTCATAAAGGTATTGGAAGTTGACTGCCAAGTATGGGAAATTTTCTTTTGGATAAGTAATAGAATTGATATTGTTTAGATTTTTTTTAAAATTTTGTGATATCATTTTTTCTTGGTTATTACTATTTTGGAGAGCTGTACAGCACTACCTCTGTATGGTAGGTAAAGGAGTCCCGGTATATTCGTATATGGTTGTTTTATACTTCAATTTCTAGAATTCCTTTTATTAGTTTATTGACTTTTATATTTATGCCTTTTTCATATGTTATTTATCATTATTTCAAGATAATTTTTTTGTTGGTATATTTGTTGCTTTGTTGAATAGTTGTACCTTTGAACTCCAGCTCTGATAGATAAGACATGAAACATTGAAATCATTTAAAGACCAGGATGGATTAGTATCTCAAATCTGAAATTGTGATATCGTTTCTTTGTTGCATATGTGAAAATTCTTCAATTGAATGAATATGCTTGATCAAATGGAATAACTACCACTGTAACTACTATAAATAGTATTTTAATAAACGAAATGCTACATTATTCATCTGGAAAAAATAATATGAAATCTTTAAGCTTGATTTGGCAATGTGAGCCGTAATCTGCATTAGCAATCGTCCGTTAAACTGATTATTACAACAGAAAACTTGAAAGATTTAATCCCTTGTGATGGCAGTGAACGATAAAAGCAGTTCAGTTCGAGGCAAAGTAAAGTATTAATAAAACAAGTGACATTGACTATAATATTCCATAATATAATATCGTACCTCAATCTTACGTTTACATCCTGTTCTTCTTTCAAGTCTTTCAAATGAGATTCTTTTAATTCATAAATTTCTCTATCAGCGTCATCTTCTATTTGCTGTTTAATTATCTCATGGTCTTTAGCTTGGGTCTGATTAAGCTCTGCGAGCTAAAATAGGGATGTAATAGACTTTACTTTGATAATCTCTGGTTATCTTATGATAAATAAAATGTCTACACAGTCGTTTGGAATGAGATCAAACTAATATATGGTTGAAATTGTGTTTCTTAAATAGTAGAAATACGGAATTTAGGTACTAAAATGTATAGAACGAGGGCGATTTCAGGCAGTTATTTTTTCAAAGGAAAAATTGCTTTACTGTTATTTGTTTGAAATTACTTTCAAACAGGCCACTTTTTAAATTTAGGAACTGAAAGTAATCAAAAGGTAACAGATCAGGTGAGATGCCGAATGAGGCAATAAATTGTAACGCAGCAATGACGGACGAAGGAGCAGGTGAATTGATGTCATAGAACAAAGCACTTTTCTTCAACAGAAGCGTTGTCTTTTTTAATTCTTAAAACGTGTAGGCAAATCAACATAATGTGGACCATTCATCATTTTTCTCTTTTTAAATAACCGATTAAGATACCAAAGCATCTCTGGTATCGTAAAGGTTTTAACATTATGGTGGCAAAAAGAGTTTATTTTCTTGGAAGCATATTCCTTTTATGATATATCCCTATATTTGTTTGAATTTTTTAAGCGAGCGAGCTTCTCATTAGCTTAGGTAATTCCATCTTGCAAGTAGCTCTTTCATATGTAATCTTCCATGCAAAATGTCGCTCACCTGTTTGGTTGGAATATATACTTCATTACCTTACAGTCAATTACTGTTCCGGACATTAAGTGTCCATATGACCAGCAGAGAACCACTTATAAACCATTGCATTGGACGGACCAGTTTCAGATTAATATTTAAGTGATCTTTCTAAGATTTTTGAATAATTTTTTAATGTGGAAAATAATGACAACACAAGTAATTTCTTTTAATTCATATTTATATATCAAATCAAGGTTTGTTTATGTCAGTATTAAACCTTATATAGCTGTAAGACTTTTGGGGACACTCTTCCGTGAAGATTAGCAATTTTCGCATTGTTAAAATGAATGCGTCAATCCGCTTCGAGCTACCGCCACGTAAATATCGCTGCCATTATTTTTTGCATCACCAAGCATGAATTGCAGCAATCTGTTGTGAAACTTAACAAAGCTTGCGAAGGGCCTTTCAAATAAAACGAAGAAAAATTTTAACTTCTGGAATAGTATTAATCTTTGACAACTCACAAACAACTGGTACATCCAAAAAATTTTAAAGGTACATTTTTTATCATCTGTACAGTACTGAATCAACATTCAGCACCTATCACCTTTTATCAGAACGGTAGACGTATCTAGAAGGACCGTGGTTCCAAACCAATCAACATCTTCAAAACAACGTAAAAGCTGATTTAATATCTTAGGTGGTGAAGTTTTTGAAATGAGCATTGAAACATTTGTTAACAGAACATCTTGGTGATTATATTGAAAAATCTAAGAATGTTTGATGAAAATAAAATGAAAAGCTTGAATATTTATAATTTCAAACTATAATTTTGATTTATAGTCTATAGTTATAGCCGATAAAACAAAACAACAGAAGAAAGAACAATGATATTAATTTTGAGGATAATTATCTTACTTATAAATCCAAGTTCTTTGATGAAATTATAATTTTTATTCGACTTACTTCATCGTATTGCAATTTAGCTTCTTTGAGTCTTGTTTCATAGTCATTGATAATAGATGTTTCTGAATCTTCTTTAGCTTTTTTTAATTCCATATATCTAGCGTCAGCGTCTTTCAGCATTCTATCCATTTTGTTTTCGAATTTCATGAATTTCTCATATTCTGCTATCAATTTTTCATTGTAAGATGCCTCTAATCTTTGAACAAACAATTCATGATTCTGTTTCATTTGATTTATTTGAATATTTATACTGTTGATTTCTTGTATATGTTCTGCTTCCATTTGCTTCAAAAACAGTCTATTATTCGTATTTTGTTGAAATTAAGTAATGAAAACTGTTTGTTGTGGCATGAAACTCGAATTTTAATAGATGGAATTCATAAATTCGAATTTCAACGACAATAGAAAATCTAATTAGACTTGAAAAAGGTTGATATGTATATTACGTTACCTCATTTTTTAATTTCAATTCTTCAATAGCGTTACAATAACTTTCGTGTATATCCTTCATTTTTGATGCTGCCAATGCGTCGTTCTGGCGCATTTGATAAGAATGCTCTGTTTCTAATTCTCTCATTCTTAATTGAAGATTTCTTATTTGTAACATTTTGTCCTCTAAGATCTGCCTAGATATAAGTATTTCGTTCGATGATGGTAAATCAAATTTTATGGCTTTGTCCTCGATATTTAAAAGTCTCCAAAAACATATAACACCGATGATAGAAGCTGTTATCAAATATCTATCATCACATGATAGCGTCATCTAAAAACCGTAATTAAATTTAATGGAATTGATTGGTAACATTACAATGTTACAAAGTGAAAGAAATTTATGTTTTTACATGTACAGGTTATTTTTGTTTTCATCATTTACTTCTGTCAACAATTGTTGAATTCGTTATATACAATCATTCTCTTTCTCATGTTGCTACTACGTTTCACATAAATCAGTACAGAAGCTCCTAAAATCAGTTATAAGACTTTTTTTCACCGATATCTTCTTAGGTTTATTATTTTCCAGATTAAGATTAAGGTTTCTTGAACAAAATAGCTTATAACGAAAAATGTGAATTGCAGCTTTCAAGTACATGTTAAAATAGCTAACATTCATTTAACAATATGGTTTTGGATGTACGAGGTTTACACCAAAGAATCGAGCCTTATATGTGCGGATTGCTACTTAAACTTTGAGATATGGCAACACTGATGTGAATAACTAAGTTGGAATTTCTGGGACCGTTGACGATATTCATACTGAATACACTGCTTACATCACTACTACAGCAACACTCACAATTACACTGTCTGACGCGCGTTTCGATAACTAAGTTAACGTCTTCAGAGACTGAAGGTAAACTAAAAGCTAGTGACTCCACTTACCCGTTTTATAATAAATTTTCCTGCCAATAAACTCCTTGGCGGGAATTTCCTAATCATTCTTTGACTACTAACCTATAGAGTGGGCTGTAAGGAATTCGCCCTCTTTTACAAATTTGGTATTTTATCTTTAAGATTGCCCAACAATTGTTTTAATGTATTGCTGGATTTATAAACCAATTTAAGACCCACTCTTCTAAATATTCCGTCCAATCCTTTTGTATAATGATATTTTCGCCATATATTCAATACGAAGAAGGTAAACGTAGACGAATTTATTTTGGAACTCAACTTAATTTCCTGGTACATCTGTAATCCACTTACCACTTACCATCAAGAGATACAATAAGGAAAAGAAAAACCCAAAATGAAAAACAAGAAAAATTTGTAGTGATATCTTTCAATCCCCTTTATACAAAAGGTTTGGACGGAATCTGTAGCAGAGTGGGTTTTAAATTGATTTATAAATCCAACAATACATTAAAACAATTGTTGGGCAATCCTAAGGATAAAATACCAAATTTGGAAAATTCCTTACAGCCCACTCTATAGGTTACTAATCAAGGAATGAATGTGAAGATTCTCGCCAAGGAGTTTATTGGTGGGAAAATTTGGTATAAAAAAGGAAAATCAAGTTATTAGATTTTAGTTTACCTTCAGTCTCTGAAGACAACTTGCTTATCAAAGCCCGCGTTAGAGAGTGTAGTTGTGAGTGTTGGTGTAGTTGTGGTGTAAACAGTGTATTCAGTACTGATGTGAATATATAAATCTGCAATTGTCATTATGAAGTGTGACATTTTTAACAATGATCACATGTTTTGAAGATACTTCAATCGGATTGGAAGAAATGCTTCGACAATTGGTTCAAATGCATGCGAAAGTACAAAAGTATATTGATCTTAATGGAGAATATTTCGAAAAACACTAAAAGCATGTTCAATTATAAATATTTGTTTTTATTTGTCTATCCCAAAACTTGAGTAGCAACCCTCGAATTATATCTCCTAGACTTCTGTAGAACGTGGGCGTCTTCTTGAACTCTGTTACTGTAAAAATCAGATTCTTGCAATCCCTCTCCCTCTCTTGTTACTTAAGGTCATGCGACCTCTCCAACGCAAGTCCTGAATCCTATATCAAAAATTCATATCCTAATCTCTTTTATCCCGTTACTTTAGCAAAATTTCGATTATTGAAGTGAATACTTCTGTGCTCGGTATACTTTTATGATTGAAACAGTCTCATATAATCCCGATTTGTACCCCTTATTCACCATTACCTACAGTATTATTATATTATATATTATAAATTATCCACTTGAAAAATTCTTTTCCGTTTCAGAATTGCAAATTACGAAATCTGAGAAGTTTGACGTAGGTCGATTGGCATGTTATAAATCATATTTATGAGAATTCTGTGTAGTACATTTGCATACTGAATCAATGTAGATGTATTCTATTCTTTGTGTGTCGTGGTCATCATTTTTTCAAGTTTCTTGTCGGTAAACTGGTGATATAGTTAATTAATAGGAGCTTCACCTTGTTTGCCAATTAAAAATTATTTTTGCAGTTATTATCATAAAATTATGTACCTTAACAATGGTTTTGTTATGCATACTATATTCGACAACTTCTGCCTTCTCTAACAATGGTATTTTAACAACATACGCAACGCCATTATTACCTGAAAACAAAAGTTAAATTTCTCATATGTTGTCAATATTCTTACATGACATTAAAGCATAAAATATCAAATTACATCTTAATAGCTTTACATTTAGGTTTATATTTACTTGAAGCTTTCATATTGGCAGATTATTATTCTTTATCTTCTATTGTTGGTTTAGTAGTAAAAGATAATTTTCAAAGAAATATCTCAAAGTTATTAATATCTCAAATTCCCTTATAAGTACACATTAGGCTCACAATTACCCCTCCACAAAAACGCAGACTAGGAATCATAAATTGGATAGTTTTTGTTATTATCATATTGATTGATATGCATTCCTATGTTACTTTCATACTATCACCATTCTTTCAGATAGCTAAAAAATGTAGAAAAACACATTTACCTGAGACAAATAACATATTATTTAAGGCTGACAAGATAATTCCATCTAAAGGAGTTCCTGGAGGTATAACTACATCTCTTTGTACGTTTGAATTATAATATTCTCTAATATGTCCATCGGTTCCTACAGCAAATGTATTCTTTCCATCTCTAGTTATCTCCACTCCTTTAGCTGGTACTGACTTAATGACAGTTTCTTGTATCCTGGTTGATCTGACAATATCCCAACAATATACGGCACCATCATATCCGCAACTAGCCAGTACTGTGTCATCACTAGACCAGGATAAGCCTGTTATCTACAACAAACCAAAAACTGAATATCTGAGCTTCTAGAACATTAATTTTCGCATTGAAAAAGCCAATTTGCCAATCGAGATCGATTATTCCATATTTTTCTGCAAAAGACAGAATCATCTTCAATCTTTCAATCTTCAGATGATAGCTACAACTGTGACTACTTCTAAAACTGTTCACAGTATACATCAGTGAAAGTTCTGTTGAAGACGAAAGAATATTGATAAAAAAGAGTTGAGGTCAAGAATTTTTATTCTAACACGTTGGTTCAAAAAATGTCAAACCACTGGGTAAAGACAATGAATGACATTTGAAATGGTATGTTAAAATGCATGAAAGTTACGTTATTGGGTTATTTGTCACATGTTGACTTGGTCGAAAACATTTGCGATGCTAAGTAAGAAAAAAGATTGGGAAATGAATACATCATTGAATCTTTCGATAGAAATATCTTTTAAAACAACCACAACAGCTAGCGCTGGAGTATTCAAGGCTGGTACCAAATACTCATTATTCCTAAGCTCCTGTTTTAGCTTAGCTATATACACAAATACACTTGAAAGATGCGTGCAAATAGATCTGGAAATAAACTATGAGAAATGTGAGATATAAATCAATTCGTTGTGCGAAAGCCCGAATTCCTATTTCAACGCCTCAAAATCTGGCCCGAGGTGCAGTAGAAAATTTGATGGAATAGGCAAAGACTGTTTCAAGAAACCAAAAAAGCCAGAAAAGGTGCAATAGCCTTTCTGTAGTGTAAGAAAATGCTCTTATACAAAAAAATTCGAAGGAAGTTGAGGAAGGAGCATTCTGGATCACTACATCTACGCTAGAAATATGAAGGGATAGAAATTTGAGGATTCGATGATATATGTATAAGGTTTTGCATAAAATATTTTCATGACCATTGAAAACTTTTAGTCCAGTTCGCTGTATAATATACAAAATATTAAGAGATAAATCAAAACATGTGAAAGATAATTTCCAAGAAACTAGCGTCAAGTTTAGTCGAGAAAAATCAGGAGATAGGAAGAGGAATAAATAGAAAGTTTCCGTTGACGTTTTATTTTTTTCGATCACAAAATGCAAATGTTTTTGAAGCTTGAATAAAAAACTGTTATTCAAGAATGGCTTACTTTAATTAATGTAGAATTTGATTCGGAAATGGAATTAATTTAGGCTAAAGTTCCAAGTCTCGAAATAATACTACATTTAAAATAAAAGATGTTAAGGTATTATTTACGGAAGCCGTGCAACGTGTTACAAAGGCACCTTGGATACGATTAATATATCATGTGAAAAGGAGACAAAAAATAGATAGAATTAGTTGAAATTATGAAAGAGATGGAGCTTTTGACAATTAATATTAGAAAATGGTATTTTAAGTCAACCGAAAGAGTTGTTTATGAATACATGTTCCTATAAATAAACTTCAACTTGTATCAGTTGGGTTATATACCTAAATATGGTTGCAAATCCAACAATTAACTGCTAATTTTTGTATGAAATCACGGCATGAGATCTAATCTGGGAATTACTTCATATAATCCTTTTTACCAACCAAAACGTTGCTGTGAAGGATATTAACTGGGTGAATAATTGGTTATATTGCTTCTTAAGCTATTTCAAATAGCTGAACTTAAATAAATTCCCCATGAAACTATATTTTTATACCTTAATACTATAACAATATTACTAATAATCCATTTTCTGACAGTTTAAGTATTATTAAGTTTTTGTTCCATACTTTTAAATTACTGTGAATCATTCTTTTTTTATTAAAGTAATTTTGTTGCCCCTCAAGAGGACATTTGTAACAGTATGCTGTTTAAACAAAAATATGTCAGCATAACATTGAGGACTAGTCTTTTTGAATTAGTATTATTTGTATAATATATATAAATATATTCTGAACTTCGGTGTTTATTGAATATTACTACTGTCAGAATGGTAAGTGTCTCTCTAATTTCCGATGTAACCAAGTTCGGTATCATAAGTAATTATAATTTTCATTCTTTTCCTACGCTAGAAATTATTCAGCAATAAAAGGAGTTGCATAACTGATAGATCGTAACTACATATGCAATAACACAAGTTAATTATTGTTTTGAGTACTCGACCTCGTTAGTTGGGTTTGGTACAGTGAATTAACGGAGATTGTATATTTCATTAATCGTCTTTTATGATTAACGTGACCAGACGTGTCCCGTTTTGAACAGGACTGTCCCTTTCTATAATTACGAGTTCCGGTATCCCCTAAACGAACTCTGGGATGCAAAATTGTCCCGGTATTAGAAATGGAGCACATGTGATTCACATAGGAATAAAATCTGCTACAGGCGGGCTAATCGAAGGTTACGAAAGCGTTATTGTGAATATGTATTATTTTTTTTTATTTACACGATTCGAGTTGAAGCTCTAAAGGAGTTTTGTGCCGAAACTGAAACGGATGGCTTACTATTATGTCTGCCTTGGAGAGGGTCCTAAAAATGTATCAGCCGTTGAAATGCTACTTTTTGCTTATTGAAAAATGTCCCCTGTTACTAAAAGACCCCACATCCGAATTGTGGCTTTATTTTTTACATGCTCAGGCAGCACGTTTTCATCAAGCTGTCATGAAATTTGAAGGTCAAACTATATTGGCAAATGAAGCTGCAAATGAAGTCAATAAATTAAATGACAATTGAACTCAGAAACAGACCAATCCGTTTATTTCCATTTATGCTCCGTCAAACAATGTTGAAATTAAAAAAAAATGGTAATAATATCCAAGAAGAGTTTGCAAGAATTTTATAAAACAAGCCGTGAATATCTGGAGCAGTGGACTTGCTTTCTTACCAAAGAATTGAAGATATTTTATTGGGCAAATTTGGAAAAGCTCGCCACTGAAGACCTCCAAAAATATTAATTGAAAAGCAATATATTGATTGTAATGGAGATACTGAATTTTTTGACGATTTTTTTATTAATTACTAATTACATTACATCACAAACAGTATCAGAATGGAATAGTTCAAGTTTTTCTGAATAAATAAATAAATAACTTCATCTGAATAATATTTTTCTTAAAAATGTGTGTTTTTTTTTCATTAAATACCTATTATTTGACCTTAACAAACTTATATCCCGTTTTGAGTCAAACAATAAATGGTCACGTTATGCATGAGGAATATTACCTTTCTATTATGTCCTTTTAGCATATACATCAATTCAAAAGTAACACTTGAATATATTTGGATAACAGTCCCATTAGCAGCAGCAAATAAATGACCCATACGGCTGAAGCATGTCATACTGAAAAAATTGAATTGGAAATTTGCAAAAAATTTATAGAAAAAAGTATATATATCTATATTATATCAAAATGACAAGAATGGTAAAAAATGCTACACAAGATACAGGTAATCTTTGTAGCTACAACAAATTCCAAATATTATATATAAATTTGTTAAGTCAGCTTGAAATAGTGCAAGACAACTTGCAAGAAATTCTATGCAATTTTATCAAAAGTCAAAATATTTCATAGATTAATATTTCACGTCGTTTGACATTATGTCAGTCTCTTACTACTGGATTATAGCTGCCCCTAACAAAAATTCCATAAATAAATTGAGCAAATTCATAACATCGAACTTTATTTAACATTTTTTTGGCAGCTTATAAATGAAAATAATAAAGCTTAGTGAAATGAACAAGAAAAAAGTGGTCGGTAAATAACTGGCAAAAATGATATCTGCCGCTGCCTCTCTTTTGGTTAGGTCTTGAAACTTGATATCGAAGAAGATAAATTGAATCTCAGCTGATATCACTATTGCGCCTTTATTGGATATTCTAATTTTTATTTCGTATAAGTTGAAATTATAGAGAGGAATCTTGTTTTGGATTAACAATGAATCAAAATAAAGTTAGATCAGTTGATTGATTGGACTTTTGAAAAACTAACAGTTCGGTCTAACCTTTGTTGCTTTACATGAAAGTATTTTTCCTTTGATCTCTTGTATAATTGTGAATAGTAGAAAAAATACCTCGAGGAACGTAAGTAGCAGAAGAAAAATTAGTCCTTTTTGTTAGAATCGCATGCAATTTCTCGAATGTTGTTTTATATTATATCAAACGGCCTTTACTATTTACGTACTCGCAATTCCTGATATTGAATTCTTTTGTTAGAATTATCTCGTCGATCATTATTGTCATGAATCTCAGTTTATCTGAGAAACTAATAACGGCATACAACCCAGTTGGATGCAGTGAAACCGAGTAAATATCGTCTTCAAAAGTTTGCACAAGTTCTAGTTCAACAGTTTCGTAATTCCATATTTTAACCGATCTATCTCGAGAACCTGAAAATTATCTATTTGGTACATATACCTAAGGAATATCTTAAGTCATTTTGGTTTTTTTATATAGAATGACGATGCGTCACTAGATTGAATTTCTTAAATTTTTTTTCTTTCTTTCTTAATTCAAGAAGGCAAGATAACTTGAATCTCAGCTGATATCACTATTGCGCCTTTATTGGATATTATAATTTTTATTTCATACAATTTGCAATTCTAGAAAGGAATCTTGTTTTGGATTAACAATGAATCAAAATAAAGTTAGATCAGTTGATTGATTGGACTTTTGAAAAACTAATAGTTTGGTCTAACCTTTGTTGCTTTACGTGGAAGGATTTTTCCTTTGATTTTTTGTGTAATTGTGAATAGTAGATAAATTTCTTAAAAAGTGAAATGCGTACACAAAATACGGATTGATTTTATGAAGGAACATTGTGTTTAGAAATAATTCTACAATGATTTTATGTTAGGTTTTAGTAATGGTAGTATTTTACCGATGCTAAGCACAATTGGTTTCCATCTACATACGGACAATCCACCGACAGGTCCCAAATGTACTGAGTATCCAAACTCTTTTAACAGGACATCAGGTCCCGTTTCAGCGTCGTGTACAAATATACGTTCGCTCCACATTTGCATTTCTAAGCAAGTTACCAGAATCCTGAAACATTTCCGTGATAATTGTTTTATAATAATCAGAGCTTTTTATAGAATTTCCAGGGATTTCATTGTAAATAGTTTTGTGATGAAATTTCAGAAAAATAAGTTTTTCACAATTAGTATTGTTTGTAGAGCCCATAAGTTGGTGTTTGTTTAGTTATTGAATCAACACACTGATAATTATGTAGTGGGCATTTATTAAGCCCGAGAGAATTAGAAACTATTAATTGTCATCTTGCGCTCAGTTTTTGATACTTATCATCATTATAAACTGACAAAATAACATGGATAGTTTGACGATTGAACAACGTTACCACATTATCCATATTACTTTCAACTTAATAATATACACGTATAAATTATAGACAATTAATTGATTTGTTTGAAGCACTCAATAGTCAAACAAGCATGTTATTACAAACAATTTTTGAATGATACGATAAGATCAACAAGTTTGCACAATCATCTCAGCCTACATTCTAATAAAAGCCAGCTGGTGCAGAAATTATTGCCACAAACGATCATCATAATGTATCTTCTTTGGCCGAATGGGCTTTGAAGCAGATGAAACTAAATTGTGTTCAGCAACGAGGCTCACATTTCCTTAACCAGCTTTTTAATACGACATTTTCAAATATAAAGTGAATTTCAACCATAAGAGTCTTCTTACAGTACGATTTACATGCTGGTGTTATTTTATCGGATGTTATATCTTCAAAAATGGAGCTTGCATTACGATCAATGGAGATAATTACCACAGAAAAATCAATTATTTTTTTATTAAAAAAATGAGCGATATTTTTCGGTAGAAATATGATATAAATAAGATGGCAATCTTTGAGCGATTGAAATTAAAATTTCGATACATGAAAATATCATTTGAAGGCGAGCGATTTCAAACCTCTGATTCATTTCCTGTGGAGTACATTGATCTTGGTATTTCTGACCTACGACCAACAATACTCAAAATTACATGACCAGAATATCCTTTGTCATGATCAGCTGCCGTATAATCGAAATTATTTTCAAATGTTAATTCTATTAACTAACATCTGGTTCACACGTTTCCAAGATACGTTTTAACTTGATCAATCATATCCAAACAAGTAAGTTTAAATCATTCAAAACAAAGGTCTCAAAGAGGGTCTTCATTCAATTTTTGTTGGTCGACTAAAATTTATCAACTACAGCTGAAACTTTAGAACGTAGGTTAAGGCAACGAATTGAATCAATTAGAAATCGGAATTTTCAAAAGAAAACTATTATCAAAAAAATGAAGACTGACTATTAAAATAAGAAAATAATGGCTATTAAATGATTTGTTATTCTCATAAAGTTCTGTCATGTTAAAAAACACATCTTTCGACAGATTCGGTATAGTTTTCAGGCAACGAATGAGTCAAGAGAACCATTTCTACGAATGTTTTTTTCCATAAACGGAAATAACTAAAATGTTTCTAACCTGTCTTGCGATGGATTTATGGCTATGCTGTTTACCGTAGTTATGATTTCCGGTTCTTCTTCGTATTCTCTATGAATGGTCCTGTCCGGTATTATAAAAACGCCTCGTTTCCTGTATCTGTTGGGATTTTCCTTTTCGTAAAAATGTACTTTTCCATTAGTATAACCGAAAAAGAATCCTCTGCCAAATGTTACGATACTACGGATTTCCAAACATTCGCCGACGTCCGGACATTCTTCGCCAATCATATCATATAAAGAAGGATTAACAGGCAAATCGGCATTTTCATCCCTGAAATAAACTCGTTATATATGGTGGTAACAAGATTGTATCCAAAAGACAAATGAAAAAAGTTAATTTTTAGTTGAAAGCCTTTGTTGTCTGTTGTTATTTCAAAATAACATCGTAATTGAGGGTATTATAACATTCAGCAGTGAAGTTTGGAGTATAAAAGAAAATTTTTAATATTAAAAAAATAATTTCACGCTTTTTAAATCGTATATATTGACAATATTTATAGTTTGCTTGTAATAAACATGCCACATCTATTAAAAACAAAAACTCACTTTAAATATCAATTAGCTCTACTTTTTCCTTTTATGACGGGTTGCTCTTTCTCTTTATAAAAACCAATAGTAATCACCCATCATGGCCGAATCCCATCGTCCTTGATACCGAATTTCTATTGTTTTAATATCTTGTTGGAACCTTTCATCCTGCTCAACCAACAGGTCGAATATTAGTAACACATAATTCTACATGAAACACGACAAACAATATGTTGGAAAGGGTCCAGTTATTTGTCGTCCTCCTGTCTTTCCACGTTTTAAATCTTTATCTTTATACAATGTTCACTTAAAAACATTGTTCTAAGCTCTGTGATTCTCATCCATATTATATTCATTATACTCGTATTGAGCTAGCCACCATAACTTTTCACTTAATTATTATTATTTAATAATGTGGAAAATCATAAGAATTTTTCCTGTTTCACATCCACTACAATGAACTTTTTTTTTGCCTTTCAACATCCGAATAAACTGAGACCAGTCTCGTGGAATCATAATTTTGAAATTATCATCAATTTGTTTTTTTTTTCAATTCTTGCATGATCGCTGTCACTTTCCAAACGCGTGTGTCCAAGAAGCAAACATTTCTGGTCAATTACCTCAATTGCTGCCTTCTGAAAGGTATAAAAAATATTTCTGCTTGCAATGGCTTCGTTCTAGATGAATCAGGTTGTATAGACTCGAAGGATTAGATTATATAAAGATAACACACGTTTGTTGATAAACAATATGGTACAAGTTACATCTGTTTGGTTAAAGTTTTTGATGTCAAATTAAAATGAAACTACCGATCTTTGCCTTTTGTTTTGCCAACCTTGGAAAAATATAAATTTGACATATCTCATTATAGCTTCAAAGCTAAAAGGAATACTACTTTATAGGAAATAGTGGGACATATCTTATTTTTCCATCTTGAAGCAAAAACAACTGAGTCAAAAGGTATAAAAATCTCAAAATTACCAGAGTCATATATTCATTCTGTTTTTGCCAACTTACTACGGAAATATGATATGATACTCACTTCTTACTTCTCTTATCCTTTTTTGGTCTAAGAAATGCATGAAAAATATAAATAATATCAATGAAAATATTAAAGTAAGTCATGACCTTGATATACAACGCTAGAATGTGTCATTAATATAAAATATATCGGTTTATGAAAAAATGAATCATGATGATCATATTCATTGAGAAAATATAGCATTACGTTTACTTGGCAATCGATCGTGGGCAAAAATAACGCACCACCCCGATATCTGAAAATATTTTTTTGTTCAATAAATTTAAATTAATATTGCTTTTATTTAACTTCTCTTCAATCATTTTGGCGCAATAATAAGAAATGTGTAGTAATTTTGAGTAATTTTTAATGAGTAAAAAAATAAAAATAAAAACATTGAAATAAAACCAAATTTTCCTAAAAATAAAACTTGCATTCTAAACAATGAAGTTCCTCTTTTTAAAATGCCAATAGCGTGTATTTCCGCCTCTGGATGTAATTGTTGCTAACATCCTCCGATTGATTCTCAACAAACCAACAAGGTATTCAAGCTCACTACTCTATACTGAAACGCAAATATTGGATGTTAGACAACTATACATTATTCAGATAGGATGCCATCAATATAAAAATAAATACGAACTTACCACTCACAATCATAGATACGCGACAAGATAGAATAATCAATACTGTATACCAACAGCTCATAAAACAATAGGTCAAAAAGGTTACTCCTACTTGACACCTAAATTATTCGGGCAACTACCACAAAGAATTATCGATGAAACTTCTTTTAAACGCTTCAAAACCCAACTAGTAACATTTGTTAAAGAAACAGACAAAACAAAAATACACAAAATGATAGAATGCTGAAACAAAAACTGAGAAGAGTAAACTCATGTACGAAATGTATGTCTGAAACACAATCATTTAAAAATGTATTTATAATGTTTTAACTGCATTTTTTTTTGTTTTCTTTTATAATGTTTAGGTTAGGCACACCAGCCTATATTCACCACATACAAGTATGTACAATACTTCTGTGGATGTCTAGATGTTTATTCAATTTTATTCAATTTTAATTGTATTTTATTACTGTTTTTTGTTAAATTTATGAATAAACGTTATTATTATTATTATTATTATTATTATTATTATTATTATTATTATTATTATTATTCTGGGCATGCTTTCAATTAGGTGCTGTATCACTTCTCGAGGTATGTTCTTCCAAGCTCATTTAAATTTTGAGGAGATAGATTTCGACGACGAATGAATTCCTACTTCGTTTAGGTAACACTGCAGCAACGTGTGCTCTACCATGCATGATCATGCATTAAACGAAAAGCATCACCAATAAATGACCCAAACTGAACGACGTGATTTTCAAGAATGTCAGTTAAGTATCTTGGTGCGTTAAGGGCGGGTCAAGGAAGAGACACTAATTCTGTGCGGGCATCAAATCAAATTCCTCCCCAAAACAAGATAGACCCTCCTTGGAACGTCCATCTGGACCTCTTAGACTGATTCTTGTCTCATCAGTAAATAAAATTTTCTAAATTCCAATCTAAATATTGCCATGCAAATATTAGTCTAGTAGCACGAGGCTGCCTGGTTGGCAAAGGTGTATAGAGAGCTCTTCTGTTGTGTAGACCAGCATTCTGAAGGTGTCGTCTTATTGATCTTTAAGAGATATTTACATTTCGGACTTCTCGTAAAAGGCTGTTGAGCTCGACACTAGTCATTGACCGATTTCTTAATGAATTTAATTGCAGAAAACGGTAATCTCGAGGAGTTAAAACTAAAGGACCTCCTTGTCCAGACCTCCTAGAATGTAAACCGGTCTTTCGCAATCTTTGCATCAATCTGCCTATGGTTGTGTAGTGTACGCCAAACAGATTGCCACTTCACCACAACTTTGTCCCTGTCCAACTAACTCGGCTATTTTTTGTTTATCTAGTCTCGACTTTAACACACCTTAATTGGCTTAAATTAACGCTGTCCACAAGTTGGTACAACAATCGAATGAAAGAAACATTAAAATATGCATAAAATTAAAATTTTTATAAATACTTTAACTTTTTGTGATAGAAAAACAAAAAACCCAAAAGATTAACATTTTAGGTTTTGATATTGAAATAAAGGGTGGTGCGTTATTTATGGCCCCGAGTTTACATGTAACCCAAACAATAAGGCTAGAAATTAAGGAAATTGTATTGGTTAATTTATTGCATTTCCAGTATTTGAATAAACAAGGCAATTCTTGAGTCGTTTTGGGCGTATAAAAGAGAATGTTATCTCATGTTACAAACAACAGTTAAGAAGACTTAAACAATCTATTTCTTCCATACAACTCAATCACAAGGTTTACTATGTATATTTTTGCTTTGCAAATATTGATTCTTTCTGACTGCCACTGACTGGTGTAACCTTCAAACAAAACCTAAGTGCAGCTACTCGTAGAGAATGTGTAATGTGTAATCATTTTATAAAGTGATAAAACTTCTTCCTTATATCTAAAAGTGGTACAAAATCTGCTTTTGTGCCCCGAAACACCGGTGTTGTACTGATTGAATTACATGGTCGTGGGATATACTGTAAGAATGAAGAACCTTTGCGTCTCAGTATGAGTAGCATCAGCAAGATACAAGATACATGATCATTCGACCATTCTTCTTGACCAATTATCGAATGAAGGCTTGTATCTACTCGTGCATCGAAATTTTGAATTTTGAAGATGTATTAAAAGCTGTGTATAAAATCTATATACGTGACGAGATCTAAGTAGTATAGGACATGTAACAAAGCAGCAATAATCTGTGTGAGTCTATCCAGACGAGCCAAATCTAGCAAAATTGTTCGCTTGAAGAGCACATCTGAGACAATAATCACTACTTTCTCCAAAATTACCAATCATATGAAAGTAGAAGCATATCAAAGGAGAGGTGAACCGATCATCATCTTGCCAATGTTAAAGCTGCTCAAAGAATTGAATGTCAACCAAAGAAAAAAGATCGACCATACAATCCTGATATGCATACAAAAGATTTTTTTGCTTCCACAAATTAAAAAGAAACTGCGTGATCAATGATTTTCTACACTATTGAACATTAAAGTATCAAAACCCATATATTGGAGCTAATTTAGAGTGCAGAAGTGGCACAAATGCATAGAAAAGTGTAATGTTAAAGGGAAATTTTTAAGGAACCTTTTAAACTAGTTTAACGAGTATGTTTTCGTTAGACAAAACTGACAAAGTAAGTAGTGAGTTTTGAAATAGACAAATACAAATATTTATAATTGGATATGGCCTCATTGTTTTTCAAAATCCAAATAAGGTACCAAAATATGTATTTAAACGCATCAACCGTTTCTTCAGATGTAGAAAAACGTTGAATTTGCAATTTATTTTTGATCTGCGCGAATAACAAGAAACCATTGTCTGGAAAATGACCTTTAAATTCGATGTTTTGACTGTTCAAAAACATTTTTGTTTGAACTAATGTGTGAAAGCTGACATTGTCGTCGTGGAGAATGACTCGTCTTCTGCGATTGGTTTCTCTGATTTATTTGAGCAGTTCTGGCAAACAAGTGCTGGTGCACCATTTAGAATTGACCGTTCTACGTTGCTCTAATGGAACGGGAGAGAAATGTCAGATTATTCTGAAAAAACGATTGTTTGCTTCGTGCGTGAACAACTTGGATTTGGCTTGTCTTGAAAGACCCTTTAATTATGTTTAGTGTACGACTATGTATGCGAGTGGAACTAATGCCCAAATACGCCTCAATATCACGGTATGTCACATGACAATTTTGCAATATCGGTTTACGCAGAGTATCGATGTTTTCTAGCAACCAGCCGCTTTGGACGACCTTCACTGATTCATTCTGTAGCGAAATGCCACCACGATTGAATTCGGAAAACCAGCGAAACACGGTGGCTCAAGATATTGCTTCATCACTAAAAGTAGAAGCCAGTTGTTCGGCATACTGCTATTGGTCATCTTCTAATGAAACTTTTCGAGATTCAATTTTTGGACCAAGATGAATGTTTCAAGTATCTGTAAACAACTTAAATAGCTCTCTAAGAACGTTCACCAGCAACACTTGTATAAATAATATATATTGCAAATAAATAGAGGAAATAAATAAAAATGCTTGCCTATTATGATCTGAGAAATGAGGATAGATAACTGTCAGTTGATTCTTTAGAAACTAAATTCATGCTAAATCTGAACGTTTATTTTGGTTAAATCCTAATGAGATGATTTGAAATTACGAGTACTTACTCTTCCTTTAGCTTCATGTTAATAAGAGGTAAATCAGAAGCATGAAACACAGCTCGAATCTCTCCAGTTTCTAATATCATAATTTTGCCTCTGTAACTTCCAACTATCAATCTATCTTGGGACAACCAGCAGCAACTAGTGTAATAACAGGGATCTAGTTTGTTGTACCCAAACTGCTTCCAATTAAAATCGACGCAACCCAAACATCTCAGGCATTGCTCTCCACATACAGCTAATTGATTTGCGTCATTGGGATTACAAGCTACCTGCCAAGGATTTCAATTTATCATTATGGATAGCAAAGAATCATCCTCAAAACTAGAGGTGTCAGAGCAAAGGATATGAATATTCATATCAAAGAAATAGCAGTTTATGGTGACAAATATTTAGAAGTTTCCATAAATAGGAAACAGATCTAAAAGTATCTATGGAGTCCTCTTGACACCATGAAACAAAAAAAAACAATACGAAACAATTATCACTGCAGGGAAAACCAAGAAAAGCTAACAAGAGTACATGCAAGAATTGGTTACCACACGGCTGCCAATTTGACGTAGATCAGCTATTTTCTTAGATTGCCTGAATACAAAAAAGGTATCGATTACCGTTGACGACTGGTTATAAATTAACTTACTACCCATAAAACATGTTCATCTTATTTACTTAAAACTCCTCAAGTTTCAACCACAAACATAGGAAATATCTTTAACTTTTTATCAGTGACTCATGAATATTATAATTATTAGAATTATGAGCAATATTTACAAAATTTGGATAAATGTCTATTTCTTCTAAATTTGAGTGGCAGCAGTGACAGAAAAGCAACCGTTGTTGATTGCAATTGGCTGTTAAAATATTACATGCAATTTCCTTCCATTGTAGTGCTCTTAGTTGTCGAGAATTGCTCATGTGAAAAAAGAATTTGGAGAATAATAGTTAATCAAACCAATAGGACACTCAAATCCTAATCACTGATATTAAGATACATGAGAACCATCATATGCTATTAATTGAAAAAATTCGGAACAATGACCAACTGTCCCTAGCTCAAATAAATTCTCACTCGATGACTGTATCAACCACCGTATCGACGACTTCAAAGCCAATTGATATTAATTGCAATCAATAAATTCAGAAAATAATCACTCGACCATCAAAATAACCAGCTAATTTTCTAATTCAATGTTATTGATTGCCTTGTTTTCATAAAAGTGCGATACAATACACTCCCCAGGGACACTTTCCATTCATAAATCATCGGTAATTTCGATGGACTTTATCTCTGAAAATGAGCCTTATTATCAGGATAAGAAACTTTATAGGCAGCAGAAATTAAAGGAACTAAAAGGGAGAAGTGGAGAATTAAAGAATAAAGAAGAGAAGGAACATGATGATGTAGAAGCTAAGCATCAAACACTTGCGATTAGAGGTACGAAACATTCATAATTATTGCTAGTTGATTGAAAAATGGAAGAAAAAGAATATACTAAAATACTCTATAAAAAGACAGGTTAAGATAGCAACAATTTTGGTACCAAACTTACGGCACAAGGGTACAGAGAGGGTAATAATTTTTTATTTAACACCGTCACAACTGTAATAATTGTTGAGGCGACCCTATGTAGCAATCAAATTAATTCCTTCCTGTCTGAAAGGGTAGCTGGGGTCACCAGTGCAAGGACGGCACAAGGATAAGAGAATTATCTGCTACCCTTTCAGTAAAAAGATGACCGTTGGCCCGAAAGGAAGGGGAACCTTTAGGGGGCTACTACGTAATGGGTCGCCAAGGCTTACAAACGCCTGGACAAGGAACTCTCCTTTGATTCCTTGATGCGGTTTCTGCTTTGCCCGCACCTGCCTTTCCCTTGGTAGCTGAGCCGATTTCATTTAAAAGACTGGAGGGTAATCCGGGGAGGTGAGTGTCGAAACAAATAAAATTAACTATAATAATTATATATATATATATATATATATATATATATATATATATATATATATATATATATATATATATATACATATATATAAATACATAATAAATGAACGTAATTAATTAAAAATAATAAAAACTGAGACAAAAAAATATATCAACTCCTAAAGAAAGGTGAAAATTTTTTGAACTTAAATCTAATCTTATTAGAAACATTTTGGACAAACTTAATTTTATGAATAGATGAAGCAAACTGTCCACAGCTTCATACCTTTTTGTTCATCTTCATCACAAGGTTTGCAGTACCAAGTTCTTCCAAGTTGAGTATGGCATGTACTAATTTTTTTCTTTTCTTCTTTTTCAGCTTCTCAATTTTGTTGTTTTTTCTATTTTCTCCTCGTTGAAAACGTTTTTTTTAACCACCAATGCTTTGCTATTGATGGCCTTTTTTCTATTTCTTGCTCCTTATAAGGCGTTTCTAGCATCTTTGTTAAACTTTGTACTTCTTTTTCTACCTTTTGTTTGCCACTTTCTTCTGTAATTTCTCATTTTTATCTTGTTGTTTTGTGAAATTTTCCTTACATTGTTTGTTTTCCGACTGTGCCACTTGTTCTAGGATTCCTTGTTGAGCTTCATCTTTTTCCCGAGCTATTTCTTCCTTGTTGATATTTTTCTCCTTACCTTCCATTTGCTTCTCTTCCTCTGATAACGTGTCACTATACAAAGATATGCTATCGCTTGCACTTTCACTATCACTAATTAATAGAGTTCACATTTTCTTGTTTTCATTTTTGTTGTATTGGTAGTTTTGCTAGCGTTGGAGTACATTTTTTTGGTAGTTTGGTAGTAATAAAAACATTATAGTTACAGGGCGTTATATGGTTAAGTCATTTAAAATTATTATCCTTTTTTTTATTATTCGTTTAAAGGTTCATGTTTATTACAAGATCAAAGATCTGAATTTACCACTCCATTTTTGGACACTAAGCAACAGCACTGGAGAAAAATCCTATCTATTTTGTAACTGGTCTTGAGAAAGCAAATGAACTTTATTAAGGTGCACTGAATGTTACTAGTTGTTAAATAATGACATTATCAAACGTGAAACAAGTATATATACATGCTGAATGTTCAAAAACCTAATTCAGTTTAACTTATGGGCTGTAATTCATAGTACTGATATTGCAACGGTGCTAAGAAACCAACGACAAAAACAAAAACGGTCAATATGATTATTTTCAGATGCCACAGTTAGATGAAATACTAACATAATTATTAGTTATTCATGAAAAGGCAAAATTTATTATTGGCTTTAAATTGGCAAAGATTTGAGTGGTGTAAAAAACTATCGATGCTCAGCCTGAACATGAAAACTTCTCAAATTTGTTTATACAATAACATTTAATTGAAAAATAGTGGTATACCTGTACAACTGTTCCTGTTCCATTGAGATTATTTGCTCTACCGAAACTCTCTAATCTTCCTTTTTCACATTTGAAGACGTAAAGTGTCCAGTCAGGTTCGGCGGTAACGCAAACGAGAAATTTTGAATCGTAAGTAAATTCCATACAAGAATATCTGCTACAAATAATATCTTTATCTTGAGGAAGGGTTATTGTTCTCTTTTTTTTACAAAGTGCTGGATCCCAGAGATTAATAACTGGTAATTTATCGGTAGTTTCTGCGATAGCAATTAATTTCCTAGAGAACATTTCAGTATTGAGCGATAAGCTATGAGATACGATAGAATTTGTCAAAATATTCTTACTTATTTGGACTGACCAGCAAGTGTGTTAAATTCTTTCCTTTGTCAGCTAATTTGATGAATCTCTGTTTTTTCAGGCTGGTATTGTGAACAGTCACAACACATCCTACGGGATAGACCAACTCATCATCGGAAAGAAAATGAACATTCCCTCTTATTTTTGTTTCTAAACCCACTAAAAGCTGGGGCTGTAGAATTGGTAAACTCATTTCAAGCTGAAGTTAAAACGTACTTCACTAATAATATTTGGAGAATATGACAGTTTGTCATTGCATTTTGCGATTTGTTTGATCGATGAACGTCAAGTGATTGAAAATATTCATTCGTTCGCAGTAACGTATTTAGGAGCAGTAACAGTAATTTAAAACTTAATGTGGAAGAAATGTTGAGGGTATTGCTTTGTGTTTATTGATTTATTAATAAGGGATCACATCATTTTTCTGGAAATATTGATAAAATTACACACTGAATAGATACATTAATTTATTAAGCCTACAGTGAGTGTTATATTTCACACAAATTTACCTAAATCAAATTTGAAATTGCTTCGAAACTCCTAGTATAATAATCTTCCTTAATTTAATCTTCGTGAAAATTGAATCATATATTAATTGCTGACAGTTTTTGTGTCAGAACGAATGAAATTAGAAAAGTCTTATGATTTGGAAGGTCTTTTAAATAATAGTCGTAGTTTTAATATTGGCTCAGAATAGGAGAAATTCTAAAGACATTTTTTATCCATTCACTACCTACTCACTAACACTCACACACTTAACTATTCACTAATATTTAATTTATATCCACACTTTATCTAATTCATTTAAACACACTGTTAAGTTGACATTTGTATTCACTATACCATCAAGTTGTTGCTCGACTTTTAGTTTGTATACTCTCGCTTTATACATACAATAAAACCACATTCCGGAACTTTGAGATTCTTGAAAACTCCAGATTGCCTTAAATAAATAACAAGGCTGTCTTAGAAAGTGTCTCTATAAAAAAGCAGTCGAAAATAGTAAAGATATCTGCTTAAGAAATACCTGACGTACCTGCCAAACGTTAGCTTTGATAACATATTAGAACAGAACCGGCCTCATGGTTTATATCAGTGGACGAGCTTGTATCGATAGTATATTATTTATCAAGCGGTAATGTAGGCCATGAATCAAGCAGATTAAATTCATCAACTTCAAGTTGAATACTATACTTCATCTACAACTATAACCATAAATACTAAAATACAAGTGCAGGGAAAGAAATAAAATTTTTATAATGTCCTATAACAGTGCTAGAGTTGTAATTACTCATGTTGTTATTTAATAGAAATAATGTAGAGTTTGAATGAATATGTGGGCTTGAATTTGTTACATATAAGTTGTTAATATTCTAACTGTTTTTGAGATGTTATAGAGATATATATGTTATTTCCAATATATGATGGAAGTAGTTACTTTGACGCATTAGCAAGGAAGTTCGTTTTGTCTCATATATTCTTCTTGAGTGACCAAATCATCATTTATATCATATTTAGGCTTTGATTTCTCTATCATATAATCTTAATTTTATTAGAGAAGTCTTTGTTTAACTTCCGTTCTCTAGTATTTGAGTCAAATGAATACCAAGGTACCTCAGTTCAGCTTTTATTGATGTTAGTGTCTTATTTACATATAGTTTAGCACATAATTTTCCAATTGATTCAATTTATTCCAGAGTTGTGTTCATTTTCAGAATCTAAATCTTCAACAATGTACATACAACGATAACTGTTGTGTGTACTATGTAATGATTGGTAGATTGATAGAGAAGTAGTAAAAAATGAAAGAAAGGAAGAACTATAATTTGTTTGAAATTGAAATGTTTGAAATCTCTTATGATCACTTGGGTAGATTTTTTCATTTCAAGTATACAACAATGAATTAACATTTGAATGTTATTAAGATCGTTTTAGATTACGACACCCATGCATTCTTATTTAATTGATTATTTATTCATTCTTTACATTTTCTCGTTTGAACATTATATTCTACGATAACAATCCTCATTTACTGTACTGTTTTGTTATGTAAATTTTCTATTGTTGCCTATTTGCTATACATAATCTTGCAGACATATTTTCTTAGACCGTTGCTAAGACGATTTACTGAAATCATATAATTTTATGTTACTATTTTTTGAGTTTTCTAATCGGAAAACCGCTAAACAACAACCTTAAGGACTAATATAACAACAGATGAACACAAAATACAGCAGTAGATAAATGAGTAACTTTTCTTTTTTGTCCTGAAGTCACTGACCTAAAGTTCAGTGATGTTTAATTTAATTGTTTTTTTATAAACAACTCATATTCACCTGAAACAGTATGTGTTGACACAAAATGTACAGCGTGAAAACAAAGAATGTTTTTATTTGTGTAATTGCATTTGCTTTAAATTGGTTTTATTTATTTGTATGATGGTGGTTTTTTTCGAAGATTTTAAATACATGTCTTTAACTATTGATGTATTGCATTCTATATTTATGGGAAAATTTTGTTATTAGTTCCGAAATGATGCCCCCTTCGCTAAGATACAAACGCTCGACGGGATATCAGCTGTTAAGATTCATTACCAAAATTTAAGCGTTTTGCAAACATCAGCCATACATTCATCGTGTTTCATCTATAGTCAACGAAATCGAACGAACCATCCAAAAATAAAAAAAACAAGTATTAGACCATTACCAAACAACTAATTCAACACACCTAGAATTTCCAACTAATTATGTGAATAAATGAGTATATTTTTATAATAAGTTTCCATATACTATTCTAATTCTTAATAACAATGTCATTCAAGCAAACGTCAGATTAATGTATTATTTTTAGGTTATCAACTCTGTTGAAAAGTTCGATATATTTTGAAAGATCCCAAAATTCAATATGAATTTGTCTAATAAATAAAAATTATGATATAAATCGATAAATTCCAAGTGAACTGAAGTTGAAAAACTGCATTTCAATCCATCCAATATGTCAAAATCCAATGAAAACCAAAATAATTCAACTGAACAACCAGAATCTGGTAACCCTAATGTGACAGATACTTGGGATAAATGTGAGTGCAACTATCCAAAAGTCTCACCTGTCTGCGAATGTTCATCAAGCGCTGACGATAATGTGAAAGGAAGTGCAAAAATTAAACCTCGAATGGTTGAAATAGATACAAACGTTTCTGAGGATGAAAAATTGAAGGATGATGCTTCTTCCCCTGAAAAAGATATTTCTTCAGACATTGGTATGCCGTCTAAACCTGCAAAAACCGACAGTTCTGTTATAGAAGATGAAAAAGCTACTCCAGATTCTATTTCTCCTGATACTGATTCACCATCAAAATCTGTTAAAGAAACAGAGGATACTGCATCCAAATCTGCTAAAGCGGAAGATGGAAAAAATATTACTCCTGATACAGATTCGTCGACTAAACAAGCTGAAAGTACTGAATCTGAGCCCGCCGAAAGCAAGAGTCCTCTTGTCGAGGGCGAAAAAGGAACTCCAGATGATATTTCTCCTGCTACTGATTCACCAACCAAACCAATTGAAGATAGTTCACGTGTAGAAAATACAGGAGATATTGCACGTGTAGATATACCTGAAAGTGATATTCCTCCCGATGAAGGAGAAACTAGAAAATTGAAAGTTGAAGGTTTGGAGATTCCAAGCATTGACTGTAGTTGTAGAAAAGATGGGCAAACCTTGAAGGAAACAAATCTCATTGCCAGAAATGCAAACTGCGAAAGAACATTTATTATGGTTAAACCAGATGGTGTTCACAGAGGTCTGGTTGGAAAAATTATCAAAAAATTCGAACAAAAAGGATTTCGTTTAGTAGCATTAACACTTATATGGCCTACGGAAGATCTTCTAAAAAAACACTATCAGATGCTAGCTGACAAGCCTTTTTTTCCCGGTCTCATACAATATATGAGCTCTGGTCCAGTAGTTCCTATGGTATGGGAAGGTATGGGTATCGTTAGTACTGGTCGAAATTTAATAGGCGCTACAAACCCAGCGGACAGTGCACCAGGTACTATTAGGGGTGATTTGTGTATTCAGGTTGGAAGGAACGTCTGTCACGCTTCAGATTCTATTGATTCAGCAAACAATGAAATAGCTTTATGGTTTACTGAAAAAGAAATGATATCTTGGGTTCCTGCTATTCAGCCTTGGGTTTATGAAAACTAACATTGTGTAAAAAAGTATTTAATAAAGTGTGAAAAATTATGACTTCAATGTTAATGTATTGAGAGTCACTATTTATTCACTCATATACCTTCTTGATATTTCCAAACAAAAAGAGAAAAACCACACATACTTGGGAGTTTATGGCATGATCAATGTTTTATAACCAGCTACTTTGCTCGATTCTAATTGCGAATCCAACTACAACACTAATGACTTTCATTACGTAGAATTTTATTTTTCCCACATCTTTTGCTTATAGTTGATAGTTATAACAGATGGAGATGTTATTGTAGAAACTATTAATAAAAAAACGCTATAAAATATTGTCGATTGATTGATTCCAACTATACTGCTTCAGTATATTTGGTTTCAGAACAGTAAAAATGCGATGATGTTTCTTGTTATATTTAAATCATGTATACATAATTCTCTAGTCTTTTTATAAGTTACCGTTCATTCTGAATATTTTTCAGAGCATACCACTACAAATTTTCTGGAATTGAATATGAAGTTATTGTGAATACAACTGTTATTTTGCTCATAAGAGGAGTCTAAGGTCACAGCTTATACATTTCATCCTCTATGCCCGAGTGAGGATTAGAAACTCCATCTACAAGGATGGTCGACCAAATGAGGAGACGACTCCTGAAATGTTTGATCAGAGACATTTTTGTTCGAAAAGATTGAAACATGATTTATTGACTCTCTTTTTCATCACTACCATACTCAGTAAATTTGACATACCCCGCGCATGTCGTCACGCTGGAATCAGGATATTTTCTTGGCTATCAAGATTAAGCTAGAGCTGTACATATTCACCGGGTTTTTGTGTGTTTGGCATATTTTTTGTGCCGATTGGCTTAGCCAGTATTCAGTATTATTTTAGAGTTGATCTAACTATTATTATTTTCTTTTAAAAGATAACTTTCTATTATGAGATCATAACTAATCGACATACCAAAGAAACAAGTATTAAATACTTTATATTTCCAAAAAAATTAAGCCTGTTGTCGAGAGAATACACTTAATTCAAATGATGACAAATGAATGAAAAGAATACAACGTGACGGTGTATATGTATCGTATGTACAATCGCTTCTTATTTGGGAGTTGATAGCCAATAAAAATATTTTTTCTCTCCACGTATGTTTCACTCACCAGGTTTAGCAGCAGGTGATATCTGACTCTGGCCTATAATGTAGAAATGTGCCAAAGGAAATAAATCGAAACCACTCTTAATAATTAAAAAGCTAATGAAATCTAACCCAATAGAAACCTACTAAAATTTCATGTTAACTTTTTACAACGTTTTTAATGAAATAATTAATCTATTGTATGTTTATACCTTGTAAGACAGCGCGTTACATTTGAGTGAAAAATTAGGATACTTCGTGTCTCGAAAAATAATTGATCTTTTGATAAAGCAGAAACATTCTTCTAAGAAACATGCCATATCGAGATATCTATTTGCTAGTAAAGATGCTAGTAAAGAAGAGATACCGCGATATCCTCAAATTCTTAATTGGTTTCACTGCTCCGCTTGGACAATGGCGTACCACCGATAAACGAGCAGTGTGGTTATAAAAAGAATTTAAAAGATTTTATCTCCAAACGGTGGTAAATGTAGGAAAAGATCTAAGGGTATTAAAATTTGATTTACAAATAAGGAACTGGAAATATTTTACCATGTAGCAAAATATTTTTGGGTTAAAGAAAAGAATGTCTTCATTGTATATCTTTTATCGTCTAAGGCTAATTATTTTATCCTTCATTTAGTGGGATGGTAAAAATATCCAAAAATAACATTAGTTAAGAATTTTATTGTAAAAACAGTCGGTTTATTACAATATATTATATATAAAATTAGATTTAAGCTTAAAGGGTCAGTCTATAATATAGATACATTATTATATATTGCACAAAGTTCTTATTCACACTTTCTTTACGGTAATAACCGATGGTAATGCGCCTTCTTACTCTTCCCAATTACGTAGAAAGAATGTGGTTTTCCATTGCCAGAAAAATATTTAGTGAAACCTGACTTCTTAGGTTTAGCAGGAACATAATAGTAAGGTTTGTGAGGTTTTTTTTCTTTAATCGGTTTATCCAAAACTTCATTCCAACTTTCCGGTTGTCTGTAATCATTCAAGTAATCGTCTGATTTAGCTTTGTGCGATGCCGCTACTTTTTTCATCAAAGGTAGATTCCAATGATAAATTTTCGAAGGTTTACCATTGTTCTTGAACCCCACAGGTAAATTTCTGCTTTTACTGTTGATATCATCTAAAGAATTTGGCGCGTTATGAACGTAATAGTGTGGATGTGGAGGTAGTTTCACAATGTACATATGAGAATCATCGGATCGGCTGTGGTGTCTTGATTCTACGGCTAGTCTCTTCCTATGATGGCTGTTTGGACCTCTGATTCTCTGCAATCCCAGTTTTGTAAGAAGCTCATGATTTTTTGTTGAAAGTGATGGTTTACTGTCCGAGAGAGTGAAAAACAGAATAGCCAGTAGAGCTATGTAGAGGGATATGAACCTGAAACAAACAAAAACTGACATTAGGCTTTTGTATAATTGTTTTTATTGAACATTGAATGAAAAAAAAAGGTATCGAGTTGACAATAAATATTTGTTTTTGAAAGGTAATACGCGTACGCAAATAAAAGAGGAATTAAACACAGTGTAAGGAAACTGCACCATCTTTTACGACGGTAAAATTTTAGGCAACTAGCGGTAGCATTGAAAAAGTTCAGCAAATGGTACTGAACAACCGTCGGATTAAGATAGAAGAGACTATTGACCTATCGAAAGAACGAATTTGCTATATACTGACCAAAGAAATATACATGGGTGGGTTTTCCGTGCGTTTGCTCCGTCGGATCAAAAGCGCATTCAAAGAACCTTGTCCAGGCCTTAATAATAGGATTTACAACTGCAGATGAAACCTGGGTCCACTAATACAATTCTGAAATGAAAAAACAGTGGATTGCAGCGGGCGAACCTGCTCCGAAAAAAGTTGAGGCGCTTTCATCGGCCGAAAACGTGACGACAACAGTTTTTTTTTTTGGATAATCATGGGATTGTATTCGTCGACTATCTTTAATAATGTATATATACTCGAATTCAATTGTGTGAATGTTTCCTTTCTTTTTCAAAATTTTAGAAGTCAATTGATAATAGATGATTCCTTGAAACAATTGAATGTAGAGAAAAAACACAATAAATTAAAAAAAATACACGGAATTAATCATATTAAAATGTTCTGGCAACATGATGTCATAAACATTTATTTCTGTCCTCTTTACTCGTACATCATTATCGCACATTCACCTTTGTCGTCAGTGTCAAAAAAGTAGCAAGGATAGGTCAATGAAATACTAAATATGCATTACTCATGCAAATCCATTTTATAACCTTCAAAGTAGGCTATTTCAGACAAGGCATCCATCCGTTATGCTTAAGCATATTAAGATAGAATTGAGTTATATTTTTTCTTTTAATCGTATATCAACTTGTTCCTTAAAAGTTATTGTTTCTTTTATCCTACCCACATTAAGATGATTTCCCTTCATTTTGTAAGATCTGCAGGAAATTAAACTACGATACAGTACGTCTTTTCAAACAGTTTGTTAATTATGTCCTGTTTAATAGGGTTTTCATGAGAAACAGGAAATTAACAGTGTCTACACAAAACCGATTTGCTCATATATATTAATTTGTGTATAGACAAGCAACTTTGTTAATAAATATCCAATATTACTTACGAAATAGGGGTTTCATGTTCTAGAGTGAAATTGTAAGGGTTGACATTCAAACTCTGGAGAAGTAGTTAATTTTCTCGATCATTTTTCTTGACTAGGAAATTTCTAGTAGAACGAATAGTAAATAAGTCTGAGTCAAACAGTGTTGTATGCTGATAAATTTTGAGCGGAGTTTATATTATGCGATAGTTAGAAATTGAATTAGTCTTCAAACTAACACCATGTGAAAATAAGTTTTAATCATTATTTTTTTTCAACACTTCAGTTAAATAAATTTAATTCGTTTTATACATTGTTAGAAAATATTTTACAGACTAAAAAAGCGCACAAATTATCATTAATTTTCACTAATTTAGTGATATTTTACATTACCTAACCCAAATCCTTTTCATACTTAAAACAGTTATATTAAATGAATACATTTTGATTATAACATCTCACTTAAGCCACAATAATTAATTAAAATAAGCAGTTACTTTTCACGTAAATTTATTACACAAATATATACTTTTGAGTTTTTTTAATCCAAATAGAATATTATGAATAATGAATAAATTCACATTAAGTAAGTAAAAAAAATTTAAATACCTCAAAATACACAGCAGAATTGAGTCGCGAGATAACTCTCAAACAAAAAAACAAAGAAGCAAAGTAAAGAAAAGAATGCAATAATAATAAATAAAATTCCAATCTAACGAAATGTTTCATATTTCGGAATGGCAAAAACAATATATTGCTGATGCAATGGTTGAATATTTGATAAATAGATTAACTTATTGTCAATACCATCAAATAAAAAAGTAAATATTTTCCTATCTCCACAAAAAATTATTAAAGGACACTATTGATCCCGTTCTCACAAATAAAATCGAAAATGATAATGTATTTTTTACATTTACCCTTTCGCAGTTTTGTGTTACAAAAGAATCTGATGTTAAGATCAATCAGCAATTTACATCTAACTTAAATTACTACTGTGTAACTAGCTAAGATTTTCTCAACAGTATTCTTAGATTTCTTGATACTTGTACACTAATTAACGTTCGCCTGAACACACAATACAAATTCATTTTACCAACTCGAAAGATTTAACCCTCTTGAGTCTTCTCTCTATTCCTTCAATGTCAAGGAGCTGGATTACCTCAAAATTTCAACATTGGTGTGGTGATGAAAATCATGATTCGGAGCAAATTTCACTACAGTTTGTTTAACATTGTTTTTACCCAGATTCTTGTGTACCAAGGTATATCCACGATGTTCCTTAGTACCTCGTTCTGAAATCTTTGAAACCTCTGAATGAAATGTAAACTAGTTTGAATAGCACAGCCTCAAACCACCAGATGAGTTTGAGGGTATGTTTATAAATCATATCTTGTGTACAGACAGAGTGGAATTTCGTCCTATCAACCAATACATTTTTTTATATTTATTTCGAAGTTGTTTCCTTTTCTTTTTAATATGAGCTTTTCAGCGAAGGATGCTAATGATCTTGAAAGTTATCAACTGATCAGTGTTTATCAGTATAAATTATTAGCGAATATTGTCAGACCCATCCCCTAATGCCATATGACGCCGTTAACCAGAGTGTAACGTAATATAATACGATAAAAACAATTAAACGCATATACTCGTATGTAGATCGAAATAAATCGTTAGCTATGAGGTGACATAATAAAATGTTGAAACACATAATTTCGATCCACAAACCATCTTGAATATTTAATTCAATAGTAAATGAAAATTTTATTTGCAATATTTGTTCTAGTTTATTTTTAAAAATGACATATTAGCATACTATAAGCGTTTCGTTTCATTTTTAAGAGCAATTCAAATATTTTCTAGAAAAAACAATGTAAATACACAAAAAAATGGTTGACCACTCTATCTAAGTGCCTTTCTGATGATGTGTACCTATTTAAAAATAAGGGGTTGAGGAAGTGAAAGGAAGAGGGTTATGAAAATATTAATGTGTTTTGGTAGTTTCCCAAATCTGATGAATACTGTGAAATATGCAGGTTTTTTCTGCGAATCACTGAGTATGCGGAAGAGGAGGAGAAAGAGAGACGATTTTAACAAAGGAAATGTCACAAACTAGAAATTAATAGCTACAGAAAATAAACACCCAAGATCTCGATACAATCGCCAATGGAAGAAGTTTCTCAAACACAATTAGAAAAATTAAAAATTGTACTGCCGGAACGTATTCAATTACACTTATATGAATAACAAAGAGACGGGAATAATTAAGCACACGTCTCGATATTACCAGCTTACATAACTGTAATTTGAAACCAATAAAAAAGTTTTAAATCAAATCATGTTCAAGAGAAAATGAATACATACGATGTGCCGTATTCAAGTGACAATTACGAAATACAGGATCCAATTAAAATGTTTTAGAGACAACGGAAATTAATAGTGTGATAAGTGTGTTAAATATATCTAAGACTATGAGTATGACTCTAAGAAGAAAAATTGAAATAATTTTTTTGTTTGGAGATCATGCTCGTGGCAACAGGGAAATTGTTGTAGAATTTAACTTAAGGCATCTTAACGTGATCTTTTCAACAGTGAAAAAGCAGCTACAATAATTGATTTTTCACTCGAAAGTGGTAGTATATAAAATTCCATAATAATGTTCAACCTCATCGAAAAAAATGGCCTTTTGTTGAGAAAAATATATAATGTGACACACCGAGCAAGCGAATACTTGCAGTTTATCATAATGACTAAATATTGGCAAGGGTAAAATTAATAGTTAATTATGAATCAAGGCACTAAAGTCATACTTTTTGTCACGAGGCTAAATGCCTCGGCATCTAACCCCACGAGTGGTAAAAAGAGACTTTAGTGCCGCGTTACATATTATCTTTTTGTTTCAAAACGTCCACCTTTCTTTGAAGCAAGTTGATTATTTTCTGTGGAAGAATCAAAATGTTGGTCTTATCTCCATGAAGGCATGAATACAGCTGCCAACTTTCTGATTGTTACCAGCTCCATTTTACCAAATCAATGTTTCCATGGAAAAAAGATAACAAACATTTGTCACCAAGGAGTTGTCTTTATAACATTCTGAAAAGTTTAATGCTAACATGTGAATTATTTGTGCCTTGATTGTTTATTGATAGGTTATGTTAACTAGTAATCCTCTGTTCATTTTCTGAGATCCTCACAAATTTTTGTTTCCATATACAATAGTTGATTTGTGAGTCTTAGAAGGAAATAAAATATTGTTCATCCGAGTTTACTGGAGAAACTTCTCTCTACAATCCCAAACATGCTTCTTATTTTTAAAACTGACAATCTAGCTATTAAATTCAGAAGATTCTAATCCAAACGCAAAAAATGCATAGTTTCATCATTATTCTTTTATATTTGAATATTATAGAATTGACTGGAAAATAGAAAATTGTTGAAATATCCAAAAATTTTTATGATTTTCCAAAACCTTTCATAATAAATAAGGTACGTTTTGATATTCAACTTTCCAAATATTTAAAAATATCTCTCGTTAAATTTGTTATGCGCCAATATCTTTTAAAGGTACATTAAGAAGATCATATTGGAATAATTTAGGATACAAATCAAAATAATAAAAAATTGAGTCTGTATATGAGATGATATTCTCCATACCTACATTATTTCGAAATCGCGAATCAAAATATCTATAATAATCCCATATATCACAACTCGTTGATTAGCAATGGGAACCATTCGAAAATGTCACCATGTATAAATGTGTGAAAATTTAGATGTGAATTTCGAAACGCGACGCACTGTATAATTTTATGTTCAATATATCAATCACAATAAATTAAATTGCAAGTATCTTTATGTACCATAAACAACAATTTATTAGTTTATAAAAAATTCCAAATTAACATTTTTTCGTGCTTCAACAAGCCCTTATAGCTCGAAGACATATAAGCTGTAACTAAAAATCTCAATTGTGTTTGACATATGTTCAGCAGGTCTCGCAAACTTCAAACAATTTGCCTTAGGGCGGACATGGGAGTAGTACCATGGGGTCATTACAGGTCAGGCGTAGTACTTTGATCGCCGTTATAGTCCAGGTACTAGGAACTAAAATAACAGTTTTCACGTCTTGTTACGATCTTGCTATTAATTTCTTGCATGATATGATCCACCACGAATAACCGCTGTGACCTCTATCGGCTTTTGCATGAGAAAGGTCATAAAAGCGACTCAATAAAAGTAATAATTATGTTCACAACTAATTCCATTTTGGTTAAATATTAATTATAAATATACGGGGTATTTGCAAAATGAAGTGAAAAATTGCTGTGAGTGATTTGGTATTTGAATTCAATACGTAAAGTTGTTTTTATTTAACGAAATTTGACTTAATGAATGAAAAGAAATTTACTTGCTGTCTTAATGATAAGTGTTTAGAAATTTCTGATTTCGATTCTGTATCATTCCTATTTTTGTTTATATTTGCGACACTTTCTTTTAGACTAGTTTAGTGCAAGCGTCAAATAGTGGTATCAAAATCGACAGATATGGAATTAAACGAGGCTATAAAAAATATTTTTAGCGTTTATATATTCCGTATTTCAAAAACTTCATATATAAAACTTAAATATCTTATATAGTAAACACGTCCGCGCCCGGACCTGATTTAGTGGCTATTTTGTAGTTAGCTGCTCGTGGTGGGGGATTCTAATCGACCATAAAAATTGAATCTTTCTACCTACTTTACTATTTTTTACTATCCGCAGGCACTGAATTACGCGGTATTCTACTAAATTAGTAGCCATGTCTAGACTAGGCTTATGGATTAGCGAAAAGTACTGTTTCTTAGACGTATGCATGCCCAGCGTTATCCAAATAATTATTCATCATGTTCTAAAGCTATTACGGACCAACTAGAACCGTGAATTCAGAACTGATACACCATATGCTTTAAATTAGAATTTAGAAATGAGTACCAGAATACTTTTTCAACGAGTAAATGTTATTGATTGATTATAATATTCTAAAAGGAACAGGAAATAATTTTGCTTCCGATGTTCTATTATATAGCTAAGTTCTCAAGACATGGAATTGCTTATTTTCATAAGAATCACGTATAGATAGATCTTTCTGAGGTAGCTTGTGGCATATTCCAATGTGACCTTTTTGATCTATCGTGCTTTTCTATATCTAGATAGAATTTTTCAGCTTATACTTGATAATGACAGATATCAGACTGAATTCTTTATACAATTTATGGCCAGTGACTTTCCTAAGTCTAGTACCGTAAACCACATCTACACTAGAAATTTTTTGTCAATTCTTTCAATTTTATTTGTCAATTTAGATAAAATACCTTGTTAACAAGAGTTTTGACTGTTTTTCAGACTTCACACAGTTCCGTCGTGAATTATGGCGATCGATCTAATATTAATTCCTTGGATTGTTTTTGACCTGTTGAATTCTTTCATCATACGGTACTCCATTTATTTTTTATTGAGTATGTAATTCGGAGGTTTCGGCTCCAACGAATGGCATTGATCATTTCTTCTGCCTTTTCATGGCACTTACGATCTTCATGGGCGTATTATGCGTATTTTGAGCAAACAAAAAATACCATATTAGCTTGATTCAACCTCGAATATTTTTAACACTGTTTAGCTCTTATTGGAGATAGTAATTGAACAATATTTCTTTTAATTTCTTTCAAACAATAGTTAATAGACGTTATTTCCGCATGGAAAATTGTGGTATTCTCAATTAGACAGCTATCTCTTGTTTTGGCGTTTCTAGTCTTGTTTCAATGCTTTCCGACATTTTTGTGCCATCTGTATACCAGTTGGATTCATCCAATATGGATGTATCTCCCTTCTGGTTTTTTCTATCAGGTAAAGTTATTTTGAATTTGTTTTGAAGCTGAATATTATAACTATTACCTCAATAGGTTGCTTCAATACAATTTTTAGAGTATCTGCTTCCAGTTTATTTATGCATGCAAAGAGAAACTGAATCCAACTAATTCCTCTATTTGTTATACATGTTGAGGGAAATTTTTTTGCAAATGACTAGTCTTGGGTCATGGTCTAATTTTCTTTGATAATTTCGATAAATTCAGGTTTACAGTGAATTAATTTAGAATTCGAAAATGCATACAATATGCGATATTCCAAAAAGATTAGAGTCTCCTAACCAATTACTATTAATGAGGATAATTGGATATGTTTTGGAGTTGTAGAAAATGAGAAATCAAATTAAAAGTTATTACAAGTCCGTGGCCTGAGTGGATATATAAAACTATTAACTAAGTCCCATAACCACTGATTGAGCGTGTAAGCTAGAATAAATGAGAAATTTTGTTTGATACAATAATTTTAATGCAGATTCTGTACAAAAAAAAATACTTTAAAAACGAAATTCAGCTTTATACAATGAACCCTTTTGTTAATTCACATAAGTAATTGTTGAATGCTTATCTTTTTGGTTGTGGAATTTTCTCTTTAGATACTTTCTATTCCAAGCGAATGACTAACTAATAACAAATGTACGTTAATTAGCAATTAATGTTTCCCGTTATTTGCCAACAGTATGAACGAAGACAATAATGATTTACAGAATAATTTTCAACAAACACAAAATCATAGCGTAGCAACAGTGTACCTGTTAGTTACTATTACCAAAAGATCTGTAGTCTGAATATTAAAATTATTGCTCTTGCATCAGAAATTTGCGTATTATTCGTTTTTCATAATCTAAATAATGTTAATGTTAATACATACTCGTATTACACCACAAAAACTGCCCTAAGTTAGTGCTTTAATCGAAAATGGACTTGGTCAGCGAACTAGCTTGATAATTGGATATGACCCGCGCAGCGGTTCGAAGTGTGTACCAGCGTTATTAGGAGACTGGATCCTTTCATAGGTGAACTGGAAAAGGCAGAAGGCGATTTACAACCGCTCGCGATTACCGCTTTATTGTATCAACAGCATTAAGGAATTCGTTAGAGGACAGTAAGACGAAGACTGCAGGAAAATAATCTGACCTCTGAAACCTGCGATTGGTCCAAAACTTAATCCAGCTCATCGATAAGCACATCTGCGTTTTGTATCTAAAGTGGACCTTGGTAGAATTGGGAATTGTTCTGTTCTCAGATGAGACCAGAATATGGTGGCTACCAAAGAGGGAATGTGTACCGAAGAACAAGAGAGCGATTTGCTGCTTTGAAGAGCGGAGTGCTTATGGAAGTGGTTCCTGTATGATCTGGGGTGTTCATTCGTAGTGACGACAGTGTTTACAGGAGAAGATATATCGAGGACATTTTAGTAATTCATGTGGTACGTTACGTCGACTACATTGGAGACGCATTTACCTTGATGTAGACAATGCAAAAGTCCGCACACCGATAGAATCGTGCAAAAATACTGCCACTTCCTATCCCAAACTAGATCCCAGAGCTTAGAAGAGCAGTGGAAGAAGAACGGCTCAACATGCCACAAGAAACAATAGCTAACTTGATTAGACTTATGTCTAATCGTATAAGAGACCATACCCCTATTTATATTAATAATAATGAAGCTTTAGATGCATTAATTTCATTATATTATACATAGGAAGTTTCCATAATTTTATACTCACATTAAAACATATGTCTTTTTTTTGATCTGATAAATAATTCAAAAAAATATATAGTTAAAATCAAAAGATTACAGTGGGTCGATTTCTATGCACACAAGTATATATATACAAATAAAAATACAGAGATATTTCATTAATAACGTAATTCGCACGATGTAGATTGCTACTTTTCATCAATTGTTATTTAGTTGCAGTTTCATCGTATCTAATCCCCTCATCACATAGTCATTGTTGCGTTTTAGGGTTTGAAACCTTCGTTCCATTTGAACCATTCGCTCCGGCGAATATGATAGAATACATTAGTTATTACAATAATAGATTCATATCCGACATGTTATGAATCAGACTCAAATCACAGTTAGAAGCTACGTTCATGTTCTCGTGATAGCTGCTAGATATATAGATCATGCTACTTTCCTATAGAAATCCACTTTTTATATGAGTAACTAGAAGCCGCTGTCTTTTGTCGGTTCGTGCTAGAAAACTTTCAAGTATTCCAACTTCTTGTGATGGTTGTGGAACTATACTTTCGTTACCAGGTGATTACTTTTTGTGTAATGCAAAGATGAAGGAAGTTTGTGTTTATCTAACATTTCACGACTCATATTGGGAATTACGTCGTTATCTTTGATTACAGCAAATTTTAAATAGTTGAAATGTGTTTCTAATAATTTAAAAATATTTCAAAATTGGGTACTTTTCGCCTTACCACTTGAATAAATTACCGCTTGGTATTTACCAGATTTTTATTATTATCTCGATGAGAAAATACTTATTTTTCACGGTATGGCGTGTGAAAATACATACTTGAATGTATGTAACCAATTTGCGGTATTTTCAAACATATTTTATTGCGTTTACCTTATAGTATACATTCTCTTGAATCTCTAAAGAGTATCATAAATCATTGAGTAGAACTATTAAAATTCAGAAACCGCTAGCTCTGTCTCAAGAGAGGCAGTGCAAGGTAAATATTGACAGGTTAAATTTGTGTACCTTCAAGGTATATATAAATAAAATAAACTAATATACGAGGCAATTTGAAATAGAAGAATTTAAGAGAACTAGTTTCTCTATGCCCAAAGGTGTGCCTTTGTTGTTTTTAGTTTGTTATGTTATGAAATACACTGTTATACATAACAAATTTCCTTCGTATCTCTTACATAAGCAAACGTATAAACCAATGAAATTCAAAAGCTTTACGTTTGCGGTTAAGATTGTACCTATCAGTGATGGCAGATGTTGTCCTTCTTAGAATGCGGTCTGGTACTAAGAACCACAAGACAATCACTTATTTTGAAAACCGTTTATTGAAAAGTATGGTTCAAAAATGAACATAACAACAAATCATTCAAGTTTTATTCTCACTAGTTAGTTTTGTACGAGTAAGAGATTTGCCTTGTACATAGATTATTGCACTGTTTGGATTGACCGTTTAGGTAATATTGACGTCATTTTCCTAAACTGGCCTCTCAGGTTACCGGATTTAACGCTGTGCCACTTCTTCTTTTGGGAACACGGTAAAGATATTGTTTATGTACAGAGTTGCTCCAAGAGAAACTAGTATCGTCTGCAATAAGACATAGTGCAATTAATTATTTTAAAATATTATAATTAACAAAACCGAAAGCCTTATAAAAATCAGAAAAACTTGTCGCAGTGGAATGATGGCTACTTAGGCTGGAGTTGAAGAAAGAACTGAATATAACAGCTACAAGCCCGACTATAGTTTTATATTAGTTGTATTTCGAAACTGCATCAAAGGATAAATTATAGATGATTCGAAGATATTGGACATAACATTATTCACGTTATGATTGTACTTACACTTACTTACTTTTTATGGTTATTTTAAATCACGAACCAAGTCTCGGAACTTTTCTAAGAATCAAATGCTGCTAACCGGAGAAGGGAAGTGTTTTTAGATGCTACTTGAGAATGTATTATAATCTTTAATTTCTTTCAAATTAATACCATGTTTGTCTCAAAATTTAGCCTTGTCAAGTATAGAGAAAAACCGGATTACCCGCTCAGGTGGGGGAGTTGAACTATTTTCAATATTGTATATAAATTTAACGGTAACGAAATGTCAAATCGGTCACATGTGAGAGGAAAATCGCAAGTATGCTATTCACAAAATGTTTTATATGACTTTGAGAATGTGAAGTGTTTTTTTGTTGCTTTTCCGTGTCAATTTCATATTTTTCCCATCTACACAATACTTTTAATTTAAGCCTCCTGAAAATTCATGCAAATGAAGAAAACATACAAACAGTACTATATTACTCGCATTGAGACCTTGATGAGTTGTCTTCTGATAGACCAGCCATCTTCCAAATTGGCAATAATAACAGCTTTTTGAATTTCAGGGTGTATCAAATACACTTTTACTTTAACTGAAATCATATTAATTATCGAATTATCCTTCACTGACAATGACTTTAAGTAGGGACTCTGATTTACGCACGCAAAATATGAGTGTATGCTTTTTCAGTGAACAGAAATGTACATTAAGCCGATACAAATTAGAAAAAGATGATTTACAAGAAACGAGGGGAAGCTACTTGTTAATTATTTATTATCATGGAATAGAATACACTTTAAATTGACCTGAAAACAAGGAATGCATTTGACATTTTCTACTACAGTAAATCAAAAAATGTCACTGACAGCTGAACAACGAATAACTGTGCTGAGAAAAATTGTTCGCAGGGTTTCCTTTTCAGATTCAAGATTTGAAAGAAAAATAAGATAAGAGATACATTTATGAGGAAAAGGGAAAATTAGTGGAAGTAAAAATTTCGTTAACGAAACGGAAGCGGATGATGTTGAGCCGTACGCTCATAATTCTTCTGATGAAAATATAAGAGAATCCTGACATGCCTTGTTTCTCAACCAGAAGATGCGTCTTTGTCTTTTCTGTGGTAGACGTTTTCATGAGCTATGTCTAGGGCTTACAGACGATATCGATGACTTCATTTGTCACAAATGTAATATGAAATAGTTTTTTGGTCGATATTAAATGAAAAATTCTCATTTGATTCAAATAATTTTGAGTCTGGCAAATGATAACAAATTATATCAAATAAGTAATAAAATCATTATTTGAAGAGTTTGTTGTTTAGTTTCGTCTGTTTTAGAACATTTTATTATTATTTTTCAACCTTCTTGCTAGAAGTAGGTAATAAGATTTGTTATTTAAACTATGATTCAAGCTGAATAGGATTTTTCCTTTTCCAAAAATAGTAATGTCGACTTTTCTCATACCACAGTTAAATGTAAATGTAAATGTATAATAGATTATTTAAGTCATATAAACAAGAAAATATAGAGTTTTATGTAAAAACGACTCCATCCCTACGTTTGCACTAAACTTTGTAGATATTTAAAATAGTAAAAATGGAATTTGAATAGTTTCAGCATTTTTATAATAACTACCTATAAAAGAAATGGTCATCCATTTGAACGCTTTTACCTCTTGTTAGTGCTGATCATCAATCTGATATTATTTGAAATAATAACTTATTCAAATTCTTTTATGGAGTTGTAAGAGATTGGCATAAATTGATAGTTTTTATATGCCCTAATTTGTGTTTAGTTGAATTAAAATAGAATAATAGTGTTTATGTTATAAATCAACTTTAACGCTCTATAACAAGTTACCACAGCTAATTGTTCTAACTTGTCTAGAAACAAAACTTAATTATCCATTTGTGAGGTCCTCTGTTTTTACACATACCGTTAATGGCATAACTATTACCTAGCAATATCAATTTATCAAAGTCAAATAAGTACTTCCACGGTACTTTAGAGGAAACGTTTTTTTGTAAAGACCATCAATGATTTTGTAAGTGACATTCCATCGTACAGGTTGTTTAAAGAAAGTAGCTTCGATGCTTGTATAGACAAAGCACTGTATAGTAGAAAATTTTCTTATCGGTTTCGTTTTCCAGATATATTACGTATATGTAGAAAGTACTGGCATACTGATATAAAATTTGTTTTTATTTCTGTCTCGTATAAACGGTACAAAGCGACAAATTTAAAACAAATTTTTTGAGGTTATATTCTCTAAATTGTGTCACATAATTGAGTTTTATAAATGAATAGAGTAGTAACAGATGTTAATGCACTCGTTGAGTTCATTAAATAACGTATACTCCATCAAGATAAAAATACATTACACTCGTTTGTTTGCTTGTTCCATTCTATTGATAAAAGTCCTTAAAAATTCCGCAGAGAATCTTCTGGTATTCTTGTTATTTGTATTTATATAAATATTAGCTTTTGTCGTGGGTCTGGGAACCAATCGCATCCCTACTTTAAAAATTGTCTTGTGGTTTGCTCAGCTGAATTTTTAGTATTATTTTTGTGTGACTAAAAGTTCACTAATTAATTTGTTCCAACCTGCTAGTCGGGGCCGTTCTTGGAACGGTTATCGGAAGCGTTTATAGATATTTTCTGCGCAATCTCCGTCTCTTGTCACAGTATTTGCTGTCAACCAAGTACAGAAAAGACCGTCCCTGAAACGGTTCACACACGATACATAAGTCGGTTGGAACGCAAAACAGAATCGTTCGTATAACGCTAACCGCCCGGTTACAACACGTAATCTCTATTGCGCAGAATCGTTACCGTACCAAGGACGGTTTTTGATGGGTTGGAACAAACCTATTGTTAAATCAACATCCGAAATAGAAACATAATCATGCGCATTTCAGCGATCATAAAGTGTTTACCAACTGATCCGGAATCGATTCTCAATTAGACGTGAGATTAGATCTATTATTTTGTTACATATTCCGCAGATCTGTGGTTTTAAAGATGTAAAAACTATATGACATGAGAACAAGCGAAAATTAGGGTGAGATATTCATATCGGTTAATTGTTTGCCTTGGAAACGTTCCACTTGATGCCCGCTCAACGTTATCGACCAAGGTAGTGTCTCCTTCGCTTCTTGACGTGTGGGGACGATTCCAATGATGGAACCAAACAAGTCACATTTTACAATTCCGAAGCTGTGATTAATTGAATTTTACACATCTTCTAATAACAAGTTCATATTCAAAGGTACTAGGATAGCTATTGATTCCTAATATTCATTTTTTAGTGGATCCTACAACAATCTCTGTTCTTATAGTGGTTTTGAAGCCTCTACGGCTTATGGTATTACTTTTGAGTATGTAGCCGTGTTCCAATTGTTCTTGTCACTTAACAATTCTAAGAAGTTCTTCTCGAAATTTTTTGTTTTATACCAATCATCTATAGAGAGACATAGGGGGTATTTCTGTCATGAGAGCCTTCCATTATTTTATATTTTTCAATTTCTATTTTACAAATACGTCTTTATATACTGACCATTCTTTTGAAAACATTTTGCAGTGGCATTAGGTCTAGAATATCTTCCATTACTACTGTTTGTCTATTCTTTATGGCCGCTGTGGTGCAGAAACACACCTTGCACAATTATGTTATACATCTTGCACTATGCGAAGTATTTCCTTACGTTTTTTTTGCTATTCTTTTGTACATCGTGATCGTTGTCGGTTTTTTGGAGATATTCGTGGTCTATTTATTCTACAGAAGTCAGGATGATTCATTTTCGAATTGCACATTTATGTTGTGAATCTTTTGCTGTATGCGAAGACTATATCCTCACGTTTTTTTGCTATTATTTTGTACAACGTGATGGTCGTTGTCGCTTTTTTGGAGATATTCTTGGTCTATCTATTCCACAGAAGTCGGGATGATTTATTTCCGGATACTTGGTCTTTGAAAAACATCTTTTTTTCCTGGGTATATTTCGTTTGAATGTGAATGAAGCCACTGTTGTTTCATGCGATTATAGAGTTGCATCATTTATCTGTTATTCTGAGACTTTTTTGGATGATGGAGCACAGGGCACCTTCAAATTTGTCCCTTGCTATAATGCCGTCTACACGTCTATATATATGAGCTGAATTTATATTGTTTTATTTTACAAATATCAGATAGTTTTACCAATAAGCGTCATTTTATTTTCTTGTTTCTCTTAAAAAATATACGGGAATTAGATTAATATTAGACATGGAATATTATACTTCCTGTATTTTCAGCAGATTACTGCGGAATGCATTGATTAACTTGAAGGAATTATCATTCTAACGGTCAAGTTAATCGATGGTTATAATATGTGAAACTAATACCATAAAATCTAATATAAAATTTTTCACATCTTCAGTAATAATGATACCTAATAATACTACTATCATAATCTGTGATGTCATGTAATATACTTTGATATTAGTAAACAGTTGGTGAGTCGGAGGGGAAATGCCGCACCGTATTGAAAATATTTTTATATCGTTATTTTATTTTTCCAAGGACATAATATTCAAATTGTTGTGTTTTTATATTAATGTGGAGTATCGGGAGAATATAATAAGTTACAATTATGATGTCATTTTAGAGTGCGTCCTTTACTTTCCCTTCACTGTAAGTTTAATGGATGTTTTTGGTTTTTTCCTGAGAGTGAGGCAAGGGGCTTCTTCTTTTTCAACAGTTTTGAGATTAACCTCTATCAACCTGTTGATTCTAACAAGATTTTTTTTAAACGTCACATTTAAATATATTATTGTTGTGTTTGCTGCTTACCTAGAGTAGGATAAGATAGCAATAAAAGTTATACTGATAAGATTCACAACAGTGGACATAACTTCCAAATAAATGGTTTGTGAACTGATCAAATGAACTGATCAGATCAAGACTGGTCTTCATCATACTAACTATTCCACTGTTTCTAAGGAACCATTGAAGGAAACTCAGTCGTATCGTATGAAGAAAATTTATGAATAATCATCGGTATACACAGAAAACTGTAATCATTTCATCGATTTATTTTACTAGCATGTGAGATAAATACTCAATCAAAGTTAGTGTATGATTATTACTTGTAATTTTTGTCAATTTTGTGCGGTTATATACCTCTAAAGACAGGATAAATTATCATTCATTATCATTAAAATATTATTATTCTATAAATTCTCGCCTGAAATTGATTATAACATTCCCAAGTTTATTAGTTTTTTTTGTTTTTTATTACCTACTTCAATCCTACCCACATTTCAATAATTAAATTCCAATCGATCAACTGAACTTATAACTAGTAAAACAAGGTTAACAATTTGTTCAAATTGATTACTGTTATATTGATTACTTGTAATTTTATTGATTCAATTATTATATTTTTAGAATGCTCACTATAAAAGTGGAGCTTACCGCCTATGTTGTATCTCTCCTATAATTAATAACATGTCTTCGCATATCTGGCGGCATGCTAATGAACTCAAGTTTTTTCTAGAAATTAAGCATTTTTTCAGTACAATAATATATTTTCTAATATATTATTATGTACAAGAGAATGTCAGACTTTTATACAGTTGGTAATAATTTCAGGTTTCGAAAGAGTAACGGCTGGTAGTGGTACAAACTCTTGCTTTATACTCAAAGTATATAAAGTAATTAAAAAAATTTTTCGACTTAGATATGACAGATCAGAGCGAGGTAAAAGTACGTGAGAAAAAAATAAGAATAAAGAATCTTGAACACTAATTAACAGTTTTAGGTCAATTTTGCTATTTTAGAACTGCTCAATTTTTGTTTAGTCAATCCACTTGCTTTTTGACCCGTTCTCAAAAAATGTACTAGCAATTACAATGTCGTAATTTCTCAACTTAATGACAATGATATTAAGTTAATTTTGACGAACTTTAGGAAATGTTTGTTGTTAGATTCAGACTTTAGCTTCAGATTACATTTCCTTAATTGAATTTATGGCAAAAGAACTATGTTTAGCTAAACTTTTTCTAATAAGTTTCACTTTCTGCGTTTCAGTCTTTTATTTTATTTAATTTATAATATGTAAATGATAATTGACCTATTTAGTTAATGTTACACATTTTTATTTGTTTATGAGGACTGCTACTTAAGTTTTGAGATATGGCAACACTGATGTGAATATGTCAAACCTGACATTGCTATCATACACTGACACTTTTAATGGTGAACATACTCAAAACGGGTTATCATACGTGTTTAGTTGGTTTTCCGAATTCAGTCACGTGAAGGTCATGCAGAATCGGCTGTTGTTCCAGAAAACATCGTTGCTGTGCGTAAACTGATATTGTAAAATCGTCATGGGATAGATATACCGTGAGATCGAGGCATACTTGGTCTTAGTTCTACTCGCATACATTCATTATTGCATGAGCATTTAGTTGCAAAAAAGATTTGTTCGTGTTGTATACCGCATAATTTGACTATCGCTTGGAAAAAGCTCATTTGAATTTGTAAAAAGAAATGCGGAAACCATTAAATCGCGGTGCTTCAAAAGACATTTATAAGATCGTGACAGATGACGAATCATGGATCTATGCATATGAACCCGAAACTAAACAACTCGAATATATGGGTCTTTCAAGACGGAACAAATCCAATAAAAGTTTTTCGCACACGAAGCACTCCGAAACAAATGATCGCCAGTTTTTTCGAAATAACTAGACATGTCATCACCGTCCCATTAGAGCAACTTAGAACGATCATTTCTGAACTATTCACCAGCATCTGTTTGTGATAATGCGAGCTCTCACATATCAGTTCAAACAAAAACGTTTTTGGACAGTCAAAACATCGACAGTACAGTCCTTGTTTGGCACCCAATGATTTTTTATTATTTTCGCAGTTCAAAAATAAATTCCGAGGTCTACATTTTTCTACACTTGAAGAAGCGGAATGGAAAAAAGAAGTTAAAAACGTTTTTAAATATTTCGCTATCGAATCAATCAGGCACCTTAAATATGAGTAAAACGCATTTCATTTAAATTTGATTTTATCCGACAAAATTAACGGATAGCTGGATCACCATTTTTGTCATTCTTTTTCAATAAATATTTTTGTAATAAAATAATTAAGAATTATAAGTTCATTAAAATTGAGATGAACTTATAAATTGAATTGGAATTTCGCTTTATTCTATAAGTACTTTTTAATTCGTCACGGTCACTGCGCTGGAAAAAAAACTTCAAAGAAGCTAAAACAACGCGGAAAATGTACGGCGAGTAGTAAGACAACTAAAAATTCTAACATTTTAATTAAATCCAACGGTGCTTAAAATATTGTCAGGTATAAACGTTTTGCCGCATGATTTTACGATGTTAAAATATTGACCTTCTTCAATATCTTTCAGTCATCCAGTAACAGTTTTGAATAAGAAGGTTTCTAAATCCTCATAGAATAAGTGTTTTAGAGTCAAGTTAACGAATTCTTTAGGCTATTGTTTTCTATTGGTATCTATATTTCGAAATATGTATAGGTATATTAAATACTGATATAAAAAAAATATCTAAATTGAATTGACCACAGGTGTTATTGCTTATATTGCCTTTAAAAATCATTCATTACTTATATTGTGAAACGAAATCGTTGTAGAAATTATGAATTATGCTTATAGAGAAGTGGTTTATCAAATGAAGAGCTAAAGATGCAGGTGAAGATTGAACTAGCTTACTTTCAGGAAGAATCGAAGCAGTACAAGACGTCGTCTACTTGGGCTATTCATTAGAAATTAAATTGTATAACTACTCAAATAATTAGTAAGATAAACACATTTGAGGAGGCATAATATGCGATATGCGAAAGCTTTTTATTGATGCACCGGACACGTAAATGTTTTCATAAATGGTACCGATATCTTTGGCTCATATAGAAGGTATGAATTGTGTGATTTACTTATAAGACCTACACATTACCGACCTTCTAAAACAGTAAAACATCAACGTTTTACTGTTACCGATAGTGAAAGAAAGATTTGCAAAAAGATAATTTTGGAACACCTACCTAACTTAAATACTAAATTATCATTATTCTTATTCATATTTTTTTAAGTTGCATTTATAATAAAGTTAAATCAATATTAACAGTTTTTTATTTTTTTTGCTTACACCTGAAAAGGTTGATTAAGTAAGTACCCATTTTTATTATTTCAAATTATTTACAGCAATTCTTGAATTGACCAGCTCTGTTATATTTGTTTATGACTTTTGTACGTTAACGGAGAAAGTTAAGACTATCAGTGAGATAATAATAAATAGTTCCTCATATCTGTTATAAAACGTGTGGGACTTCTGACCGAATATGCAAAAAGATCTCGAACAATGGCTTTCGTAATTGCTGTGATTTGTGCATACCATTCATTGAACTGTTATATTTAACTTACTGGCACAAAGAGTATTACAGTCAATACTTCACAGTGAAAACCTACCCATAATAGAAACACCTCAGCCATCTGATCTATAAACTAAATTAGAAGAAGTAGATAATGTCAATATCAATTCCGATATCTTCCTCATTGTTTTGTGTTGATGAAGAAAAAACTCACGGCCCAAGGCGATCTCATTGATTTAGTTCGTGATTTACATTTTTTAAAGTAGTACAAAACTATTGGGTTCTTGACCATCCACAATAATAATTCTTTTTAGGCATCTAAAAACATTTTTCGTCGTAGGATAACGATCTAATATTTTGTAACAATGCTTGAGGTGTTATTAATATTTTGTGGATACAATACAAAACTAAAGAGGGCGTTTGCTTATCGGTGTCTTGAAACCAAATTTGAAAGCTGTTCTCAGTTCTGTCACATAATGGTAATAAACTTTCTTAGAATCCTTTTCACGTTTCAAGAATCGTATGAAATAGAAGATTGTGGAGATTTGAAAGTTGTTGTCTTTCTTTTATGATTGCTACTTTCATATACATAATTCTTTGGTTTTATTTGTAAATAAGATAGAGATAGAAATAATCATTATTTCAAAAAAATGTTCCAAAAGACAGTTTCTTACTCCAAGTCTGAAAATATGCTCCTTTACTTGATGTTATATTTGTACTATCTTTCCGTACCAAACTTGAACTGATGAAAAATTTTGTGGAATGGATAGAGGTAGTGCTGGGTATTTGTAAGTGCCCAAATCACACAAATGATACAGGATGAATTTCATTAAAAGACAAACTCAACGATCTAGAAAAACTAACTTGTAAATTATGAACACGAATCACCAAAAGTTTTTTCCGAAATCACCGATCAAATTAATACGAGAATATAGTAGAACTTATAGTAAATTACGAGGGTTGCTACCTAAGTTTTGAGATGAACAGATTAAAACGATTATTTATAATTGGATATGGTTTAATTGTTTTACAAAATATTCTCCATTGAGATCAATACAGTTCTGCATGCGTTTGAATCAATTTTCGAAGTATTTTTTCATTCCGATTCAAACATGTGTTTTGAATGCATCAACCGCATCTTCAGGTGAAGAAAAACAGAGAATAAGAAGGAATCAATTCGAAGTTTTGACTGTTCAAATATGTTTTTGTTTGTAGTGTAGTTTGTAGATCAAAGGTTCGTTGTTGCAGACGTCTTTTGAAGCTTTTCTCTGAGCAACAACCAAATGTTCGTGCAATATTGAGTGTTTGCAAGTGGAACTAATTCCCAATATGTCTCAAACTCACAGTATATCTCATGACGATCTTGCGATATTGGTTTACGTACACCATCCAGGTTTTTTTGGCAAAACAGCGGATTGAATTCGAAAACCAGCGAAAAACATTGACTCGAGATGGTGTCATCACCAAAAGTTGAAGCGAATTGATCGGTACACTGTTGTTAATTTAACCCACGTCGAAAGTCGACAATTTTCATGCTTCAATTCCATTTTTTTAAGAATATTAAAGCTTCACATATTATTTGTGAATTATGAATAATCTCGTATAACAACATGTTTTAATACGTTCACCCTTAAAAATGTCAAACATGATGATGGCAATGTCAAATTTAATATTTACATCACTATTGCTACATCTCAAAACTTAAATGAACATTTATTTTTACATTCATATTCCGACTGTTTTTCTCAGAATTTCAGTGCTGTAAGAAATGGATACAGTGACATTTTCACTATAATGGAGTATGCATAGGAGGAAATATCAACAAAGCAATAATTAACTATCACTCCATTATTTAACTTACAATGTATTAAGTTACACCATCCACTTAACATATCAACCAAATTATTGCTACATCATTTATGTACTGTTATATGAATAAAATTCAACTCTGAAGATTCTCTTAGTGTCATGAATAATGTTAACATCTAATATTTGTTAGTTAATTAAATTAAACGAAACAATGACTCATTAAAAATGAGCTAAATAACTCACCAAGACTGAATCGTAAAATGATACAACGATGCAACTGTAAATTGAATAAAATAACACATAAACTAAGCCTTGAATATGTTATAAGACTAACTATAAAAATGTATAGTAAATTCCTTGTCCTTAGGGAAAAATATTACACCATATGAACATCAAGACACTGACTATGTTGATAAAAAAAGTTTCATGAAACCCACTTTATTACTACTAATAAATGAACGTCTGCTCTTATCCATTACATTCCAAATCATCATCACTTTTTTGAAATTGTGTTTATAATATGATCTAATGGTAACTAACAGGAAATAAATGGATGATGGTTAGAATAGTGTTCAAATTGATATAAAAAATTGATACAACAGCAACAACTTCACACAGATATCACTTCACCATCAATAAAATGTTATATGAATATTATCTGCAATAAATGGTGCATTGACTGAGCATCCATGAATAAAAATAGTTACAGGAAAAAGGTGAGTCAGAAAGTTGATTTAAAATAATTCTACTTACAGTTTAAGAGTTTATCATCAGTCAGATTGTCGACCAATATCTAAATTTAATCGCATGATATGCATCCTACCGACAATAATCCTTTAAGAGGGCTCCAAGTGCCAATATATTGTGTTTTTCATTTTGATTGTTTAATTAATGAGTTCATTAAAATTGAGATTATTCAAGTGATTAATACACGAAGATAAATTGGAGAAATGATAGATAACTAAACAAGAAGCGCAATCTACAAAGACTATAAGTGGGCTTTATGAATAACTGAGGGTTGAAGGTACAGGTTTGATAAAATACACAATAGAGCTTTTGCACTAGTGATAAGTTGCATTTACTATAAGTTTAGTCTCGAGTAGTATGGTTTTAGAATGTTATAAGATACGAGGCACATCCAAAAACTAAGTTTTCATATTTAAACAAACAATTCACACTTTAAGGAGCATATTTATTTCAACATAGCTATCTAACTATCACCTGAATTGAGATACGGTATCGTGGGATCAACTTCCGTATCCCTCTATCGTATAGCTCTACTGCTTATTCATTGTTCTCAAAACCCTCACCGGAGGACAGGAATTTCTTGAGGTAAAAGAAAACGTGAAAATTACTGGTAAAAAGATTAGTGCAGTAGGTTAGATGATCAAACAACTTCCAACTAAATTTGGGACAAAACAGCTTCCATGAATCAAGCATTGCTCTAAAGGAGCCCACTACCTGCAGTAATCATTCTACGTTTCTTAATCTGAATGCCACGTTGGTCAGTATTTACTGTTTTACTAAGTCAATACCATTACTTTCCATACCGACAACATCAGATTGAATTTCTATCTGATCATCGTGATACCGTTGAAGAAATATCCTGGAACGAAATTTTTCGAATAGTTCGGTACTAAGTGACAATATTCAAGAACTTGATCTGATAATAAAATGAATGTCTTGAACCAAATCAAACTGGATAATTTAAAAGTATTGTTTCTCTTTTGTCTTCTTTTCTTTAAACAACGGAATATGCGATGCAATTCTATCTGATGATTCGCTTGGCACTGTCTGTTAGGTGTTTAATCGTTTCAGGTTCATCAGACAAGGGAAGTTGTTTCATGACGCTCCAAAAAAGTGATACAATAATGTTAGATTACAGGCTTTTATTCTTTCTCCATACCTCCACAACGTAATCATCGATGAGTTGCACCACAAGTTTTGCATGACTTCACTACACCCACATATATACCAGAGAATTTCACATCGTGTCAGTAATATACTACATTCAATGACATGTTACAGCCGGTTCTGTTTTCGACGTAACTGAGTAGATAAATCGTTAATTAAGCTGATTAGAGTTTAGTTCATTTGCGATCTCGGAATAAACGCTGGATTTTATTCCAGCCAGACACGCCCAATTCATGTTTCTATTTTACTCTACGATTATTCGTTTTAAATAATGTCAAAGTGCGATTTTAATCTAGAACCGGCTAGGTCTGGGCGTGTGTCTATATTTAATCGAATAGGTGCTGATTTTCAAGCATTCTCAACAGAGACTTCCCTAAGTTAATACTAATAGACACTTTGAAAACATTGAACTAATTTTATCATAACGTGCTCCTTCTATAAAGTGTTGATAAAACAGGGTGTACCCATTTGGCATTTTTAAATACTTAGATAGAGTAGGCACACCAACAAAAAGGCGACAACTAGATTGAACTTCATCAACTGATTTCAGAGAATTCAAAATTTTCGAATTTGCTAATTCAACACGTAAATAAGAATAAGCTGATCTGTAAATTTCTCTAGTTCGAATTTATCCAATATATTTTCAATTCTACAAGTTTCTCATCCTTTTAAACTGAGTACAATTGTAACCTATATACCATGTAGAGCAAACCGCGGTGATTAAATATATGCCTTTGGGAGAGCTCATTCCCACGCAGAATCAGATACCGTGGATTCCTTGAGGAAATCTGCAGTATCATTAGGTATAGTGAAAAAGTGATTTCATGAGCTTGAAAACGATAAAGGACGTACAACCGCTATTTTCGCAAAATCCACCTCAGCTATTCTTGATTTTGAGCGGAATAAGTTCTGATAGTGTTTAGCAAGGATTCGGGCCAAGTATGATTAGTGTATGAGTGAAAAAATAATAATTGTGAATCTATATAGCAGCATTCACCTAGACAGATTATGAACAATATAATTTATGATAATATATTTTGTCAATAGAAGAGACAAAAATTTTAGATATAGATTATATTATTTGAAAGTCACGACTAAAAACTGGGGCTGAATTAGTTAAAATTCTTGTGATAGTTTTATTTCAATAGCTAGGAAGAAACCGCGAATAATGATTAACTAGTGGAAATAAACAAAATTTTGTGAAATTTTATTTATCAAATAATTTAAGGTTATATGTGTAGATGTATTGAAGGTATTACGTTGACGATTCGAATATGTTTTTAGTTCATGTAGTAGAATTGATTTGAATTCCAACAATCCAGGAAATTCATTAAAATTCCAACAATTTATATCATTCACGATCTAAGACCGTACTAGGTTTGTAATATGTTCAATTTTGCGCTCTTCATTTTGTACACAACGTGCAGTCATGTTATTGTTAGCAAATTGCGAGACTATGTTTTTCAAATTAGCTAAAAGTATCCGGAAGACAATATTCATTTTATCTATAATTTACTAAAACGTGTACGTGTGTTTTTTCTCGTTTAGTTGGTTCAGCAGGGACGTATCCTGAAATTAGATTTTTTAGAAGGGAAATAAACATTTTAGAATATAAAACAAACTGTGTTATCAGTTCATAAATGAGCTACTGTATTTGCAGAATAAGTTATACTTAATACAGAAGTAATGAATAAAAAGTAATCCTATTTTAAATATTGCTATGGAAACCAAAGTGAAAAATTGTCGCTTCTTTTCAAGCTTTAAAATAAGAGATTGAACAATGAAAATCTACTTTTGAGGCTTTTTTTGTCCTTTTTTACCTTCCCTAGCTGTTTTTGAGTCATCTACCTCATCGTTTCTTTTATTTTTCCGTAATTCATTTCGAACCCTTTACACGTTTGCTTATTCTCTAAAATTGTGGTCATAACAGTTTGAAATTGTTAAGCTGTCCACTTTATATTTCCTGAGATCTTGTGATCTTTGGTCGTTTTTTGACGATTCTTCGTTTCAATTTGTCAGCAGTTTCACATTTAGCCAATGATAAGCGAGAGCACCTTTGGGTATATCTCGGAAGGTATTACATGAAGATCTCACGCTATAAGACTCTGCGACAAGCTATTCACATTCGGATATTTGAGAAGAGGAATATGGTGAATGAAGGTCTTCATCAATAAGTAATTTCATCAATGTACTGATACGTTACCAAGCGTAATGGTTTTTTAGTTTCTTTTTATATTCTATAAAGTTTGTATTCCACAAATCAATTCTGCTCGAAAATATTCCAGGAATGTCGTTTCTTGTCCTTTTCTTGCGATAATCGTGTAAATGTGGAGCAGTCTTTAGAGCGGTTTATTTTACAAACGAAATCAGAGATGTAGGTTTATCGTTTTTCTTCAAATATATGATTGAAGATTACCATAACTCCATGAATAACCGCAATGTTTTTGAAAGAAGTCACTGTCAAGCCCATCATCCTTTTGAAACTCATATATCCTGGTTTTCTGTTATGTATAGAAAACTAATAAGAAAAAATATGAGTGGGTTTCAACTTTTGACCATTAAGATTGTTTAAACAGCAATAAAACAATTAAATTAATGTTTTTTTTATTGAATCTGTTAGACTATAAGCAGCAAGCTTCAGTATTGTTTCCAAAATATGATAGGTATCCAGTATATATTCCTACTACTCCATGAAAAATGTTATTTATACTATTTCTTTTAAATTAAAAAGCCAGCACTGCTTTGTAGAAATAGTAATCTGTAAAATAAATCTCTGCTAAGTCCAAAGGTACAAGTATGAAGGCATTGAGCTCATTCCATTTTTTTTTGTTATTACGATTAATCTCATTAGGAATCTCACTCGCCGCATCATTAAAATATTTACCTCGTTTCCCTATTCAAACCTGCCAAATAACAAGTCAACCGGTGCAGATTTTACACATTAAAACAGCTCATTATATAAACAATACTAAATAACAAATACGTGCTTGGGCATTTTTTAAAAGGATAGATAAACATGTGATCAAAAACTTTCATAAAATTATTTATTTGGTTAGATGTAGATCTACTTTTTGCAGAAAATTGATTTGACGACTATATTAAATGATTTAAAGTTTAAAGAAAAACAAAAAACACGTTTTAATAGCTTATGAAATTGTAAAGTGAAAAATAAATTTAGCTTAAAAAGCTAAAAAACACGTCTTTAAAGCAAATCAAACTAAAAAGTTACTAGTACTTTAAAATTATTATTTTTTTTTAATATTACTTTTAATTTCATAGTTTGATGTGCTGCTATTTAGCTTTTTTTTTAATTCACAATTATTGGTAAACAAAATAATTACCGGTTTCTAATTGGTAGTTTTTTGAGATGAATAAACTGTTTTCAAATGAAAGCGCTGGTTTCACATTCTCTATCCAACAATTCAATTCAATCTAAAACAAGATATTGTTGTTCAAATCGAACGAACAAATCATATTATTTAACAGGGTATTTGAGAAGATATTTCAATACATTTAAAAACTCAAGGTAAATAACATATTATTTGAGTATACTCTAAAAAAAAGGTGAGATATGTAATGAGGTGTATTTGGGAAGTGAAATAAATTGAAACATTGTTATGGTCGAAGGTATTTTGTGCTCATTTCCTCACAGCATACTCGTTAGAATCTCATATTTTCTCTTTTAAAAAGTTTTTATATTCTTTGTCGGGAAGCAATATACGTGACCAAACAAATACCCTTTTAGGAATGAAAGGCACAGGCTATATATGTTTGACGCCGGTGTAGACAAACCGCTCTCAAATTCATACGTATGTAAGGGGTTATAAATAAACATAACTAATATGAAAATCACAGAAATCGACAAATGTTTGTAATTCTCACTAGGTAACAGCAAGGAAACAGAAATAACTACGGCAAAAATTATTGATTCGTATTAAAATTCACACAAGTATATTATATACTTTGGTAAAACACTGTCAAGTTTCATTACTTTATTTTTATGACTATATATTTTTCTCGTTACAAAATGAATGCTTACAGGAACTATGAATAGGCTTTCTGTTTCTTATTTTAAATGGCTTTTTCAGAAGAACAATTATAAAGTGCCTAAACCTGATGAACTTTAGTTTAGCGCAGTAGTCAACAGAGCGTCTGCCCACTTGAACAAAACGTAATTTTAATATATATAACTTAAGTTCAACTACTCCTGGTAACTAATCTCCAGTCATAGACTATTCCGTCACAGCTATGCTTCTCTTACTTCTTTGATTAGGAGTCAAAATGGGCGGACGATTGAGCAGAAATATTGTTGTTATTGAAAAAAACTATTTTCTCTAATAAATTTAGTAATTTTCTCTTAAGTTCGTTATGAAAACGTGCCAGCAACTCAGAATAATATTAGTAAGTTATCAATATCCATTTTTGGTATTAACCAGTAAATTAATATTACAACTTATCGACATTGTGTCGACAATATTTTTTGTTTCTGGGGTATACTCAGAGCTTCATCTACTCCCATCGATTTTAAAGGTATCTTAATATTTGTTTTTTGATGTAAGGGATGGGCATTAAGTAATCAGGATGCCAATATAATAATTTTCGAAATAATCATATTCCTTTCGTTAATAATTCAAAATAGTATTAAAGTTATGTTAAAAGTAATAAATTATTATTACAAATTCCCTCAACTCGAACTGAAATATCGTTTAAATTATTAATAGGACTTATTATATTATTATTATATCAATTGATTTTTTGGTTACATTAATATTAGTCAATTCTTCTGGTAATAATTTATTCCCAAATTATGACTCAGAGACCGAACAAACTGTTTGAGTACTACTGTATTTGCGGACAAAAGCTGGATTAAAGTAGAATGTTAAAGTAGGGGCGACGAACATTCATTTAGATGATTAAAGCTACGAGGACATGAGTTGGAATCTGCTTGCATGTTCAAAATCGTTTTTATTGCATTTAGAGTCTAGATAATAATCCGAAAGCAGGAATGAAATTTTTCGAGCTAAGTTTTTTATTTACCATAAACGTTATAATTTGTTGCTTTTTGTGAGGTTCGTTTGATTTACACGTTTTCTTTTGGAACGTGGATTGTTCGTATTATTCTGAGTAGTTTAGGTTAGTATTATTTGGAATGGGTAACAACTCTAAATGTGAGCCAATCGTGACCTCTAATTTCGGTGGAAAAATTATTTCGAAATAATTGTTTCGGAAATGTACTTGATTGGTGGGAAACTAAAACGTGGTTTTATATGAGATTGTTTAGGCTGTATAACTGATTGTTATAAGAAATCATGAATCATGGATATGATACAAAAACGATGACTTTTATTGAAACGTTCTGTTTGTGTCGTTATTTTCTCAATAAAACTTAAACGTTAGTGCACTTTTCAGCTTTCTAACGTTTAACTAATTTTATATCTCTAAAAGTAGTTTAATAAATTGTTACTTTCAAATTGTGACAGTTAGTAGCCTATTCAATTTCTTGACAAGTAAACACCACGGTAATGAAGACTTCGATAGGGAGATCCAAATCTAAAGCGTATCTGACTTGTCTAATCAATCTCAAGTGTTATTATAGACGAGAGCCAGACGAGACCGTTGACTACAAAACGAGTACAGGTTATTTGTGAGATTCTCATCCAAAATGTTTTAAAATATAAATATTTTGATTTTTTTTGATCTCATTTATTCAAGGTTATTTTTAACTATCCAAAAACAGTCATATAATTTTTATGTCAATACAACATGACATTATATTTTAAAATAAAATATTGATATAAATTCCAATAGAAGTGCAAAGAAATTACCTACCTACCGAACTCAATGATCGGCTGTGGTGTTAGATGTAACATGTAACAAGTCTATGGTTTTTTGTGCTTTAAAGTTGTTGATTTAATAAATGCAACTAAGTCACGACTATCTATTTTATATCTAAAATGGCCCCCGATATTTGGAATTATCGGTTGTCTCATATTTTACGCTAATGCATTATTAATAAATTTTCATTTATTGTTCAGTTGAACTGAAATAATTTACATTTATAGTTTTTATATAAGGAGTTCCAGAAAGTAATATCATTGCTGGGCAGGTCGATATTTGATCATTATTTGTCAGCATTGTGTACTTCGAAGTAAAGGTTATTGTGATTTGTTCAATTCTAAATAATTGAATTTCACATTTTTTTGTAACTTCGGGTGAAATGGAAAGCGAAATACTAGAAAATCGTACCTGGCTTTGTAAGCTGGAGTTTCGCAATTCAATAGGTGCGACCAAAAACTTTCGCGATGTTTCTCCAGGTGCATTAGACATTCGTAACTGCCAAATATGGTGAAAGTTTCAATCTCTCTGACTACTAACAAAAACTACTAAAAATTTTTGTGTTTTCTTTGTTGTGCCAGGTACATCTGGGACCTTAAAACATAGATAAAGCTATCATCATACCGTTAATTTTAATCTTATATTTTATCTTTTCATTATTCTTCTTTTCTTTATCTGATATAATTAATCATTTTTTATTATTGTGTTGATTTCCAATGACTAGGTCGTAGGTTATAACTTATTTATTTCTTATTTACTTATTTATATTTATTCTTATTTATATGCTATTTCTTAAAGTTGCCCGTTTCCGTTCGTAGGCTTGATTTCCCCATATTACTCCATCTCATATTTGCTATTTTCCATAATTTTCAATTATGACTCCTGATAATTAGAGTAGGTGACAGCCTCAATTGTGTGCTCCTCCGTTTTAAGACAGTTTCGAGCATTTTCATCTCATTTCATCCTATTACATACAGGGTGGGATTTTAGCGCGACAACGTCAATAACATTTTATTATTAAAATAGTGTTAACAGAAATTGTAGACAACTACAAGCTCCTTATTTCTAAAACATGCTGTTAATCACATGGTGTCTTTTAACTGCACGGCAACCTGTATATTTCCACATTTTGGACTAATTGTTTATTGTTATTGTTCTTTCGTGTTTTTCACATACCATTGGTTCGATTCCTCAATATGTCGTTCAAGATACCGATGTTGATATACTCTGGAAGTAAGTGAACAATTTCCCATATTTTCATGTGGAAAAATTTATGTTTGACAACACGGGCTTACAACATACAAATCACTCACACAGTTACAAATAATGATACTGTTATTTTTTATCGATAGCCTACCTGAAGTTTTACGTGATCATTATGAACAGATTAGACAGAAGTTTTCCTTCCCTGCCGAAAAGTCAAACCACGAACAAGAAGGTAACAGCTAGTTGAAAATTATAACGTCAATGATATTGATCCAGTTTAGACTAAAATTTTAAATAAAGTGGTGGATTTATTAACTTTTAAATTTATTCGAACCGGTACTAACATGAGAATATGAATGCTGATGTCTTTAAAGAATGGTGAGGACTGTATAAAGTGATGGATCGTAACAATTATGGAACTCGACTCAACAATTATGAATATCGCCCTCGCACGACGCAAAAAATGCAAAATACCTTCACAATCACTACTTCGCAGTACAATTAAAATCCTTCTGCAATCGTATCGCTTCGATTACTCGACTCAACTGACTCACGTGACGCTAACACACTCGTTTTATATGGTTAAGGAAGGTTCTGGTCTAGACTCGAAGCGCGTAGAAGATTCTATCCTTGTCGACAAAAATAATGGGATATTTCTGCTTGTTGTTAGGATATGGCGATACTCTCTTTCTCTCACGCTTGTCTAGGCACGCGCTGCCCTTCAAATTACTTATAAACATCCGTAGAATAATGGAATGAGATCTAAAAGCTCTAAAAACATGATTCTTCTTTCTGTGACACATTGCGATCGGCCGGAACATGACTGTTCTAGATTATTTTCGGCTGGGTCGCTCTACCATGTTCAAAATGGATGACAATAATGAAAAATGTGTATATATATACTTAAGAAATGGATGAAGAATGATATGTTATGGATTTATACCTATATTCAGCAACTAACTGATTCGATGAATCTCTCATTACTTCATGTACCCAACGTATACTGTTTGCTCAATTCCGAAATAAGTATATATTGTGCTTACCCAGTGAATACTTCATTCATCAATGACAAGTATTTATTTTTACTAGAAATAGTTGAACCGACTCATCTAACAAAAACTAACAATACCAATTATAATATGCTTCGCTTCTCGAAGAACATCTTATTTGCGGTTAAAAAGTTTTTCTATAAGAGTGAGAATACCGCCTATTGTAACATCTACTGATGTTTAAGAATAAGAATAAACCCGTAGATTAACATAAACAGTAATCAGCTGAACAAGTGAACAACTATAAAATCAGACAATCTATTCAAACTGTGTGCAAGATTTAAAAAAGGAAAATACGAAAATAAACGATTGGGCATGCTAATATGAAGTGAATTCAAAAGCTTTACATTTAATGAAACTTTTAGTCAAGTTACACTATATTATTGACTTTTATCTACGACCACCATTGAAAGTAAGTATTTAAAAACTCATATGAACATATGAAATACGTATTATATATACGTAATATTTTTTGAAAGGAAGTTTTATTATAAAAAAATTGTCAAATTTTTGAATATTTTGAATTATGGTTTATCAGAGTTTAACATTTAAATTATGGAATCATAGGCTGGGGAGGTGTTTCAAAAATTACAAGTTTCGCAAAATAAATTTTTAAAATTACTCATGAACAAGAATAACAAGTATCCCAATGATAAACTTTACATCGAAGCTAAAGTATTAGTTATCCGTCAAATATGTTATTCACACGTCAATTTAAGACAATATTTATACAGGGATAAATTGCAAGGACGAACCCATGGCTATGAAACTAGGAATAAACAAAAGTATGTTACACCCCTTATGAACAAGAGCATGGGACAGAGAAGTTATTTGCACTTGGTGACTGTATTATATAAAAGCATACCAGATGATATAAAAAAAGAAAATACGCTAAAAAGATTCAAGACTACACTAAAATGTTATATATGGAATAAACTAAGAAAAGATATTCATGAATTAATTGACAGCTCTTGATCTAAAAGAAAATGAGAACGTACATTGATTGTAATGCCATATTTATACAAAAATGGTTTTATGTTATATGAAAAATCTGTTCACTTTAATTTTTTAATCTATTCCATTTCTTATATGTAACAGTTTACTTAGATAAGTTTAGGCTTAAGTATTTAATTGCTTTTATATATTTATTTAAGTTTTACTTAATGAAAAGTCCCACCACGTACAAACTATAGTACAAATAGTTTCTATGGTTATTTATGTGTTTATTGAAATAAATGTATATTTAAATATTTCAACTCAATATAATTAATTATACAATGTATTTTTTATGCCAATATACAGTATATAACATCCAAAAAAGTGCGAAAAAGTAAAATGCTATTTAATTGGTATAATTATTATAACATTTTATTTATTTATATATTTATAAAGTTACCTTAGACAATAGTGTGTTGTTTGTTCTGTCAAAGGTTCTGTAATTTAATATTTTTTTACTGAAATTAAAAATGCGAAACGTTATGGTCATTCTGCAAAATATTTTTCAAATTTAGATTGATAAAGTACTGATTGTTAAGCTAAATAAACATGGAAGAAGAATCTGACTAACACACCTCCTGAAATTGCAGAAATTGCGTGCAATATAATCATATGGCGATTTTTTGGATTGGTGTAGCACTAAAAAAATCAAAAATTACCCAAAACATATTCTCAGTGCATATTTCTCGGAAATGTCAAGGCAATTTCAATGAAAGTGATCGACGTAATGGTCTCATTATTCAATGTTGTTATTTCCTTTATAAAACGAGAATCAGAGAGCCATAAACCAACTTTCCTAGATATTTACAAAAAATATGTGTATTTGCGAGTGAATAATAAACGTTTTTTTCTGACATATCGCAAGAATAAATGTACCAACCAATCTGTTGGTATTAACCAGATTGGGAAGAATTGTCCTAATTTCACTGTAAATATTAATTTGATAATTAAAATCAGTTTCTAGGTCACATTGATAGATTATGTAACTACGTTGTAGAATTTTGTCACAAATATATTTTTATAATTCTGTTTCTAACAAATAATTTTCTACTCTTTCCGTTTAACAATTGAATTTACATAATGTCCTATTCATAATCAGTTTTATATCATTATTTGCCTTTTCCGTAGAATTTTCGCTTTTTGGATGCGAGATGGTAGAATAAGGCTGACAAAATGTTATATATAGTTAGGGAAAAGTATTTTTTGATGTTGTCATAGATTAAATATTGTATGATACTCGTGCATGAAGTACTTTTGCGCACTTGTTGTGAAGAAAGGCATTCGCTAAGCTCGTGCTTTCTATTTTCACAAGTCGCACGCAAAAGAGTCACTATTTGACATAATCAACTAATTCAACTGGAAAATATGCCTTATTTTATGAATTTTATCGAATAGGTTAAAACGCTCAGTCGAGTAGTAAACTTTTACAGAGATAAACAAGGATAAAATTGGAATACAGAAGACAAAGTATCCTTTGCAAACGATACAAAGTATAGAAAAAAAAATATTATAAAATTTTAGATAAGCATTCGACTCTATCTGATTTATCCAAAACAACAAAAATATTGAGTAAATTAACAATAATCAATAATAATAAAGTTATTTGTTTCGAAGATTGAAGTTAAGTTAAGAAAAAAAGAAAAAACGAAGCAACAGAAAAATAATAACATATTGATAGATCAAAGCAAGAAGAAAGAAAAAAGGAAGAAGAATAAAACAGAGAAAAGTGGAAATGCTATTAAATTAAAAAAACTGTGAGAATACGAAGAAGTAATATGTCATGCAAAATAAACAGATAAAGGTAAAAGAACTGTGAATAGGAACCGATTAGAGACACAGAAATTTCCTCGTGCCACATTAAACTCTCTATTTAAATTAACACTATGAATAATAAGCCTGCTATGAACAAACAAATTGGCCTGTTTCTAAAACTGATACTGAAATTTATTCGTCATTCAATTCGTTGAAAAAAGTAAAAGAAGAAAACATAAATAAGAAGTTAGAAAATTTGTAGAAGTATTTAATAAGAGAATATTATACAAAATATACAATTACCACAGGAAGTATTACTTATAAAATGATAGGTAAAGGAAATCCACCTGTAAATTTTAGTGATCAGATTTAAATTTAAACTTGTCAAAGACTGAGGATAATCCAATAATTCGATCAAAATATCTGATTATATATATTATATTCGCCAAAATTTATTAATTTCTTCTTACATTCTTTGTAAGAGAGTAGATAGAGCCAGTCCCAGACTTACAAAATCGAGATGCCACCATCAACACGTCTGTAAATATCTGTTTTAAAATAGCAAATTCAATTTAAAATCGAAAAATGAAATACAGTCTTAAAATATTGAGAAACATGTTTTTAGACTTGGTTATTCTAAAAAGTAGAAAATATAGTTTAAAAACTCTGAAGAACACGCTTTTAGAATTTGTAATACTAAAAAGTGGAATATAAATTTAAAAAACACAAGCTTTTAGCAATAAGCAAACTAAAAAATAAATGTGGAAATGGAGAATACAGGAAAAGGAAGACCTACTTAATGAATAATTTTCGGTAACAAACATTTCCCGGACTGAGAACCATACTAAAGGTTCCTTTAGATTAAAGGGCCTTTAATTAACTTGTTAAAAGTGAAGTGATGCTTTAACCGATTTGTAACGGTTTCTCAAGTAAAGGCTCCTTTAAGCCGTCAAAAGAAGGTTGACAAGCCTGAATCTATTTTTAAAATTTCTGACAGGTTCTACAGACATTCTGTCCTTTTCCAATAGTTGTCGCTACCACAACAAAATGAAACGTAGAAGTGTGATGCATTTGGATATACATCGGGCTCAATCATGCCCCTGCTTCACATATTCTCCGCACTATTCGACTTCAGAAGATTATGCAAACGGCAGCAGTTATCAACATATTCCCTGTAGCTAAAGATCGCAGTAGAAATCAGTAGAAATTGTATAACAGGTTAAAGAGAGCCATCCCTACAATTACATATTACAGTAAAATAACAATTTATCAATTTGGGGAAGCATATTTGGGGTTTTGTTTACTTCTAGTTAGTATTTAATTCAAACTTGCTGTAAATGCGGGCTTATTTATTCGAAATCGTTAGAAAAAATCAAAGTCATCATATAATATATCCAGCCGTTGTGCCGCCATAAACCTTTTATTTTTATAAATTATTGAGAAGACGCCTTGTTCAGCTTAGAATTTAAACATAGCCTGCTAAAGTGAAGCATTTTCTATTTTACCTCAATTAAAAGAAGATTTAGGTTAAATGGCAATTATGGAACGCGCGACTCAATTTAATCGGAGCTTTAAGCTTAAAGCTTCTTTTAAATGTGTTATGAAACCAGCCGTAATAGCGATATTTTTTCATCAGCAATGTTATTCCTATGCCAAAAATTATTTTTAACTTTTTAGTTTGATTATTGCTGAAACGTATTTTTCAGTTTTTTCCAACTATAATTTATTTTTATTGTAACATTTGATATCTGTAATTCTGGTAGTTAGCAGCTTATCCTTATCATGAAATATCAATTCTAGTCTTCAAATTATGTATCATTAATGTTAATTTATTATCTACATCCTGCTACTTGATTTGAAATTATGTTCTTCATAATAAAAGGATAAATCTACGAACTTAATCACCTTTCGATAATTTCATACTTCTTTAATGATATAGAAAATACCAAGATATATTTCTAAGAATTAAGCTTAATCCGTTGTATACTCAATTAAATTTCATATTTATCAACGTCAGTATCTGACACGTTACATATTCGCTTTGAGCTATATTCAAAGTGGTGGTTTGAAACGAAATTAACATCTAAATGTGCCAAGAAATTGGAATATCTAGAGCAAGAAAATGGTTAGACGATTATTACGCATATAATTACACATATTATGTAAAACTAAACCACCCATAAACTCCAATGTCGTAAAAATAAATATAAAGTTGGAACAATTCGCTATAAATATCGAACCTTATCAAAATATTCAGAGACCATTCTTGATTGTTTATTAGGAAATAAAACCAACAGTTAAAACTCAAGAGCTTCCATTTTATATCAAATATATGTTTGTAGCAATAGTAAATTGTATCAATAACATTCAGTAATTCAGCAATAACGCAATATTTTTTGTTATTATCAGCTATTTATGAGAAATATTAAAATACTTGGGGAAAGGAAATAGTTGTTCTAATTTATTTCCTTTTGAATGGCCTGAAATCATAGGGATAATTTCCAAAATTGATGAATCTTCAATTTAAATGAAGGTTTTGGTGAATGAGTGACAAATTGGCAGATATTAAGAGATAAAATTAATATGTGCAATAAGAATGTATATTTTCAGTCTTACAATATACCAATTTATTTACGAAATTTTGAGACATAGCGTGATGAACAATGTAACAAATAAAGAATCAACCACTGTCTTTTGCAACTTTCACACATATAAATCAACTGATAATCTTCTAGATCCATCAGAATGCATGGAATAACTTTAACTTGAACAAGAAGGAAAAAAGCAAATACACGTTAAAATGCATTCCTGGGCTTATACCAAAGTACATTCCATGCACAGACGTCATTTTTAACTTTGAAATGTTTTACAGCGTTCGAGAAGGTCGTCGTGCATATAAAGTCATTCAAATTATTGAATATTCTCTCTACAAACAATATGAAGAGTGTTCAAATAACCATATTCAGTAATAAGCAGAATACTTAGGTGAAATTTTTATATATACTATTCAAGGTTTTTAAATATTTCTCTGCTTTACAGGGTAATATATTAAGAATGTCCATTTTTTCTAGCAATTGATTCTAATTCCTCAATTGAAGTATCCCACTATGTGATCAAATGATTTTAAAATGTGTTAGTTTGTTCGATTATATCAACTTGCCAAGGTTAAGTCTAAATACGAAATTAGCCTATATATAATACTCCTATAGGGACATGGGCAAAAACGTCCCTACGTTACGGTGCCGACAATAGTCATTTTCTCTCTCGTTCGAGACATTTTATCTATACTGCGCATGCTTCACGCGCGCAAAAGATGCGCTGAACTAACTGAAGCGCTCGGAGGAGAGAGAGAACGATATACTATTAGAAGAGTAGCAGGTAAACGTTGCCAAATTTAATAGAACTCACATGTCAACGTATTTTGTAGGTTGAAAGAAAACTAATTTGTTTCCATATAATATCACAGTTATTCTATCCATAGTGAAAATGAATCCTTATGAGGATATTAGGTTATTAATAAACCAGTACGGAAGACCTTCTTATGTGCAATGGAAAATTATGATCATTTATCTAATCGAGTCATACGAAGATAATCAAAAACAATTTTCAAAATTATCGATTCTGAATTCAAAAAGTATACGATACGGGAAATGCTCTTCTGGTATTTGGCTTATTGTTTGAGCTCAAATAATTAATTATTGAGAAGTGGACAAGTCACAATAACCTTAAAATGCCTTTAAGGATTGATATATACGGATACACATCCAGGAATACAACAAATATAAACCAAGATGTCGGTTGCCCGTCCACGTTGCGGTACGTTAAATTTATAACTGCTAAACTTGATTAATCTTAATGTGCAAATCAAAACAGAATATATCTTAAAAATTATATCTAAAAATAAAAATCATATCGTTACAAATGACGAGTTCCAAAACAATTAATCATGAAATAGAAATGTTGAAGCAAAAATTATAAATGTTGTGGGTGTATAACTAATAAAACGCTGATATATGTTATCGGTTGGGAAAATAAGGTCTTCTGATTCCAGCGTCATCTTAGGTCGTCTATTTGAATAATTCAATAAAGAACTACTACTTTCATAAGAGTTGCCTATGTACGGTGCCCATAACAAATGAAAACACAAGATATTTGGAAAATGGTCTGTTAGGAAGATTCGATCCATTTACAAATTTTATATATAATTGGCTCGTATTTGAAATTCAGATTCAAATCATTGAAATTTATTGTGTCGAAAACAGCAATATGTCAGGTATCATCATAAATCAACACGACATCGGTTGCACAAATTTTTATATTAGCATATGATTCCTGATGTATTGCGATAACGTTTATGTCAGCACACCTAATTGATCACCTGATTAGTAGTCAGACCATCAAGTAAGTTGGAATTAGAATAGGCCGTCAACGACCAAACGGAAACAGCCGGACATTTTCAATAAATGTGTCAGTCTCCTCTATGACACTCTTTCCACAATTCCTATTTTCGAAATAGGAAGAGTACTTATACAGCACATAGTTCAGACACTGATGTGAAAACATCCCCAGAGATCTGGCATAATAAAATGAGATTTCGATCAAGACCAAGAAACAAGTTACTTCTGCAGTTTGATTAATGTTTAAATAGACGTAATTTTATCGAAAAGGGTACGTATTCTTCTTTGTAACTATTCTTATCTGTTGCTAGTAAATATATCTCTGAATCATTTGTGACATTTGTTTCATCAACCTCCGTATAAAACTATGCTTAATCATTGAAAAGTGATCCATTATTTGCACAGTAACTCTCACAACAGTACTTTACTATCTTATCCCTGGAGTATAGAGTTTCGAATAAGTGGCAGAATTCATTGGTAGCTATCATTGTTTGGAAAACTTGCTGGTGCAGTTACTTCAACCTTATTTTTTCTCTCCTATTTGTCGAAGGAAAAAAGTGGTTAAAAAAATTCGTCTGATAAGCTGTGGAGACATATTCCATATATATCTTGAGGAATGAATCAAAGTTTAGTGTGGTTTCTAGGTAATAGATTTTATTTTTCAGCTCTTACTATTCTCTATAAATTATTTTTTCCTTGCCAGTTTTAAGTAACGTTTCAAATATTCAAAGGTAACATGTGATAGGGATTTAAAAGTTTGCAATCCAGTGACATAGATTTTAATGACCTACTAGACAGACAGACGTGTCTCACAAATACCTAAAGACGCCCAGAACGTCAATTTATTGGGTTTTCTATCTTTGAAGAAGAGCAAGATCAAGCCTGTGAAATCAGGTACCAGGAATGCTCTTCCAAGTTCAAAGAAAGGTCTTTCATAGACTCCGGAAGTGTGTAAAAGTACGAAAAAAGTTCGAACATTTATTATTGGTTTTTTTTATTTGTAAGCTGTAGGCTATACAACAAAATTTCTGTACATTTCAATTTTTCCCTACGTAAGTAACACGATGTTCAACAGTATACAATTCAATTAGAAATGTTTGCTTATATTTTAATACCTTCTGTGAAAATTTCCAATAAAAAATTTATAATAATTATCTTCAGAATATCTCTTTATGGCGAACGGTTTCCTTAACATTCACATCGATCTAAAAATCTATATGTATATCTCCTAAACCATAAATTTTATCGAGTTAAGCAGAGTACTTTTTGTTAAAAAGTCGATTGAAAAATTTATTTTCGCTATCTTTAATTTGTACAGGTTGTCCATGTAAAAGTTACGGATTGTTAACCATTGGGCATGAGCCGCCTTTGGCATTCAGGTAGTAGTGTAGAAGTATTTATTCAAACACACTTCATGAACATACTTAATCATCCACTAAAAATTCATAATGTGCGAATGTATAATTTAGAAAATATACATAAATATATGTTCTCGCAGCTTTAAAAGCATATAACTCAGAAATAAGAGGTAGTATGAGAATTATTGTAAGTCACAGCATTATTTTCATGACTCCTGGATTTCTTGCATTCCTGGATGTTAAGTTTTTATGGGTGTCCGCGCATCAAGGACTAAAAGAAAACGAAAAATACTGACAAACATGAGAAAAGGACTATATACATACATATAGTGTACATCAAAATGAAAATCAGGGTAGTCTGTGTGGCAAGAATAATTCCGAAAATTGAGACCCTTAAGTCAAAACCAAATTAAAACTAGGTTACACTAATATTACGCATATATTTACAACGTAAAATTGACAAACTTATTTATATATATATATATATATATATATATATATATATATATATATAACTTGTAACTGTAAAATATATACTATTAGAATGTACATTATACACATTGCAAAGAAAATAATATTTTCCAAATAACATAAAAAGGATTCTGGCATCCGTTAAATACCTTTCTACTTAATAATATATAATTTTGTTTATAAAACCATCACTAATAACTAATATGTTCGATGCCAAAAAAATAGACAAAAAATCAAACCTTAAATTACACGCGGGAAATACCTAAAATGTTTAGAAGCAAAGTAGAAACCATTTACATCTATTATTTAGTGAATGATGACCGGTTTGTGAATTTCGTATTAAACGTAAAACACATATTTTCACTTTTTAAAAAATTTCCCATTTTTTATGAGAAAGAGATGACATATCTGAACGGCATTAAGATCTATGAATTAACCAATGGCTACAAATATAAACTAACAATGTTCTCATAACTGAATATTTTTTTTGGAAGATGCATAATCCAAGTAACGGATTTTACCATTAGTGCTTATGGATATATGGGACTCTCGCAGCCTATCCACTAAACCGCCATGTTCTCTCATTCCGTCTAGTTGGTTGGTCTGTCTTTATATATCTGATTACTCCAGTTGTTCGTTATCTATTAGATTATAATGTCAGAGAACCATCTGCATTCTTTTGCCCCAGAATTGTCTTTGAGTCACCATTCTATCTTGTGAAGAATTACATGGACGGCATTATCTCTTCTCTAGTTCCTCTTTCGAATCCAACCAGTGGTTACACAGTTAGTAAGTATTTAATTTCGTTTCTAATAAATCACATATAATGTATATTTGTCAATATTTTCAAACATCCAAAAATTCATTAAAAAATAGCTTTGGGTTATAAATGCTTCAAAAATGAGGTTTGCTATTCATATTTCTTTGGCTACTAGATGCCAGTTTTGACTAAAATTTTTTTCATAACGTTTTTATTTGTGTTTACAGTAGATTGGAAATTAATCTGTAAAAGCAAAATAATCTAATCGATTTAAGATTTTAGAGCGTTTTTTTTAGGCGTGAATTATTAGGATAGATTAACTGAAGAACAATCAGTTCACAGTTGTTTTAAAAAATGTTATAACAAATTGAATCTGCCAATATGACCTTTTAGACGAATTTGTTGTGAAAAAAACAGACGTTTTATCATAAAATATCAGCATTGTGGCTAGAGTTTTGATGTGTTAATACAAGGGTTTTTATATATGGCAACACTGGAATGAATATGTCAAATCTGACATTGCCTTTATGAAGTTAACATTTTTAATGGTCAACGTACTCAGAACGTGTTGTCATACGAGTGTTATTTGAGTTGTTTACAGATAATTGAAACATTCATCATGGCCAAAAAATGGAATTTTCGTGCGATGATTTTCTATGACTTTTGACTTGGCTTAAACCAACAGCACTGTGCCGATTAACTAGCTTCGACTTTTTGTGAGGGAGTCTCAAACTACAGTGTTTCACTGGCTTTCTGAATCCAATCGTAGTCGCACTTCGCTACAGGATTAATTTCGGAAATGTCTTCCAAAATCGACTGTTGTACCAGAAAACATCATCAACATCACATACATGAGATGGAGGCATATTTAGGCATTAGTTCCAATCGCATACATTCTATATTGCATGATAATTTGGCTGTTCAAAAGATTTGTTCGCGTTGTCTACCGCATAGTTTGACAATTTGGTACAAAGAAATACTCAAAAATTTTAATCGCGGTACTTCAAAAGACCTCTATAAGATCGTGACAGACGATGAATCATATGAACCCGAAATTAAACAATAATCGACTGTATATGTTTTTCAGAATAACTCGAAATTCGGAATGTTACATCAGCATTGGTTTATCAGAATTGTTCGAAAAAATCTGGGCAAAACCAATCGTAGTACAGTACAGTTGACACCAAATGATTGAAATGTTTCGATAATTGGTTCAAACGCATGCAAACGTGTATGTATTTATGAAGAATATTTTGAAAAACAATAAAGCTATATACAATTATATATATTTGTTTTTATTTGTCTATATCAAAACTTAAGTAGCAACCCTGGTATAAACATTAACATTTCATGGTATTGTTCTGAAATCACGTACTTATATATGCCTTGAAGCCGACCTTTTCTAATAGAACACTGCAAATAATCAATTTTTATTTTTCAGAAAAGAACCCTAAAAAAATTTTTCAAAAAATCAAAAAAAACAAACCGGGAAGAATCGTTTTTACTTGCAAACTCTCTTTTTGTTTTCTCCTAGCCAAAAATCCTAAGTCTCCGCTTTTCCTTCTCCAGAAAAGTTAGCAAACACAACCCCTCGGAACCACGTCAACCCCAGCCCTGCAAAGGAGCAATTCTACTTCAACAAACCCTCCTCCAATTAAAATTATACTTATACTACCAAAATCCAAGAAACGGGGCAGTATTACTATAAAATTTAAGTTAACGCTAGAAATGAAAACTTGAATCCCTAACAGTGAACATAAATTAGTGAGAAATGGATTTAAGACATAAAATGATTTGGTTGCATTCTTATGGTGTTATTTCAAATGAGCGGTGTATAAAATCCATTCTTATACAATAAACGACTATGGTTTCTAACTACAAAAAAATTTGCCAATTCTCTAATGGCATTAGTGAGCAGAAATAATTGGGACCATCTCTTTCGGTGAATTTAATTAGATATTCTCTTAATGCTACCTGTTTACCAAATATAAAGAAAAATGTGTTGGGTTCTTTGAGAGTTATGTTTATTTTGAATACCAAATCTGTTTGATATTAAAAGATAAATTGAGTTAAAGTTAAAAATAACAAGATTCTATTATAGAATTAGCTTCAAAACAGAAGTTTCGTAATGGATCTGCTATTAATTTCTCATATTATAAAAGCACGGAGACTTGTGCTAACAAAAAAGAACCGGTAGTTGCTACAAGTGGAAATGGGTCGATATATCGATGCCTAGGCGATTAGAGAAATGCGGGCTACAACTCACTCATCGGTTGTGCACTTGACCATCATTTTCAGTATGTTTTCTAGAGTTAATCATCCTTCTGGAAATACCATTTATTTTGATTGCACATGGAGATTCCCACTAACAGAAATTATATAGGTAGGAAATCGATACGCTATAAATAAAGTTTAGTTATCGATTTTTGAAAGAATGTAACCTTTATAGGTATAATTGTTTATTAGATGGCTATCAACCGCTTTTATGTACCGTAATAAATAGAGACGTGTAGTATAAACCATATTTTATATTTTTTTTATAAGTTACTTACAAAATAGTTTTGTGATACAATAAAAAAATATTCGATTTATTGAGTTAATTGTATCGTTTAACTCTTACAACTCCGACGACCTTGAAAATTTTGTATTTTTTAAAGTTTTTAATGCCGAACAAGAATATATATATATATATATATATACATATATATATATATATATATATATATATATATATATATATATACATATATATATATATATATATATATATATATATATATATATATATATTTATAATGAAGTCTTTGAGAGCTATATTATGAACGGTTTCTTATTGGAAACGTGGAAATGAAACATCAAAGTAGACCAACTTTAATATATTTTCCGAGCTTTCGAATACTTATGTATTCAACATCTGGGAAATAAATTAATTGAGATTTTTGGTGGTTCTGAATTGTATTAATTTTTGGAGAAATTTTTAAATTCATAGGATTCAAAATCCAATATTCAGCGAATTATGTTGCAAAAATCGACCCTCAAGATCTAGCTATCTTAACTTTGAAAATATCAGTAATATTGAAAAGCTTAATGGGGTCATGTTTGTGTTATATCCACATTTTTATCTGAAGTTTTTTTCTAAGTTCTATCGTTTATTCAAAGTTTGAAAAAAAAACGGAAGATGATTCCAAAAAATTCTTGACAGATATATTTCTATTACGAAAAAAACTTATATTAAAAATTCAGGAACTTAGCCAAAATTTGCAGTGAAAAACCTATTTTGTTGAACTAAGGTATCTAATAGGTCTATTTACAATGAATACAAATACCAAACCAAATAATATGTCTTGTATTCGGTGTTTCAAATTTGCAAATGCCAACGGAAGATTTTTCTGGCCTTGGCCATTCATCAACGCCTTCAACTGAATTTAATATCGCAGGTATTTGTTTCGTACACTCACAGAACCCGTTAAAATCATAACGCATAAAACATTTCCGACCAGCAGTTCTATATAAAATATATAGCGGTGTCAAAATGGCAGAAAGAATCTGGAGAATACATATAAACAAAGAACAAATGATGAAAGAGGAAGAGCAAAATGGTTAGGACACATTGCTGCAGCAGAGGTGCTGGAGTGAGAAAAAGAAGGACGCATTTATAATAAATAGCTACTAGATGTAAAATAAGATATATCTAAGTTAGAAAGGATCTAGTAGACAGAAAGTACCGAATAAAGTGGAGAAGAATAGTTAAGAATATTGAAGCTAAGTGCTTAGAATTTCAATTATGAAATACAATGGAAGAATGAGACAAATTCCTGTAGGAATATACAAATATATTTAACAAGACTGGCGAAAATATTTTTAAAAAGAAACTGTATATTCTATACTTAAGAACTTATAAGACATCCATTTGTTCATAAAACTATTATTATTACTATTTACTTTCAAACGATATTTATTTGTTTATCAAGCAGCAATACAACTAATTACAGAATTAGATATAACAGATACACGTGTTGTTGTAATATACTGACAGTGAATAACAGATAGAACACAAGTCACGTCAACAACCTCTTTCTACTAGTATCTGACTTTATATTCAAAATGGATGCCGTGGTATCTCAATGACAAGTTTAAAACGCTTAAAAATACTATCTTGATACCTAATTATCGCATTTCTGGTCATGTCGCTTCGACTACAAACCTGTACCTACTCATTCGAATGACACATTCTCTTCTAACAACCGACTTAAAATTTCAACATGGTCTGCTTAAACTCATACATTAAAGTTTTGACGAGGCTATTGTTTGCAGGCCGTTGACTGATATTCACTTGAAAATTCCATTTCTTTTGTCTTTTTACCGAGATAAAATCATGCACACATGAAAGCATGATATGAATTACAAACCATTTGATTGGAAACGGTTAAGCAAATGAAAAAAGTGAACCTTAAAGGCATTTTCTCAGTTGGGAGTAAATTAACTAGGGGAGATTAGAGTACGTATTATAGTGTATAGTAAAAATTTCACATGAAGTGAACATCCACGAAATTATTCTAATTTTCTTTGGTATACTTGTAAACACCCCGGTGAAACTAAGGGAGCAGACAAAATTTCAAGTATGTGGTTCACTTCTCCTGAACCCTTTTGCTGATTTTATTTTAGCAATGTTTTTCGATCTCGATTCCTTGGGAATATAACTATTCAGAAGATACCCTTAGTTACTTTGTTTTTTGTTATATGCAGAGATAAAAATAAGAATGGATGACATTCTCATTCAGAAAACCCCGTGGAATGAATAATTGATAGAAGAAGCGTTATCATTTCTAAACATTTCCTTTTCCCATTCATTTCGATATCTCAACTTTGAGAGAAATTACAACACTTTGTATTGTTTCTGTACAAATTGAAATAGATATTAAGAATATTGCAATTGAAAACATTAATTTAAATTCATATATAATAATAATAATTGTAAAGTAATAAAATATTCGGTCCTGCTCAGAATAATATTATCTATCATATTGAAATGAAGCAGAACAAGTAAGGGAACTAGAACAAAGTGATCTAGAGGAAGACGGCATTAAAGTAGAAGTACCAAGTGAAGAAGAAGTAAAATCCATAATAGCAGAAAAAAAATAACAAGAAACCAGGGGGAAAGTAAAATTACAGCTGGAATGCTGAAATACGAGGGAGAAGAGTTGCAGAGAGAGTTATACGAAGTAATCCAAATAATATGGGAAGAAGAGAGCATGCCCCAAGAATGGAGGGAAGGACTAATATGTGCGATTCCAAAAAAAGGTGATAAACTGCTTTGCGAAAACTATAGGAGAATTGCATTGTTAGATATCTGTTATAAAGTGCTAACGAAAATAATAAAATAATAAAGAACAGACTAGCAGACTAGATGAATATGTCCAGAAAATACTAGGGGAATATCAAATATCAAATATGGTTTTAGAAGTTAATTATCCAGAATTCTAAATTAAAAAGCAATGGGACAATCTTCAATAACGAATGCCATGTCTAGCTTTCGCAAATGACGTAGCGTTGATAGCAAAATCCAAGAAGCACTTAAAGAAAGCAGTAATAAAATTGGAAGAGGAAGCCAAATATTTTGGACTAGAAATAAATCAAGAGAAGACAAAATATACGATCATCGGAGATACACAGAGAAAAAAAGAAGATTACACAAAGAAAACAATTTCGAAAGAGTTTCCAACTTTCTGTATCTAGGAGTAGTAATAAAGATAAGCAGAATTAGAACTGAAAGCCAGAATAAATAAAGGAACACAAAAATTCGGAGGTATTAGATCACTGATGAAGTCAAAATACGTGTCAACAAAAACAAAAATAAAAATATATAAAATGGTAGTAAGACCCACCGCAACATATTCATGTGAAACTTGGATATAAAAAAGCTATGCTGGAAAGATGGGAGAGAAAGATACTAAGAGGAATCTACGGAGGAGTACACACAGAAGAGGGCTGGAGTAGAAGAACTAATAAAGAATTGGAGGAACTTTATGGAGAAGCTACAAGCTCGTTAATTAAGGGACAGAGTGAGATGGTTGGGACATGTTGAGAGACTATATATAAAACTATGTAATATTGCCATTCTTACCCTAGCCTACATGGCCTGTAGAGCATATTAATATAGATTTTTCACTTTCTACCTAATATATTCCAAACATGTTAAGTTGAATTGAAAACTGGAGAACCTACTTGCCATTTTTTGGAGTCAATGTAGTTCAAAAAGTCATTCACACAACGAGCTATATTGTAATGGATTGATTTTCATGATACAAATATAACGTACGTGTATGATATACTATCTGCGATTAAAGCATTTGCCCAAGCACAAGGTGAATATCTCCTATTTTTGAAATGTTAAAATAACAGAAACATAGAAACTATCGCAACGAACAGTAACCATAAAAGTTGCTTTGATTTCTTTCAAAATTAATGCAATGAATAAAAAGTATTCAGAATAGATGAAGCAAAAGAGTGTGCGATTGTCAAATTTTTACTCCTCAGGCTATTCTGAATAAACGGTTACTTTTAATACTGTTCATCTATCCAAGTTTGCTGAAATCAGACGAAGGATTCATGAGAAAACGAGCTCCAAACATGGTTGACGCACTTCGACGTAAAATTGGCCCATTTTTTATGAATTTGTTTTTTGAGGTTAAGTAGAATTGGGTCGTCTTTTGATTTAACGTGGATACAGAAATAAACAATGAATTTCTTCTCCACTGTGTATCCAATTAGAAACCACTTTACGATAAATCAGATAAAGGATACAAATATGTGTTACAAAAAGGAAATTATTGAATCGACCTAGTGCGCATATGTCATGCTCGGCACGAAATACAAAATTTTGGAGCTTGCAACTTCTACAGATTTTAACCTTAAGTTGCATTAGAAACGCTAACATTGTTAATCGTATGAAAAGCATATGTTTTGTGTTTCCACTTCGCCCACGAATTGTATTAGAAATGTACCCTTACATTTTCACAGCTAGGACCATCCCATATTATGAGAGGAGAGAGATCACTGGGTTAACCCCAGTACCACAGCAAGAAAAGAGAACACAATATATTCTCTAGATTGCAGTGTAACACTCTTTATGACAGGTATACATATATGTATTCTTCAACTGTGATAGATTGTTTCTATAATTAATTTTTCAACATTACGATTATATTACTAATCAAAGGATTATAATTGTTGTAGCTTGTGGTTTGAAAAGAGAGCTTGTTTCATTATGGGCTTCTGTGATACGGAAATAATGAGAAAGTCTTATTAACCACCACAAACATGTTTGATAATCCACACTTCAAACAAACACATTTGATCTGAAAGATCATTTTCGCACACCAAATGAAATGAACAGTAGATGTCGGACATCGGAAAATGTCTAGTGGAACGTTTGAGGGAAAATACTAAAACGATTTAAATGTATTATTCATTACAGTACTTAACCTTGTAGATACCACCTACTCGCAAACTTATATTATTAGATCAACGTACTCTATTACGTACATTCCTATCACTATAACCAAACAATCGAAGTAAATTGTAACTTTATCATCATATAATTCACTCCACTTGCTGCAACTTCATCCATACAAAATATATTTACGATCACTCCATTGTGCAGTTGATAATAGACGACTTCTACCATTCTACCAACTAACAGTTACTATAATTTAGTTATCTTTCCACATTAGAATACCAGGTAACGGATTAGCAGACGGACAAGTAAAAATTGCAATTGTTACTATCTGACACCACATAATACACATGATAAGTAATCCTCTAACAAGTTATTTCGCAAATCTCTTAAGAACAGATTTAACCGTGGCGAGAAGAGTAAAAAGCGGTTACCATTGGTTATCTAATTTTTACCTGTAGATCCCATTGTGTCAGTTCTAATTTCAATCAAACTTTTAAACACTTTTTGATTGAATTACAAATATATCTACAGTAATTCCACTCCTTTTTCTTCTCCATTTTCAATATTTTCACACCACTAACTATCCTTACGATCTGTTCTTCCGTCCGCCAGGATTTTAAACAAACATAAACTATCTGATCGACAACCCAGACCACTTGAAATCCGACTGATTTCACCATTAACTAACGGATTCGTCTACATCAGCTCTAGCAGTTCGAAGCTCGACTATATAGATGTTGGTTTAGGTAATGATGGTTCTGCTCCGTGACAGATCAGATCTGTAAGATGGAATGACGAAGGGACAGATAGTTCGAAAATCGTTTTCGTGTATGTTTAGCTAATGATTCTATTACACAATTTTGTTTTTTGAAAATATTTCAATACATTCTATAAAATCTCAATGATACCAGACGATAATATCAATTTTTATCAGTTCACAAACTAGTATGTCTGGCTTTACAGTACTATCTTATAAACATACTAATGAAAATCAAAGATAACTGTGTATGGACCATTTTGAAACATCCAACAACTCGACGTCTTCAATATGAGTAAACATTTTGACAAAACAAACAGTTTTAATATACTTCGACTTCTTCCGCTAAGATTACAAAAACAAACAGTCAACCCAACAATTAAATTATTATTAGTGAAAATACGTGTTTTCTTGACATCAAAGCTTACCGGTAACATCAAATTATTGGAGTTATAATTTAGATTCAGATCATAATAACTATTGGGGATTATGAAAAAAGTTTGTGGACCTGTATAAATCAAAGTATAATTTAAGCAATTAATAACAAACTCATGAAATAGCGTATATTTCCATGTCCAGCTTATTAATTTCAAGATACATTTCAAGTGTTAATTTGGGTTCTAAGTATTTTCATCTACTATAATAGAGTACAATCAAAAAATTAAACCTTTTCAGTTTCTCTTGTTTGTTATTATTTATAATATGAAAAATGAAACCACAAAACTACATATGTAATCAGGCAATTTGGCCGCTTAATTTCGAAGAAATTGAGAAGTAAGACATGACAAGCCTCATTAAAAGCAACAATTTGGTAATTTGGGTACAATAACTACAGCTTCTACTTACTCACCCGTATTTTGGGTATAGTAGAGGTGTCTTGAGAAAAACCAAACCTGTTTTTAATAAAACGTATACATAATAAGTATAATTAGATTGTTAAAATTTGTTCCATCAGATAGAAATATAAAGATTGTGTGTAAGACAAGACAAGACAATAGAAGGTCTACAAACGTTATTAGATCAAATGATTGAGAATTTTCAGAAATATGGAATAAAACTTAATACCAAAATGACTAAGTACAGGATCATCAGCAAAAATCCAGTAAACAATGGTGACCTTATTGTTGACAATGAACCATTCATTAAAACGAACGGAATAGATCAACTGTTTAGGACTATTAATGACAAATAGGATTACTCAACAGAAATAAAATGTCGCATTGAGAAAGCTAGAGCAGCATTCATTAGACTAAAAAACATCTTGTGTTGTCACGATCCAAATTAACAGCTTCGCGTCAGGGTATTAAAATGCTAGATGTTTTCTATTCTTTTGTATGGTGTGGAAGCATGGACACTGACGGAAACAAGTCTCCGAAGCAGCTAGCAGGATAGAGTGCATAATGAAGACGTTATGGTGCAAATAAGAAAGGAGAGAGAGATTGTAAGATGTGTTAAAACCAGAAAATTATCTTACTTGCGCATGTAATACGCAATCCTGACACGTATAGTATATTGCATCTTATCATCCAGGGAAAAATAGAGGGAAAATGGAGTCCTGGAAGAAGAAGAACATTGTGGTTGGAAAATTTACGTCAGTGGTTCGGTCAGACAAATAGTTCACTCTTCCGAGCTGCAGTGAACAAAATGATCATAGCCAATATGATCGCCAACGTCCGATAACGAACTGGGCACTATAATAAGAAGAAGAAGACAAGACAATCAAAATAGAACTAGAATGATTTTGAAGACGTTTTCAACAACATTCAGGAAATTTTACCTACGCTGAAATGAGAGAGAACATCTTTGGGCTTATTTTTGGGTTGGTAGGAGAAATTTTATGTGGATTATGATTTTGTTTTAGGATTTATATAGAGATGGGGTTCGGGTGATTTTTTTTTGTTGCGACTTGGTTTTTTTGGATGACTTTCGCTGGAGATGAAGAAACAAAATAAAATACAATAAAGCGTTGTTAGGTGTTGGGTGAAAGTAAGTTATTTGATGAAAGAGTGTGTACAACTGCGAATGTATTCTTCCCTGTCGTCGTTTATTCGACTGATGCACGAGTTTACCAAGTCAACGCTAAAAAGACAATGCAGAATAAAGACAAATTATGTTTTTCAAATTCATGATGTGACATCAAAATCAATAGCTCTGGAACCGATCAAAGTATGTATGTATGTTCTTAAGAAATAAATGGAAAGCAAAATTCCTTTCTTTTTAACTTGTCATCTGGTGTTAATTCTTTAATAAATAAATTTATTTGGAATTCTAAAAATTAGTTTGTAGTTAACATAACATAACATAACTCTTAAATAAAATCGTGAAAAAGTAACTTTTATGATAATCCAAAAATTTCTACTACTCTTGTTTCCCCTATTTAATCGTCTCTACCATCGGTTACGACTGCATAAATGACCCATGTATGTAACTAAAATGCAAAATTGATAAAAGATTCTCTCAAAAGTATTCTATTTACATTGTCCGTTGGATTTCGTCGTTTGGACTGTCCATTTGGGTGGTCTCGCTATAAATAACTTATGATATGGATCATACCACAAGATTACATCTGACAAGAATTCATATGATTGACATCGGGATGACCAAATTATTACCTAGACGATTAAAGTAAACTTGGACAGTGTTGCATAGTTCTTTTTTCATATGTATCAATAAAATATTCTATATATTTTGTAATTTTTAGCTGTGTGTTAAATAAATTCCGTACTGTTGGACAACAATGATATACATTTAACTTTAAGTTTAATGACTTTGCAGATGCTCTTTCTAATTAAAACTAATGATACATTATTATTACAAGTATTATTATTAATGTCTTTCAAATTAGTATGGTTAGGCCCTATCAATCAATGGTTGTAATAAAACAATTCGAATTTAGACAGTGGGTTAATTAAACTGTTTCTGACACCAATAAATATTGATAATGCTGGTGCAAAGAACTGAGCTTCGAGGAAAATGATATTCGATATCATAATTATAGAAACAACAAAATGATCAGTACAAAAATGAGAGAGAAACAAAAGAGAATACTGCGTCAAATTGTAAGTGCTACTACACTTTGATGATTTTTTTGTGATTCCACCTTCTTGTGCAACAACTTCAATTTGAATTGTGAGGTACTTAAGGATCTGAAATCTGAACAATTAGATTGCAAATATTGTATTTGCCTTTCTTTTTTAATATCTTTAATCAATTTTGTTTTAACTACGTTTTAAAAAGAGACAGACTGATAATTTTTAAATATATTGAGCAATAAAGTAGGTAATTATACTTATTATCTGTTATTTTAGTTTGGATAAAAGATTAATTCCTGTTAATTTTCTATTATTTTCACTATTGCTTATCATATTCAATTAATATGCCAGAAGTAAATGAATTTTCACTTTATATACTCAACTCAGATTTAATAAAAATGTATGAGATATAAATAAATTGGTAAAGCAGTCTTTGAAAGGGTCGTTTTACCAGCATCAAGCTCATGGTAACGGTTAATTTGTAGGGGACTTATAAACCATACATCAGAGACGCACGTGCTTTATATTCTTTATGAAACACCCACCCTTTTTTTAGTTTACTGCTATGTCTTTCAGCCGATTGCCATTATTTCCCTTATTTATCGATTTTCACTCTGGTCTCTATTCCAACAATTTGATTTTATTTTCGCTGCCCTCGGCTTCGGCCGACTGTGTCTTGGTTACCTACGTCTGTAACCGGATATCACAATAACTTCTCATTTTTCATGGAACGGCCATGAGGTAGGAATATTGGAAATATGTTCATTCTGTGTCAAATTGAGGGAGGGACAACGTGAGTCATAATGGATGACGACCTTTGAAAAGTATTTTATTTTGGATTCCAATAGATATTTTTCCATTTAGAATATGAATGCAAGAAATTTATAGGAGGATATATTGAAAAATTCTTTGCCTCTTATAGAAACAAACAAAAATTCAATGTCAAAATATTTTATTAATCTTCTCTTAATTGGATACATTTATTACAGCGAACCTGCTGCGAACCTTTCAAAAAAAAATGTTTCCTCTTGCTCTGCAAACCAGACCTCCACAGCTTTTATTACCTCCTCGTTATAAGAAAATTTACGACCTTCTTAACTTTTTTTCAGTTGAGGAAAAGATGATATTCGGACGGAGCCAAATCTGGTGAATAAGGGGGGTGTTCTAGTAATTCAAACCCTAAATCACCTAAAGCATCTTTGGATAGCTTTCCGCGTCCTTTCTCTTTAATTTTTTCCCGTAGAGTAGTCAGTAATGTCCAGTTATTGTTATACCCTTATCCAAAAAATCAATCATGATTACTCCATGGCAATCCCAAAAAACTGCAAGAACTTTTCTAGCAGATTTCTGGACCCAAATCTCAGACCCAAATGACCTCTGTGAAACCGTAGATCAGGTAATTAATTTGGTCGAGTTTACATTCCCTCGTGCACCAGACCAGACTGTTCTCATTCTCTAGGAGAAACTATTTAACATCAGAACTGCAAGAAAGAATAAAACCTCATAGTATCAAACATTATCACAGACATAATAGTCAAGATTGGAGGAAAAAATTGATTTAATGACTACAAAAAAAGCAGTATTGCGAATAATGTTCTAGGACCGGCTAGTCAATAATACGTACTTTCTAATTTGAAAATAAGTCAATATTTTTTAATAGGGTGTAATTTCAGAAGAATTCAGACAATCAAAATGATTTTTTGAATTTTGAGAAGATTTACAAGAAAACAGCGATGCAAATAACACAAATTGAATCTAATTTCAGCTTATTGTCTTGACAATGGTGCTTGAAATTTTATGATAAATTTTCTGTTTATCAGAAGCTGTCAATTTAGTTGAAAATTCTTTGGAAACTCTCTCAATAGATATGGAAATGTTTGGAAGATTTACAGCAATTTTCAGCTTTCGTTTAAAAGAGAAATAAGACTGATGATAAATTAAGACATTGAGTATGGAGAAATATTAGGACATATGCCAACTCCCATAGACAGAATTTTATCCCCGTATCCAGATTTAATTACTGCGACCCGAAAAAGTAGCAGGCCCTGAAATTCATGACAAAATAGTTGATATGATAACAATGATTTAAAACAGACAAACTGATCAATTTAATGGTAAATATACCACCTATTTATTGAAGTAGTTTTATAAACTACAAAAATGAAATTTTCAAACTTTGATTACTTTTGTGCGTGTTGATTCTGGCTACCAGAAATAGAAATTTTATATTTAGAAAAACTAATTATATGGAGAATCATTATTAGATTTATTTAATAATAAATTATTGAATATTGATAAAATGTTCGATGCGAATGGAGAATTTAGTAAAGTATTATAAAACTTAGCTTTTGGAGTAATTTTTAACGTTCAATGGTTCAGATAACATCTCAGCCGCCTCTAAAAAAATTAGTCAAAATATAAAACTAAAGCAAATTTCAATATACATCGAACAACTCAAAAAGTTATGATAGTTATTAACACCGAGCATAGATATATTTTTAGATTATATTTGTGAATATTTATTGTTCTTATACAAGGTTATATTCAACTTTTTGCAATATTTAGAAACTATAATTTTCTGGTCAATAGTTTTTAAATCACTAGCATGATCGTAAAATATCAGTTTTTTAATGATACTTGAATACAAATTCCGGTATGTTGAACCATAATCTATTTCAAAAACATTAATTTTTCTTCATCACGTGATTTATGTTTATTACTATGTTACCAAGAACACGATTAATAATCCTAAGTTATTTTCATTTAAGGTTATCGAGGATTACATGGGTCAAAATGATTCTTTTCTGAGAAAAGTTCAATGCAAATGGGCATAACATTATTAGTGCATATCTGTTAATTTTGCAATATCATATCTTAAGAAATAATTTTAATTTAAAACTCCTTGAAAGTAGGAGAAGTACAAGGAATTTAGTATATATGAGAGAAAAAATTCTCTCATGTATATAAAATTAACAAATTGAAATAAAATATTTGCCAACTAGTTTATGACCTGAATGTTGTGGGACTGTGGCAGTCAAACATCAGAGTGTAATCTTTTAAATATATATTCCAAGTTTTCCACAAATATGAAGATTGTCCATAAAATAAGGTTCCTAACGAGTTTTTACACATTACATGTTTACAAATATTAGACCTAACTTTATACATAATCGCCGCCATTTTTGCATACGGTATACCGTCTTATTTATGACTGAGTCGTAGAAATATGCCGCCGCGCCACGAAGATAGCTTGAAACCTTTTTTTTCAGCTCTTCGTCAGTTGTAAAATACGTCCCTACCAAGTGTTTCTTTAATTCATGGAAGAGATGATAATCACTGATGACTAAGTCTGGGTTGTAAGGGAGTACCATTTGCGCAAGAACGAACATTGTAGACAGCTCGCCGGGTGTGGACCACTCTGGTAAATAAATTTTGTAGTATTTATTGAGTGACTTTTTATAATTAAATACGTTTACAATCAAAATTTACTTTCATAATGTCATCAAACAAATAAATACAAGACTGAATTATGGAATAAAATGATTATTTCAGAAAAACAAATCTTTTGAAAATTAATTTCCTAGATTTCAATAGTCGACTATCAGTTTGTAGAATTGCAATCCACACTCTGTAATTAATAAGAACAATATAAGTCATATAATTTATACAAAAAAAGTTGTATGTACGTTATTGAGTTAGTCCAATCACTTTGAAGAAGGAATCTAACGTTGGCCATATTAAGTCACATAACGATCTTGCAATAACAGTTTCCGCAAAGTAAATCAGCCGATTTTTATCGACATGCATGAAATTTATCTTATAGCGAAGTGCGACCAGATTGGATTCGGAAAACCAACGGAACACAGTAGCTCGAGATAGTGCTTCATCACCAAAAGTCGAATCGGGTTGTTTGGCACACTGCTTTTCGTTTAATTTACCTCGAAAGTCATAGAAAATCATCACACGAAAATGTTCGCGATTTAGTTCCAATTTTTGACCAAGATGAATGTTTCCAAGTTCATTAATCAAATTCTTCTCGGATCGCCACAATCAGAGTCTACATAACACACACTGGATTATCGAGAGGCACGTGCAAAGTGGATGTGGAGGGTAAGTGATCATCGAAAAAAATCTAGCAGGAGTAAGTTATTCTGTTTGAGATGTGAACTCATACATTTACTGCTAATAATCCAACGTTCACTAATTGACAATATCAAACTGAGGCCCCTTCTACTTTGCATTGTGAAATGACTACTTCACAGGAAGGGGGGTCAGCGAGGTTGCCAGATCTATTACCCAAAAACTATTTTCTTTTTTCAAATCGAATTTAATTTTTAAAAATCTAGTTGAACTTTCCTCTCTGTATATCCGTCAAAATTTAGTCATATCCTTATTAATGGAGATTAAATAAAGCTGAAACACATAAAAGTAATCATGTTCGGATGATAGGAGTTTGCTATTAAACGAATAAATTGCATATAAACAGGATTGTGGGTTGACTTAAGACAGTTGCAATTGGTGTTAAGAAATGATTTACGACGCTATCAATTGAAATTAATACAAGGTACTGTATAGTCAAAAAGATAATAGAATGAATAAAATTTATTATTGCAAAGTACAGAAATAACTGGGGAAGTATTTAATTAATTCTACCTAGACATTGTGAAGTATTTATTTTTTTATTGATACTTTACCGAAGTGGAAAGTGCTGAATCCGAATTGATATGAAATCATCAAATTTAAAAAACAAATTTTCATGACAATGCATATATTTCGTAAAAGAAGAAGAAGAAAGTTTGATTTCACAAACTAGTTATATTCTAGATGGTTTACGTCATCCAGCATAAATATAAATGATAACTTTTTCTTTAACTCATAATTTCAACAACGTACTTTGACACTGTTTTGTTAGACAAACAATGATTAATTACTCTTTTTATAAATCCTTAAGGTTTAAGATACTTGGGAATATGTTTGATTTCCTCTATGAAAAGGGTGGACATCCGCATGGAATATTTGCACCATAAGCTTCATGCACATTTCATAGAGCCGATTTTTCGTGAAAGTGCGCTATAAACACGGTTTCTGAAACTGCAGGAGCAGTCTGTGTTTGGCATCATTTCTTGAAGTATTGATACGTTGTTTTATACCTCTTCCTCGATTTTTTCGGCAGCAGCGGAAGACAAGCGAAATTATTTGCTAATTCTTCTATATCCATACGGATCGAACTCTTACTCGGGAGCAAAATCGTTCTCGACTGGTAAATCCTTTGTAGTATAAGTAACTATGATGTTCGTAATGTATCGGTAATTCAGGTTCTGGATATTCTTTTTCAAAAGTTTTCTATGTAATTTGTTGTATTTAGGTTGATTTGGCCTTTTCGATAATTCACTGACTACAAATTACAATTCTGTTCTCAATTTGCTCCATCTTAGAAAATTTAGATATAATTCCCAAAGAAACGACTGATTCCGGACTGTATCTAAATCCCACATCCACATGAATCACGTTGTCCTTTTGGTGTTCTATCAAGACATTCGTCAACTAATGAAGCGATGAATGGTTATTAGCAGGTAACAACAGGAACCAGACGATTAAAGAAAAAAGAAATCGTGGGATATTATTGAAGACTGCGGTTATTGGGCTAATTTCATGCTTCATTCTATTCCTACAATTTTGTTGTATATTTTTATATACATTTGATTCTATAAATCCCTTAGAAAAAAATTTAGATGTAATAGAATCTTTGTAAGTAATCTATATAACCCTCGCTACCAATCCACCTTCTCGGAGAGCAGTGATTTTAAAACTGAGGGCTCCCCTGTTACTGAAACTAGATACTATTATTTGGTAAGTTTAGATTATTGCTATTTGGAAATTTGTTTGTATAAGTGAATTTCTCGAAATAGTCAAATTTTCATCGATACGATTACGTGCTTTTTTCGATCATTTAGTTTTGGTTCTCTTGATTTGTGCAATTCTAATCAAATTTGAACCAATGTAGAAAAGATTAATAAATAAATATCAGAACATGAGTAATAGTCGATTTTACATTAAGAGTATATTATTTTAATAATAATTAACATGGGACCAAAAGTTTATTAGATGTTCATGAAAATATACTTTTGTCAATTGTTATTTTTACTTATTTCTGATAACGTTATAACAAAATTTTACTTAAAATAAAGGAAAATCCCAGCTCTTATGGACTAATTTCTATTTAAAAAAAACCATCTATTACCTATTTTTTCCTAAATCTGAAATAGAATTTAGGTATTTTGGAATAACTGTTTTGTAATCCCGCATACGAAATAATAATTTTATCCCATAATTTGGCCGTTCACTGTATATCACACTACATTGTATCTGTCCTTAAATACATTAGTTATATATACACACTAAAAGCCTCAAATAGATTGCAATTAAAATTTATATAAGATGTTTATGTGTTTCGGTTATATTAACCTCTGCTATAAAATTTATACCGACTAAAATGCTTGATTGCCTCTATGTGAGGCATATAATGGTTAATCAGTGAAAACAAGTACGAGAAGTATTTATAGATTTACGAGTTGATCCAGAGCATTATAGATTCTCAGTATGAAATTCGTACTGTACCAAAGACTACAAATACCCATTGTAATTTTGGATTTACCATAAATCTTTTGTACTTTTATTGTTTAAATGTCGGTATTGTGTAGATAAAGTCACCAAGATCAACAATATGTTTTCTTTGAAAAATGCTGAGGACAAATTTATGAGCAACATAATGAAAAAATTTTAATGATTTTGAAAAGGGTGTCAACAGATGGACGATGTCCGTAAAACATATAAACATTAATGGTACATAAATACAAATTCCAGTGTGTTGAACCGTAATTTATTTCAAATACATTTTTTTTAATCGCACGATTTATGTTTATTAGTATAAAATCAATTAGTCCTATTATATTTTCACTTCAAATTATCGAGAAAAAACATAATTTAGATGTGTTTCTCCTGAAATTGACAACAACTGATTTAGGTATCTAAGCATAAAGCAACAAGAGTCAATCTTTCTATATAACCTCGCTAGACATAAAATTTTAAAGTGAATAACAATAATTATTTCAAATTTTTATACACAGAATTATGTTAATCTGTATTATTGAGTTCGAAAGAGTGATTATATGTGCGTACTTTCACATTATCTTTCAGAATAACTGAAACATATCTTTAAGCCTTATTTATTAGAACAGAACCTCACCCCTCATCATGGAAACCAGTGAAAACATGGCTGTATTATAGTATAAAATGATTCAGAAGCAGAAATTCTGTGAAATTTACACAATAACTTGAGAAGAAGTAATCCAAACTCATTGGTTAGTAAAGGGTATAATAGTCATATAAGATATATGAAAAAAATTAAGGTTTTAAATCATTACGCTATAAATATATTGGCTCGGTCTATGTGAAGGATACGAATCTAACTACCATTGTCGACAATTATCTAAAAATGTCAAAGCCCTTGGGTAGCTGAATCCATTTTCACATGGTCAATATTACACTCGCTATCAGTAAATACTTGAATTACGAGAGTTGCTACTTAAGTTTTGAGATATGGCAACAATGAAATTATTGTCAAATCTGACATCATACAGTTTGACATTTTTAATGGTGAACGTACTTAGAACGTGTTGTCATACGAGTTTTATTTGAGTTGTTTACAGATATTTGAAATATTCATCTTAGTAAAAATTGGAATTAAACAGCGAACATTTTTTGTGACGTTTGACCAACAGCAGTATGTTAATCGACTCGCTTCGACTTTTGGCGATGAAACACCATCTCGAGCAACCGTATTTCGCTGGATTTTCGAATTTAATCGTGGTCGCACTTCGCTACAGGATGAATTTCGTGATGGTCGTCCATAATCGGATGTTGTGTCAGAAAACTTCAATCCTGTGCATAAAATGATATTGCCAGATAGTCATGTGACATATCCTAAGATTGAGACATACTTGGGCGTTAATTCCACTCGCCTATATTCAATATTGCATGAAAATTTGGCTCTCAAAAGATATGATCGCGTTGGATACCGCATAATTTGATACTCCTCGAAAACACTCGTGAAATGTGACGAATCATGGGTCTCTGAATATGAACCCAAAACTAAACAACAATACTTTTTACATATTCGTTATTTTTCGACACTTTATAATGTTTCAGTAGAATACCTTAGTAGACAAACAAATCATTTTAGAATTCCTATCAAAACAGAAAAACAATGGTGAACTTCTTTATGTTTCGATTTTCTCAACAATAAATAGAGATTTGAACGCAAATTATTCTTGGAATAGTAATGTGTATACTTGTGGTCAAATTATTTGATATTCTCATGTTTGTAACCAATTTATTACGTGTACTTATCAAAAACCACTTGATCAACGGTATGCGGTTTTAAATTAGTACCAATTTACGTATATTGAATTAGTGAGTTAGAAACGACTCAACAGGAAATTTTACAGACATTTTCAATATCAAAATACTTTTACTTGTAAACAGCATTAATTCTAATAAATAATAGAATTAAAAAATGTTGAGTTTATAGATATCGGGTGACCCAACTAAAATTTGCACCTCGTAAGATTTACTAAAATTTCGAGAAAATGGGGGGGTTGAATTTTTATTGTAGTCTTAAACTTGTTCCATCCTTCTTCTAGATTCAAATCTTAAAAGGCAAAAACAAATGTGATCTATGGTAGTCCCTGTAAGAATTACAATAAGATATATATGTAGGTACGACATCTCAAAATTTGAAATCACGATGCACTCAACATAAGTGCGATGCAATGTTTAAAAAACCAAAATGTGCATTGTCTTAACACGTTATAGAAGAGTTCTACCATAACTATTTCGATAATGTAAGAAGTCTGGTCATTAAAAGACATCAAAAGACATAACAAGAGAAAATTCTTGATGTATCATATAAACCGAGGAACCAATGAATAATAGATCTGATGTTGAATCACTGAGCAACATATATACCTATTTATTACACTACAAAAACGTCCATTTTGCCAACGGAGAGGCTTTATCCAAGTTATTGTTTTTATGTTGGTGAGCGGTAGATAGTCAGTCTCTATTTCACGCAAAAAACATAATCTTGGGAGTCCCATTAGAAATGACGTTAGTAAAGTAGCTATTGTTGGTCACATTTTAAGCATTAGAAAAAATCGTTTGTATAAATATGAAAATAGGGTTTTTAATCCGATAATGGTTCAAAAATTGAAGGAAAATGATCTGGATCGCGTCCAGAGTGTTAAGAAAATGTCATTCAACTGCTGGACGATGACGTAGATTCATTTTTAACATTTATAAACTGTCATAATTGTCATTTTTGTGTGATACCAACCCACACATTTTCACGGAAGGTAACTATCCAAAAATTTAATGTTGTGATAGGCATTCTAGATGACTACATTAACGGGGAACTTTCCATTAATGGTAATTTGATTTGAAACTTTTCAAAAAACTAATCGTACTTAATGAACCCATATAATGGGTGATGCAAAAAATTAGAGAACTTTTCGAGCTCACTCTATACCATTTATGGAAATGGAGGTAGGCATTCGGTGTTTCTCAGAACTTTTGTTGTTTTCTTGAAGCAGTTTCAAAACCTGGGCGCTAGAAGAATGACAAAAAGAACTATAAAAATTGGTAATGAAATGATACAGAAAAAAATATTTATTGTAGAAAAATTTACAACTATCAAACTAATTTTCTGCATAACGTCCGAAACTTTGTCTTAGCGCGCCACAAGTTTTTGTATGCCTTTTTTAAAGAAGGATTCCTGTGTTTTCAACACCTTTTGTTGTCGTCATTGTTGAACACCAAGGAAATATTTTAGGTGTAAGAAGAGATTAAATATCTGATTATTATTTTGACTAGATTCTTTGTTCTAATCTTCTAGAATAAAATCTAATTTAGGTATATTATATTTTTTGTAGATTCTTCAATTGCCATTAAGTTCCGGCTATTATACATGAATAAGATATTCACAGATATTAACCTTGAAAACTAAATGACAACTCTTTGCTACCTTCGGCACAAAGTGCAGAGCCGTATTTTACAACAAAAATACCAAAACTCACAACTTACAATTACTATCATTTGATTAGAAGATTCACATCGGGTACTGTTTAGTAACCTTCAGAAAAGAAAGGATTTGAATCTATTAATGTGTTTATTGTCTATTAAAATATAATGAATAATGAGAGCAAACATAGCTTTTGCTCTAAATAAGAAATGCACGTTTAGTACATCCCTGTTTGAGTGTAACGAACTGAATTAGGATCTTAAATTAAATTATGAGCCACAATAGTTGCGGTTTTTGATGCTTATTCCATGTCGGTTTTTCTTATAACTGATTTCACCGAAATGTCGATATTAGAAGCGTCAATAACCGTAATAGTTTTTTTAGAACAACGAATAGAATGTCGTGTTACGTATTATGAATTTATATTTTGATACTACGAAGTTTTAATCGGATTTGCCTTAAAATTCAGCTGTTTGAAAAACGTGAAAATGAAATAGAAGAAGAGTTTTCGAACTGACTAATAACCTTAATATATCCAGTTTTTACAGGGTTAACAAAGATGGTAAAGAGTTAGATCATTTGGTGGTAACAAAAAAGATAAGTAACCATAGAAACCTAGGAAGAAACGGAAGAACATATGAACTGAAGAAGATAATGAAAGAGAAAGGTACTGTCTTGTACCTTTCTCTTCCATTCCTTGATAAGATGAGGGAAATGAAAACAAGAATTACAATTCATTATGAGGAATATATGAGGTATTTACATGTTTGTGTTAGTGTCTACTGGTATTAAATACAGTATTTACTATTATCAGTACAGTTTCCCGTCCAACGTTCAATAACGTTATCTCCTTCAGAGAAAGAATATTTACCAGTTTACATGCGTCAGAAAATGTAACAGGGAATGTTGTTGAAGTGGTAGTACTAAACAGAATATTCATTATGAATATCATCAACGGTTTATTACATATAATTGGAGTCTAAAGAAATACAAATGATAACGATCATAAGTTTTAAGAGCGAAACTAGCAAATGAATAGAATTTAAGCCACTCCTTAATTATAAACGGATAATATATGTAGTTTCAAAGAACTACAAAAAGACATCTCGTCTTGAACCAGCTCTCTATATTATTACAATCAAGAGAGCTCACGACAATGGATCTCGCAGTTTCCACAACTTGTGGGGCAGTTACAGCATTTTTGCTTTTGCTACATACCAACGATGACAAACTATAAAAACAATATGCATTCGACAAGTAAGAAAACAAAACAAAAACTAAACTGACAATAGGGATCTGAGCGTGTAGGCCTGTTCGTGTTCAAAGCTTAATGATGCAACAATAACTCTTTGTTAAGTCAAGAAAACAGTTAGTGAACTATGTTACATCCGAAAATAAATGTTTAGTGTTGTGGCTCTGAAGTTTTTAACATAGTAAGAATGAAAAATAGTTTTATTCTAAACTTAAATAATTCACAACACGAGTGATTTAAAAGCACATAGTCCAGACAAATTGGCTTGAAAAAAATGATTTTCAAAAAAAACTAATATGTAGATGTCATATGTTTTTTCTTGTTCGGTACGGAAAGCTACTTTTGGCGGAATTGTTTATATGACTGTCCAGTGCCAAAATATGGTTTTTCAAATTCATCGAAAACACTAACGCTCGGATAAACTTCATTGTACCGAAGAAGTTGTAGATATTAGAAAAGCTACAAAACTAGAGAGTAGTCACTAAGTTCCGTCAATTATTTATCCCCCAAATTGAAAACAATTACTACATTTGAATTTTTCGATTTCTGCAATAAAAAATTGTTTATTATAGTTATCAAATAAGTAAGTAATCAGTAACAAACGCTAATCTAGTAATTAATTAAACAATCAAATATAAATAATCCATTCAAAAACACCTTATCCACCAATCAAAGGCAAACGTATCAATTATTTGGGTCCCGTCACACACAGGCATGCCAGGTAACAAAAAAGCAGACAAATGTGCCAAAGAAGCAGCAGATAAGAATGAAGCAACAATTGTACGGGAACTGATAACAAACGACTATAAAGGAACAATCAAAACAAAAGTTCAGTGCAAGGGGCAAAGTGAGTGGAACAGATCGCAGTCGATATTAAAATCTATAATACCATCCGTCCAACTATGGAAAAACAGTTTTAAAAATCGTACGGACCAAATAAAAATCGATCAAGGCTAGGGCACAATAAAGTGACACTCATATTTATTTAACCGAGAAAACCCACCAATATGTGAAACTTGTAACGACACTCTAAACGTGAAATACTTCTTGTTGAACTGTCAAAAGTACAAAAATGAAAGACGAAGTAACAACTTTCCAAACACCATAATTTCTCTACATAACAATAATTGTTAATTAAATATCTAAAAGACACTCTTAATAACGTCGCTAATAACCTTTGAAGTTGATGCGACAAAAAATCTATATATATAAAAAAAACATTCAATGAATAATCACAAAAATTTTTCATCCTACATCATTTTTAATATACTAAATCATATTTCAAGCAGCGCACGATCGCGCGATAAGCGTATATTATTGAAGAACAAGGAGAAAGTAAGCTCCACCTCGAATCGATATGACCTTCCATTCCTGCAATAATAAGTATTTCTAAATACATAAATTTATTTATCGTTGAAAGACCTTTCGGAATCCTCAAAGTTTCAATTAATAACTATAATAAACAATTTTTTATTGCAAAAAATCGTTTCTTTTTCTAATTTGCGACGTAAATAAATTAGAATGAATAACCTTTTGTTGGTTTTTTTCTACAACTTCTTCCATACATTAGAGTTCATCCGAGGATTAGTTTCTTCTTCGCAAAATAAGAGAAACATATTTTGACCCTTAAGAACAGTGTTTTCAACCTTTTTTGTGCCATGCCTCACCAAAGCTGTTCTAAAATTCTTATACTTCCATATGAAACATAAAGATAATTTTTAATATTGAAAAATCTAATCGTTCCATTAAGAAATGTAATTGGTAGGAAAAATCACTAGGACATTGTTAACGAAGTACAGTGACTAAATTTTCAAAACATATAATGAAGAAGTAAAATTCAAATTCAAGATAATTTTAATTTTTTTCATTAATTCAATTCAATTCAATCTTTTGAATTTAGTGAGATCCTTGAGCTTAATGCTTGCTGCAAAGTCTCCCCGTTATGTTATAACCAGGCGATTTCTTTTTTTTTACCAGAGAATCATATACACATTCAACTAAATATTTTTTCTGGCACATTTGCTTAAATTGGGTATTTGCTATCTGTTTCCTCACAAAGCCATGTCATCGTTTCATTTATATTAAATAAATTTTTTACATAATTTTGTATTACTGCGAGTTCCTCTTGATGCTGCATGTATTATGTATCAGACAAATACACTAACATTGACTGCATTAACCATGTTAGAAAATCAATATGTTCTAAATCAGAAAACATTTCTTTAAAATGAATGACAAGTAAAAAAAATAAAGATATTCAGAAATACATGAGTTTGTGTTATATGTTGTGCTTCCAAGTCGGATGATGTCCCTACGAGCTTCTTTCCTTGCCAGATAGCATCGGAGAACAGATTTTTTACGAGTCGTTCAGCGTACTTTCTTCATAAATTGGAGTTCACCACAATTCGCAATTATTCAAGAATTTTCTTTTTACTTTCAATTTTGGCACCGAAATCTAGCATTGCATTTAAATAACTTAGAGCAAAAGGGTTGAACTCGTGTCGAGTCCATTTGTGAATTGTTCTCAATCAATTTATCCTCTTTACAGTCAAATTGCCCCCTCAACAATCAAATTGCCTTTTTATTAGAGTACTGAACAAAAAAAAAGCATGAGCCATTAATATTTTCATTTTATCTTGAAAGAAGTCTAATTTCACTGGACTAATATGAACAATTCTTAGTTTATCTCAAATTTCTTAAATTAAATATTACTCTGCGGCGGTAGATTTAAGACGTAATAATCCTGTGGTTATAAATGTGAAATTATGCGTATAGGTCTTGAATTATATGGGATCATCTCACGGACAAACCGACACGACTACAACTTAGACCAGATGTGAATGCTGGCAATCATTTCCTGTTCGCAAAGAATAAAAGGAACTAGATTGGTGGCCTCTTGACGGATAATATTACAACTAGTAAGGGCTAAATTGATATTTGTTCGAGCAGATATGTTTTTTATATTGAATAAAATGATCCTTTGTATTAGTACTAATTTTACAATAAATCGTTTATTAATAGAAAATAAAAATTAGTATAATGGATAAGATCTTAAAATATATTTCAACAATACTGTTATATAAATAGTTACTATTGCAGTAACTTTGTTAGTTTTCAAGTTATCATCCGAAAAGTGAAAGATAAAGCTGGAATTGATTGCAAACGCTTATAACTCGATAGTTTGTTTTTTTTTTCGACTTATGACACTATTTGAGCGGAGGTGTGGTGATATCGGCTGAATTCAAACTAGTTGGACACTCAGGGCGCTTTCGTTTCAATTTTCAATTAGCCATTTAATGACAACATCACCTCTTCATTCAACGTTGCAATAAATTCGCATAATACTCGCTGTTAATAGTTTTTCCATGATCTTGCCTTCAGATGGAACGGTCTTTGCGTTCTTTGGAGCCGGTTCTCCCTTTTCAATCCATTGTTTCGATTGCTCTTTTTTAACGTAACCTCATCTAACCCATGTTTCATCCATGTTTAAGAAACTGCGCAAAAATTCGGTTTTATTTCTGTGAAACATTGCTATACACTCGATAGAAACATGTTCACTATGCTATTTTTGTTCCATTGTCAGCAAACCCGTTACCCATCTTCCGCAGAGCTTTCTCATGTCGAAATTTTCAGTTAATATTCTTCTTGAAATGTCTACTATGTCTGTTAGCTGGTGTACTTTCAGTCGACGATCATCCAGTACCACTTTATGGATTTTCTTCAGCATTTCTGTCCTCATTTGGTCGACTACTGCGATGTTAGTCTATACGTTCGTACGGCCTCGTTTGAACTCTGGTACTCAATATTTTAATATTTTACATTGTTTGGGCTGAGGTCTTTCAAATAAAACTATTGTACCATATAAAGATGACCAATTTTCTCCACGTTTACAAATCCTCTGAAAACGTTCAATATTGATGGCTTCCAAACTAATACTAAACAGCGTGACGTCTTCGAACTTGAAACATATGCTATATAGATTAATTACTTTATAATACAGTTTTATTTTTAAACAACTACTGCCATCTCTAAGTCAGGCCTAGTATTTCTGAGACCATTCTCGTGTATAGGAAAGAATCGATAGTTTAGTCAGTAAAATATTTGTTAGAGCCCCTTTGTGGGACAAAAAAAATAAAAATCACCACATAGGTTTGTTCTTTAGGTAGAATTGGTCTACTATGACAATTTCGTCATCTTCAGTCAAAGGTTTATATTTTCATTCTCATATACATATATAAACTTTGCAGTCACTTGATTGTTTATGAAGATGATGAAATTCCTCAAACATGTATCTTGTATTTTTAGGGTGTGCAGGAAATTTGCATTTTCTTCTGCTGTTTTAATAATATAATATTAAAATGCAATTGAATTTAAAAGTTCACTAATTCAAAAGAAAATATCGATTAGTTTGATCAATTTCTCAATGGCTTCCCGTGTACTAGAAAACAGAGGTCGTAGCTTTTGTCGAAGCTTTACTATAAACAGCATATCATAGAAACGAATTTTGCTCAGATCTTGCTGCTGCTCTTACCATTTATCGCAACTTCAACATAAAAGCACCCTAAAACTTAATCATTTATTATTAATAATAACGAGATTAAAAAATTATGTGTCAGATACGAATGTTATAACTGCCTGGTATAGTATAAGTAGCTTTAAGGCTATTTACGTGTCAACTTGAATATCTTGTCGTTTATCAATGTAACCAACTACAAAACAATTTAAAAAGCTTTAA